>NC_134469.1:75655176-75795458 GCF_964194025.1 Convolutriloba macropyga | reverse complement strand
TGGTTCCCATGAGTTCAGAAAATCTGGTTCATTTAATTTTGTTTCAACTCCGGTCTACAGTTTTCAAATAATATTGCATTAATTCTTACTCTATTCTCCTTCAATTTCAAACTTTACAACTATTAGTACAATGTGAATTAAAGTGCAGTCAGTTATAATTCCAACGTTAATTGTTATGGGATTCATTGGAAACACTATCACATATCCACTCTTCGTTTTTATCCATATTTGTTTTAATTGAGTTTAATTGCCAATTTAAAAGACAGAAAAAAAAATCAGGCAGAAACAACACACTTGAATGATACTAATGGCACTCGCAATGATAAACAGTGTATAAAAATTTTTTATTTATGATTACCAGCATACATCGTTATTCTATACAAATAAATATATATATATATATATATATATTTCACATTAATAAAAATATACTGATGTAAAATTGTGATTATTTTGTCTCATATGAATAAACACATATATACATATATATATATAATATATATATATATATATAAATATATATATATATAATTATATAAGTATACAAATATATATATATATATATATATATATATGTATATATATATATATATTTATATATATTTATATATAGAGACATTTACATATATATATATATATATATATATATATATATATATATATATATATACATATATATATATATATATATATACATATAAATATAAATATACATATTAATATATATACATTTGTATATACATAACTATATATTTCTATTTAAGAACAATGTTTGCTGGTAATCATAAATAAAAATATTTTTATACACTGTTTCTCATTGCGAGTGCTATTAGTATCTTACAAGTGTGTTGCTTCTGCCTGAAAAAAAATTTTTGTCGTACAGTGTGGCAAATAAGCACAATTAATACAAATATGGGTATAATACCAAGAACGGATATGTGATGCGTTTCCAATGAATCACAAAACAAATTACGTTGGAATTTTATGACTGCAATTTAATTTACATTGTTCTAATAATTAAACAGTGTGAACTTCCAAGAGAATAGAGGGTGTATTAATGCAATATTGTTTGAAAACAGATTAAATACTGAAGCTGACAAATGATTTTTGGCATCAAAAACTGACATGCTGTTTTTCTTTTTATATTCCTCATAGTCATAGTAAGTTAGGAATGAATCCAAACTTCTGATAGGACCGTAAGGAGGGCTCACCTCAAGCAAATTGAACATGCTTCTTCCACGGAAGGGCAATTCGCCACGTCTTGTTGCACTGACACGATTGCAGGGTTGTCGCGTCGGGTTTGTTTTTGGGCATTATTATCATCCGAATCAGTTACGGCGTTCAAATTGCTTTGGTTTTCAGAGCTGTAAATTTTTCGGCATTGTGTTGACGCTTTCCTGTGAAAGTTCTGGAGTCAAGTGAATGAACGAGGAGAAGACTACTTCTAGCGGGCGACAGAGGCGGCGGCTTTGTAGCTTTTCTTGCAGCTCTTTGGAAGCGTTTGAGCTAGCTGAAGAAAGTGTAATATGCCTGACGATGAGGAATCTTTGTGTCTACACTGTATGTTTTCGTCAGCTTTTTATTAGGGTGGTAATTTTTTGTCAGTAATTCTTCCATAAGGATGAGGCGGAGGTTGGGCTTGTTGCCACAAGTTAGTAAATCTCTCGGCTTTGGTTACAAATTTAGAAATGTCACTATTGCGTAAACGGAACTCCTGAATTACTGGCTCGTTGATTAATGAAGGAGTGCGCGAGATACTAGTGGCAACTTACCAAGGGGCTAGAGCTTCGTAGAGATCTTGTAGGTCACTTTTCGACCTCTTGTTTGCTTTCCGAGCAAGTTTGATTTCTATTGAACATACACTGCGAGGCATATAGTTGGTCAATTGTGGGTGGATGATTAATCGAGATACCAATTTGTTGTTTTCACCATTGAATCTTGACGCTGAAATTGTAGATTTACGGTTCTTACCAGTATTAGTACAGCACCTACACTTAGTGGTTTTAATTAGGATTTCCCTGTGAATGTACGGTCAAAATGAATATTGTCCCAGGAAGATCATTTCTGCAGATCAACTAACAGAATATGTCATATGCATTGGCTCAACAACTGCCTCTTCACGTCATTATGAGTGCAAAAAAGGGTTTACATCGCTACTCCATCTTACACATTTTTCTGGAGGACGCGGTTTATCATCTCCTTGAGAATAAAATCTTTCCTTTTCATAACCGCGAGTGAACTCTTTGTGATGAGTTATGTGAGTTTATTTTCAACGACAACCTCAAGAGATGGTTCGACGTTTGAAAAAGACTAATCTTTCGATGACCTTGTCACGTTGATATCTGAGTTGGGTCTGGATTGGAAGGTCACATGTCCAGAGTTTGCAGGAGGAATGGTGGGTGAAATATCAGTGATGCACAAGTTGATTTGTGTATTTGACTTGAAAGGCGTTATATTTGCAGTGTTCACTTGAAGCAACTGATGAATACGGCAGTTATGAGAAGAGGTCAATTCAGAATTGTTCGCTAGTTGGGTATTAGTGGCATGAGTGGAATGTTCGCCATTTATCGCGTTAATCTGCCGTGATTGAAATATTGACTTTGAGGCATTTATATAAATTGCTGCAACCGCCTCACAAAAGCGGCTAACTGATACAACCGCAATTTTGTCGTCGTTTTTGGTTGCGGTTTTTGTTTTTCATTTAGTTGGCGCAAAATATAATCCGAAGATGAATTTTTGCGCTCGAAATCTGTTTAATGAAAAACTTAATTGATATTAATAATCCACCCAGAGCGTCAATCTACTATCATTTGGTTTTATTTTAAGCGGTGTTCTCTGATATTTTATAATAAAGATCGCTGACCAGTTATAACGGGAAAGTTTTTGCCAAAAGATAACGATTAAAATATTCTGCCCAAACAACGCCTAAGAATGAGAATTCATTCACATTATATTGCTCCTCATTACTACTAAGGAAACGTGATGCAAACGCCACTGTATAAAAATCTGTAGGCAAAGGTTGCTCCAATGCTGCATCTAGTCCACAGCAAGGTGTATCGCATATTATTGCGTTTTCCCCAGTTAAGATTTTTGTGTGTGTTTATCGTTGTTTATGCAACTTGAACTTTAAAGTAATTAAAATGTGATTCTTAATTATTATTCCATTCAACTTTTGTAATCTTCTTGAGAACTGGGCGTTATAGGTGGCATAATTGTTAAGAGTCTTAAAAAACTGTTCCAAATATTGTACTGAAACTTGAAAGGAACGTAAAAGTTTCAGAGTTTTAGGTGCTGATAAATTAAAGTTTGCCAAATTTATTGTTTTCGAGTTGTGATATGCCTGATTGACTAAATATACAGTGAAACTACTCAGTTTTTTTTGCAAAATAGCATTTAGGAAGGATAACAAGAATTTTATCTTCAAGTTTCTTCTAAAGAACTTTGTATACTATTTTGAGGTGCTCCTTTTTATGATCCTCGACTAACAAATATGATGTCATATAAGAAACAGCGGGTATTTTTATATCAAATACTGTTTATTCCATAAAAATTTGGAAAATTGCCGACATGTCAAGTAAGCGTAGAAGCTTGTAAAAAACTGGTATTAATCACCGCTTACATTATTAAAATTGCAATGCCATGGCGTTTCCTGTCGTAAAATTAATTGGATATAAGCGCATTTCAAATCCCGTGTAGTAAAATCGGTTGTCTGATCTGTGGTTTGTAAATTCATATTTCGTTGTATCGTGTCTTCAATTATCAATTTTTGACATCTGATGTTTTTTGAAACGATTTACTCAAAAGTTTGGAATTGAACACTAATTTAACAGATTCGACTGTCTTTTAGGTGCTTACATTCGGGGAGATGAAATTTTATCAAAAAAATTGATCTGTAAGTTTTGGTAGTTCAACGTTGACTAAATTTTTGAAGTTATTAGTATCACAACGCACTTTTTTTAATGTGTGGGTGTAAAATTATGAATAAATATCGATTTGAAAGACATAACAATACGAGAGATGAAATTTGAAAAATCAATGGTTACTTGCATTTTGATGGTAGATTGAGTTTGACTTACATTATTTTCATTATTTGTATGTATATATATAAGTATGTATATAGGTAGGTATATATATATATATATATATATATATATATATATATTTATATACAGATACATTGATTGACTAAATGAGAGAGTTAGACGTAGCAATAGATCTCTACCAATAAAAGACCGATGAGCGTCTTCAATAACGATTACTTTAACTTTATCAGCCGTCCAATCAAGGCAGTTTACGGTGGCGATCATCATCATGCCCTCAATTTTGATTACTAGGTTTGAAAAAGTTTCCAAGTCTGCTTTGCTGTACTTGTCATCCAAAAATTATGTTCATCATCATTGAGCACTGCGTTAGCCGTATTTTTGCGGAATTTTATGCAATCACTTCTTGAATCCATCAATGTTTTTGTTTTAAAGTTTCAGATTTTATTGAAAGTTTACCGGTTCTATCTCAGGAATATTTTGGTTGTAAGAGTTGACGCAACAGTTGTCATCTGTTTCATCGTTATCGGGGTCGTAATTGGTATAGTAAATATTGTTGCTGATGAATTGTTAATTAATTGCAATCTGGTCGTCAGCAAAAATTACAACAGTTGTTGCTTCGGATTGGTCGTTGTCTACATTGTTCACACGGGATTTGTGTTTCCAAATATGTTTGCTTTTCTACAAACCTTGGCAAAAGGATTCTTTATGCTGCAGATCTTGCAGTTTTTCCCAGGGCCGGACAATTCTGTCGATGCGATGGGAACCATATTTTTCCACAAATTGAAAATGGGTTGGTTTCCGAATATTATTTGTTGTTCTGGAGATCAAAATTTTCGAAACGTTTGTTCCAGATACTACAGTGTATGCAGAAGTACCAGAAAATTTCAGTTGATTTTGAGTCCCAATTTCAATATTTAATGCCAATTCTAATTCGTTTTTTAGGTGTTATTTTTTTGAGTAGTTCTCGCTGTTTTTCCCTATCTAACATTTGCTATAAAATCATCACGTTTGATAGATTCTTCGTTGCTTCCAAGATCAAAATTAAACAGTTACCTTCAGCAGACGTAGAGTTTCTCAATGGGTTCTCCGTTGAATAACTGAGAGTATGTGAGTAATACACATCAATCAGATACGATATTTTAATTCTTAGTAAGTATGTTATCCGATAGGGCCCACAAATCCCTGTTTATCACTCTGTCAGTTCCATAGACATCAATTTCTGGGAGCAGAAAAGTTGGCTTCCTTCGGCGCTCAAGCCTAAGTATGAAAGAGAGTCGGCCCAATTTTCACACAGCTATCATGGGTGGTCTCCAAAGAGAAATTCTGAAGCTTCAATTTTTTTTGAAATTTCTTCAGCTACGTGTTTTTCAGTTTCTTTTTTTTTATACGTCAATCTTGCTCACTTTGGACAGTACTATTCTCCACATCTCCTTCATACAACGGTTCTGTTGGAAGTTTTACTTTCCCTTGGATCTTCGTTAAGAATGTCCATGAAAAAATCTTCTTTGACAAGAATTGCCAACCTCAGTATAATGCGCTATCTTTCCTAGCGTAGTGGGGACTCCAGAGTCGGTCCCAACAGGGTTCAATCCCGTGGAGTGCTCGTTCTTCAGCTTTTTATTGCGCCATGTGATACGCAAGTAGTAACAATTTACAACAGTAAATTTGTTATTTCATATCTCTACGGAAGTATTATTTAAACTATTATATTTTAATATAAATTTCGTACCCTCTGTTCTACCTTCGTTTTTTTCTCAAACCAATTTTTCGTTTTGATTCATTTTGCATTGTGCTTCAAAGTGAACTATTTAGTTATGCACGTCATTGAAAAACAGTTTTTTTTAAAACAAATTTTCAACTAGTTATTTGTTAACTGCTTTTCAAAAATAAATTTTTCTATATGAGAAAACATATACGGATAAGTTGAACAATATTTACATGCATACGCTAGCTTTTTAGCCAATTTCAAAGCTGAGCTAATATTTATACAATTTCTGAGCTTAAGTTTTAGGTCATTGTCTTTCATATGCAGAAAAAAATTGAGTAACTCATTTTTAGACTGGTCAGATAAATTTTACAAGCGAACTTTTAAAAGAAATGAGAAATTAAAATTACAGTCCAATTAAATTTCAAATTATCTTGTTTAGAACAACCCTGAGTTTGCAAGAACAATATAAAGTTTTTTTTGAAAACTAATCAGTTCATTCTAAATGAGACAAAGTTCAGAAAATCGAACCACTCTGAGACCTAGTGTTTACGCTGTAATTCTGAGATGGGAAAAATTGAAAAAAAAGTGTCTGCGACAACAAATGAGAAACATTTTCCTATTTTGAACGCTGTATTAGATGTCCTTAGGTTACAGATCTTTGTTATTGTTTGCGTAATAAAACTTATAATTTGTTTTAAACTTCATTGGTGGTCAGCGGCCGCATTTTTCATCATTGTCATATATTTTGCCTAATTTTTTGATAAAACATTGTATCTGAAATGTCTAGAGTTAGTTTTACGGCGTCGTGAAATTTTTGTTTTTGCTGCTCATTTTTCATATTTCTCAGTTTCCTTGTTTTGCCATTCGAGTACAGCTGCGCAATTCATTAGAAATTTTTCCTGTCATTCCTCAACCTAAAGTCTTTTTTGTCAAGTGCACCAAAAAGTCAATACTGAAAACAAACAGCAAATTGCACTCTCTTTTTGGTGTCTGAGCAGCCGAATTTCACAGCACAATCATCAAATGAAATTACTACATCAACACAGCCTCATAAGCTATGGCTTGGTTAGAAGCCCAAGAACCTACTTATTTGGGAAAAACATGCTTCTTACTCAACTTTGAAATCTCAGAAATGAGAGACTATTAAAAAAAGCTCTTCTTGCTTTATAATTTCAGCTGCATTCTCCAAGCACCACACATGATAGTGTCCACTTGCCCATTGAACTCTTCAACTCTTAAAAATACAATAACTTCCGCCTCTGCAAATTGTGAATTTCAGTGAAACGCTCGAAACGCAAAACTCATTACGAACTGGCAGAAAAATGTCACTGCATACAGAGATACATAAGTAGTCGGAACCGCACCTCAAGATGTATGTTCTGGCGAAAATTGGCAACTAGTGAAAGAAGCTGTTAATCTGTCACGCCAAACCATTTTCAAATTGGAAAAAGAAAATTCCTTGGGAAACTTGTGATCTTGGTAATCAAGGATGCAGCTTAATATTGATGTCTTCTTTGCTATATTGCGAATTGAAATGAAAATTTTTCAGGGAGAATTTATAGAAGAAACAATTGAACTTAGAAAAGCTTTATAGCTAGCTCTTAGTATTGAACTCAATGTCTGAATCAATTTGCTAGTGTCCACAAAAAAACCATAAATCTCGCTTTCAAACACATTATCGCACTTAAGTAAACTCTACAGATTATGATCAATAAAGATAAGAGGAAGTAATGCAGTTGGTTCTGATAACTACAACCCTGATTTCAATTCTAACAACAGCAACTCTGACTACAACTCTGAAATTCAATTGTACGATTGAACCACAAACAGAAATCTTTAAAGTGTATTTGCTCACGTTAGCCTACTCCTTAATTCAATATATGTTTGTAGCTATTTTATTAACTTTAAAATTTTGGTAAATCAAATTGTGAATAGTTTTATATTTAACACAAAAAATGACCATCAATTAGCCGAGATTTGAAAACAAAACCTGACAAGATTGTCAGATTTTGTTTTCCAAGATCTGAAAACCGAGATTAACCGAGATCTGACAACATTATGTCCGTACGCACATAATGTTCCGACCCCGCTTATCCACATTCTTGACTTAATTGGCTACCGAATGATGAAGAGATAGAAAACTTTCAAAAACATACACATCGTTCAATAAACAACCAATGAATTACGATAATGCTAAGCTAGAGGGCCGATGAAAGTTGTTGATGATAGGACTACTAGAAACTACAATAATAAAAATCTAACAACAAACATTATTTACGACCAAAACTCGATGTCTATAATAAAAAAAAATTATAACAAAATCAAACTCGCATCCGATAAAAACCAAAACAAAACAATTTATTCTATACTTCATTCAAAATAGTATGGGAACTGTCCCCAATGCAACTGGTTAACAAGTTGATAAAAAGAGCAGGTGGGTGCGAAGTTCAAAAATACTTTTCCATTTTCAAAAACAATAAATTTCACAGTTATTAATATCATCAGATAAAATTTGAAGACAGCAAAATGTTCATTTATATCTACATATGAAGCAATTGAGACATTTCATTATCCAATCTTCGATTGCGCAAAAATTAAATGCAAATGTATTCAACATTTTTTAAAAAAAATATAGAAAGAAACCAAAAATCCTTTGAAATGTACAAATAGGTAAAAATCTAAAATTTTATGAAATCTTGTAGTAACAGTAGTAACAAAGACGAGTAACAAATGCTTAAAGCTAAAACCGTTATAAAGTTTAAATTATAGCTCACTGGAAATGGGTTGTTACCTGTTTTTACAGGGACTGAGCTTCAATTCGACCGAAAAGTTATTTAAAAAAGGCGAAGCTCAAAATTGTTTAAAATTTTTGATAACAATTAATTTCGCAGTTAATATTGTCATTAGACATCAACTGAAACCACTAAAATGTTCATTTATATCGACAAACGAAGCAATTGAGACATTTCATTATCCAATGTTTGATTGCGCTAAATTTAAAAGCCAATGGAGTCAATGATTTTTTAAAAAAACTTAAAAAGAAACCAAAAATCCTTTGAAATGTGCAAATATATAAAAACCTAGCAATTAATGAATTCTTGTAGTAACAGTAGTCACAAAGCTGAGAAACTGAGAAACAAATGTTGGAAGCTAAGGCGTTATAAAGATAGCTTATAAAGGCGTTATAGTTATAAAGGCCTTATAATTTATAGCTCAGTGGAAAGGGGTTGTGACCTGTTTTTACAAGGTTGGAGCTAGAAATCGACCGAAAAACAATTTAAAAAAGACGAAGCTCGAAAACTCAATTTATTTTTGAAAACAATCATTTTCAAAAGTTATAACAGATTTAGGATTACATTAAAAAGGATTGATTAGGTTTCAACACCTGACGGAGCTACATTGAGCCTGTTAATAATGAGACTAAATCACGAGCACACAAAAAACGAATACACAAAGAAGAAGAATACACAAATAACGTGTTACCCGCAAGAACTGCAAATTATCATTTTATCTTCATGTTAGCATCAATTAGTCTTCCTAATAAAAGTACTACTTAGATTTGACAACAAAAGGAAACCCAAAAATTGAACCGTATAGAAACCTCGAAAAATTTATAAAACTATAGGGTTGAAGGAATCAGTCACAGAGTATAACAGGAGACAAAAAATTGTTAGGATCAACAAACGTAATCAAGACAACTAATGAGTGAGATTGAGTTGTTTGGTGACAAAAATAAAAGCAAAAAGCAGACAGATGAAAAAATTTTTTTTTTAAAACTTCACTTTGTTAGAAGTAGTAGTTAGAACAAACAGCAATAAACTAAAAACTTTAACTAGGTTGAGTTATACATCTTTGTGGAAGCAATCAAAATCGATCGTTTTCGGGTAGATGGCGCAAAACAACGAAAAGAAAGACAACTTTAGGTAACAAATCAATAAAACAAATCAATAAAACTCATAAAAAAGCGTAAACTATTCAACAAATTATTTAACATATCCAGATACGCTTTTTGCCAACGTCGTGCTTTTTCCCTACATTGTCTTTTTTCAATTGCATTTTTCAATTATATGATAATTTTACAAGGAAAAAATGAGCTCATAAGATATGTAATGATGATCAAAAGTAATTGAAAAACGAGAACGCGTTGTACCAAAATAAAGATACCATTTGTTGAATATAAAACCGTTACCGACATTAATGTAAAACTCACAGGAAGTTGGTTTCTCTCTGTTGTCGGTTGAAAACAATAGGGGCGAAAAGCTCTTGTGCTTTCCTTTTTCTCAGTAGTTCAGTTCCCTGTTGAATCAAAAACTATATCGGATTTCTGGAGAATTTTTTAGCAGAGGAAATTCGTCCCGCAACAAACATTATAGTTTCAATTTGATGTTACATAATACCAGTTTTCTTTAGTTCTCTCAATCAATTTTGGACCGGAATTAGGTTTTTTGATGGAGCTTTTGGGAGACGTGCTTCTTAGCGGAGGTTTCAAATGTTATCTTTTAGTTTTTTCCCTTAAATTAAGCACCATGAGTTTCTTGAAAGAAGTCCTCCAAAAAGTTATGAAAATCCACAACTGAAATTAATCAAAAATCGCTCCAAGTGGGCCTATTTCTTAATAAGCCAAGCGAAAAATTTTCACTGAGTAGAAAATTTTTATTTTCAACACATATGGCATCATAAAACAATGTTCAACGGAAACATACAATTCAGGAGTGTTTTGGCAAAAATTATTTTCATATGGTAGTTTTTTTGCTAAATTTTTAAAATATTATGCATAATAGCAGTAGTTAACAACTGTTTGAGCAGCAAACTAATATTTTTTGCAGAGGAACGCTGCTTAATCCCCAGTGCTTTTGTAACCAGGATGAGGTCCGCGACTCAAGACAGGTATTGGCCAGACCGACTTGGTGCATCATTTTGAGACTCACACCATGTCTGGCCTCTTTTCTCTACTATTTTTGCTCTTATGTTGCTACGCGCATCAGAAACACCAAAATGGTTCTCAGAGACTATTATAAGCTATGCCCAGTTCTGTTATGGCGTGGACCGCTACATTTTTCTGGCAACGAGCCTTGGCCTTTATGGCTTTTATGGCTTTATAACTCTTGAGTGCTCTACGTATTTTTTGAACAAATTATTGCTAAAATTTTTAAAACCTTTTTATTGGAGTCCTTTTTTATGACGTGTTTATGGGCCATGGCATACATTTCCAATAAAAAAGTTTTTTGACCTTATCGGAGTCTCTTACACAATAGACAAAGGACAGAAAACCAATCAAGTCCAATTTATGTTGATTTTTTCCGGGTTTTAATGTTTAAAACAGGGTGAACGTAAAATTTTTTTGTTATTTTCGTGTTCATTTCATCATCTGTCAATAGAACAACAAAAAAACAGCTCGCAAAAAATGTTCATTTAAAATTGATAATTTTCCTCATATGTTTATTCACGCGAACAATCGTGTAATTTTTCATCATACGAGGAAAATTTTCTTATGTGAGTTTACACGCGACGCTTTTTTCGCACGAAAAATCTTGTGACTTTTCATTACGCGAGAAAAAACCTTTCACACGAGTTTTTTATCACAGTGTGTTTTAGGGGCAGTAGAGGCCGACACCGTCTCACTGAAGCATTCTGTGTGTAGACCTAGAACTGACAACTGAACAAGCTAGTTGCTCAATAGCAGTACCAAGATAAAGACTAAGCTATAGCAACAAAATAGTTGATTAACCTTACCCAGGACGAGGTCCTCAACCCAAGACAGAGATGGGCCAGACTTAGTTGGGTCACGCACAAGGTCTCCAGTGCTGAGCTCATTGTCTGCATAAAATTACGGCCGCGCCTCGTCGTCAGTCCCATAACTGAATTGGATATGGTTGATGGGTCCCCATACCTATTTTCTGACTGTTCGATCAGGCGCGGCCGTAATTTTATGCAGACAATGAGCTCAGAACATGAGACCTTGACCGTGACCCAATTATAATTATAATTCATCTCTCTTAATTTGTCGATCTTTAACACATTGTAAATTTAATACAATTTTAAACTTTCCCAATATGTGACTTTGTTTCATTTATACTTCTTAACACTACATTGCCTTTAAACTATGATCTGTTTTTTATAGTTCATACTCAAAGGAATTAACAATGTTTTTTTACATATCTAAGTTCAGTCTGTTTATTCTGGCCGATACCCATACTTCGGAACGTTGCGTCTCGCAGATACCTATACTTGGTATGGCTAGAAAAAACTTGTCAGTTTTTTTAAACATTTTGGGAGAGGTAATATGAGGAGATATACCTCTAACCAGTGTCTAAGCAAACTTTGGACTGATAAAATTTGAGAGAACCTGCCCAATACAGTAGCCAGTCCTCTGTCATAATAATAATTGGGTCGTAAAATTATCATTTTTGTAAGCAGCTGTTGATCGTCAGCAACTAGCAACAAAAAGTTAAACAATTAAAAAAAACAAAATAACGTTTGATGGATACTGCGTTTTTCTTGGATTCGATCATTTTTGCAAAAAACAGCGAAAATAGTTTAAGGTAATTTTTGGTCCCAAAAATGGATCAGTAAATTTTGCGTGCGCCGATGAGAACACCTTTTTAATTATTCCAGTAAATCTTTATCATTTGAAAGCTTAACATTTAATTTATTCCACGATTTCATCTTTCCACGAATTTTGTTTAATTGATGTTTTTTCAATTTGCACGGGACCTCAAGAAGACGCTTGATTTTGATTGAATTTGAAAAGGTTTGACTTTGAAGGGAAGGAGGGAAATTAAATATTTGGGAACACCCTCCTCCCTCCCCCAGTTTTTTTGCTAATGGGTTTCTTAATTTGCCTCACTTGTAAATTGTACTTCTCTCCTAGCTATCCATAATCTGACGCTTAGTTTGTTGCTTACTTGAGTGAAACAAACCATCTATCAAATGCTGTGCTTCCATTTCTCCTGTTTCTTCTTTTCCTTCTTAAACTGTAAACAACATAATGTCAGCAAAATATGGCGAATGTAAATTACGGCTTTAATATAGTCTACCGGTAAAATGAAACAGGAAATTATGAACTGCGCCTTTTTTAAGCAAAACATAGTCTCTAACTCAGTAGTTTGAACAAACAAAATAAACACGCTGTTTATTTATATTTACGCTGTTTATTTATATTTACGGCGCTGACAACGTTGCAAAACCTTCCCGTTTCGACTGATTTTGTCAAAATTGTTTAGCAACCAACTCATTATCATTTTTTTAACATTCTTTTACATTTCAAATCAGTGTTAATGCATACAAGGAGAACGGCATATAAGTCAGCATATTAATGCAGTTTCTGTCAACAAAGAAATAATTGCGGGTGTTACGGTCTTTTCGAAACAGTTAAGCAAGGTGAGTCAAAATCAAAAAACATCAGAATTTTAGAAGCTAAATAAATTAAAATAAGGCCAAAACACCAATTTAGGTGTCAATGAGAGAAGACAGAGCGCTGACGTTGAGGCTACTTTTCGTTGAGGAAAAAAATGTATTCGAATTTATTGAATTTTCAAGAGATTATCTAGGTTGAAGTGCGCGACCCATGCGACCCATGCCCAGACCTACATGGTTCGCGCACGGGAGGGTAATGCTGTGTCTGGAGGCTCCTCTACGTTCTGGGTATGTCCGATCGACACAATCCAAAGTCTGCGTACTCTGGTCAGAGCCCAATCAAGAGTCTGAGTAGTCTGAGCACAGACAGAGTCTGGATTTTGTAGTGATATGGTGTAGATAGTCTGAACAGAACTCTTTTGAACGCCTGTATGGTCTGAGCAGAACCCTGTCAAGTCTCAACAAACTGATCAGAAACAAGATATTGAGCTCCAGAAAACAGCCAGTCCCCGAAAAATTAGTATTAATGAACAACTGAAAGGACAAATTTCGAGAAATGCTCGCATTTTTTTCGTATGGTTGAGTTGAAGTCTTTTGATTTTCATGGGAAAATGCTTTCTGATGAGCTCAGATGGCATAAAAAAAGCAAGGCCCATATTTCACAAAGCAATATTTTAGCAAGTGTTACTGGTGCTTCAGTAATAAGAAATGTTAGCCTGGTTACCCCCCGTGCGCAACCCAAAATTAGTTTGAAACAACAGTGCACAACTCAAGTGAGTCTGGCACCTCCAGTAATAAGCGATAAGTCTGGAACCCCGTGAGCAACCGAATTGGGTCTGATAAAAAGTGCGCGACTCAATTTGATTTGATCACAGTCGGGTCAGACTGATCAGTGCGCATTTGGGTCACGCACCTGTGCCCGAGTACAATAAGTTTTGACAAATTTGACAACACTAATATTGCATAAATACAAAACCGGTTATGATGTACCAGGTTTATTGAACTGGAACGAAGCTAATACTTCGTGGCGTACTGATGACGCTGTATTTGGTGAGCAAAAAGTTTTTACAAACCTACATTTTTAATTTTTTGCATTCTTATCATCGGTAGTTGCACAAAAAGACAAACTGTCAGAGAGTCTCAATTTCCCCCATTTTGAAGTTTCCCACCAAAACGTAAATCGCTTAAATCTTGAGTTCTTTAAGAGAACTCAGATTCCTTAACAACTTGAATTCATTTTTTAAAAAAAACACCAAACGGTCGGGGAACGCTAAGTTTTTTATCAATGGCAAAAACTATTTGCAAACGACGCATTTCAGAGCAAAAAATAGTGGGATATCATACTCTTGCACGCGAGTAATGAAAAAAAATTTGCAATTTTTACTTTTTCTGACCTCACAGATTAATTAAATATAACTTACTTTAAAGGGAACCGCGGTGATTCACACTTGCATATAAATTGAAAGATTGCATCAAAAAATTATTTTTAGAAAAAGACACTCCTCAAATCGAGACGGATGAAATCTTTAAATTTGTCAAACCAATCAACAGTGGAGGAGATGGAAAAATATGGAAGCAAATTACCTTCTGTTTTCTTGCATTTAAAAATTTATCGCCAAGCAAGTATATCTAAAATTGACTGTCAGGATTATAAATATTAAATTCCATAAGTACACACTTGTTCCATGTCCTAAAAATGACGCTAATAGCTGTTATCTTTCCTATAAATCCTACTAAAACCAGCCAGCTCAATACTGTTCTCGTCAGCCAAATCAGTTTATAAATGAAAGGAAAAAATTTCGGATTTGTCATCTTTCCAAAAAAAAACGTTCATAAATTATTTTTTGACGGATATAGCGATTCATTCGGAACAAAAAAAATTAATTTCGTTTACAAAATCTGATGCCATCATATTTCGACGATTTAAATGTTTCAGAGATATAAATAAGGTTAACTTGAAATGTCAAGTTTTTATCAACAATGCTCATTTTCTGACACTTATTTAGCGCCAAAGAGCAATCAATTTTCCAACCCCCTTTATATTTATATTTATATATATATATATATATATATATATATATATATAGAGCGTTCTTCATATTAATTCGTTTTCTTACCATGAAGTTAATCCTGAAGATTGAAATGCTTAAACTTGCTCTAAATTTTACATCAGATACAACCAACTTCAAAAAAGCAGAAACTAAAAATTTAAAAGAATGTTAACTTTTATCACAAGCTCTGATTTATTTTCTCTAAACACAAAACCATTTTTCAGAAACCAAGGTTACATTTGATAAAAAAAACATACCATCTATGTGATGGGTATCAGAGATGACGGTAGCTTGGCAGTTTTCAGTGGTTTTCTCGTTGACACTTCGATGAGTTATACCATGGACGATTTTACCGATTTCTGGAACATCCACTAATGTTTCAACGTTCGTCAAATGCCATTAAAATTCCGGAGAATTTTCTCAGTGGAGAGTTTTCTCAAAAAGAATATTGATAGATTGTACTCCTCCCACCCATGCATTAGCAAAAAGATCTTAACTCAATTGAAGTTTTATCAGGTCAGTTGGAGTTTTAAGAAAGAAAAAACCCAATGCAACTGACCATGTATACAAGTGTATAGCAAATGTTGTGGTATGAGTGTATATATAAGTAGCTTGGCCAAAAAAATTTTAAACTTCTATCGTTACAAAATAGCAATGGATGGCACAAAAAAGAAGAAGTGGATGGCAAGAATAGAAGATATCAATTGGATGCTCAGGTTGTTTTATCTGAAAGGACTCCTTGCCTGCTATAGCTTCAATTTCGCAATTTTAGACAAAATTTTGTGCGCTTAAGAACAGCGAGTGTTTGCACTTAATTTTTCTTTATGAACGTTTTTTTTCGGACACGGAGTTTAATTTAATAAATAGTTTATAAACAATAAATAAAAAATATTTAATAATTCAAAAAAACACAAAAACAACAACAACAACTGTCTTTTTTAATCAAAAAATTCATAAAAAGCAAACTGAAATTAAACTCAGCCACTTTTCAGCAGAAGTGTAATTGAAACCAATGATTCGTAGAAAAAAAACACCGACTACCTAATTTTCAATTATTGGTCGGCGTTTTTTATTATGATTTACCAATTTTGATTTTCCTGTATGATTAAAAGAACAGAAAAAGAACCTATTTTTGAAAAGCACCTTTGTTTGGTCTTCATCATTTTATACATTATTAGGGCGCAAATGGTGTGCCGTCACTGTATATTACTTCAAAACTATTTTAATTTTTTTTCAAATCGCTCCTTGTCAAAGTTGTTGCCTATAGTAACTCTTGAATATTTTTTCATGTTTACTCTGTATCATTGCTGTATCATTTAATTCAATAATTTAAGTTCAAAAATACAAAAAATTTGCATGAAACAAATAGTTTTATAGTAAGATTTCCTTATTCATAAAATAGACAAAGATACAAAATTAGAGCTGCTTCCAATATTTTCCTCCACAAAGGCAAATCTCTCGAGCTATATTGAACAATTTTTCTGTTCAACTTTTTGTTGCAGCCAAATTTAATTGAAACGATTGTTAAAAGAAACACAATCTCCCTTGGCAGTCGTAAAAATTTTGTAAAACGACTAAAAAGCGGGCTAACTTTGATTTGAAAAATTACAAAATTAGAGTTAAAAATTGTAAAGGGTAATTAATCACGCTGATACCACATTCTTTCCGTCCGCAAAAACACGTCTCTTAAGCTATATCGAACAACTTTTCTGTCCAATTGCTTGTTGCAGCCCATTTTAATCGAAACGATTGATAACAGAAACACAATCTCTCCTGGGCAGTCGGGACAATTTCGTAAAACTACTATAAAGCGGCCTAACGTTGTAAACTAAATTACAATATTAGAGTTTAAAATTGTAGATGGTTCTTTATCGCGCTGCTGTCATTATTTTCCTCTTTAAAACATGTCTCTCAAGCTATATCGAAGTTTTTTTTGTCCAACTGCTTGTTGCAGCCAGGTTTAATTGAAGCAATTGTTAAAGGATTTACAATCTCTCCTGGGCAGTCGGTAAATTTTGTAAAACTACTATAAAGCGGCCTAACTATGATAACAAAATTACAAAGTTAGAGTTTAAAATTGTAGAGGGTTCTTTATCGCGCTGCTGTCATTATTTTTCTCTTCAAAAACATGTCTCTCAAGCTATATCAAATTTTTTTTTGTCCAAATGCTTTTTGCAGCCATGTTTAATTGAAGCAATTGTTAACAGAAACACAATATCCCATGGGCAGTTGTGAAAATATTATAAAAGTACTATAAAGTGCCCTAACTTTGATTCAGATTCTTCTAGAGTGTTTTATTAATTCTAATTTGAGAAAGATTACGTTATATCTCTGTTTAGGAGCTGATTTTCAGATTACATCTCAAGGAGTAAAAGCTACTAATGATATTAACTCAATCCTTCAAAAGTGACCTCCAGTGTTTTTAACCGTTTTTCTTCAAAAAATTCAAACCCTATTTTTTTCATAATTTATTAAATAACCGTACCAATTTGAGGCCTAAAAATTCAAAGTTTCTGTTGTTGGATTGGTTTCTGGATGGAAAATGTGAAGTCTCGCCATTTCACGGAGGTTAACTTTGTTCAAACGAGTCTATGTTTTACAAAACAAAACCCACACGGTCCTTGGGTCAGTTGCTAATGTTCTCTCGTTTTGAGAAAAAACTTTTGATGGAAAACTTTTGTTTTCTGAACAAAATTGCTTACGAAAAGAACAAAAAAGAAAATGGAGCTCAATTGAGAAATTTTCGGTAATTAGTTATTTTATGCTGTTCAAAGAATAGCCGTCTTTCAATAACAACTCTTAAAATTTCCATAAAAAAAGCAATATTAACTAATTTTTCAAAAATTTCCAGTCATACTCTCTACTGTTTGTTTAATTCAACGATATATTTTTGAGCCAATAAATACTGTTATAATCAGCTGGTCAAACATAGTATCAATGAAACAAGTCTCACAAGTAGTTTTTTACATACCGCAATTTTTGTAATGAACCTCAGCTCATGATGAGAGACGCTGAATCAATTGTTGAAGCAAAAGTTGCTTTAAAAACTTGTTTCTTCATTTAAGGAGGAAAAAAGGAAATTTATTCCACTTCGTTTTTTTTGCCATAGGCAACGGTTACTTGATATCAGTATTATACATTGTTTTTTTTTCGCCCATATTTCCTGCTAAGCGAAAAAAAAATTGAAATCTTTTAATGAAGTCTGACATATTTAACAGCAGAAATTGGATACAATAATGTGAAGCTTCAGGCTTTATCAGAAACAGAATACTAATGCCGCCAAGTAGTGACGTTACCGGGATGATTTTTGGGACGCCTCTTGTTGTGCCCAACTTCATCTTCATATTTTTCTCATTTGAAATTATTGTGCTGCATGGTACTTAGATATGATGAACTATAATTTGAGGTATTAAATTAAATTTTATGTTCACATACGCATCCCAAGAAATTTCCCCAACCACCACAGATTTTTTCCATTTCCTCATCGAGAAAATTTTCTTTCACGGATATAATGAACTCACAAATTGCGGTTCAGTCGTGATAATGGAAGCATTAGTTCTTAAAAAATTTAGTATATCGTTGAGCTTTTAGACTCAATTAGCTTAAACTGTTTTGCATTTCAGCTGAAACCAACTTAACTAAGTGCACGTTTTTAAGTTGCATTTAGCTCTCCGTTTAAATTAGCCGCTCACTTGAAACATAATTCAGTTTTTAATACTTGATCGTTTTAGTAACTGCATTTTCATTTGTCAACATTAGGCGTTCAAAGCAGTTCTCAGTTGAAGCTTTTGAAGCTCAAATTGAAGCTTTTGAAGCTCAAATTGCAAGTTATTTCCATTTTAAAACCGTTCATTTCCTGTGATTAGAAGGAAACGTTTGCGCAAGCTTATTTTTACCATTTCCTTCTCGACGTTGGTAGAAAAAACATAGAGAAAACGTTAACAAAATAGACGCCTGTGGCTTTGACGGCGTTTGTTTCATCAGGAACAATTGATTTGAAACGCGGCGAATAAGGCACTTTTTGTCTTTATAGTGACGTCATCGATTTGGTTCCGTGGCTACTTGATGCTTTCTTGGATTCCAGACTTGCGGGCAAGAGAGGGTTCTATGAGAGACAAAGATGCCGTTCCTCTACAGCACCCACAATGAGGACAAAGATCGAATCCATTTGAAGATCATCAGAGGTGATACGGACACGACTGCAACTGAGAAAATGTACCTGTTGGCTGTGGAAAAGGGTGACTATTCCAGTGTGCATAACTATCTTGAGGAGAGCTCAATTTATTTCAACTTGAACATAAATTGTGTGGACGCGTTGGGTCGGACAGCTTTGCATATTGCAATTGAAAATGAGAATATTGAGATCATCGAATTGCTCCTCGCTTTCAACATCGAAATCGGTGATGCGTTGCTGTTTGCCATTGAAGAGGAGGTCGTCCAGGCTGTCGAAATTCTTCTCAGCTACAAACAACCCAAAGCGGGGAAGGGCAAAAAAGATCAGTTCAATTTGGCCCTAATGCAAGGTCACAAACAGAGGGAAAGCAATTTTACACCAGACATCACCCCAGTAATTCTGGGAGCGCATAAGAACAACTATGAGATCTTGAAGTTGCTGATTGGTCGTGGAGCTACGATTGTCAAGCCGCATCCAGTGAAATGTGGTTGTTATGAGTGTGTACATAGCGCAACATTTGACAGTTTGAGGCACTCTCAAACACGAATGAACGCGTACCGAGCACTGGCCAGTCCGAGTTTGATGATTCTGGCAAGCGACGATCCAATTTTGACGGCTTTTGAATTGTCCTGGGAGCTGTACCACTTGAGTTTCTCAGAAGTTGAATTCAAGGAAGACTATATAAAGCTAGCTGATCAGTGCACAAAATTTGCAGTGGACCTTCTTGACCAGACGAGAGGTTCGCAGGAGTTGAAGACGATTCTGAATCGGACAACAGATCCTCAAGAGATCTTGGACATGACAGACGAATCAAAAGAATCGGAGAAAGACAGTACAACTGGTGACATGAATCTGTCTAGGTTCAAACTGGCTATTGAGTATCGCCAGAAAGAGTTCATTTCTCATCCCAATTGCCAGCAGTTGATGAGTCACATCTGGTACCAGGGGATTCCGGGATGGCGACAAGGATCTATTTTCTACAAGGCAGGATTCACGTTCTTAATTTCTGTATCTTTCCCCTTTACTGCAGTTTTCTACATGCTTTTCCCTTTCACGGAACCTGCTAAGGTACTGCGGAACCCGTTTGTGAAGTTCATCAATCACAGCGCGTCATACATTACCTTTCTGGTTCTGTTGATCCTGGCTTCTCAAGAAGGGCTCTCTAACATTGACAACATGGGCTCACGAGACAGAGCTCCAAATATCATAGAATGGATAATTGTGGGTTACGTGTTTTCGTTTGTCTGGGCAGAGACTAAAGAAATATACGAGAATGGCTTCATATCATATTCACGTGATCTCTGGAACATTATGGATTTTCTACAAAACGCTTTGTATCTTGCGACTATTACGCTAAGAGTGGTCGTCTACTTGGGACCGGACTTGCACATTGAGAGGGAGGAAATGAACTCAAATGACCCGATGTTGGTGGCAGAGGCGCTATTCTCAGTGGCCAACATCTCGAGTACGATGAGGTTGCTAATCCTGTTCATCGCCAATTCCCAGCTGGGACCTTTGCAGATCTCGGTGGGGCGAATGGTCATTGACATCATCAAGTTCCTCTTCATCTTCGCGTTAGTGATCATGTCATTTGCAAGTGGTCTGAACCAACTGCTGTACCTGGAGTACGAGAATAGTGATCGGATAATCCAGGGTGACTGTCGAGGGGTGGTGTGTGCTGATCAAAATAGCCAGTTCTCCACAATAGTCCAGTCGATCATAACTCTATTCTGGACTGTGATGGGAATCGTGGACTTGAGTGCTGTGTCTGTGAATGAGTCGCATTCGTTCACAAAACACATAGCTATGGCCATGTACATGGTCTACCACATCATAGCTATTGTCATTCTTCTCAACATGTTGATTGCAATGATGAATTTGTCCTATGAGCAGGTAAAGTTCACTGCATTTAATCAATTTTGCTTGCCATTACAACACTTGCATAAATTATCGATCAAATAACTCGATAGTGCATGCATGACCGATGAATGCTGCGCCAGGGGCACGTGCAATGATCGGATATATTCTGTTCCCCCCCCCCCCAGCGTAGTAGCCTTATATACTTACGCCCCCAGGCGCACGTGCTATTTTTTATATAGTAACTATATTTATATAGTAGCTATATAACGACATATAATTTATAACGGGGGGGGGGGGGGTAAAAACACAGGGGGGGGGGGGGGCGTAAAAACACCGTGGGGGGGGGGGGTGAAACAGAATAGATCCCAATGATCAAATCTGGCAACTTTGTGCCAACAAAAACTCTTTCGGACATGTTCGGAATTGGTTTACTTTTTCATAATAGCAAAAGAAAATTTGTGATACAAATTTCACAGAAGCTCTAAATTGTTGCCAAGAAACAACAGTACGCAAAGAGTAGCCAAAAAGAGGTCTTTTTGTCTACTCTAGTAGCTCTTTTTGGCATATCGTGCCAAAAAGAGCTACTAGGCCTTTTTCAAGCACCACCAATACTGGCGTCAAAGAAGCACGCTGATTGGCTTGGTTCTCTATCGACTGTTCGGCACCCCCATCAAATTTAGTCAAAATTAACTGAAAGTGGAATATCCGCATAAAGAAAACCTTAATTTAAAAACCCTAATCAACTAAATAATACCCTAATCATAATAATAACCTAATCCGATTGTGTGGGTTGAAGAGGACGAAATATTAAAGACACAATTAAGTGGGTACATGGGAAGAAACAAAAGGCAAAGACTCAATTGCGTGGATACAACGGTGATTAGTGGGTACAAACCTAATCGTAATGAAACTTTCTGAAAATCAACTTAACTTAGAACTGATTTTGACCATGAGTTCTCCTGCCAAGTCTTGTGAACTGGAAAATTTTGCTAATCTGAAGCAGTGGCGAAACTTTGCTTTAAGATTAAACTATCTTTGTACACCACTTTTTTCTCGCCACTATAGCTATATGAAGAGTGGCGAGAAATGAGTGGTGTAAAATGATGGTTTAACATTAAAGCGAAGTTTCGCCCCTGTTTCAGACTAGTAGAATTTTCATTGGTCATTAGTAGTCACTTCTGATGAATCTACCTGTGCTGACAACACCTGTATAAAAGTGTTCTCACACTTTTGCCCGGATGTTGGACAAAACTACAGTTTATTTTATCAATTAATTATTTATATTATCTACTCGATTATCAATTATTTGACTGTTATTCAATCAAAGTTTTTTTTATCGTTTCTCATTAGCCTTTCATTCCTCACGGTACACAATAATTCAAGTAGAATTAATTAAATTTGATGGCAAAAACAAAATGAAAGCATTACGTAAAATTAACTTCACATTCGCTTTTGAAAGCAAATTGAAACCGACATGAAAACAGGAAATTTTTAATTTCAGGAGCAATTATATCTATAAAAGTTGCGAGAAATTTATTTTACATTAACCCAGCAGCATCTCACCAACTCACAGGCAGTGGAAAAAGTTGTTGAGACTTTATTTGACGCATGCGAATCGAATCTCCCAATGCAGAATGAAGAATTTCCAATTTTGAGCCTAAAGCCTTTCATTTTCAACACAAACTTTAATTAACTAGCTGGTAAAAAATTGTGCAACTACTTTTTTGTTGGCTACAAATAGTTTCAATAGGAATAAAAAAACTGTAAAACTAAAACTCATGATTTTTTCTCAGTAAATCAAACTGAGTTAGCTTTAAAACTACTTGGTGGTCAAAGACCAGGAGTTTTAAAATTCTTTCTTATGTTCTCATTTTTAAAAAAAGAATTGGGTGTCATGAATTAATTTTTTGAAAAGTTTAGTTATTTAGTTAACAATAGATTTAAACTCAGATAAAAACATGCAACAAACTTCGGTTGGCTTTACAATTTTCAATTTAATATCTATTTATATTACAAATCCATATTTATACAAAACATTTAAAACAAGCGAAGTTGGAGGTGCAATATCAAGAGTACATCAGAAAACCAAGTGGCTAAAACTTTCAGTAAAATTTCAATTAACACCAAAAAGCTCATGTTAAAGATAGAGAAGGTTTGTTGGAGATAAGAAAGAAAGGCTGTATCAAACGATCTAAATTTGTCTTTTTTTTAATTATTATTCGGATAGCTATTCGGAATAGCAAAAAATGGTGTGCTGAAAATTCTAAATATAAGCTAAATTGAAAAAAGAGGAAATAAGTGGTGTATAAACTTATAGTTTTAACTAAAAGCAAACTTTAGCAACTGTTTCAGAAAAGTATTGTGTCTTCGCTTGTGATTAAATTCGCGTGCTGATCAGAACGATACAAAAATGTTGCCATATATTTTTTCTCTGATGTTGGAATAAAGTTGCTCTACTTTATTTTTTCTCCTATTTATTCAAATTATCTACTCATCTATCAATTATTTAGTATTTATTCAATCAAATGGTTTGTTATCGTTCTTCTTTAACCTTTCATTGCTCACGGTACACAATAATACAACTAGAAATAGTTAAATTTGATGACAAAAACAAAATGAAAGCAACGGACATTCAAAGGAAAAACAATAACTAATTTCAACTTCGCATTGACTTTGAAAGCGAATTAAAACCGACATGAAATCAGGAAATTACTGATTTCAGCCGAATATGATAAGAATTGGGAGAAATTTAATATTAAATAAAACCAACATTATCTCATCAATTCACGGGCAGTAGAGAAAGTTGTCACCGCGAGCATATTTGTCCATGCGGAGTGAAGAACATGCTTTTTTGGGCTTAAAGCCTTTCAATTTCACCAAAAACAATTATCAATTAATCGTAAAAGTTGTGCAAAAGCATTCATTTGATTAGCTACGAAAAGTTTGAATAAGAATAGAAAACTGTAAGATTGAAGCTGCTTAATTTGTTCTCAGTAAATCATACTGAATTAGCCTCAAACCTATTTGCTGGCCTAAATTCCCGCAGATTTTCAGATAACTTTTTATATTCTCATTTTTTAAATGAGTTTTGTGAAATAATTTAGTTACAAAGTTTAGTTAACGAAAGATTTGAACTGAGAAAAAAACATGAAACAAAGTTTTGTTGGCTCTACAGCTTTCATTTTAATATTTATTTACTATGACAAATCAATGTTTATTGTAAAATTTTTAAGCCAAATGAATATGAAGGTGCGATATCTAGAGTATGTCAAAAAACTACGTGGCTAAAAGTTCAAGTAAATATTCAATTAGCACCGAAAAGCATATGTAAGAGATAGAGAAGGTTTGTTAGAGCTAGAAATTATGTCAGAGAGAGAGAGAGAGAGAGAGAGAGAGAGAGAGAGAGAGAGACTGTAAAAAACTATCTAAATTTCTCTTCTTGTAATTTTGTTTGGATGGCTATTTGGTATAGGAAAAAACTTGTGTGCTGAAAATTCTAAAAATAGGCAAATTTGAATGGATTTTTTTGTGACATTTAGTTTATACGGACACAAAACCAGATCTCGAAATCCAAACGAGCTCTAAATCACTTTTTCCTAACAATGTGAAGATTGTAACCTTAAAGAATTGAAACTGGATCTCACTTACCATTAAAGTGGATGGCAAACCTCAAAGATATTGCAAACAACGGCATTTTTTTCCTAATATAACTCCAGTAAGCAAATAAAGTTTTGGCGCATAATTGTATGGAGCTCTGCCTATAAAAGATTCAGGGTTAAAATCATTAGATCAGATACAACAATGCTTTTAAAGTGGATCAGTGTCAATTTCAACAATTTTTTTTCTGAATTTTATTTCAAGATTTCGGGAGAACACGTGACAAATGCCTGAAAACTTAGATAATGTTCAAGTAAAAGCACCTGAAAAAACGCTTGGAGCTAGTCAAACAACTTACGCTTTTTAAGTTTAGGTAAAAATCAGGAAAAACCATAAAAATAAGAACTTGCCTGAACTGAACAGACCTTTTTCAGATGTTTTTCAGGCATATCCGAGTTTAAATTCAAACAGTGACACTTGGACGTTTCAAGTAAAATGTAGATCAAATTTAGGTAGCTTCCGTTGTATTTCATTTGAGAAAAAATTGCTTGAACGATTCCGGTAATTTCAGTTGTTTTCTTAGATAAGATGGAAATGTGTCACTTAACGTTGATGACTACGATTTTTTTTATTTTCACTGTTTGTTTAAGCCACGGATATACGCTGTTCCTCAAAAAACGATTTTTTTTTTGTTTTTTCTTTATTTTCGCTGTTTGTTTAAGCCACGGATATACGCCGTTCCTCAAAACAATGTCCTCAAATTTTAATTTAATTGAAAGAAATTTTAGCAGATCTTTTGAATTTTATGTTAAAGAGAGGTATCAGATTTAGATCCCAAAACATACAATAATGTTTAAAATTAGATTTAGTGTATTTAAAGTCAAAATAAACCGATTCAATCTAACCATGAAAATTTTATTTAGTTCACTTTTGAACTCTCTTCATTGTGAGAAGATGATGAGTTAAACTTCAGAAGTTGCTGACAATCTTGTCTCTGTGGCTCTAGCGCCATATAGTACCTTTGAACGCAAGTACAAAACAAAGACTAACTGAACAAACACTAAAAAAATGAATTTTTGTAACTGATTATTGAGCCGCCTTTAATTGTGTTTAACTCATGAAATTTTTCAATCTGTCACTGATTGAAATCTTTAATTATTTTTCTTTGTCATAGGCACAATCCTGCGACTTAAAATGCATCACTCCAAACTTTCTGAGGGTGTCACGGATGGTTTTCGATTGAATTGAAGTAGAGAAAGAACAAATTATGAGTTGTAAATACACAAAACTTTTACTTTTGGTTTTTTTAAACGATAAGAGAAATACAGACGTTAGAACAATATCTTGGTTATTAAACCAACACGGTTTTTAAAACTAGTAAACTGCACAAACGTTGTTAATGGATTTCAACAGAAGTGATAGAATTTGTTCCCATATTCTAAACATAAATTCTTTCAATTCTGATGAAAGCCATTAAAAACGCTTGTGCAGTTCACTAGTTTTAAAAACCCTGTTGGCTTAGGAACCAATAGCTTGTTCTAACGTCTAAAATTCTCTTTAGTGTTTAAAGCAACCAACATATATTTTTTTGCGTACTAAGTAAGCAATTGTTTCTATAATTGTTTAATGCCCAGCAAGATTGGAATTAAGTTCTCGACTTGTTTGCGCGTATCTGCCATTCAAAAATAGGTGCCGTTGCTGTGCAAAGTTACTTTAAAAACTAAAAAATCTTCCCAAAATAAAATTTCGAAAATTGGGAAAGATATCTTGCTGTGCATAATACAATTATAGAAACAGTTGCTTACTTAGTCTTCGAAAACAATATTGGTTGCTTTAAACGATAAGAGAATTTTAGATGTTAGAACAACCTCTTGGTTACCAAACCAACACTGTTTTTAAAACTAGAAAACTGCACAAACGTTGTTAATGGATTTCAACAGAAGTTATAGAATTTGTTCCCTTATTCTTCACATAAATTCTCTCAATTCTGATGAAAGCCATTAACAACGCTTGTGCAGCTCAATAGTTTTAAAAATCTTGTTGGCTTAAGAACCAATAGATTGTTCTAACGTCTAAAATTCTCTTTAGTGTTTAAAGCAACCAATATAGTTTTTTTTGCGTACTAAGTAAGCAATTGTTTCTATAATTGTTTAATAACCAGCAAGATTGGAGTTAACTTCTCGACTTGTTTGTGGGCATCTGCCATTCAAAATTCAAAAATGGGTGCATTTGCTGCGCAAAATTGCTTTAAAATCTAAAAAATCTTTCCAAAATAAAATTTCGGAAATTGGGATAGATATCTTGCTGTGCATAATGCGATTACAGAAACAGTAGCTCATTTAGTCTTCAAAAAACTAAATTGGTGGCTTTAAATGATCAGAGAATTTTAGACGTTAGAACAATCTCTTGGTTATTAAACCAACACCGTTTTTAAAACTAGTAAACTGCACAAACGTTGTTAATGGATTTTAACAGAATTGATAGAATTTGTTCCCATATTCTTCACACAAGTTCTTTCAATTCGGATGAAGTCCATTAACAACGCTGGTGCAGTTCACTAGATTTATAAACCATTTTGGCTTAAGAACCAATAGCGTGTTCTAGCGTCTAAAATTCTCTTTAGTGTTTAAAGCAACCAATATAGTTTTTTTGCGTATTCAGTAAGCAACTGTTTTTATAATTGTTTAATGCCCAGCAAGATTGGAGTTCATTTCTCGACTTATTGGCGCGCATCAGCTATTCCAAATGGGTGACGTTGCGGTGCAAAGTCGCCTTAAAAACTAAAAAATCTTTCAAAAATAAAATTTCGAAAATTGGGAAAGATATCTTGCTGTGCATAATACAATTATAGAAACAGTTGCTTACTTAGTCTTCGAAAAACTATAATGATTGTTTATTCTTTATTTTCGCTGTTTGTTTAAGCCACGGATATACGCCGTTCCTCAAAACAATGTCCTCAAATTTTAATTTAATTTAAAGAAATCTTAGCAGATCTTTTGAATTTTATGTTAAAGAGAGGTATCAGATTTAGATCCCAAAACATACAATAATGTTTAAAATTAGATTTAGTGTATTTAAAGTCAAAATAAACCGATTCAATCTAACCATGAAAATTTTATTTAGTTCACTTTTGAACTCTCTTCATTGTGAGAAGATGATGAGTTAAACTTCAGAAGTTGCTGACAATCTTGTCTCTGTGGCTCTAGCGCCATATAGTACCTTTGAACGCAAAAACAAAACAAAGACTAACTGAACAAACGCTAAAAAAATGAATTTTTGTAACTGATTATTGAGCCGCCTTTAATTGTGTTTAACTCATGAAATTTTTCAATCTGTCACTGATTGAAATCTTTAATTATTTTTCTTTGTCATAGGCACAATCCTGCGACTTAAAATGCATCACTCCAAACTTTCTGAGGGTGTCACAGATGGTTTTCGATTGAATTGAAGTAGAGAAAGAACAAATTATGAGATGTAAATACACAAAACTTTTACTTTTGGTTTTTTTAAACGATAAGAGAATTACAGACGTTAGAACAATCTCTTTGTTAATAAACCAACACGGTTTTTAAAACTAGTAAACTGCACAAACGTTGTTAATGGATTTCAACAGAAGTGATAGAATTTGTTCCCATAATCTTCAAACAAATTCTATCAATTCTGATGAAATCCATTAACAACGCTTGTGCAGTTCACTTGTTTTAAAAACTTTTTTGGCTTAAGAACGAATAGCTTGTTCTAACGTCTGAAATTCTCTTTAGTGTTTAAAGCAACCAATATAGTTTTTTTGGGTACTAAGTAAGCAACTGTTTTTATAATTGTTTAATGCCCAGCAAGATTGGAGTTAATTTCTCGACTTGTTTGCGGGCACTTTTCATTCAAAAATGGGTGCATTTGCTGTGCAAAGTTGCTTTAAAAACTAAAAAATTTTTCCAGAATAAAATTTCAAAAATTGGGAAAGATATCTTGCTGTGCATAATACAATTATAGAAACAGTTGCTTATTTAGTCGTCAAAAAACTAAATTGGTTGCTTTAAATGATCAGAGAATTTTAGACGTTAGAACAATCTCTTGGTTATTAAACCAACTCCGTTTTTAAAACTAGTAAACTGCACAAACGTTGTTAATGGATTTCAACAGAATTTATCGAATTTGTTCCCATATTCTTCACACAAATTCTTTCAATTCGGATGAACTCCATTAACAACGCTGGTGCAGTTCACTAGTTTTATAAAGCATTTTGGCTTAACAACCAATAGCGTGTTCTAGCGTCTAAAATTCTTTTTAGTGTTTAAAGTAACCAATATAGTTTTTTTTGCGTATTCAGTAAGCAACTGTTTTTATAATTGTTTAATGCCCAGCAAGATTGGAGTTCATTTCTCGATTTATTGGCGCGCATCTTTTATTCAAAATGGGTGCCGTTGTGGTGCAAAGTTGCCTTAGAATTTAAAAAATCTTTCCAAAATAAAATTTCGAAAATTGGGAAAGATATCTTGCTGTGCATAATACAATTATAGAAACAGTTGCTTACTTAGTCTTCAAAAAACTCTTATGGTTGCTTTAAACGAGAAGAGAACTTTAGACGTTTGAACAATCTCTTGGTTAATAAACCAACACGGTTTTTAAAACTAGTAAACTGCACACACGTTGTTAATGGATTTCAACAGAAGTGATAGAATTTGTTCCCATAATCTTCACACAAATTCTTTCAATTCTGATGAAATCCATTAAAAACGCTTGTGCAGTTCACTAGTTTTAAAAACCTTTTTGGCTTAAGAACCAATAGCTTGTTCTGACGTCTGAAATTCTCTTTAGTGTTTAAAGCAACCAATATAGTTTTTTTTTGCGTACTAAGTAAGCAACTGTTTTTATAATTGTTTAATGCCCAGCAAGATTGGATTTAAATTCTCGACTTATTTGCGCTCATCTGTAATTCAGGAGCAATAATATAGCAGATGATTTTTTATACATCTTTCTAGACTGTGGAGGTTCAGATATTCAGTTATATCAAGGATATGGCCCGGATTCTGATAGTGTATTGTCTTTGTCTATTTTCTTGCTGAATTTTATCCGGCGATCAGCGAGAAAAATGAGAAATATCAGAGAAAATGGAAACTGTCCAGAAAAAATGAGATTGAATTGATCCAGATAAAGTTTTTCAATATCACCGAAGAGTTTTAAATTTCAGTTCAACTTCGGTTTACCAAAAAATGAAAACATCTAAACAAATCAAATTAATTAAGGTCTTTTCTGAAGTTTTTCCAATTTTTTTTTTATTTTTGGAGTTTATAGGTAATCTTTTTTTTGTATTCTATGATTGATTTTATCTGCTGGAATTTCCTAAAATTGTTTGTACTACTTTTTTTCCAGGATCATTGTTTGAGACGTGGATGCGCTGGATTATAAAATTTATTCCTACTTTAGCCGTGGAAGTCTTCTTAGTGTCAGGAACAAAATTAAAAACAACTTAATTGTACATCTGTGTTGTGATGTAGATAGTGCAGCACGCGGATGTTGAGTGGAAGTTTGCTCGGTCTCAGATGTGGATGAGTTACTTTGAAGATGGGAAGACAGTTCCTGCTCCATTCAGTGTCATTCCCAGTCCAAAGTCATTCTGGAAAGTCATTCTACAGGTTATAATCTACACAACCTTCAACCTTTTTCGTTATTCTGTACATCAAAGCGGGCCAAAATTTAATTGACTTCAAAGTGCGCCAAAATTAAATCTAATTTAATTAACTTGGTTTACATAACGGTGGGTAGAAATGCAAAAGATCAACAGCGCGTGTCAGATATGTTATCAAAGTTTTTTCAATCCGTGTTGAGAATTCAACCCGTGGTCGAAAAAGACATAAAAAATCACCGGTTTTCGTCGCTTCTACGTCGCCAAAACCGATCAAAGCCCTTACTTTTATTTCTTCGGTTTCGTCGGTTTTCGTCGATTTCAAACATAAGCATCGGTTATTGTCGATTTTGAAACGCAAGAAGCGTCGGTTTCCGTCGGTTTAAAACTTTGTTCTTTTTAAAACATTTTTACAACAACTGGATTTTGTTGCTGCTTTTCAAGAAGAATTAAAGATTCTGCGTCTTAGTTTCATTTTCTTTATGTCATTCAGGTATTATTTGACACATAGAAATGTAGTTCAATTTCTTCTTCGTTGATATTCAAAAAGCCGTTACAAGCCTGGCTAAATGGCACTGCAATTAAATTCCTTAAGGACTTCGAGAAGTTCGGGCGCATAATTGTAAGGAGCTCTGCCTACAAAAGATTCAGGGTTAAAATCATTAGATCAGATACAAAACTGCTTTTAAAGTGGATCAAGATCAATTGCAACAATTTTTCTTCTGAATTTTATCTCAACATTTTGGGAAAACGCCTGATAAATGCCTGTAAACTTAGATAATGTTCAGGTACAAGCACCTGAAAAAATGCTTGAAGCTATTCGAACAACTTATGTTTTCAACTTATGTTATCAACTTAAGTTTAGGTAAAAAGTCAGGAAAGAAACATGAAAAGTAGAAATTGCCTGAACCGTTCAGGCATTTTTTTCAGGTGTTTTTCAGGTATATCCGAGTTAAAATTCAAATAGTGACGCTTGGAAGTTTCACGTAAAATGCAGATAAAGTTCAGGTAGCTTCCGTGTATTTCAGGGGAGAAAAATTGCTGGAACGATTCCGGTAAATTTAGATGTTTTCTTAGATAATTTGGAAATGTGTCACTTATTGTTGCTGACTACGATTTTTTATTTTTTTATGAATTTGTGCTGTTTGTTTGAGCCACCGATATACGCCGTTCGTCAAATAACTGTCCTTAAAATGTATTTTAAATAAGAGAACTTTGTGCAGATCTTTTGAAATTTATGTTAAAAAGAGGTAGAAAATTTAGATTCCAAAACATACAATATTGTTTAAAAATTGATTCAGTGTGTTGAAGTCAAAATGAACCGATTCAAACTAACCAGCCACCACTTAAATGATAAGGCAGTTCATCATTAAAAAATGACAAAAACGAGACAAAATGAAATTTAAAAGCTAGGATGAAAGAAGCGGAAAAAATTTTGTGGCAATTCATTTTTGATTTCTTGCCTCTTCGCCGCAATAATATTACTTGATTAACCTTCACAAGATATGAACTTTTATATCTACATTTTTTCTGCATATTATTTTCTGTATATGTTTTTGAACTTCCTCTATATATTTTCAAACACGTCAGAGCTTATAAAAGAAAATGATGGTACGAGGTACAAATTTGTGAGTTTCTTCTTTGAGGTACGTACCCTGTGCGTGAAAGATCTCCAAGAATTGGAACAGAGGCAGAAAAAGACGAAGTTGGCCTCTCGGATGAAAGAGTTGGAGCGGAAGTACCAGGACGTGCTAACCAACCTGACCCAAAGGTACATTGCCAATGTGAAGAAGAGTTCAGACGTAGAGCCAGTAACTGAAGACGACTTAAATGAAATCAAACAGGACATTTCTGCCTTCAGGTACGAACCGTTTACCTTCAGTTCTCTTCTTTTCTATTAAATGAGTTAGAAATATTGATCTCATCTTTTAAAACATTTTTTAAAATTTATTGTCACAATTATTTTGATGCTGTTGGTCTTTTGCAATACAATATTTTCCTGCTCTTCTCTTTAATAAGAAAACTATGAAATATATTTTTTAAGCTCTTAAACGGTGAAAATTTAAAGTTGACTACTAAAAACCACTAATTTTAAAAATTTCTACAAATATATTTCCCAATAAAGTGGAGTGAGTCTGAATTAAATACAAGAAGAAATATAATAATAATAATAAATGAATGGTGGCACATTGTAAGAAAAAAAAGACTTCTAAGCAGATGTTTGAGTTTGGTGACCAAATGGGAGCCAAATGGTGAAAATGCGATTCGTACAACATTTCAACTCTAAAAATCAACAATCTCAAAAACAATCAATGCGTTTGGTGCGGTCGACGCTCTAAGTTGCGAAAGTTTTGCATTGAAGAATATCTTTTTCACGGTTATTCAGCGCAGATCTTGTATATTTTCTCTCCAAAATCTCTACCCTGGATGCTTATTTTGAACTTTAGACAAATAATTTAATTACGCACTAGTCATTCAGTTTTTAGTGGGGTGATTTGGCCAAAAAATAAAATAAAATATTACAAAACATTTTCTAAAGCTATTATAGTCTTTCCCATGAAAGTATCAAGACATCAACACTTTTTTCTCAGTAATTTGATTTTGATCTGCATACTAATCTCACAAAGTTTTTTTTCAGAATCAGAATCAAAACAAGAAATAGAACTGTCCATCAATTTGATAGAATTTATTTCTTTCTAAAATTCTAAAAATGGAAAGCGAGGGTCAAATGAAAATTAGTTAAAAAATTAATGCAGATTTTTTTTGGAAGTTTTGTTTTTCGAAGATCTGTTGCTTTTGTAGTTTAAAGACACTAGCAACTTTCACACAATAGCATCTTTCATTCTAATTACAATATCTAGAGAAGAATATCTTATAAGCATCAGCGATCTAGTTCTTACAAAAGTGCAAATAAAAATGAAAACTTATATGCATTACACTCTGCTTAAGTTCGAGCGGTCAGAAAACTCAGAAAATTTTCTGTACTCGTTCATGAAATTAGTTAAATTTAGTTAATTTACAATCGTAAAAATCCCACTGTGGGAGAAAAAGTGCACTAGAAGTTATTGTTTCAGAACTGTATTTATTTTTTCTATCGATGTAGAGTCAATATTATCGATAAAAAATGTCGGAACTTCTGCAATAAAGAAGGAAGCAGGAACACAATTTCTAGAGATTTTAAAATAAAAATTTGTATGATTATCATTCTTGAATTTTTATAAGACGCTCCCTGTACTCTCGAATTATTGTATTCGTTAAGCTTAAATTTTACAATTGTTAGACACATCGCATCTTAATTGAATATTTTTGTCTGTAATTTTTGGAAAACATATAAAAAGCAAAAGAATATTATTATAAATAAACAAAAATGCTTCATGTAGTATAAACATCAATAGACAGCTGAATCGTGTTTTATTTACGGGATTGAATACTTTCAGCAAATTGTTCTATCATTTCTGATTTGGGAGAATAGATTTAAAATGGAAGTCACTCTGTTATCGCAAATATCTATTAAGACAAACAAAATAATAATAATGATTAATAATTAATTTTGGTTCCTGCGTAATCGCAGCGGAACAGCATTAGGCCTACAGTAGCCTGTTCTCAGCTGCCCTTTTTCTTATTATTCCCCACATCTCAGACTATTCTTTCTATGAGCAGCATTGCTCTTTTTTGGTGACTATGGCCACTTTTTTTGCGTCTGAAACTTTCACGTGGTACCATCATTGCAGCCAACATTGGTCAGGCTATGGTCAACCTCAAAACGTGGGTAATCAAAAAGTGGGTAATCAAGTAAGGGACAACATTCATAGAGTAATAAGACATTAACGATGGATGCAGAAATATAAGAACTCAATAAAAGTTCAAGTTGTCTCATTTTTTGCATACTTCTCCGCGTGTCTGTATATCCATTGCGATTTGATTACGAAAGCTGCTCTCCTAGTTGGCATTATTATCGCGGCCTTTTCATTTTCGTTGGCTGGTGTTTTTTGCCTTGGTCGTTCTAATGTCACTTCTCGCTTTTTTTTCGCATATGAAAAATTGTAGTATTCCTGTGGTTTTCTTTTCTCCCAGTTGGAGACTATGTTTCATGCAACTGCAGAACAACCTTGTTTCCTCAAGAAGCCTGTGTTGAGCTTATCGCCAAACAGACTCCTCATAGGCCGTCCCTGACCAAAACAACTTCTGATCATGCCACCCTAATTTAGAGGGAACCTCCCCAAAATTTGTACAAATCGTAGTCCGGAATACTGTATGCTACCTACAATCAGACCAAAAAAAACCTGTAACATCAGAAAGACAATCAAATTTCGTATAATTTATGTGCCATAGTAAATATTATATAGTTAGAAAAAGTGGAATGGCCGGGTATAAATTTTCTGATAATACCAGTGCTCACACTTTCATTGATTCTTGTAGAAATGAAAAGAAACAGAACCAAAGAACATAACCAGAACCAAAGAACATAACCAGAACCAAAGAACATAACCAGAACCAACGAACATAACAAGAACATAACCGGATCATAACCAAAGAAACTGTTATATTACTGCAGAATTTCCCGTGCGTTTGAAGATTAAAAAAACTCTTTGGTTTGAGACCTGAATTTCAAACACCTCCTGTCAGGTATTCGCAGCGTTGTCAATGGTAATTTCTCAATAAGAATTTCAAAAGATGCCTTGTGACTTTATTGTCTAGGAAAGAACGGCGAAATGGGTATCTTTTAGGTATGAAGTGGTGGAACTGTTGCGAAGCCAGGCTGGTGAAGACAGACAGTCTCCAATCAGCTCACAGAGAAGAACTCTGAAGAACTCGCGTCGTATTGTCGATGGTGGAACACGCAAGATTGAGAGCCACTTGGCTCAGAAACTGGAGAAAGATCGCTCTCACGGGAAGAATTTGGGTCCTCATGGAAAGTTACCCCACCACAGTCATAAACAACATTCGCCCGACCCGGCAAAGATGGGCAATCAGCTGACTGTAGGCGGGAATGCTGCCAGCTCTGCAATGAATGCAAATTCTGCTATGAACCTTTTCATCCAGACCCCGGAACCCAAAAAACCAACTCCGTCAACATCGTCTCCTAGTGTTTCAATGTTGCCGACTATACTGACGACGAAGCCAACCACTGCCAGCGGAGGTTCGGTTGTTTTGACACAGGATCCAAAAGACCCTGAAGTGTTCACTGCCAAGGCCATATGGGGGAGTGAGAAAATAGTGGCTGAAAAGCCAGACACAAAACCTGACACTCCAGATAAGGATAAACCCGCCGAAGGTGGGGACAATAAAGATGACGCTCCAGTCATTGTCTCAACCCACATTCCAGTTGCGGACAACACCAAGGGAGAGAAGAATCCAGAGAGCAAGAAGCAAGCACCAACGCCAACTGATGTCAAAAAGGAACCCGCTACTCCACAGCCAGCAGCTCCGGATCAAGCTAAGAAAATGGAATCCAAAAACGAGGCACCCAAAGTGACACCCAAAGACTCGGCATCCCAAAAGAATGAAACAAAAGACAAACAGAAACCGCCGATGCCAACATCAAAACCAGACATAAAGAAAGAATCTTTCAAGAGCACTGACAGTTCAGAATCTGAAAAAGCGACGTCAACTCCCTCCGAGACCGGAAGTCTGACAAGCAATGATATTGCACCATTGATTCCAGACTCAAAACCAACAACCCCGACACGTGAATTTTCGGGTTACTACAGACGGGCATCTATCAATGTGCCAGATGAACCAGTCATTATCAACCCAAACTACACGGAGGATAAGGGTTTCAAATTTGTGGTCCGGGGCAAAAAGAAGTTCCACCCAATAAAACTGAGCGGGTCTACCGAAACTCTTTCGGCCGATCGACCGGGCGACGTTATATAACGACTCGTTACTTTCAAAATTTCTGATGTTAAATTATTCCAAACCTATGTCTAACCGTTGTTACGTACGAATTGGCACATCTAAGACTATCGGGTTTGATGTCCCGCTTTTTCACCCCTGTTGTTTTGCCGCCCCCCCCCCCCCCCCCACTATGGGACCTAATATTAAACTACGAAAACATAACATGGGACTAATTAATGAGAAAACATGCTTGCAATGTCGACTGCTAGCTTGCAGGGTGCAATGATAGAGAGGTGAAATGATAGAGCGGTGAAATGACATCGGGATAAGATATGGGGTTCAAATAAATGGGGGGGGGGGGGTGAAAAGAAGAATAAGGTTTTTACTTAAAAAGGTGAATTTGACAACATACCCACTTCGATAATACCCAATGCGTCAATATACTCAACAATTATAGCCAACTTATTCCCCTTGATCTTTTCGTTCAAAAATCCGATTACAAGTTAGCTCTCAATTTTTCAGGCTTGTATATGAAGCTTCTACTTCTTTTCACCCCGATTTATTTAACCCCCTATAATTTAACCCCGTATATAATCACCCCTCAGTCATTTCACCCCGCAATTTAATCACCCCGAAAACGGTTTAACACCGAAATCTTTTTTTATCTATGTCGGCGTCAAAAAGAACAATTAACAAAGCTAAAGTTCAAAGGACTTAATAACACAAAACTAATGACCTTAAAGAGTGCGGCATTGAACAGCTTGCGTTTGTTTGAAATCGAAGAATAATGACGATACTGCATTTGAGAGCAAGGGCTTTGATCTAAAAAGAACACTTGAAAAGTCTGACCTCTTTTATGTTGCACTTTGATTTGAATCAAAAAAAGTTCCAAAACTTACCTTGTCTAGAAGACAGAACAACCGGTACTTTTCAAATGAAAGGATGTAAACTAAATTTTAAAACCCATTTTCTGAGCAGACATACAATAAAATTCAAAACGAAATTTAATCGCCTGTTTAACAGAATATTCAGTGAAATCCAGATTGATATTTTTGCTAGCAGCTATGCTGTGCAAGTTTCATATCTAAATGTTCTGAATAACTGTGTTCCCAATTAGGGATCTCATCACAGCGTTAACGCCAGGGATCAAATTACCTAATGAGTCACGATATGAGGCTTCGATGTAACTCCGCGACGCAAGGAGGGCGCCAACTCAAAAATATTAAGCTGGATTTCAATCTTTTATTAACACGAAAACACAAACACAATAATATTTTAAATAACCAACAATGTCAAATTGAAAATAGCCCTGAAAAAACGAATATCTGTTTAATCCCTCCTGTAAATCTCCATCAAGTTCTGTATCTTTCCTTTCGAGCTCTCATACTTTTTCTTTTTTGGATGTTTTTGCCCGGATGAGGCATTCAAAAAGCTTATCTTTTGCACCGTATTGTCTTTTTCAAGTTAGACAAAAGTTTCCAAATTTCGGGGTGAGATCCTCTGAACAAGGCTTGTATCCCACAATACCAGCCCTCAACAGCTTTAGTTGTTCTGGCAATTCCCTCAGTAGCTGCGTCTATTTGATTCCAGATTTGTGGGGGAAATGTAGGGAGACGATTCAATAGTGGACACTTGATACATTTTGATTGGACGTAAAAACAAAACTCGTCTATTTTATCAATAACGAAGCTATCTAAATGCTGTTGGTCCGCCACAGTAGTTATTTTCTCGACAATCAATTCAAAAGATTTTTCTAATTCCTCAATTTTTCGAAAAGCTAGAGCAGGCATCATTTTAAGTGCCAGGGGAAATTCATGATTTTCTGACACCAGCTTTTTTAATCCAAGTTCTCCAATTTTCCTAAAAAACTTTGGTTTAATTGGAAATCGCAGCCCGATAAAATTGAAGCTGCATGGTATTTTTGGAAGGCATTAATTGGGGCAATTTCAGAATCTAACAGAACCTTATCGGGCATGCAATCGGGGGCAAACGTATCTAAGGCATGAAGTAACCTGCTTTTTTCTGTTTTGTTTGGAAGGCGGGCATACAAACAATTATGAGCAATACCGAGAATATATACATGAACTGTTTAAATTTGATAGAAATTTTTGGGCAACAATATAATGGTTCCATCTCATCTGCAAGCTAGAGCTTCGAACCTTCGAGAACTGATGTCATATACTTATCACCAAAATTTAAAATACGCTCCTGGTAATCTTTTCCGCTGTCGTATTGCAAAAACTATTGAAGCGTATCGGATTATCAAAATGCCGGTCCAACGGTTCTTGAATTGACACTTTTGCATATTTTTACTTGAACAATGCTATTTCTGTATTAAATTTCGTTTCGACGGCAACGTACTTTGGGTCGAGAGACGGTCAGTTCACGAAAAAATTGCGGACGCTACGGCTGCTGCGTCGTCAAATATTCACTCAGGGTTTTGATTTCAGTTATAACTTTTCGTATCGCCGGCTGACCAATAGAGGCAATATGATCCTGCTCACCGTTTATGCGAATAAATTGCCCATCTTCTGTAAATCCCGAAACGCGGCACTTGTAGCATTGATATTTTGGGCAATTCCAGGCGGTTGTGAACTTATTTTTTCATTTGACATGAAATTAGTGGCCTTCGGCAACCAACATTTCTTTGTTTATGGAAGAAATAGTAAATTCAAAGTCGGCAGATAAAATGCAGTGAAACAAGAAATGTTGTGTTCCATTCACTCTTCAATTGTTTTTATTTGCCCCATAGATAAGATAACTAATTCGCTAATGGTTATAGCTTTGCTTTGAAATATTGAGTCGTTAGCTCTATGTCTTTGACAATAATGATTCATGAATTTGCAGATTAAAATCGCGGTGATACAATTTTTTACACTTCAATCATTTCACCAAAGTTTCAATCTCCATTAATTAGACTGATTAGAAATGATTGAATCCTAATTATCCTCAATTATTGAAAGCTAAAAACCGGGATGAATCAATGTAGGGGTTAAATAATTGAGGGTTTAATTGATATAGGGGTTAAAAAAATTGGGGTTAAAATAAAGGGGGTTAAAAGAATAGGGGTGAAGAAACAAAACATCGTATTTTAATACTTAAGCGGATCAAATTTAATCCCTTGTTCTGTCGTGATAGTTTCATATCAAGTCCCACGAGCAGCTGAAACATTGCCACGGCCCGCGAGGGATGGCCAAATATACTAGCAAAAAAATATGCTAAATAATAGCCGCGAAGCGATGGTGACAGCGGCTATTAAAACGTGTTTTTTTTTACAATTCAAAGAAATTGAATTGTATTGGGGCGCTGTATTTTTTTTAAAGATCTGTTCACACATTTACATGACTTTGGAATTCAAATTGGAGTAGTGATTTTGGTCACGCTGAAACAGGAAATGGAAAAAAGCGAGTGGTTTTGTGCTGCGAATTTTTTTTTTGCTATAACTCTACAGTAGAGTTAGAAAACGGTGTTTGAACAAAAATTGCTTTCTCGTTGGTGGTATTTCGTTCACATGCAGCAATTTCACGTTGATTTCCACTGTTTTTTCGGTTTTTTTGGATAGGCTTTTCTTCTGAATAGTTTTCCCAATCCATTAATGGCTCATTCCAGGCCTAGTTTTTGTTTGAACCAAAGTTCGATTTCTCGCTAGTGGTTTTTTGTTCATATGCGGCAATTTCTTATTGAATTTTACTGTTTTTGCGATTTTTTGGATCGAATTTTTTCCAAATGGTTTTTCCAATCTCATTCATAGTTCATTCTAGGCCTAGTTTTTGTTTCAATCAAATTTCGATTTCTCGCTTGTGATTTTTTGTTCATATGCGGCATTTCGACAATGATTTTCTGTTTTTTTCCTGATTTTTTTAGAATGGTTTTCCCATTTCACCCATAGACTTTTCTAGCTGTAGTTGTTTGTTTAGTCAACGAAAATTCTTTCAATTGTACGTCAGGACTTGTCTTGTCATTTTTTCAACTTTGTTTCGTCTCACCCTGACTTCTTGGAATTTTCCTTTTCAATGACTTCAGTGACTTCTACTGCTTTGCAGTTAAAATTTGTGTGCGTGACGTCATTTTTATTTTTAGGTCAATTGCTTGACTTACCTCCCTCAAAAAAATGACTGCTGAACTCACTCATGGAACTTTAAATTTTATGAACATTTACTAATTAATGGACAATAGTGTTTATCTAAGTAGTGACAAACTTATATGCCCTAATCCTTGATTAGTAGATTTTGGCCAATCTGTATCTTATTTGTTTAGTTGTTTCAATTCATGGAAGACCACAAGCGTCTATCGCGGCTATTTTCCGGCAATCTGCCGGCTATGTTTAGCATTTCTGTTAGTTTTATCATTAGGATAAAATATTGGGTACATTCTGGGTATTTTGTGACATTGGGTATTTTGTCCTGAAACCAATTTTAACTCCTCAGTATTTCAACTCCTCTTTATTTCCTCAGTATCCACTCTGATTTGATTTTCGTAATTCACACCACCAGTGTTCTTATTTCCTTTAATGGTAATAATTATTCAAATGCGGCATAAATTAAAAATTAAGATTATAAAATGGATTTTGCTTAATAATCCAAGAAAAATTACTCGCTTATTTGTGCCAATTCGTACATGGCAACGTTTCGTAATGCCAAAATATTTTGTTTCTTTCCTCGAATTTTTTTCATCAGTTGATCCAAGTGTGACTTAGTTTTTAAAAAGTAAAATCAGTTGCTATAAATTGTGCCAAATTAAATATTTATTTCTATCATTTGCCCAACTTTTAATTTTCCCTCCTAAATTAATTGCCCAGTCGACTAAGTTCATAGCTGAAACTGCGCAGTTCAATTGATATGCAATTTTATTTTTCTACCCTTAAGGAGAATGAAAACTTTGCCATCAACTTTTATTAGTTTGTAAATTAATTAAATCCAATAATTTCGCCTCCTCAATTTGAATTTAATTTTCCTGAAACAGATTTTACTAGTAAGAACAATTAATTAAACCATTTAAGTTTCTATCACATTTTTGTGTAACTCGCTTTATAAATAAATTCAGACAAAATTCAATTAGATTTTAAAAATTTCAAAAATTGATCAGCGCGCGTGCACTGTAAATGTAATTGCAAAACCACCCACAATTACAGTTTTTGTAACAGTTAATTCAAAATCAATATTCTAGCATCACTCAGAGTAGGAAATATGAATTTAAAGAAAAAAGCTGCTTTGTAATGCACACTAGTTCATAATGTTCCTACACCCTCACTTCAAATGTCGATCAATTGATACCAAACTTATTAGCACCAATTGCGTGCTTTAAAAGCAGAGTACTGATTAGCTCAATTTGCAGCCAAAAATGTAATAGATGCCAAAATAACATCAGGTGTATAATAAGGATAGCAAAAAATTTCTAAAATTATTTGGTTTCATGAAAAATGACTCGCAAATAAGTGAAATCACCACAAACTGACGTCTAAATTTTTGCATTGAAAGACTAAAATACTTTCCTAATTTGAACCAATAACTTTTATGCAGGGGTACTACTAGATTGGCTGCCCGGGTCGAGGCCGAATGGTTATCTTGTAAGAACTTGCAAGTTTGTGGCACAAACTTACAAGGCGATGCATCGCCTTGCAAGTTTCTCTCCCAAAAACTTGCAAGTTCTTACAAGTTAACCATTCAACTTACAAGGCTCTTACAAGTTAACCATTCGACTTACAAGGCTCTTACAAGTTAACCATTCGACCTACAAGATACTTACAAGCACACACACACACACATACACGCACTCATACACATGCACACACACACATACACACACACATACGCACCAAACCATAAATAAAACGTTGCCGGACATGAATGTAAACAATTGTTTGGAAAAAATAGAATCTGGAAAAGTGTGAATTAAATTATAAAAAAGGGTATAATCGCCATTATTTTGAGAAAATAAAGACATATGAATTTAAAAATTCAATGAGAGTCAATATTTTGGGAACCTTTTTAACAGAGCGATCGCGAAGAAGCTAATTGAGATCTACAGTTTTTCAAATGAATTGTGAAAGGATCTCTCTTGAATTGATAAAATTAAAAAAATCATTTTGTCTACTTAGGTCAAATAGTATTATGTTATCCAAACAGAGCAACTAACTCCCACGCCCGTTCTACGCCAAATGACTGAATGTTAAATTGAATTAACCAATAAGAGTTGTGCTCGACCGGAACGAACTTGCAAGAAACTTGCAAGTTCGCCATTCGACTTAAAAGTTCTTACAAGATAACCATTCGACTTACAAGGCTCTTACAAGTTAACCATTCGACCTACAAGATACTTACAAGCACACACGCACACACATACACGCACTCATACACATGCACACACACACACATACACACACAGACAAATACGCACTAAACTATAAATAAAACGTTGCCGGACATGAATGTAAACAATTGTTTGGAAAAAAAATTTGGAAAAAATAGAATCTGGAAAAGTGTGAATTAAATTATAAAAAAGGCTATAAAGCGCCATTATTTTGAGAAAATACAGACATATGAATTTAAAAAATCAATGAAAGTCAATATTTTGGGAACCTTTTTAAAAGAGCGATCGCGAAGAAGCTAATTGAGATCTACAGTTTTTCAAATGAATTGTGAAAGGATCTCTCTTGAATTGATAAAATTAAAAAAAACCATTTTGTCTTCTTAGGTCAAATTGTATTATGTTATCCAAACAGAGCAACTAACTCCCACGCCCGTTCTACGCCAAATGACTGAATGTTAAATTGAATTAACCAATAAGAGTTGTGCTCGACCGGAACGAATTTGCAAGAAACTTACAAGTTAGCCATTCGACTTACAAGTTCTTACAAGTTAACCATTCGACTTACAAGGCTCTTACAAGTTAACCATTCGACCTACAAGATACTTACAAGCACACACACACACACACACACATACACGCACTCATACACATGCACACACACACACACATACACACACATACGCACCAAAACATAAATAAAACGTTGCCGGACATGAATGTAAACAATTGTTTGGAAAAAACAGAATCTGGAAAAGTGTGAATTAAATTATAAAAAAGGGTATAAAGCGCCATTATTTTGAGAAAATTCAGACATATGAATTTAAAAAATCAATGAAAGTCAATATTTTGGGAACCTTTTTAAAAGAGCGATCGCGAAGAAGCTAATTGAGATCTACAGTTTTTCAAATGAATTGTGAAAGGGTCTCTCTTGAATTGATAAAATTAAAAAAAACCATTTTGTCTACTTAGGTTATATTGTGTTATGTTATCCAAACAGAGCAACTAACTCCCACGCCCGTTCTACGCCAAATGACCTTATGTTAAATTGAATTTACCAATAAGAGTTGTGCTCGACCGGAACGAACTTGCAAGAAACTTACAAGTTAGCCATTCGACTTACAAGTTCTTACAAGCTAACCCTTCGACTTACAAGTTCTTACAAGTTAACCATTCGACTTGCAAGTTCTTACAAGTTAACCATTCGACTTGCAAGTTCTTACAAGTTAACCATCTTTGGCAAGAAACCTGCAAAATTTTACAAGTTAACCATCTTTTGCACGAAACTTGCAAGTTCTTACAAGTTAACCATTCGGTCTCGACCCGGGTGAAGAAAAATTTTGATATTTAGACATTTTACTCTAAATTTTTGGCTTCGAAAAAACCCCTCCTGAAAAAATTCCATTTAATTTTGTAGTGAATACAACCCAAGGTAAAATATCCGTACGGAAAATACACCACAAAAAAATTTCGAAATATGAAAAACTCGTAAATAACCCGCATTTAAAAGACTGATTTAGAAAATCTGCGTCAATTTAGATTACAAAGGAGCCCAATTTAACAATTGAGATTATGTGAACAAGTTTACAACATGTGAAACCAGTGCAAAATGATGCCAACTTTTGCATTAAAAACCAACAGTTACCAACTTTTATTAGAGATATTGATAATTTTTCCGGCAATATCTCGAAACCCTGTCAATCAAAATTTTGATTAAAAATATCCGAGAATCAAAGTGGAAAAAATAGAGCTAAAACTGAACAGGAAGCTCAAAAAAATCAGATCAATATTCCATCCATCAAATTAGTTGTATTCGGCAGTCTTAATGTCTCTGACCAAATAACTGTTCAAAATGCTTTTAAACGGAGATCAATAGCAGAGTTGAATATCAGGGTGAAGTTGTTGAACAATAATAAAAAACTGTGGCCGCAAAATGAGAGCTGAAAAAAAAACAAAAAAGTAGACGATGGCTTATTCTGGAGTAGTATCCAGTATTTATATGATAATTATAAGAACTTTAATTTTAACAAAAAGTTCCTTCGTAGCCACAATTCTTCTGTTTTGACAGGGGCAATATTGATGGAAATTGCGTCAATATCAAAGAACAGAAACAAGTTTTTTTGTTTAAAATGTTTCTGAAGATGAGCATAAATGCCAATTTGATGCTTTTTGAAAGCCTCGGGTTTTTTAAAAGCAAAAAAGGACTTTTTAAAAAAAAATTACATTTTTTTAAGTACAACATAAATGGAGATAAAAAACCATGCTGCTATATTCGAGGCTTACAATTTGTGTGTTTATAAGCTCAACAAATTTGAAAACAAAATTTTCTTAACAATTGTAGATTCCATTTAGAAAACTTATAAGAAACATATTACAAAATGTTTTAAAAACAAAAACCAATAGCCGCAAAGCGGACTTTAGAGACCTGTTGTAAAAACAGAAAAAAAATTAAGCAAAGACAAGAATAGTGTACGCAAATAAGTAAAACGCAGACGAATTTGGACTCTCCCTGAGACTAGATATTCAGTATTATGTGATGTTTCATGCTGTTCTTCCTTTTAGCTTCAACGTCTTTGATTTATTAGGTCAAGTATTAAAGAGTATTTAAGTGAAATATCCCAATGTTAGTTGTTGCACTCTATTGACCATCAATTGCAGATGAAAAGTTACAATAAGTGACTTTCGACTGTTTTGAAATCATTTTTTTCAACAAAAAATTAGGAAAGATAAAAAACCAATAATGGCATTGTCCTAAAAACTGATAAAAATTTTTCCAAAATGTGGTCAAAGCGATAGAAACCATTGAAACGAAAAAATCAATTGTTAAAAAACTATCCAAGGAGTCAAAATTTAGCGGGAAAAGTCCAAAATATTATCCCCAACATGATGAAGATGCTATCATTTGTCCAGAAAACTAATTTATCATAGAAAAATAGTATTCAATTTGTAGCAGGGTTGGTACTAGGGTAGTAAATAAAAATCATTATTAGAAGCATTACAAAAAAAAACAGAATTATTAGCTTCTAAGATATCCATTTTGACATATATGAGAAAAACAATGGCATGCAAGAACAGCAGAATCTGATTTGAATGTAGCGAAAGGAAGATTGGTTAAAATGGTAAAATTGTCAGTTTGTTTTCTGGAGCCTGTAGTTGATTATACCCGTTGACAATGATATAAAATTGCAAAATTTGAACGGAATTAATGTCAAATTTTTTAACGCTTTAGTCCTCAAAAGCAACTTTGCTGTACAAAATTAATGAAACAGCTATGTTTCGGGATAGCTTCAGACTGGTCGGACATACATGATACACGGTTATTGACCAAAAAAATGTTTATACGTTTGTCAAAATTGATGAAATTGATTTTTAAAAAAGGTAATTTTCCTGAAATTCATGTCCTTAAGACAAACCCAAACTCTACCCAATAAATCAAGCACACTTTGGATGGGCTTCATTGGGCCGAAAAATGACTAGTACCTGGATGAGAAAGCACTTGGAAAAAATTGTGAAAATAATGCCTATTAAAGTCGCAAAATTGGACTTAATTCTACAGTTGCTAATCACGCCAAATGGACTTTACTATAAGATTTATCTAGCGACTCAATTTTGTGGAAGAACTATCAAAAATTTGCAAAGCGAAGTCTGATAGAAGTTTTGTATAAAAATCTAATAGAGACACTCTAAGGCAAGGATCCAAAAAAACTTTTCTCAACTTAGCATCGGATATACTTTATCTTGTATATGTGACTACAAATATCAGGAACAAAATTTTGAGTAGAAAAAAGGATGAATACAAACAATGTCAAGGAAATTGGAAAAAAATGTTAAAAAAGTTGATATTTGTTTGTTGATGTTCTGAAAAATTCCCTTTTGGCTCCTAGATGTTTCAACAAATTTTATGATAACATACCAAATACCTTTTCGTGTATCAGTGGTCAACCATTTAAAATGTTGCACAATTAACGATAACAAAAATCTCGTGAGCAAAATAAAATATTTAAAAAGAAAAAACTTTTTAATTAATTGATTATCAAAGGGACGATTAATCTTTTGATTCTTGCTCTCAATGACACTTTCTAAAGAGAATTTAAAGCCAAACAATTACATTTAAAGTTTTCAGCTTAGCTATCTTTATAAGTAAATATTGAAATTTTCTCTGAGTTTGAGATCTTGAATAAGAACACTGTAATCGCCGAAATTAGCTGTTCCAAAAAGTGCAATTAGCTGTCCTAAGAGATGCATATGTCTGTTTCAACTGATAAAGATCATTTTAATTTCAAACTCCCTTTTCTCTCTTTCTTCACGTTTTCTCTCTTGTATAAAAAAGTTTGAATAAAAGCCACTTTAAATGTCCCTCTTTTTCGACAGATTGACCAAAGCAATTGCCTTCACTTGCCGCATTGACTTTTAAATCCTATTTCGTTGCCATTTAACAGATTGAACAAATACATGATCGCAAAATTCTGGAACCAATTCCAAGTAAAATTTGACATAAATTGCAACCAGCTTTTCAGCAATTTGAGCACTCGCTCATTATAACTTTAAAAAAATGATCAACAAACTCTGATACCCAAAAAATTTTTTTCAAAATGCTTCAAATGCTGTGACTCTAAACAAATATTTTGAGGACCGATTTCGGTCTTGTTGAGCCAATAGCTTACCAAATGATAGGACGAACCTTAAGAGCGATATTTTGAGAAGGCCGAGCAAAACAAAAACAGGAAAAGGGGTCGAAATCTGTTTACAATTCTATACAATTATCCACTAGTTGCAACTTAAAAACAAAAAAACTCGAGCAGTCTTGTAATTTTTGTCGCTTTGTTTGTGCTCAAAAAATCACTATTGGGAGATTATTAAATAAAATATTAAAATGGAGCACACAAAGGAAATAAACAAAAAAGAAAAATATCTATTCAAAATATACAGAATACAGTATCTTTTTACAGAATTCTTAGCAAAAATCAGCATCCCCACAGTTTTTACCAAATTAACTTGTTACATTGTTAATATAATTATATGCTTAATCAAACTACAGACGACACATTAAAAAAAACAAAAAAAAGAAATGAATAAAGCAAAGTCAACAGTTCAAAAGTTTGCTCCCACTGAAATTATGCAAGCAGAAGAAATGTCAGGGAAAAAAATTGCGCTGGAAACAATTTTCTTAAGAGGACACAAAGAAAATGAAACATGAGAAAAATCATAACATTGCAAAAATCAGTCGAAAGTTTGAACTTAAAATTTTTTCCACATAAATACAACCTAAAATAATGCTGACAGCAAAAAAAGAACTCAAAACCAGAATCAAAAGAAACTGGAACTAATTAACATCTTATAGGGCTGTTGAAAAAATATACATAAACTTGAAGAAGTATTTAAAACGGTGATCGGTGAGAAAATATAAAATAGCTCCAAATTGCAATTTAACTGCAACTGTTAGACCTTTGCAAAATTAAGGTCTAAGAAATGTTTATAATGGTCAAAATTGCTCTCAAAAGTACATTTAGTTTTTCATGTATGTGTTAAAACAGTTATGGTTTGAAATTTATAAGCTGTAAAAAAATAATCTTCATTGAAAATGCCGCACGTGAACAAATCTCCTGCATGAAGAAATTTTTTTACACATATTTTTCCAGCTCTGCCTGAAAAATTTGGCATATACAGAAAGGACTATTCTTTTTGAGTTCTTCAGTTTTGTTCGTCAATATTATCTAGACAGTTCATTTTCCCGTGCAGGCTTGATTTTTACATCCTGTTATAAATGCACTCGAAAGTTTTCGATCATAAAGATGCTCTACCAACTCTCCCCTTCCAGTCGTAAAAAACACAGATCGCCAATTTAATTCAAGTTAGTTGAATTGTGAGAAAATGGCGATGAGGTCAATAATACCCTTGCTATCGTATTGCAGCTATTGAACACAGTTCGTACATCAAGCAACAACTATAGTCGATCCATTCTATATCTAAGGAAATGCGACGCTACTTGCTTGCAGAGTCTCTTGATTTAACTGAATCTGGAGTACCTATGAAGCTTTTGACTACTAAGGGAATCACGAAGGCGACTGTTTTAGTCCATTAGTGTTTTAGTCTATCTGTTTTCGAAAATCAAGTAATAAAATTTTCAATGAAATGTTGCTCATCGAAAGTTTGCTCGGCTTTAAAATTCAGATTTTCGGCAATTTTTACTTAATCCCAGCTGATAATTTGTATTGGGTGTTTTGATGAAAAAAGGATTTTAGGAGGCTCTTTATGAATTATTGGTTTCTTTTTTTTTGCAAAATGAAACCGATGTATGTTCATTGTGTCTAGACTTATAGTAAACACGGAATGAAACGTTTAGACCACACTAAAAAATGTTATTACAGAAAGTGAAATGATTTCAATTTTTTGGTTTCGCGCCCTTGACTGATACTAAGAGTTGTGTATGATCAGATTAAAACTGAATAAGTCGAGAAATCCAACTTTCAAATACTTCTGGTAAAAATGGTAGGCTTGATCAATCCTAAATTTGAGATGCTTTCTTGCTATGCCATATGTTACTTTTGAGTTAAACTTCCGAAGTTTTTAGCACAGACACAGATGCGTTGGCTTAACATTTTTTTGCATATTGACTGAACTGTCATGTTTTTTGTTGGGGGTGGGGGTGGGGCAGCTGATGATGGCAGCTGACGGCAGCTGATTTCAGCAATACCTTGCTGATGCCCGATTCGCTGGAGAGCAGTTATGAATTACTAGGGATATCCATTCGATACACACGTTCAGTGAAAATTTTGGCATATACAGAAAAGCCCTCTTCTTTTTCATCTCTTCAGTCTTGTTTGTCAATATTACATAGACAGTTTATTGTCTCGTGTAGACTTGATTTTTACATCCTGTTTTAATTGCACTCAAAAGTTATCGATCTAAAAGATGCTCTACCAACTCTCATTTTCGAGTCGTAAGAAAACGCAGAGCGCCAATATTTGTTTCAAATTAGTTGAATTGTGAGAAAATGGCGAAGAGGTCAATTATACCCTCGCTATCGTATTGCAGCTATTGAACACAGTTCTTACATCAAGCAACAACTATAGTGGATCCAATCTACATCTAAGGAACTGCGACATTACTCTGCTTACAGAGTCTCTTGGTTTAATTGAATCTGGATTATCTATAAAACTTTTGACTTCTAACCGAATTGCGAACGCGTTTGTTTTAGTCCATTAGTCTTTTACTCTATCTGTTTTCGAAAATCAAGTAATAAAATTTTCAATGAAATGTTGCTCATCGAAAGTTTGCTCGGCTTTAAAATTCAGATTTTTGGAAATTTTTACTTAATCCCAGCTGATAATTTGTATTGGGTGTTTTGATGAAAAAAGGATTTTAGGAGGTTCTTTATGAATTATTGGTTTCTTTTTTTTTGCAAAATGAAACCGATGTATGTTCATTGTGTATAGACTTATAGTAAACACGGAATGAAACGTTTAGACCACACTAAAAAATGTCATTACAGAAAGTGAAATGATTTCAATTTTTTGGTTTCGCGCCCTTGACTGATACTAAGAGTTGTGTATGATCAGATTAAAACTGGTCCACGGAACAGGCTGTCTAAACGGGCTATATAATCTATTTATTTAGAAGATTGTTTTGGATGAAAGGTGAACTTTTCGTGGTCTATGGTCACTGGCAGTCCAGTCTCTCTAGAACAGTTGATTGCATCGGCAGTTAGAGTCGCGCTCAGAACCTCTTCTTTCTTCACCATGGGCTCCTCCGTTCCTAAATAAATTTGAAAATAATCAAAAAATAAAGCAATACAGGACCTGAAATAGAATCTGAGACTTTAAAAGAACCGATTCTGAGTTTCAAACCTCAAGCAAAGGTCCCACCTCCATTATATGAACTGGGTTCATAATTTTGAAAAAAAACAAAGAATATAGATGGAGAAGAATAAAAAAGAACCGTCTTGTATATTCTAATCAATTGTGTCTTTAATGCAACAAAAAAGAAAAAAAACAAGACTAAAAACTGCATACAAGAGCCCTATGAAATAGCAAAATTGCTCCGATAACAGAGCAAAACAAAAACATATAAAAAATTATCAAAAAATTTAATGTAATTGTTTACCTGTTGAGCAGTTTTATGTGCAGAATAAAGTAATCAACCCAAAAACATACAATAACATCCTGCAAGCCACGAAAAACTTGTTAGTAACACGAAAAGCCACGAAAACAATAGTAGCTGTACAGATAAAAATAATGAAACAACTTTTTAAGAAAAATTGTAAAATGCAGAACATGCTGAAAATTGTTGGGATATTTTGAAGTCAATGTTTTTCTTACAGTTGAGCTACAGTCGAGATTTTACAGTTGAGCTACACCCCAGTCATACAGTCACTTAAATCCACTTTTACTTCTCTCAACTACTACTTTAGAAAAAAAATAGGCGGCAAAGCTTTGTGGAAGGTAAATATATATTTTTTAAAAATGTATACAGATTGCACTTTCAAAACAGAGTGGTTCTAATTAGATCATGGGAAGCAATTTCTGCTCATTTTGCCGTAAATTCCATCGTGAGCAAAACAAAATCGTAAAACTGAGAGTAGGAATAAAAGCATCAATATCTCACTACTGCATAAAAAATGATAAAAATTTTTTATTTGATCTCTATCTTTAAATAAATCTTAAAATAATAAATATAGATTTTGTACATTTTTGGTTGATAGTTATTTTGTATAAAAGTTACGGAACTTCATTCTTAATGGCAAAAACAGAGTGATTTTGTTTTTTATAGTTTTTGCTATTCAGGCTGGAATCAACAATAGATGTGCGAAAAAAAACTGTTTTCCAAAAAATGCCAATTTTTTGTAAGATACTAAGCTCGTTCAAGTGAGCTGAGTCTAGCTTTTTTTTATTGATTCTCTTTTGGCAAAATCTGCCTTATTAAGAAAATTAAGAAAATTCACTTCTTGTGTCTTTAGCAGTGAAGCACTGAACAACTTCAATTCTATAACACAAATGAGATACTGGAGACGTACCGACTAAACACAGATGCAGGTGCTTCCACTCCTCAACGTACGCCCGCTCAAATCTACGCTGGAAGTCAAACCTCAGACAACTTTTGGACACTCCCTGTTGATTAGTCATCTCCAGGTACCCATCCTTAGGAAGAGAGTAGCTCCCAGCTGATTTCTGGTCCCCGTGTACCATGAACCTCTGGTCGAACCCACAGTTGGAGAACCGGGAGAGTTCTATTATGGAAGTGGCACCAGATGGGAATTTCATGAGGATGGATGCATTGTCATCATCATCATAAGGCTGGAGACGCTTATCAAAGCAGTGGCCCATGCAATATACCTGCATAACAAGGCATTCGTGTTCGATCACACATGTAAACAAAACAAACAATTTTGTTCACAGGAAAGGGCATTAGGTCTCACTGAAACTTTCAAGATTCTAAAAAAACACAAAAACACAATAAAAGATGTCATAAAAGTTGGGAGTCAGAAAAAACTGCAAATTTATTTAAATCCAAAGTTTGAGAGACTACCGAATATGAGACGATTCAGGATGCACAATAAGATAATGGCAAGAGATGTTCGGATGCTTTTTAAATGTCTTGAGTTCTATGTCGTCAATAGCAGGCAACAGGTAAAAAAATCTTTCAGTAAAAACTCTGGATGTCAATTTTCATCTCTACAGAAAGTCTCTTTGATGAAGTTTCCTTTTAGTTCATTGTAGTTTTCCTTTGTTTCCGGATTTAAGGCCGAGTCATGTTCAGTACTGACCACGTATTATTAAGTCTCATTTCATCACTGATTCGCAGAGCATAGATCATATCACTTTTTACACTTGGTAGTCTAAATCCTTAACAAAATGTTCAAAATAGGTCCGCAAAACAAAAAAAAAATAGCCACCGAATCGTCAAAAATAGGTCCGGCAAAAAATTATTAAAATTGACACAAATTGACAGATAATTTTCGGAAAATCGTCAAAAAAAAGCTAGAAAAGTGTCAAAAAAGCTATCATCCATCAGGGACTCTTAAAATGGGTTTGCTTCGTCTATCAAAATTTTCCTAAGTTCATTTTGAAAACGCTTTATAACACTGGAATCGTCGCAAGCAACTCAATAAATACGAAAACACCGACAAATTTTATGAGTGAAATAGAGACAGCAAAGCATCTTGTTCAAATATAAAGGCCCCAAAATCAATTTTTTTAAAATGTTTTTGTACCCGAAGCAAAACATGTTGTTTTTTAAAGTCTAGTATTTTATTATTGGGCTTTTCATGTGTCAAAATTCCACAAAATTAATGCCAAAAAACTCGCTCAAACATGGTTTGTTAGAACAGTCAATACTATAACACAGATTCCAAAAACTTTCCAGATCGAGTCGCTCATTAAAAGTAACTAACAATGGCTCATCGGGCATACCTATGATTTTAGGTGTCACAACGCTAAATTTTTTTGAACTTCAAAAATTTTAAGTAGAAGAAAACAAGAAATTAAGTCAATTTTCAAGAAATTTGGTCCAAAAGGTTCTGAAACGGCTTCTAACATGGCTAAACTGATGACGATGGTCGGATAGGTGTGGGTATCCTCAGCAAGGTCATTAAAACCCGTAACTTAAATGGGAAATTGTGTCAATAAACCCAAATAAGGTAATTAAAACTTTGATTAACAGAGCTTTAAAACAGTGTTCAACACATTGTATTAGGACAGGTGGTCTTACTTATTGAATAATTTGTATAAAAACTGAAAATGCTCAATCGAAACCAATTGCGGCTCTTCCATCAGTTGACATTACGGCACCATCATTTCCGAATTATGGCCTTTTTCACTGTTCTGCCCAATCGCCAAAATTTTGGACTCTTTCTGATTATGACTCTTTAGTTGATCAAATTTTGCAATTCCTTGTTAGACCTGACATGGGAATTTTTACAGCAGTTTGTTTTCACTTTTTTTCCTGATTGGAAATGGTAGAATTATTTTCATGGTGGAAAGAAGTTCATCATATCCAGTCAATTTTTCTATAATTCGGTCCAAAAGGATATGAAACGGCTTCTAAAACAGCTGAAAACGGTTGAAAACAGTTGAACAGCTGTGGGTGTGCTTTACAGAGTGGGTAAATTGTAATCACCAAATATTTGCACGTTACTTTTTTGTGATTCAAAATTATCACTCACAATTTGTTTTGAAAAAGTTGTTATCGACATGGGAATCAAGTGTTATCCAAGTCTGGGTGAAAACTTGCCAGAATTGTAAGATTTTAAACAAGACTCACTTGCACAAGGCCAAAAACGAAAAAAGTTTTATTCTCAGACTTGCCTAGTAATGATATAGTCTTGGATTTCGGTCCTGGTTCAGCTTCTTTCTTTCAAAAAGTTTTTCTTTTCTTTTTTGGGACACGGGTAATTTTTTTGTTAGAATGTAATTCTTTTTTAAATCAAAATGAAAATAGTTGTAGCCAAAATAAAGTAATCAATAAGGATTTTTTTAATTTAGTGTAGTAAAATTTGATGGTGTTGTCTTAAATTCAGGTGCCTCTTTGACTCAATTTTGATATTTTTGTCGGCATTATACCCAGGTTGAGGTGCCAGACCGATAGTCGATATGTCCAGACCGAATTGAACGCACCAGGTGGCGTCGTGCGTTCAAAATTACACGGTCTGGATAAAAATGAACGCACGATAGTCTGGACATATGCAATTTTGAACGCACGATAGTCTGGACATAAGCAATTTTGAACGCACGATAGTCTGGACATGAACTAACGATAGTCTGGACATGAACGCACAAATTATCAATTTTGGAGCTCGCAAATTTTTCTTTGGAATGCACGAAAGTCTGGACATGAGGACTTCTGAACGCACGATGAACGCAGGAAAACTTTTGAACGCACGAAAGTCTGGACATAGGCACTCTCTGTCTGGGAGGGTCTGGACATAGACACTTTCCGTCTGGGACGGTCTGGACATATTGACTTTCGGTCTGGCACCTCAACCTGGGTAGTCAAATGGGAGCAAATTGTTATTTATTGCTGAATATACATTAAACAGATCAGATATAATATGTAAGTGTTTTATAATTATTATTATTTTTGTCTGAAAGAAATCGAAAAAGAAAATACCGAAACCTTAATTTTCGTATTTCTAAAATTTCATATTTAATACCAATATCAAAAAAAACTAAATTGTTTCTGTCCTATCACTTCAACCTCAGTTGTAAATTGGCCGGTTATTCCATATTTTAGTACAACTATCGTATCTAATCTGGAACTCACCAAGACTGGTTTTTCTCCCAGAAGCCACAGGGCGAGATCAATGTCATGAACGCCACAATCGTAATAGATGTTAGGAGAGTGTTTGAGGAACTCAATTGGGGGATATGGGTTGTCCCTGTTGATGCCAGTAATGTTGAGAATAGTACCCAGATTGCCAGCTTCGATCTCTTTCTTCACTTTCTGAGCCGGAGGGTCGAACCTTCGCGTCATGCCACACAGAAGAAGCAGACCTTTAGCTTTAGCTGAAATAAACAATCCATCAACTGAATTCTGGCTAATCTTGAATTCTGGCTAATTTTGGCTAAAAATTCTGGCTAATCTTGAATTCTGGCTAATCAATGTTCATTTTGTTGGTTAAGCATCGAATAATTATTCTGTTTTGATACGTGTAGGAAAATAAAAAATAGAAAACAGACTAAAAAGTAGAAAAAATTAGTTTATAGAGCTACATTTACTATAGCTTCATACAGATACTTTTCTGGTATTTTTTGTACCAAACATTTTTTGATGGTAACTGCGACTCAATAATTCAATCAACTTTTATTGTTATTTAGACCAATTCTGCTCAAAATGTGAACTGTCCGGTTTCATAAAATTTCGAAAAAGGCCTCTTTTTTCGTGCTGCTTGAATTTGCTCAGCTATTAAACATTTTTCTTTGCGCTTTGTCATTCTTATTGTAATTTTGTGCTATTCATTTAAATTTTCCCTAATTTAATTTAGTTCATTTTGCTTTGTAAATCTTAATGTTATTCAGTTCAAGTTGAAGATCATCATTAATAATTGTTCAAACCCTATTAAATTTTTTGATTCATAGTCTGTGCATGCAGACGATTTCCCGTTACTTTACCGCAATTTCCTAAATTGTTCTTGTTCATATATTTAATTCACGATCAAACTGATGAACAAATTCTGTTTTAATCTTTATCTTCATTTTTTCTCATTTTAATTCAATTTTCAGTTGAATCTCTTTTCATCTAACTTTCGCTCCGCATATTGACCTAATTCAAGCTATTCTGAAATTCTAGTCTTTCACTAAGCAAATCAATAATCCTAATTCAAACACGTGTATTCGCGGAGCATTCGAAAGAACTTTTATGTTCGAAAGAACATAAAAGTTCTTTCGAATTGACGAAATATAACAAGCAAAATAAAACACCATTTCGTTTTATTTAATGAGCAAAACAAAACGCAATTTGGCACCGCGAAATTACCAAAATTGCAATACAGAATTGAATTTCGCCTAGCAAAATCACAAATGAGTACAGAAAGAACTCATGTACGACAGTGCTCTGGGACAGTAAAGAGTAGTTCACTAAATAGTTCAAACAATGAAATTGATGCGCATACAGAAGAAATGAAGAAGAGGTTAACATCGTCTCACAAAAGGTCAAATACCCCTTTGAAATTAGTAGCACAATTGGTGAAATATGAAAATGAAGAGTGCGTTGCACGTTGTTCTCACTTTTCATTGAGATCTCAAGACAATACAAGTGACATATTTGTTTTTTAAAATAAGGCTCGATGATTCTTTTTAGCGTTGCAATAAATTTGAATAATATCGAAGATAAAATCCATAGCTTCATGTCAAAGTAACTACACGCAAATTTGATGCAAAAACTTCATAAAATATTTGTTATCTACAGACTTTCTCCCATGAAGCATTTAGGAGACCTAGATGAAATGAAAAATTATGCTTGATGCTGCCTTAGTAAACATCTGTCGTGACTTCTTCACTTTTTGTCCGATTTAAAAAATTGTTGTGACAAGTTAACATTTTAAGTAATTTCATTAGACTTACAGCGATACCGAGGCTGGTTTTGGTCTCATCTTAAATTTTTATACCCGAAAGGATTCCTGTTTTTCTCAAAATGCGTGTATATTTTTTCACCTCAATTGAATAAAAAATTTTGAAAATCAAGATTTCTTTACAGATAGGTCCCACTGACATTGCATTGGGGCCTCTGAAACATATATAATATTTGCAGAGAAGATCTCAAGGTTTTGATGTGACAATGTGTTTTCGTAAAATCTTCATTAATTCCTGAGTTTTGCCTTTGATTATGTATTGTTATAAATTAGAGTCGAAAATCAATGGCCCCCATTGGCTTTTTAAAGAGGTGCAAGAGGAATTATCTAATGCTTGCAGTGGATACCTCATGGCTTATGTGACTTTGAAGGTTTTCGTTATCAAAATTATCAATGACCTCTGTCGACCTGCAGCTTAGTCTCTTTAGGGACAGGCCTCACCCATCCCCTCCTAGTGTAAACTTATTTAACAACTTCAGAGTAATTTAGTGATTAAACCAATGGACATTAGATTTTACTACTACGAGCTTTTAAGCAAATTTTGTGTTTCCGGAGAGCTAATTTACCCTCAGTGATTATTTCGTTATCAAAAAATTAAACAACCAAACTATGAAAGACATGAAAACGTTTCTTAAGGAATCAACTGAGCAAAATTTTTTCCAATCATACTGGACAGGAGTCATGGCTTAGGACATGAATATGACAAGTATTATAATGAATTAGAACCAAGCATCACATTTATGCCCAAATTTATATTTACTGAAATAATTAGAATATTGAGATTTACAAACTAATCAGAGTCAAATTTGACAAAATATAGGTTATATGAGTCCACTGAAAGACATTGAAAAGATCCGGTTTGAATCAAGAACCGGGCATCTTCTCGATTTGTCAAGCCAGAATTTCAAAATGTTTTTAATTTCAAATTTATTGAATTATCGCTTCAGTCTATCAATATAGGAATTTCCTTCGTTTCAACCTCTAGTTGTGCAGACTTGTGATTTTCTCAAAATTATGTGTAAATCAAAACAGTTTGTTGAGCAAATGCAATAGGGTTGATAATTTGATTCCTTAAACAGTACTCTTGAACGCGATAAAGTTCTAGTTGAGATTAGATCCCTATCTTGCAAAGTGGTTATTTTTTGTCAAAATTCTCCACATATCCATTATAATGATTTTAAACCCTTGCCATAATGTACAAGTTGCTAGAAACTATCCCTGTTTTCATATCCCAATAAACAAGCATTAACACAATTATTATATTTGCGAGATGAAGGGATGCTTAACTTGTTGCAAGATCTTGCAAAGTAACCTTTCGAGAAGGGTGTTGACACTTTTATATATGTCTGCAATCTAGCCTTATGTTTTCTGAGCCTATTCATTACTTTCATTTTCTGCCAAACAGTGCCTTCAATGCGGTGAAATCACCACTCAATTAATCGTTAAAAAATTCACAGAATTCGACGTATTTTTTTTAAACAACATAATAACAAATATTTAGCATACAATAAATAACTTAAAATTATTAATGACTTTGTTACCAAATCTATGGATAAATTACAGAATCCCGGGTCGGCGATTCGCCGGAAAAAAAACGCGTAAAGCTTTCATGAAAAACAAGTCCCAGGTCAAACTGAAGTGATCTGTGATCAGACGATCTTCTAGCGCACACATGTTGCCGGTGCGCTCGAATTACATGGTCTGGAAAAGACTTCAAGCGCAATTTAGTCTGGAAATGGTCTGCAACTTGTCTAATCAGAGGTCACTTCAGTCTGGGATGGTCTGATCAGAGGTAGTTTCGAGCGCACACTAGTCTGATCAGAGGACGTTTCCAACGCACATTGGTCTGATCAGAGGACATTTCGAACGCACTTTAGTCTGATCAGAAGAGGTTTCAAACGCACTTTATTCTGAGAAGAGGACGTTTCAAACGCACGATATTCTGATCAGAGGCGATTTTCAAACGCACGGTAGTCTGATAAGAGGAGGTTTCGAGAGCTAAAATAGGTGAAATAGGCAGTAAAAAAAATCAAATGAACTAACAAACAACATTTTGAGATTTTCCAGTATATTTTGGGTGTGTTCCCCTCATCTCCTCTTTCTCTCAATGGGGCTGGGAACCAGCTACGGCGGAGTTATAAACAGACAACAATAGGAGATTTGGAGAAGAGCACTAGGTAAAAAAACCAGGCTCAACTTCTATATCCTAACAAAATAAAGCATAAAAAATCAAAGCAGAAAAATCATAGCATATTACAATCTACATACTTCATTTTGAACAACTCTATTTTTTTACCCTCCTATTTTCTTTGAAATCACATTTCAATATGCTCCTAATCATTTTTTAGTGAAATCTGGGCCCGTAATTAGTTAAATGAATCTACTAATTGATACTGATTTTGGGCCCTGAGTTGGCAACAAAATCCGACGATATGTACAACAAGAGACTCGGTAATGTGCATTGGCACATATTGTTCAGACTCACGCTCATCTACATTTGTCACATAATTGGCTACCAAAAAAGGAAGAGATTTCAAGATTTCAAAAATTTATTTTTTGTTCGACAAACTATTGAATGTAGAAAAAATAACGCCGCTTATGAGACTTGTGTTTGTGCAATTCGTAGAAAAACTACATTGTAATTATCGTTTCTCGGGTTTATATTAACGATTTTGAAATTAAGCAATGAAAACAACGTTAAACTTTTTGCTGACGCTGACGGTTTGTTAACATCAAATCAAAAACACAGCATGAGAGAGCTAAATAGTCTTCGAAAAATCATTTTGTCAATGCTGGCAACATGATCTGATCATCAGAGATCATCCATGCATATGATGGTTTGGGACAACATTTGGAGCGGATTTTAGTCTGGATAATGGTCTGGAACTCGTCTGGACAATGTTGTGATAGTTGTTTGATTAAAGGTCTTTTCGGTCTGGAACTTGTCTGGTTAGAGGCGGCTTCGAGCGTACTTCGAGCGCACAATGAGCGTCGAGCGCACACTAGTCTGATCAGAGGTCACTTCGGTCTGGGACGGTCTGACCAGAAGTCACACTTGTCTGGGAAGATTGACAATTTGGTCAGAGGTAATTTCAAGCGCGACCTCAACCTGGGGTACGTTAAGTTTTATGCGTTGAAACAGTGCTTTTTCACCGAATTTCATTGAAGTTCTAACGCTTTTTCTCGGCAACTTTTTGATCCGGGATTTGTGTTCCAATTAATAAAACTCCCTTGAATAAAACTAAGTCAATAATTTATTTGTTAATTTGTTAAATGTAACAACCTGTATCGTAGACACGATGAACTGCTTCTAGAGTGTTAACCAATGGCTTCTCGCTGAACACATGTTTGCCGGCATTAAGGGCTTTCAAAATAACTCCTTCGTGTAAAGACGTTGGAACACACACACCTACAACGTCCGAGTCCTCAATGGCGTCATCGACTTCCGACTGTGGTCGTAACTTGATTGAAGAATGGCGGGAGACTAAGAAACGCGTCGTTTCACTCGGATGGTCGTCAACGATGTTTGATACTTGAAACGACGTCGAGAGTTCCAGGAGACACTGCAAATGGATTGTTCCTATTCTACCAGCACCAACTATAGTCACACGATGAGGATTGAAGTTGCTATTTGTAGCCATGAGTACGATACAAATTATGAAATATTTATTATTAGTACGAATTGCGACTTTTATCAAGCTGTGCTTAATGGTTGTTTGGCAACAAATACAGAGTTATCTATGTTCTATTTAATTAATGATTGCTGGATAGGCTTCAACTTGACTTTGAATCCGGATATCGAATTATGGGTAATAATTAGTATTTGTTAAAGGGATTTAGTTTTGACAAGTTAAACACTCTTTCGAATTGTTAGGAAAAGCAGAGTGAGAAAATCGCGAACAAACACAGTCATACCATTCCAACGAGAGCTTTTGACAGTTGAGCATGTAAAAACTGCAATTAGACAGATTTTAAGTTTTAAACGACCAAGAACTTCAATTATATTTATTACCAAATTGATTAGTGTCGCCAATTATAAGATTTTACGTGCTGCATTTCTGTTCTCAAATTTGAAGCCAAATTATTCTTACCGCAGAGCAGGTACCCTCAAGCAAAAGTAGCTAAATATTATATGCTAAATAATTGTTCTGGTAGTTTCAACATTAGGAAAAAATATTAGTTATATATTTTCTTTTGTCACATTCGGGATTTTGGCATTGGGTATTTTCTCTTTAGAACAGCAAAACTAGTGACTTCGGGTCAGCAAATATAAGTCACTTGAAATTGACCAAATAGAGAAAAAAGACCACTCTATTGAAAAAAATTGAAAGACTCAAAAATTTCGTACCCTGTTATAAAACCGATGGACTTTCAACATGTCGGCTCATGCGAGACTATTCTTAGCAGAGATTTCTCAAACTCCATCATACATCTCAAGTTTATCAGATATTTTTCTTTCTTATATGGGAAAAGTTCTTTTTAACTATCTGCTTTACGAAATTCAAAAACATTTTTTGCAGCAACCTTTATTACAAGTTTCTTCATTAAGAGAAACGAAAAAATCAGAACCCTCAGTTTGATACGATTATAACAGACATTGGCCCAAAGACCTTGTCAATTATTTTCCAACATCAAGCAGCTTCCCAGAAAGTTAAATACCAAATATGCTTTAACAAACATCGACAGTTATTGGTAAAAATACTATTGTCGCAATCAGATTGCTCGCTAAAAAGGGCAAAAAAATGAGTTAATTTTTCTCGTTTGATTTTTGTCTCGTTGAAACTAAGGTCAGCCTACCAAATATTTATCTCACTTTGTTCTGAAACAAATTTGGGATGACGATTGCTGTGTTGGTAAAGATAATGTTCTTCTTTTTAAAGAAACCATAAATTTAAGGTATGCTTGGTTGGGGAGCTCATGGTTGAAATCAGTTCTGAGTTCAGTCGATTTTCAGACAGTTTTATTACGATCTGGCTTATACCCACAAATCACCATGATACCCACGCAATTGATTCTTTGACTTTTGTTTGTTCGCAAAAACCCTCAGAATCGGGTCTTCAAAACTTCGTCCTCATCATCCAACACAATCGGGTTGAACGGAAAAATGAGCATTCATTGGTTGACAAACAAGTTCTCGCAGAGCAGCAACCGGGCTACTACCATTTGGGTAAGCCAAGACTGTAAATTGACCATCTTGGGGTTGAGGGTGTTGTCGCATGGATGAGTCTCATATTAGGGGATCCCTGGCAATCAGCATTGTGGCTGAACCTCATATTAAAGTCTCTCAGACTCCTTGAGAAAACCGATTGTCGGCAATTGATAAACCAACTGGTTGAAAGGTTTGGTTATCAGCGAGCAAGGCTAAACGTTTCAAAATTTTTGGAATTAAATCTTTTTGAATCAAATCGAAAGATTCAAACGCAAGTGGTACAAACTGGATACCTATTTTGGAGCATTTTTGGGCATATTGTTCAAATTTCGGTTCTTCAGCATTTGTCAGAGCAAAACCAAACCTCCAAGCCTCATATGAAATTAGACGGGGCTGCAGTGGGGAAGCTAGGGTTACATCTAAAGCAGCTGGTTGTTCCACTTACTAACTGGGCAAGTAATTGTCTTCTGGCATTGAGTTATTCTAGGTTTTTTGAAAGCATACCTTTTAATTTCTAAAAATCGAGTCTCCTATTTTCGTTGATCAATGTATGCCTGTTTTTATCTAAAATTTGTCGGCTTTGTTGCTATGCTGACGTGTCGCAGGGAAACACATTTTTGGTCACAACGGTCTCATGGTTTTTCGCCACGGAGAGTAGCCGCTACTGTGTTTTTTGGCGTTTTAAGTCCCATGGCAGCTTCACTTTGTTCATTTTGTGTTTGTTTTCTCTTTCCATTGCCTCGTTTGATGTTCTATTGGTTGTTTTTAGACAGGTCCGATTGAAAATCGCACGGCATCTGCTTTGTTATGAAGTAGGACATCCAATTTGTCATTTTTAGCCAAGATGGCTAACTGATCACAGGTACGACAGTTCTTCCATCTGAGAGGTTGTTCACTCGTTGTTCTATCCCCAAAAAGGCACTATCTATAGTTGCATTTTACGTTACTCACGTGCTGATTTGTCTATGTTAAACACGATTTGTTTAAGATTACCATTAGGCTCATATACAGCGCAAATGGAAATGTGCTAATTGTGACTTTCCAGGACAATCTTTGTTCAAAATTGTTTCGTCTGATTTGACTGGCAATCGGGCCGATAGAGAGACAACATTCAAGGTTGAATTAAATGAACGTGGTGTCAGAGAACAGATTACAATGAATCTCCTAAAAATAGAGAGAACGTAGAATTTAAATAAGGTGTAAACAGATTGGAAATATGAAAAGGTCAAATAAATGGCAAACATAGTCAAGATCAAAACATTTCCATTAAGATGCTGCTTTATTCTGAATTTTACCACTGATACCTTTTCTGCAATTTTTTTTAAAGTAGTGCATATTTTTTGATGATTAGTAGATGATATCAACCCTCTGCCCATTTAGTTATGTTCAGAAATTTTTAGAAATTATTTAGAACGTAAAAAATTTGCATCCGAAAGAACAACAGAATGATAGTTCTGATAAAGATTTTGGCCGTAAAATCAAATTCGGACATTAAAAGAAATGAAGGACGATAGGACCAACCAGTGAATAGTTTCTATGGCTTTTTAAGTTTCTTTTTTTTAAGAATTGGGAAAGATATTTAACCTGCTTAATTCAGTCGTTGAGCAATGAGGGATGATAAAAGTTGAAAAATGGCATTGGGAACTTTTTTCAGAACAATCGTTGTTTTCTTTGGATCACAGATAAGCAGACTTTTCAAGTGTCTTCATAGATAACTCTCCATCTCGCTAACAATACAATTTCCAACTTGCAAGATCTTGCAAAATAGGCACTCACCGCAAGATGTTTTTTAGGCATCCCTAACATTTGCAAAGCAATAGGTAACTTTTGAATTAAAAATTGAAAAATCATTAAAGAAAACCATGTGAAAGTCTCAACTAAGCCATGTGATTAAAAATTAAAATTTTCCCGGTTTCATTGGGTTTCAGTTTAACCCTTTTTGACGTTCATAATGAATTTTTTTATGTGCACCTTATGTAAAATGATATAAGTGTTTTCAAAATTTTTTAATTTAATTTATGTGTTTGCGTTCTAATGAACAGTTCAATAATTGTATACGAACCACTAACAATTCTCTATAATTCAAAACGAACTGATTTTGACAAGAATTATCACTGTTCCAAAATCTTTTTACCAGATTGCCGATATATGAAACCGTTAAAACTAAATTAATCAGTTTTTTCTTATTTTTTTTTGAACAACCATTATAACACAGCAGATTTATATCGCTATTTCGTGGGCAAATTTATCTCTTGTAACTCTGTGTATTTGTTTTTCGTTTTTCTTTTGATAATACAATGAAAATTCAACAAAATTTTGATAAGAAGATACTATAGCAAAAACGGACCAAATTGAGGGGAATTGCGCAACACGTGTTTGCAAAAGTGTCCAATTTCTACAGCGAAATTGAAATACAAGCTGTTTATTCTCTTTTTTGCGCGCTATTTAACTCAAATATGTTTGATTTATGGTTGTTTTGGCACGCAAAGTGACAAGTTTTCTAGCTGAATGTTTCCATAATCTGCAATTAGGCCTTTATTAATGAGCTTTTTTGAGCATTTAAAAGTAGTTCAAAGTTTTTTGATAACAATAGAGAGATAAAAGGTGGTTTTCTGTTTAATAGTATACCATATCGTACCAACTTGCCACCGCACATCTTGAAACTTATGCGCCAGAGAACATATGCCAAATTTCCTTGTGTTATCACCAAATACTTCTTCCGAAACATTGACGTTTCGATTCAAGCACGGGAGGACGTTTAATAGATTTTAAATAGACTGCTAATTTGTTGTCGAATTATTGAACGAAAATATCAAAGTACATTGGGTATAATGGCGTTGGGGATCTTGGCATTGCGTATAATGGCATTGGGTAAATTGTCCTGACACCGTTCAAGATTAACATTAGGATCATATACAGCGCGAAGCAAATTTAATGGAAATGTGCTCAGTGTGACTTGCCTGGACAATCCATGTTCAACATTGTTCCGTCTAGTTTGACTGGCGGTTGGCCGATAGAGAGACAACATGTCAAGGTTGACTTAACTGAACGTGAGGTGTCAGAGAACAGATCACAACGAATCTCCTGAAAATGGAGAGAACGTAGAATTTAAATAAGGTGTGAACAGATTGGAAATATGAAAAGGTCAAATAGATGGCAAACATAGTCAAGATCAAAACATTTCCATTAGGATGCTGCTTTATTCTGAATTTTACCACTGATACTTTTTCTGCAATATTTTTAAAGTAGTGCATATTTTTTTGATGATTAGTAGATGATATCAACCCTCTGCCCATTTAGTTATGTTCAGAAATTTTTAGAAATTGTTTAGAACGTAAAAAATTTGCATCCGAAAGAACAACAGAATGATACTTCTGATAAAGATTTAGGCCCTAAAACTGAAATTGGGCATTAAAAGAAATGAAGGACGATAGGACCAACTAGTAAATAATTTCTATTGCTTTTTAAGTTTTTTTTAAGAAATGGAAAAGATATTTAACTTGCTTAATTCAGTCGTTGAGAAATCGGGTTATAATGAGGCATGATAAAAGTTGAAAAAAGGCACTGGGAACTTTTCTCATAAAAATTGTTTTATTTGGCTCACAGATAAGACAACTGATCAAGAGTCTTCATGGATAACTCTCCGTCGCGCACGCAATATAATTTCAAACAATTCGGCACGCCTAATGTTTTCAATGCAATAGATAATTTTTTGATTAAAAATTGATAAATCATCGAAGAAAGCCATGTGAAAATCCCAACTGAGACATGTGATTAAAAATTAAAAATTTCCCAGTTAGGTAATTAAAAAGCAGATAACCTTGGAAAAATTACAAGATCCGATATGCTTTCACTGGGGTTCAGTTTCACGTTTTTTGACGTTCATAATGAATTTTGCGTGCACGTTATTTAACATGATTTTAATGTTTTCAAAAGTGTTTTTAAATTGACTTATGTGTTTGCGTTCTAATGAACAGTTCAATAATTGTACACAAACCACTAACAATTCTATATACTTCAAAATGAACTGATTTCGACAAAAATTATCACTGTTTAAAATCTTGTTACCGGATTGCAGATATATGAAAACGTTAAAACTATTATTAATGAGTCCTTAAAATGTTTGGAACAACCATTATAACGCTGCAGAGGTACACCCCAATCGTCACGGACAAAATTTGCGCGATCTGTATATCTCTTGTCCGTTTTTCTTATGAAAATAAGCATATTTTTTAATTGAAAATAAGCATATAAAATAAGCATACAATGAAAATGCAACAAAATTGTGATAAAAAGATACTATTGCAAAAGGAGGCCAAATTGAAGGAAATTGCGCAACCCGTGTTTGCAATAGTGTCCGATTTCTAACAACGTTATGGAGATACAAGCTGCATACCCTCTTTTTTGCGCGCTTTTTATCACGAACATGTTCGATTTATGATTTTTTTTGCACGCAACGTAACTCTAATTTAGAATGAAAATAACTAATTTTTGCGCTGAATGTATCGATAATCCGCAATAAAGCCAAAATAATGCGCGTTTTTGAAACTGGTTGATGGTTTAATTGTATACCATATCGTACCAACTTGCCACCGAACATCTTGAAACCTTCACGTCAGAGAAGATACGCAAAACTTCCCGTTTTTCTCACCAAATTAATCATCCCAAACCTTGACAATTCCATTCAAGCACGGGAGAACGGCCAAGGGGTTGACTTTTCGTCCATTGGTGAGCGTCCGAGGAAATTATCAATTAGATTGAGTGTAGCAGTTTACAGCTCTGATTGAGAATTAGTTAAAACAGAAGACCACTGACCAAAATAATGAACAGATTTGATTTTTTTCGGAAAAAACCCTCAGATAATTTAGCTGAACGGAGCTTGAGATAACAGTGAAAATACAAAAATTACTGTTTTTGCCTTTATCTTTTTTAATTATCTTTTTGGTTAATCGGGCTTATATATAAATTCAAGCATCATTTGTTTCTATATAATTTTTTGAAAAAATAAATCAACTTCTGAAAAACTCTCAGTTTTGTAATAGGGCTATGAAAAATCAAATTACCATCAACTTATATTTTTGATTTTTGCCACATTATATCTTCATGATTTTCAAGGCATTTTGTATTTAAGCATCATTTGCTTTGGAATGAGTTTACAAAAAAATTACAAATAATTTAGTTACTCATGCATCCGCTTTAATTTTAGGGCATACGAAGTGGAAACTATCATCAACCGAGATTTTCGGTGCTCACTAATTCTGTAAGTTTTTCCTTTTATTAAATGTAGGTTTTTCGGTAGCAACTTCCCATCTCCAATTGTTCGTCCAAATCAAACTAAGATTGGACAGAGGAGAACTACGGTAAAAACAAAAGGTTAATTTTTTGCTTTTTTTTTCTAAATTTGATTTACTGAGTGATTCCGAACTGATTGAGTCAGTGAAATTTTTAAAATGAGTTTATTCAATAATTTTCTGTCTATTAACAGATATATCGGGGTCTAATGTTTTTTTCTGAAACACCATTCATCTCTGCGTCTGCTTTGAATATCCATTCTTTTGATGTGCAAAATTTCTCCTTTCCGCGATATTTTTTGCGTCTTTTCACATGTTTACAGGTGCCTATCAATTTTTGACTCAATCTTTTCTTGTGTCTATTTGCAAGTTCATAGATGTCTATAAAATTAGTTGAGTCTTTTCACTGGCTAAAAGGTGGCTGTTAGTCTTTCTAGAAGACACCTCAAATCTGTTTTCTCTCTCTCTATAAAAAATCTCATATATAATAAAACCAGAAGCAGATATTCACAGATGCAACCTAACAATGGCAGTTCAAATGACAACAGTGCAATATAAACATCACAATTGCAGTTTTATGTGATAGCAAGTCCAGAAAATTTAATCAAATGTCTCAAAATTCTTTGTTTTGCTCTGAATTGTCATTACCTTTGAGATGTCTTAAAGATCCCATCCTGCTTGTGTATCTGCTGCAATGGTATTGGAAAGAAAAACGAGTGTATGTCACATAGGAAATTCCTGTGAGTATTCTGAGCAGGCTGAGCAGTCTGGTAAGTATTAGACATCAGGTACTGTGTGAGTAGTCATGACGCAGTTTGTGAGCAGTTTGTTCCTTAACTGCAGCAGACTACATTGAGAGGGGTCTCCATCAACTAAACCACAACAACAACCACAAATCAAAGCAAAAAAATTATGTCGTGTTAATATTTCCATCGTTAAATCACTTTAAATGACTTTTGCGTGCTCAATTAATAAAAGTTCAAATCATTTTTGCATGTTCAATTATTTAAGATTTATATCACGTTTGCATGTTCAAGAGTGCGCGTTTAATTAGGCTCAATTGCGGATTTCAGATACATTCTTTGCAAAGAATAGATACCATAAATGAGCGAAAACATGATACAAGTCTTCTCAGCTACTTAACAATTTTAATGTTTTTCAATTTTGCAAAAATGGTCGAACAACTTTTGCGAAAAATATGATACGAAACTTCTCTCCTAGTTTCGTTCATTTTTTGTATTTATTTTTCGAGCAATTCTGAATAAAGGGGAAATTTTGGGGTATACGTCTCTGGCATTATGATCAAAAGGGGCAACGATTTCTTTTTCAGCCATCTTTTATTGATCAATATTAGCTCTGGTCCAACTTATGTGATTCCATAGTTTTCAATTTATTTGATTTGGCTCCCCAGGTTGAGGTCCTCGCTCAAAATGATCTATGAAAATACCCATCCAGACTATTTTTGCTTATGAAAATACCCAGGCAGAGCAAATATGCCTATGATCCAGACTTTGCCTCGTTCAAAACTTTGGTGCGTTTATGTGCTCGTTCAAAAACGCTTATGAAAAGACTTGTACAGACAAAAATGCGATATGATACAGACTTTGGCTCGTTCCATTTATGAAAAGACTCAGAAAAACCGAAAAAGTTTATGATCCAGAGTTTGGATCGTTCAATTTATGAAAAGACTGGAGCTAAGAAATACCGACAAAAATGGCGTATTTGTCGGTATTTGTCGGTTTTTGTCGGTTTCATCGGTTTTGCATGTATGAAGCGTTGGTTTTTGTCGGTATTGTAGAAATAATCCCAAGTTGAGGAGTCCGCTCAAATTCCGCTCAAAAAATGCAAGAGATGACGGGAATGAGCGGAAATTGACCGGAATGAGAGGAATCGATAAAAAATACTCCATAGCCAGTATACTCAATACCCAGTTTGGATCGATTTGGACAACTCGTCAATCTAACGAAATAGACCTAATTTTGAAATTTAAGTAATCGAAATATTTGAAAATTTCCGTACGAAAAGCTAACTTTATTCCTAGACAAGCTATAGCAAAAATTTTTTTGTTTTACACTTTAGGTACCCGTGGTATACTCCATACCCAGTTTGGTTCGATTTGGTCAATTCCTTGACCCGGTGAAAAAGACATTTTTTTAAATTTAGGTATTGTAAATATTGTTTTATAGTCATTTATCATTTATCTTTTATCATTTATAGTCATTTAGCAATTTATTATGCTTTGTTTTGTTTGGAAGTAGAGTTTAAGTTTGGTTTTTACCTATAGCTCTACTCAAAATCTCCTATTGTTGTTTGTTTGTAACTCCGCCTTAGCCGGTCCCCGGACTGATTGAGAGAAGGAGGAGAACACACCAAAAACATACTGGAAAATCTCAAAAAGTTGTTCGTTAGTCCAAACGGTACCTACATTGAGGTTTTGGCCAGAGAAAGACATAAAGTCAAACTAAAAGGAATCAGCAACAAAGCAATTCATATTCCTACTATTTATTTTTAAGAAAAGCAACATTTAGGCTCCGCTGGTCAGCCGGCAAAGGTCGGCATGGACCTTTGTTATTGATTGGCATGTAAGTTGAGCCAATTGTACCTAATGAACTCAAATAAAACAGTCATATATAATATAATGCAAAAATGTCACTTTTCATAATGTTATCAAAGCTGTAAGTAGATAGAAAACATCTTAAAAGCTGGCAGAGAAATTTCAATTGTCGGGAAAAAAATTTTCGACCCCAGTTTTATGCCCCTAGCTATGTGTTCATTTCAGGGCTAAGGCCGTTCTGCTATAGGAGCTCCCTAAAAAAGTTTGGAAGCTTCATAAAAGTGCCACCTAACAATTTTTGCGGTGACATATTTACACATATAAAAACGTTCGTTTAATGTCACATCATAAATGTTACCATTGTAGTATATACATGATTTTAACGTGTGACTGGTCTCCAAATACTACCTACATTGAGGTTCTGGCCAGAGAAAGACATAGAGTCAAACTAATAGGAATCAGCAACTAAGCAATTCATATTCCTTCTATTTATTTTTTAAGAAAAGCAACGTCTAGGCTCCGCTGGCCAGCCGGTAAAAGTCGGCATGGACTTTTACTATTGTCTGGCATGTAAGTTGAGCCAATTGGACCCAATGAACTCAAATAAAACAGTCATATATAATATAATGCAAAAATGTCACTTTTCATAACGTTATCAGAACTATAAGTAGATAGAAAGCCTTTTAAAAGCTGGTAGAGAAATTTCAATAGGTCGGGAAAAAAAAATTTCGACCCCAGTTTTATGCCCCTAGCTATAAGTTCACTTCAGTACTAAGGCCGTTCTGCTATAGGAAGTCCCTAAAAAGTTTGGAACCTCCATAAAAGTGCCACTTAACGATTTTCGCGGTGACATATTTACACATATAAAAACGTTTAATATCACATCATAAATGTTACCATTAATACATGATGTTAACGTGTGACTGGTCTCGAAATACTACCTACATTGAGGTTGTGGCCAGAGAAAGACATAGAGTCAAACTAATAGGAATCAGCAACAAAGCAATTCATATTCCTACTATTTAATTTTAAGAAAAGCAACATTTAGGCTCCGCTGGCCAGCCGGTAAAAGTCGGCATGGACTTTTACTATTGTCTGGCATGTAAATTGAGCCAATTAGACCTAATGAACTCAAATAAAACAGTCATATATAATATAATGCAAAAATGTCACTTTTCATAATTTTATCAGAACTACAATTAGATAGAAAACCTCTTAAAAGCTGGCAGAAAAATTTCAATTGTCGGGAAAAAAAAAATTTCGACCACAGTTTTATGCCCCTAGCTATAAGTTCACTTCAGTACTAAGGCCGTTCTGCTATAGGAAGTCCCTAAAAAAGTTTGGAACCTTCATAAAAGTGCCACTTAACAATTTTTGCTGTGACATTATTTACACATTTAAAAACGTTTAATATCACATCAAAAATGTTGCCATTGCAGTATATACATGATGTTAACGTGTGACTGGCCTCCAAATACTACCTAAATTGAGGTTGTGGTCAGAGAAAGACATAGAGTCAAACTAATAGGAATCAGCAACAAAGCAATTCATATTCCTACTATTTATTTTTAAGAAAAGCAACATTTAGGCTCCGCTGGCCAGCCGGTAAAAGTCGGCATGGACTTTCATTATTGTCTGGCATGTAATTTGAGCCAATTGGACCCAATGAACTCAAATAAAACAGTCGTATATAATATCATGCAAAAATGTCACCTTTCCTAATGTTATCAGAGCTGTAAGTAGATGGAAAACCTCTCAAAAGCTGTTAGAGAAATTCCAATTGTCGAGAATAAATTTTTCGACCCCAGTTTTATGACCCTAGCTATAAGTTCACTTCAGTTCTAAGGCCGTTCTTCTATAGGAGGTCCCTAAAAAAATTGGAACCTTCATAAAATTGCCACTTAACAATTTTTGCGTTGACATATTTACACATATAAAAACGTTTAATATCACATCATAAATGTTACCATTAATACATGATGTTAACGTGTGACTGGTCTCGAAATACTACCTACATTGAGGTTGTGGCCAGAGAAAGACATAGAGTCAAACTAATAGGAATCAGCAACTAAGCAATTCATATTCCTACTATTTATTTTTTAAGAAAAGCAACGTCTAGGCTCCGCTGGCCAGCCGGTAAAGGTCGGCATGGACTTTTACTATTGTCTGGCATTTAAATTGAGCCAATTGGACCCAATGAACTCAAATAAAACACTCATATATAATATAATGCAAAAATGTCACTTTTCATAACGTTATCAGAACTATAAGTAGATAGAAAACCTTTTAAAAGCTGGTAGAGAAATTTCAATTGTCGGGAAAAAAAAATTTCGACCCCAGTTTTATGCCCCTAGCTAAAAGTTCACTTCAGTACTAAGGCCGTTCTGCTATAGGAAGTCCCTAAAAAGTTTGGAACCTCCATAAAAGTGCCACTTAACAATTTTTGCGGTGACATTATTTACACATTTAAAAACGTTTAATATCACATCAAAAATGTTGCCATTGCAGTATATACATGATGTTAACGTGTGACTGGCCTCCAAATACTACCTAAATTGAGGTTGTGGCCAGAGAAAGACATAGAGTCAAACTAATAGGAATCAGCAACTAAGCAATTCATATTCCTACTATTTATTTTTTAAGAAAAGCAACGTCTAGGCTCCGCTGGCCAGCCGGTAACGGTCGGCATGGACTTTTACTATTGTCTGGCATGTAAGTTGAGCCAATTGGACCTAACGATATCTAATAAAAGAGTCATATATAATATAATGCAAAAATGTCACTTTTCATAACGTTATCAGAACTATAAGTAGATAGAAAACCTTTTAATAGCTGGTAGAGAAATTTCAATTGTCGGGAAAAAAAAAAATTTCCACCCCAGTTTTATGCCCCTAGCTATAAGTTCACTTCAGTACAAAGGCCGTTCTGCTATAGGAAGTCCCTAAAAAGTTTGGAACCTCCATAAAAGTGCCACTTAACAATTTTTGCGGTGACATATTTACACATATAAAAACGTTTAATATCACATCACAAATGTTACCATTAATACATGATGTTAACGTGTGACTGGTCTCGAAATACTACCTACATTGAGGTTGTGGCCAGAGAAAGACATAGAGTCAAACTAATAGGAATCAGCAACAAAGCAATTCATATTCCTACTATTTAATTTTAAGAAAAGCAACATTTAGGCTCCGCTAGCCAGCCGGTAAAAGTCGGCATGGACTTTTACTATTGTCTGGCATGTAAATTGAGCCAATTAGACCTAATGAACTCAAATAAAACAGTCATATATAATATAATGCAAAAATGTCACTTTTCATAATTTTATCAGAACTACAATTAGATAGAAAACCTCTTAAAAGCTGGCAGAAAAATTTCAATTGTCGGGAAAAAAATTTCGACCACAGTTTTATGCCCCTAGCTATAAGTTCACTTCAGTACTAAGGCCGTTCTGCTATAGGAAGTCCCTAAAAAAGTTTGGAACCTTCATAAAAGTGCCACTTTTAACGTTTAATATCACATCAAAAATATTGCCATTGCAGTATATACATGATGTTAACGTGTGACTGGCCTCCAAATACTACTTAAATTGAGGTTGTGGCCAGAGAAAGACATAGAGTCAAACTAATAGGAATCAGCAACTAAGCAATTCATATTCCTACTATTTATTTTTTAAGAAAAGCAACGTCTAGGCTCCGCTGGCCAGCCGGTAACGGTCGGCATGGACTTTTACTATTGTCTGGCATGTAAGTTGAGCCAATTGGACCTAACGATATCTAATAAAAGAGTCATATATAATATAATGCAAAAATGTCACTTTTCATAACGTTATCAGAACTATAAGTAGATAGAAAACCTTTTAAAAGCTGGTAGAGAAATTTCAATTGTCGGGAAAAAAAAATTTCGACCCCAGTTTTATGCCCCTAGCTAAAAGTTCACTTCAGTACTAAGGCCGTTCTGCTATAGGAAGTCCCTAAAAAGTTTGGAACCTCCATAAAAGTGCCACTTAACAATTTTTGCGGTGACATTATTTACACATTTAAAAACGTTTAATATCACATCAAAAATGTTGCCATTGCAGTATATACATGATGTTAACGTGTGACTGGCCTCCAAATACTACCTAAATTGAGGTTGTGGCCAGAGAAAGACATAGAGTCAAACTAATAGGAATCAGCAACTAAGCAATTCATATTCCTACTATTTATTTTTTAAGAAAAGCAACGTCTAGGCTCCGCTGGCCAGCCGGTAACGGTCGGCATGGACTTTTACTATTGTCTGGCATGTAAGTTGAGCCAATTGGACCTAACGATATCTAATAAAAGAGTCATATATAATATAATGCAAAAATGTCACTTTTCATAACGTTATCAGAACTATAAGTAGATAGAAAACCTTTTAAAAGCTGGTAGAGAAATTTCAATTGTCGGGAAAAAAAAATTTCCACCCCAGTTTTATGCCCCTAGCTATAAGTTCACTTCAGTACAAAGGCCGTTCTGCTATAGGAAGTCCCTAAAAAGTTTGGAACCTCCATAAAAGTGCCACTTAACAATTTTTGCGGTGACATATTTACACATATAAAAACGTTTAATATCACATCATAAATGTTACCATTAATACATGATGTTAACGTGTGACTGGTCTCGAAATACTACCTACATTGAGGTTGTGGCCAGAGAAAGACATAGAGTCAAACTAATAGGAATCAGCAACAAAGCAATTCATATTCCTACTATTTAATTTTAAGAAAAGCAACATTTAGGCTCCGCTAGCCAGCCGGTAAAAGTCGGCATGGACTTTTACTATTGTCTGGCATGTAAATTGAGCCAATTAGACCTAATGAACTCAAATAAAACAGTCATATATAATATAATGCAAAAATGTCACTTTTCATAATTTTATCAGAACTACAATTAGATAGAAAACCTCTTAAAAGCTGGCAGAAAAATTTCAATTGTCGGGAAAAAAAATTTCGACCACAGTTTTATGCCCCTAGCTATAAGTTCACTTCAGTACTAAGGCCGTTCTGCTATAGGAAGTCCCTAAAAAAGTTTGGAACCTTCATAAAAGTGCCACTTTTAACGTTTAATATCACATCAAAAATATTGCCATTGCAGTATATACATGATGTTAACGTGTGACTGGCCTCCAAATACTACCTAAATTGAGGTTGTGGTCAGAGAAAGACATAGAGTCAAACTAATAGGAATCAGCAACAAAGCAATTCATATTCCTACTATTTATTTTTAAGAAAAGCAACATTTAGGCTCCGCTGGCCAGCCGGTAAAAGTCGGCATGGACTTTCATTATTGTCTGGCATGTAATTTGAGCCAATTGGACCTAATGAACTCAAATAAAACAGTCGTATATAATATCATGCAAAAATGTCACCTTTCCTAATGTTATCAGAGCTGTAAGTAGATGGAAAACCTCTCAAAAGCTGTTAGAGAAATTCCAATTGTCGAGAATAAATTTTTCGACCCCAGTTTTATGACCCTAGCTATAAGTTCACTTCAGTTCTAAGGCCGTTCTTCTATAGGAGGTCCCTAAAAAAATTGGAACCTTCATAAAATTGCCACTTAACAATTTTTGGCGGTGACATTATTTACACATTTAAAAACGTTTAATATCACATCAAAAAGGTTACCATTGCAGTATATACATGATGTTAACGTGTGTCTGGCCTCCAAATACTAACTACATTGAGGTTGTGGCCAGAGAAAGACATAGAGTCAAACTAATAGGAAACAGCAACAAAGCAATTCATATTCCTACTATTTAATTTTAAGAAAAGCAACATTTAGGCTCCACTAGCCAGCCGGTAAAAGTCGGCATGGACTTTTACTATTGTCTGGCATGTAAATTGAGCCAATTAGACCTAATGAACTCAAATAAAACAGTCATATATAATATAATGCAAAAATGTCACTTTTCATAATTTTATCAGAACTACAATTAGATAGAAAACCTCTTAAAAGCTGGCAGAAAAATTTCAATTGTCGGGAAAAAAAAATTTCGACCACAGTTTTATGCCCCTAGCTATAAGTTCACTTCAGTACTAAGGCCGTTCTGCTATAGGAAGTCCCTAAAAAAGTTTGGAACCTTCATAAAAGTGCCACTTTTAACGTTTAATATCACATCAAAAATATTGCCATTGCAGTATATACATGATGTTAACGTGTGACTGGCCTCCAAATACTACCTAAATTGAGGTTGTGGTCAGAGAAAGACATAGAGTCAAACTAATAGGAATCAGCAACAAAGCAATTCATATTCCTACTATTTATTTTTAAGAAAAGCAACATTTAGGCTCCGCTGGCCAGCCGGTAAAAGTCGGCATGGACTTTCATTATTGTCTGGCATGTAATTTGAGCCAATTGGACCTAATGAACTCAAATAAAACAGTCGTATATAATATCATGCAAAAATGTCACCTTTCCTAATGTTATCAGAGCTGTAAGTAGATGGAAAACCTCTCAAAAGCTGTTAGAGAAATTCCAATTGTCGAGAATAAATTTTTCGACCCCAGTTTTATGACCCTAGCTATAAGTTCACTTCAGTTCTAAGGCCGTTCTTCTATAGGAGGTCCCTAAAAAAATTGGAACCTTCATAAAATTGCCACTTAACAATTTTTGGCGGTGACATTATTTACACATTTAAAAACGTTTAATATCACATCAAAAAGGTTACCATTGCAGTATATACATGATGTTAACGTGTGACTGGCCTCCAAATACTAACTACATTGAGGTTGTGGCCAGAGAAAGACATAGAGTCAAACTAATAGGAAACAGCAACAAAGCAATTCATATTGCAACTATTTATTTTTAAGAAAAGCAACATTTAAGCTCCGCTGGCCAGCCGGTAAAGGTCGGCATGGACTTTTACTATTGTCTGGCAGGTAGGTTGAGCCAATTGAACCTAATGAACCCAAATAAAACAGTTATATATAACATGATGCGAAAATGTCACCTTTCATAAAATATCAGAGCTGTAAGTAGATAGAAAACCTCTTAAAAGCTGGTAGAGAAATTCCAATTGTCGAGAAAAAAATTTCGAACCCAGTTTTATGACCCTAGCTATAAGTTAATTTCAGTTCTAAGGCCGTTCTGCTATAGGAATTCCCTAAAAAAGTTTGGAACCTTCATAAAAGTGCCACTTAACCATTTTTGCGGTGACATTATTTACACATTTAAAAACGTTTAATATCACATCAAAAATGTTACCATTGCAGTATATACATGATGTTAACATGTGTCTGGCCTCCAAATACTACCTACATTGCGGTTTTGGCCAGAGAAAGACATAGAGTCAAACTAATAGGAATCAGCAACAAAGCATTTCATATTCCTACTATTTATTTTTAAGAAAAGCATCATTTAGGCTCCGCTGGCCAGCCTGTAAAAGTCGGCATGGATTTTTATTAATGTCTGGCATGTAAGTTGAACCAATTGGACCTAATGAACTCAAATAAAACAGTCATATTTAATATAATTCAAAAATGTCACCTCTCATAATGTTATCAGAGCTGTAAGTAGATAGAAAACCTCTTAAAAGCTGGTAGAGAAATTCAAATTGTCGAGAAAAAAATTTCGACCCCAGTTTTATGACCCTAGCTATAAGTTAGTTTCAGTTCTAAGGCCGTTCTGCTATAGGAGCTCCCTAAAAAAGTTTGGAACCTTCATAAAAGTGCCACCTAACAATTTTTGCGGTGATATATTTACACATATAAAAACGTTTAATATCACATCATAAATGTTACCATTGCAGTATATACATGATTTTAACGTGTGACTGGTCTCCAAATACTACCTACATTGAGGTTGTGGCCAGAGAAAGACATAGAGTCAAACTAATAGGAATCAGCAACTAAGCAATTCATATTCCTACTATTTATTTTTAAGGAAAGCAACGTCTAGGCTCCGCTGGCCAGCCGGTAAAGGTCGGCATGGACTTTTATTATTGTCTGGCATGTAAGTTGAGCCAATTGGACCTAATGAACTCAAATAAAACAGTCATATATAATATAATGCAAAAATGTCATTTTTCATAATGTTATCAGAACTATAAGTAGATAGAAAACCTCTTAAAAGCTGGTAGAGAAATTTTAATTGTCGGGAAAAAAAATTTCGACCCCAGTTTTATGCCCCTAGCTATAAGTTAACTTCAGTACTAAGGCCGTTCTGCTATAGAAGTCCCTAAAAAGTTTGGAACCTCCATAAAAGTGCCACTTAACACTTTTTGCGGTGACATATTTACACATATAAAAACGTTTAATATCACATCATAAATGTTACCATTAATACATGATGTTAACGTGTGACTAGTCTCAAAATACTACCTACATTGAGGTTGTGGCCAGAGAAAGACATAGAGTCAAACTAATAGGAATCAGCAACAAAGCAATTCATATTCCTACTATTTAATTTTAAGAAAAGCAACATTTAGGCTCCGCTGGCCAGCCGGTAAAAGTCGGCATCAACTTTTACTATTGTCTGGCATGTAAATTGAGCCAATTGGACCTAATGAACTCAAATAAAACAGTCATATATAATATAATGCAAAAATGTCACTTTTCATAATTTTATCAGAACTACAAGTAGATAGAAAACCTCTTAAAAGCTGGCAGAAAAATTTCAATTGTCGGGAAAAAAAAAATTTCGACCACAGTTTTATGCCCCTAGCTATAAATTCACTTCAGTACTAAGGCCGTTCTGCTATAGGAAGTCCCTAAAAAAGTTTGGAACCTTCATAAAAGTGCCACTTAACAATTTTTGCGGTGACATTATTTACACATTTAAAAACGTTTAATATCACATCAAAAATGTTGCCATTGCAGTATATACATGATGCTAACGTGTGACTGGCCTCCAAATACTACCTAAATTGAGGTTGTGGTCAGAGAAAGACATAGAGTCAAACTAATAGGAATCAGCAACAAAGCAATTCATATTCCTACTATTTATTTTTAAGAAAAGCAACATTTAGGCTCCGCTGGCCAGCCGGTAAAAGTCGGCATGGACTTTCATTATTGTCTGGCATGTAATTTGAGCCAATTGGACCTAATGAACTCAAATAAAACAGTCGTATATAATATCATGCAAAAATATCACCTTTCCTAATGTTATCAGAGCTGTAAGTAGATGGAAAACCTCTCAAAAGCTGTTAGAGAAATTCCAATTGTCGAGAATAAATTTTTCGCCCCAGTTTTATGACCCTAGCTATAAGTTCACTTCAGTTCTAAGGCCGTTCTTCAATAGGAGGTCCCTAAAAAAATTGGAACCTTCATAAAATTGCCACTTAACAATTTTTGGCGGTGACATTATTTACACATTTAAAAACGTTTAATATCACATCAAAAAGGTTACCATTGCAGTATATATATGATGTTAACGTGTGACTGGCCTCCAAATACTAACTACATTGAGGTTGTGGCCAGAGAAAGACATAGAGTCAAACTAATAGGAAACAGCAACAAAGCAATTCATATTGCAACTATTTATTTTTTAGAAAAGCAACGTTTAAGCTCCGCTGGCCAGCCGGTAAAGGTCGGCATGGACTTTTACTATTGTCTGGCAGGTAGGTTGAGCCAATTGGACCTAATGAACTCAAATAAAACAGTTATATATAACATAATGCAAAAATGTCACCTTTCATAAAATATCAGAGCTGTAAGTAGATAGAAAACCTCTTAAAAGCTGGTAGAGAAATTCCAATTGTCGAGAAAAAAATTTCGACAACAGTTTTATGACCCTAGCTATAAGTTAATTTCAGTTCTAAGGCCGTTCTGCTATAGGAATTCCCTAAAAAAGTTTGGAACCTTCATAAAATTGCCACTTAACCATTTTTGCGGTGACATTATTTACACATTTAAAAACGTTTAATATCACAACAAAAATGTTACCATTGCAGTATATACATGATGTTAACATGTGTCTGGCCTCCAAATACTACCTACATTGCGGTTTTGGCCAGAGAAAGACATAGAGTCAAACTAATAGGAATCAGCAACAAAGCAATTCATATTCCTACTATTTATTTTTAAGGAAAGCAACGTCTAGGCTCCGCTGGCCAGCCGGTAAAGGTCGGCATGGACTTTTATTATTGTCTGGCATGTAAGTTGAGCCAATTGGACCTAATGAACTCAAATAAAACAGTCATATTTAATATAATTCAAAAATGTCACCTCTCATAATGTTATCAGAGCTGTAAGTAGATAGAAAACCTCTTAAAAGCTGGTAGAGAAATTTCAATTGTCGGGAAAAAAATATTCGACCCCAGTTTTATGCCCCTAGGCATAAGCTCACTTCAGTTGTAGGGCTTTTTTGCTATAGGAGGTCCCTGAAAAAATTTGGAACCTCCATGAAAGTGCCACTTAACAATTTTTGCGGTGACAATATTTACACATTTAAAAAAATTTAATATCACATCAAAATGTTACCCTTGCAGTATATACATGAGGTTAATGTGTGGCTGGCATCCAAATACTACCTACATTGACGTTATGGCCAGAGAAAGACATAGAGTGAAACTAATAGGAATCAGCAACAAAGCAATTCGTATTCCTACTATTTATTTTATAGAAAAGCATTATTTAGGCTCCGCTGGCCAGCCGGTAAAGGTCAGCATGGACTTTTATTATTTTCTGGAAAGTAAGTTGAGCCAATTGGACCTAATGAACTCAAATAAAACAGTCATATATAATATAATGCAATAATGTCACCTTTCATATTGTTATCAGAGCTCTAAGCAGATAGAAAACCTCTTAAAAGCTGGTAGAGAAACTTCAATTGTCGGGAAAAAAATGTTCGACCCCAGTTTTTAGCCGCTAGCTATAAGTTTACTTCAGTGCTAGGGCTGTTCTGCTATAGGAGGTCCCTAAAAGTTTGGAACCTCCATAAAAGTGCCACTTAACAATTTTTGCGGTGACATTATTTACACATTTAAAAACGTTTAACATCACATCAAAAATGTTACCATTGTTGTATATACATGATGTTAACGTGCGGCTGGCCTCCAAATACTACCTACATTGAGGTTTTGGCCAGAGAAAGACATAGAGCCAAACTAATAGGTGTCAGCAACAAAGCAATTCATATTCCTACTATTTATTTTTAAGAAAAGCAAAATTTAGGCTCCGCTGGCCAGCCGGTAAAAGTCGGCATGGACTTTTATTATTGTCTGGCATGTAACTTGAGCCAATTGGACCTAATGAAGGCAAATGAAACAGTCATATTTATTATAATGCAAAAATGTCACCTCTCATAATGTTATCAAAGCTGTAAGTAGATAGAAAACCTCTTAAAAGCTGGTAGAGAAATTTCAATTGTCGGGAAAAAAATTTTCGACCCCAATTTTATGCCCCTAGCTATAAGTTCACTTCAGTGCTAGGGCTCTTCTGCTATAGGAGGTCCCTAAAAAAGTTTGGAACCTCCATAAAAGTGCCACCTAACAATTTTTGCGGTGACATAATTTACACATTTAAAAACGTTTAATATCAAATCAAAATGTTACCCTTGCAGTATATACATGATGTTAACGTGTGGCTGGCATCCAAAAACTACCTACATTGACGTTATGGCCAGAGAAAGACATAGAGTCAAACTAATAGGAATCAGCAACAAAGCAATTCATATTCCTATTATTTATTTTAAAGAAAAGCATTATTGAGGCTCCGCTGGCCAGCCGGTGAAAGTCGGCATGGATTTTTATTATTGTCTGGCATGTAAATTGAGCCAATTGGACCTAATGAACTCAAATAAAACAGTCATATATAATATAATGCAAAAATGTCACTTTTCATAATTTTATCAGAACTATAATAAGATAGAAAACCTCTTAAAAGCTGGTAGAGAAATTCCAATTGTCGAGAAAAAAATTTCGACCCCAGTTTTATGACCCTAGCTATAAGTTAATTTCAGTTCTAAGGCCGTTCTGCTATAGGAATTCCCTAAAAAAGTTTGGAACCTTCATAAAAGTGCCACTTAACAATTTTTGCGGTGACATTATTTACACATTCAAAAACGTTTAATATCACTTCAAAAATGTTGCCATTGCAGTATATACATGATGTTAACGTGTGATTGGCCTCCAAATACTACCTAAATTGAGGTTGTGGTCAGAGAAAGACATAGAGTCAAACTAATAGGAATCAGCAACAAAGCAACTCATATTCCTACTATTTATTTTTAAGAAAAGCAACATTTAGGCTCCGCTGGCCAGCCGGTAAAAGTCGGCATGGACTTTTATTATTGTCTGGCATGTAAGTTGAGCCAATTGGACCTAATGAACTCAAATAAAACAGTCGTATATAATATCATGCAAAAATGTCACCTTTCCTAATGTTATCAGAGCTGTAAGTAGATGGAAAACCTCTCAAAAGCTGTTAGAGAAATTCCAATTGTCGAGAATAAATTTTTCGACCCCAGTTTTATGACCCTAGCTATAAGTTCACTTGAGTTCTAAGGCCGTTCTTCTATAGGAGGTCCCTAAAAAAATTGGAACCTTCATAAAATTGCCACTTAACAATTTTTGGCGGTGACATTATTTACACATTTAAAAACGTTTAATATCACATCAAAAAGGTTACCATTGCAGTATATACATGATGTTAACGTGTGACTGGCCTCCAAATACTAACTACATTGAGGTTGTGGCCAGAGAAAGACATAGAGTCAAACTAATAGGAAACAGCAACAAAGCAATTCATATTGCAACTATTTATTTTTAAGAAAAGCAACATTTAAGCTCCGCTGGCCAGCCGGTAAAGGTCGGCATGGACTTTTACTATTGTCTGGCAGGTAGGTTGAGCCAATTGGACCTAATGAACTCAAATAAAACAGTTATATATAACATAATGCAAAAATGTCACCTTTCATAAAATATCAGAGCTGTAAGTAGATAGAAAACCTCTTAAAAGCTGGTAGAGAAATTCCAATTGTCGAGAAAAAAATTTCGACCCCAGTTTTATGACCCTAGCTATAAATTAATTTCAGTTCTAAGGCCGTTCTGCTATAGGAATTCCCTAAAAAAGTTTGGAACCTTCATAAAAGTGCCACTTAACCGTTTTTGCGGTGACATTATTTACACATTTGAAAACGTTTAATATCACATCAAAAATGTTACCATTGCAGTATATACATGATGTTAACATGTGTATGGCCTCCGAATACTACCTAAATTGAGGTTTTGGCCAGAGAAAGACATAGAGTCAAACTAATAGGAATCAGCAACAAAGCATTTCATATTCCTACTATTTATTTTTAAGAAAAGCAACATTTAGGCTCCGCTGGCCAGCCTGTAAAAGTCGGCATGGATTTTTATTATTGTCTGGCATGTAAGTTGAGCCAATTGGACCTAATGAACTCAAATAAAACAGTCATATTAAATATAATGCAAAAATGTCACCTCTCATAATGTTATCAGAGCTGTAAGTAGATAGAAAACCTCTTAAAAGCTGGTAGAGAAAATTCAGTTGTCGGGAAAAAAATATTCGACTCCAGTTTTATGCCCCTAGGTATAAGCTCACTTCAGTTCTAGGGCTCTTCTGCTATAGGAGGTCCCTAAAAAAGTTTGGAACCTCCATAAAAGTGCCACTTAACAATTTTTGCGGTGACATTATTTACACATTTAAAAACGTTTAATATCAAATCAAAATGTTACCCTTGCAGTATATACATGATGTTAACGTGTGGCTGGCATCCAAAAACTACCTACATTGACGTTATGGCCAGAGAAAGACATAGAGTCAAACTAATAGGAATCAGCAACAAAGCAATTCATATTCCTATTATTTATTTTAAAGAAAAGCATTATTGAGGCTCCGCTCGCCAGCCGGTAAAAGTCGGCATGGACTTTTACTATTGTCTGGCATGTAAATTGAGCCAATTGGACCTAATGAACTCAAATAAAACAGTCATATATAATATAGTGCAAAAATGTCACTTTTCATAATTTTATCAGAACTATAAGTAGATAGAAAACCTCTTAAAAGCTGGCAGAAAAATTTCAATTGTCGGGAAAAAAAATTTCGACCACAGTTTTATGCCCCTAGCTATAAGTTCACTTCAGTACTAAGGCCGTTCTGCTATAGGAAGTCCCTAAAAAAGTTTGGAACCTTCATAAAAGTGCCACTTAACAATTTTTGCGGTGACATTATTTACACATTCAAAAACGTTTAATATCACATCAAAAATGTTGCCATTGCAGTATATACATGATGTTAACGTGTGACTGGCCTCCAAATACTACCTAAATTGAGGTTGTGGTCAGAGAAAGACATAGAGTCAAACTAATAGGAATCAGCAACAAAGCAATTCATATTCCTATTATTTATTTTAAAGAAAAGCATTATTGAGGCTCCGCTCGCCAGCCGGTAAAAGTCGGCATGGACTTTTACTATTGTCTGGCATGTAAATTGAGCCAATTGGACCTAATGAACTCAAATAAAACAGTCATATATAATATAGTGCAAAAATGTCACCTTTCATAATGTTATCAGAGCTGTAAGTAGATAGAAAACCTCTTAAAAGCTGGTAGAGAAAATTCAATTGTCGGGAAAAAAATATTCGACTCCAGTTTTATGCCCCTAGGTATAAGCTCACTTCAGTTCTAGGGCTCTTCTGCTATAGGAGGTCCCTAAAAAAGTTTGGAACCTCCATAAAAGTGCCACTTAACAATTTTTGCGGTGACATTACTTACACATTTAAAAACGTTTAATATCAAATCAAAATGTTACCCTTGCAGTATATACATGATGTTAACGTGTGGCTGGCATCCAAAAACTACCTACATTGACGTTATGGCCAGAGAAAGACATAGAGTCAAACTAATAGGAATCAGCAACAAAGCAATTCATATTCCTATTATTTATTTTAAAGAAAAGCATTATTGAGGCTCCGCTCGCCAGCCGGTAAAAGTCGGCATGGACTTTTACTATTGTCTGGCATGTAAATTGAGCCAATTGGACCTAATGAACTCAAATAAAACAGTCATATATAATATAGTGCAAAAATGTCACTTTTCATAATTTTATCAGAACTATAAGTAGATAGAAAACCTCTTAAAAGCTGGCAGAAAAATTTCAATTGTCGGGAAAAAAAATTTCGACCACAGTTTTATGCCCCTAGCTATAAGTTCACTTCAGTACTAAGGCCGTTCTGCTATAGGAAGTCCCTAAAAAGTTTGGAACCTTCATAAAAGTGCCACTTAACAATTTTTGCGGTGACATTATTTACACATTCAAAAACGTTTAATATCACATCAAAAATGTTGCCATTGCAGTATATACATGATGTTAACGTGTGACTGGCCTCCAAATACTACCTAAATTGAGGTTGTGGTCAGAGAAAGACATAGAGTCAAACTAATAGGAATCAGCAACAAAGCAACTCATATTCCTACTATTTATTTTTAAGAAAAGCAACATTTAGGCTCCGCTGGCCATCCGGTAAAAGTCGGCATGGACTTTTATTTTTGTCTGGCATGTAATTTGAGCCAATTGGACCTAATGAACTCAAATAAAACAGTCGTATATAATATCATGCAAAAATGTCACCTTTCCTAATGTTATCAGAGCTGTAAGTAGATGGAAAACCTCTCAAAAGCTGTTAGAGAAATTCCAATTGTCGAGAATAAATTTTTCGACCCCAGTTTTATGACCCTAGCTATAAGTTCACTTCAGTTTTAAGGCCGTTCTTCTATAGGAGGTCCCTGAAAAAATTGGAACCTTCATAAAATTGCCACTTAACAATTTTTGGCGGTGACATTATTTACACATTTAAAAACGTTTAATATCACATCAAAAAGGTTACCATTGCAGTATATACATGATGTTAACGTGTGACTGGCCTCCAAATACTAACTACATTGAGGTTGTGGCCAGAGAAAGACATAGAGTCAAACTAATAGGAAACAGGAACAAAGCAATTCATATTGCAACTATTTATTTTTAAGAAAAGCAACATTTAAGCTCCGCTGGCCAGCCGGTAAAGGTCGGCATGGACTTTTACTATTGTCTGGCAGGTAGGTTGAGCCAATTGGACCTAATGAACTCAAAAAAAACAGTTATATATAACATAATGCAAAAATGTCACCTTTCATAAAATATCAGAGCTGTAAGTAGATAGAAAACCTCTTAAAAGCTGGTAGAGAAATTCCAATTGTCGAGAAAAAAATTTCGACCCCAGTTTCATGACCCTAGCTATAAGTTAATTTCAGTTCTACAGCCGTTCTGCTGTAGGAATTCCCTAAAAAAGTTTGGAACCTTCATAAAAGTGCCACTTAACCATTTTTAAGGTGACATTTATTACACATTTAAAAACGTTTAATATCACATCAAAAATGTTACCATTGCAGTATATACATGATGTTAACATGTGTCTGGCCTCCGAATACTACCTAAATTGAGGTTTTGGCCAGAGAAAGACATAGAGTCAAACTAATAGGAATCAGCAACAAAGCATTTCATATTCCTACTATTTATTTTTAAGAAAAGCAACATTTAGGCTCCGCTGGCCAGCCTGTAAAAGTCGGCATGGATTTTTTTTATTATTGTCTGGCATGTAAGTTGAGCCAATTGGAACTAATGAACTCAAATAAAACAGTCATATTAAATATAATGCAAAAATGTCACCTCTCATAATGTTATCAGAGCTGTAAGTAGATAGAAAACCTCTTAAAAGCTGGTAGAGAAATTTCAATTGTCGGGAAAAAAATATTCGACCCCAGTTTTATGCCCCTAGGTATAAGCTCACTTCAGTTCTAGGGCTTTTTTGCTATAGGAGGTCCCTGAAAAAATTTAGAACCTCCATAAAAGTGCCACTTAACAATTTTTGCGGTGACAATATTTACACATTTAAAAAAATTTAATATCACATCAAAATGTTACCCTTGCAGTATATACATGAGGTTAATGTGTGGCTGGCATCCAAATACTACCTACATTGACGTTATGGCCAGAGAAAGACATAGAGTGAAACTAAAAGGAATCAGCAACAAAGCAATTCGTATTCCTACTATTTATTTTAAAGAAAAGCATTATTTAGGCTCCGCTGGCCAGCCGGTAAATGTCAGCATGGACTTTTATTATTGTCTGGCATGTAAGTTGAGCCAATTGGACCTAACGAACTCAAATAAAACAGTCTTATATAATATAATGCAATAATGTCAACTTTCATATTGTTATCAGAGCTCTAAGTAGATAGAAAACCTCTTAAAAGCTGGTAGAGAAACTTCAATTGTCGGGAAAAAAATTTTCGACCCCAATTTTATGCCCCTAGCTATAAGTTCACTTCAGTGCTAGGGCTCTTCTGCTATAGGAGGTCCCTAAAAAAGTTTGGAACCTCCATAAAAGTGCCACTTAACAATTTTTGCGGTGACATTATTTACACATTTAAAAACGTTTAATATCAAATCAAAATGTTACCCTTGCAGTATATACATGATGTTAACGTGTGGCTGGCATCCAAAAACTACCTACATTGACGTTATGGCCAGAGAAAGACATAGAGTCAAACTAATAGGAATCAGCAACAAAGCAATTCATATTCCTACTATTTATTTTAAAGAAAAGCATTATTTAGGCTCCGCTGGCCAGCCGGTAAATGTCAGCATGGACTTTTATTATTGTCTGGCATGTAAGTTGAGCCAATTGGACCTAACGAACTCAAATAAAACAGTCTTATATAATATAATGCAATAATGTCAACTTTCATATTGTTATCAGAGCTCTAAGTAGATAGAAAACCTCTTAAAAGCTGGTAGAGAAACTTCAATTGTCGGGAAAAAAATTTTCGACCCCAATTTTATGCCCCTAGCTATAAGTTCACTTCAGTGCTAGGGCTCTTCTGCTATAGGAGGTCCCTAAAAGTTTGGAACCTCCATAAAAGTGCCACTTAACAATTTTTGCGGTGACATTATTTACACATTTAAAAACGTTTAATATCACATCAAAAATGTTACCATTGCGGTATATACATGATGTTAACGTGCGGCTGGCCTCCAAATATTACCTACATTGAGGTTTTGGCCAGAGAAAGACATAGAGTCAAACTAATAGGTGTCAGCAACAAAGCAATTCATATTCCTACTATTTATTTTTAAGAAAAGCAAAATTTAGGCTCCGCTGGCCAGCCGGTAAAAGTCGGCATGGACTTTTATTATTGTCTGGCATGTAAGTTGAGCCAATTGGACGTAATGAAGACAAATGAAACAGTCATATTTAATATAATGCAAAAATGTCACCTCTCAAAATGTTATCAAAGCTGTAAGTAGATAGAAAACCTTTTAAAAGCTGGTAGAGAAATTTCAATTGTCGGGAAAAAAATTTTCGACCCCAATTTTATGCCCCTAGCTCCAATTTCACTTCAGTGCTAGGGCTCTTCTGCTATAGGAGGTCCATAAAAAATTTTGGAACCTCCATAAAAGTGCCACTTAACAATTTTTGCGGTGACATTATTTACACATTTAAAAACGTTTAATATGAAATCAAAATGTTACCCTTGCAGTATATACATGATGTTAACATGTGGCTGGCATCCAAAAACTACCTACATTGACGTTATGGCCAGAGAAAAACATAGAGTCAAACTAATAGGAATCAGCAACAAAGCAATTCATATTCCTATTATTTATTTTAAAGAAAAGCATTATTGAGGCTCCGCTGGCCAGCCGATAAAAGTCGGCATGGACTTTTATTATTGTCTGTCATGTAAGTTGAGCCAATTGGACCAAATGAACTAACATAAAACAATTATATATTTTATAATGCAAAAATGTCACCTTTCACAATGTTATCAGAGCTGTAAGTAGATAGAAAACCTATTAAAAGCTGGTAGAGAAATTTCAATTGTCGGGAAAAAATTTTTGACCCCAGTTTTATGCGCCTAGCTATAAGTGCCTTTCAGTACTAAGGCCCTTCTGTTATAGGAGGTCCCTAAAAAAGTTTGAAATCTTCATAAAAGTGCCACTTAACAATTTTTGCGGCGCCATTATTTAAACATTTAAAAACGTTTAATATCATATCAAAAATGTTACCATTGCAGTATATACATGATGTTAACGTGTGACTGGCCTCCAAATACTTTTTTATTGAGGTTTTGGCCAGAGAAAGACATAGAGTCAAACTAATAGGAATAAGCAACAAAGCAATTCTTATTACTACTATTTATTTTTAAGAAAAGCAACATTTAGGCTCCGCTGGCCATCCGGTAAAAGTCGGCATGGAGTTTTATTACTGTCTGGCATGTAAGTTGGGCCAATTGGACCAAATGAACTCAAATAAAACAGTCATATATTATATAATGCAAAAATGTCACCTTTCATAATGTTATCAGAGCAGTAAGTAGATAGAAAACCTATTAAAAGCTGGTAGAGAACTTTCAATTGTAGGGAAAAAATTTTCGACCCCAGTTTTATGCGCCTAGCTATAAGTTCCTTTTAGTACTAAGGCCCTTCTGCTATAGGAGGTCCCTAAAAAAGTTTAAAATCTTCATAAAAGTGCCACTTAACATTTTTTGCGGCGCCATTATTTAAACATTTAAAAACTTTTAATATCATATCAAAAATGTTACCATTGCAGTATATACATGATGTTAACGTGTGACTGGCCTCCAAATACTACCTTTATTCAAGTTTTGGCCAGTGAAAGACATAGAGTCAAACTAATAGGAATCAACAACAAAGCAATTCATATTACTACTATTTATTTTTAAGAAAAGCAACCTTTAGGCTCCGCTTGCCAGCCGGTAAAGGTCGGCATGGAGTTTTATTACTGTCTGGCATGTAAGTTGAGCCAATTGGACCAAATGAACTCAAATAAAACAGTCATATTTTATCTATTGCAAAAATGTCACCTTTCATAATGTTATCAGAGCTGTAAGTTGATAGAAAACCTATTAAAAGCTGGTAGAGAAATTTCAATTGTAGGGAAAAAATTTTCGACCCCAGTTTTATACGCCTAGCTATAAGTTCCTTTCAGTACTAAGGCCCTTCTGCTATAGGAGGGCCCTAAAAAATTTGAAATCTTCATAAAAGTGCCACTTAACAATTTTTGCGGCGCCATTATTTAAACATTTAAAAATGTTTAATATCATATCACAAATGTTACCATTGCAGTATATACATAATTTTAACGTGTGACTGGCCTCCAAATACTACCTATATTGAGGTTTTGGCCAGAGAAAGACATAGAGTCAAACTAATAGGAGTCAGCAAGAAAGCAATTCATATTCCTACTATTTACTTTTAAGAAAGCAACATTTAGGCTTCGCTGGCCAGCCGGTAGAGGTCGGCATGGACTTTTATTATTGTCTGGCATGTAAATTGAGCCAATTGGACCTAATGAACTCTAATAAAAGAGTCATATATAATATAATGCAAAAATGTCACCTTTCATAATGTTATCAGACCTGTAAGTAGATAGAAAACCTCTTAAAAGCTGGTAGAGAAATTTCAATTGTAGGGAAAAAATTTTCGACCCCAGTTTTATGCGCCTAGCTATAAGTTCCTTTTAGTACTAAGGCCCTTCTGCTATAGGAGGTCCCTAAAAATGTTTAAAATCTTCATAAAAGTGCCACTTAACATTTTTTGCGGCGCCATTATTTAAAAACATTTAAAAACGTTTAATATCATATCAAAAATGTTACCATTGCAGTATATACATGATGTTAACGTGTGACTGGCCTCCAAATACTACCTTTATTCAAGTTTTGGCCAGAGAAAGACATAGAGTCAAACTAATAGGAGTCAGCAAGAAAGCAATTCATATTCCTACTATTTACTTTTAAGAAAGCAACATTTAGGCTTCGCTGGCCAGCCGGTAGAGGTCGGCACGGACTTTTATTATTGTCTGGCATGTAAGTTGAGCCAATTGGACCTAATGAACTCTAATAAAAGAGTCATATATAATATAATGCAAAAATGTCACCTTTCATAATGTTATCAGACCTGTAAGTAGATAGAAAACCTCTTAAAAGCTGGTAGAGAAATTTCAATTGTAGAGAAAAAATTTTCGACCCCAGTTTTAAGCGCCTAGCTATAAGTTCTTTTCAGCACTAAGGCCCTTTTGCCATAGGAGGTCCCTAAAAAGTTTGCAACCTTCATAAAATTGCCAGATAACAATTTCTGCGGCGCTATTATTTACACATTTAAAAATGTTTAATATCACATCAAAAATGTTACCACTGCAGTATATACATAATATTTATGTGTGAATGGCCTCCAAATACTACCTATATTGAGGTTTTGGCCAGAGAAAGACATAGAGTCAAACTAATAGGAATCAGCAACAGAGCAATTCATATTCCTACTTTTTATTTTTAAGAAAAGCAACATTTAGGCTCCGCTGGCCAGCCGGTAAAGGTCGGCATGGACTTTTATTATTGTCTGGCATGTAAGATGAGCCCATTGGACTTAATGAACTCAAATAAAACAGTCATATATAACATGATGCAAAAATGTCTCCTTTCATAATGTTACCAGAGCTGTAAGTAGATAGAAAAACTCCTAACAGGTGGTAGAGAAATGTCAGTTGTCGGGAAAATACTTATCGAACCCAGTTTTACGCTCCTAGCTACAGGTTCACATCAGTTTTAAGGCCATTCCGCTATAGGAGGTCCCTAAAAAAGTTTGGAACTTTCATAAGGGTGCCTCTTAACAATTTTTGCGGCGCCATTTTTTACACATTTAAAAAAGTTTAATATCACATCAAAATGTTACCCTTGCAGTATATACATGAGGTTAATGTGTGGCTGGCATCCAAATACTACCTACATTGACGTTATGGCCAGAGAAAGACATAGAGTGAAACTAATAGGAATCAGCAACAAAGCAATTCGTATTCCTACTATTTATTTTTAAGAAAAGCAACCTTTAGGCTCCGCTGGCCAGCCGGTAAAGGCCGGCATGGACTTTTATTACTGTCTGGCATGTAAGTTGAGCCAATTGGACCAAATGAAGTCAAATGAAACAGTCATAGATAATATAATGCAAAAACGTCACCTTTCATAATGTTATCAGAGCTGTAAGTAGATGGAAAACCTATTAAAAGCTGGCAGAGAAGTTTCAATTGTAGGGAAAAAATTTTCGACCCCTTTTTTATGAGTCTAGCTAAAAGTTCCTTTCAGTACTAAGGCCCTTCTGCTATAGGAGGTCCCTAAAAAAGTTTGAAGTCTTCATAAAAGTGCCACTTAACATTTTTTGCGGCGCCATTATTTAAACATTTAAAAACGTTTAATATCATATCAAAAATGTTACCATTGCAGTATATACATGATGTTAACGTGTGACTGGCCTCCAAATACTACCTTTATTGAGGTTTTGGCCAGTGAAAGACATAGAGTCAAACTAATAGGAATCAGCAACAAAGCAATTCATATTACTACTATTTATTTTTAAGAAAAGCAACCTTTAGGCTCCGCTGGCCAGCCGGTAAAGGTCGGCATGGACTTCTATTACTGTCTGGCATGTAAGTTGAGCCAATTGGACCAAATGAACTCAAATAAAACAGTCATATATAATATAATGCAAAAATGTCACCTTTCATAATGTTATCAGAGCTGTAAGTAGATAGAAAACCTATTAAAAGCTGGCAGAGAAATTTCAATTGTAGGGAAAAAATTTTCGACCCCTTTTTTATGCGTCTAGCTATAAATTCCTTTCAGTACTAAGGCCCTTCTGCTATAGGAGATCCCTAAAAAAGTTTGAAATCTTCATAAAAGTGCCACTTAACATTTTTTGCGGCGCCATTATTTAAACAATTAAAAACGTTTAATATCATATCAAAAATGTTACCATTGCAGTATATACATGATGTTAACGTGTGACCGGCCTCCAAATACTACCTTTATTGAGGTTTTGGCCAGTGAAAGACATAGAGTCAAACTAATAGGAATCAGCAACAAAGCAATTCATATTACTACTATTTATTTTTAAGAAAAGCAACCTTTAGGCTCCGCTGGCCAGCCGGTAAAGGTCGGCATGGACTTTAATTACTGTCAGGCATGTAAGTTGAGCCAATTGGACCAAATGAACTCAAATAAAACTGTCATATATTATATAATGCAAAAATTTCACCTTTCATAATGTTATCAGAGCTGTAAGTAGATAGAAAACCTATTTAAAGCTTGTAGAGAAATTTCAATTGTAGGGAAAAAATTTTCGACCCCAGTTTTATGCGCCTAGCTATAAGTTCCTTTTAGTACTAAGGCCCTTCTGCTATAGGAGGTCCCTAAAAAGTTTGAAATCTTCATAAAAGTGCCGCTTAACATTTTTTGTGGCGCCATTATTTAAACATTTAAAAACGTTTAATATCACATCAAAAATGTTACCATTGCAGTATATACATGATGTTAACGTTTGACTGGCCTCCAAATACTACCTTTCTTGAGGTTTTGGCCAGAGAAAGACAAAGAGTCAAACTAAAAGGAGTCAGCAAGAAAGCAATTCATATTCCTACTATTTACTTTTAAGAAAGCAACATTTAGGCTCCGCTGGCCAGCCGGTAAAGGTCGGCATGGACTTTTATTATTGTCTGGCATGTAAGTTGAGCCAATTGGACCTAACGAAATCTAATAAAAGAGTCATATATAATATAATGCAAAAATCTCACCTTTCATAATGTTATCAGAGCTGTAAGTAGATAGAAAACCACTTAAAAGCTGGTAGAGAAATTTCAATTGTAGGGAAAAAATTTTCGACCCCAGTTTTATGCGACTAGCTATAAGTTCCTTTCAGCACTAAGGCCCTTTTGCCATAGGAGGTCCCTAAAAAGTTTGCAACCTTCATAAAATTGCTACATAACAATTTTTGCGGCGCCATTATTTGAACATTTAAAAACGTTTAATATCATATCAAAAATGTTACCATTGCAGTATATACATGATTTTAACGTGTGACTGGCCTCCAAATACTACCTTTATTGAGGTTTTGGCCAGTGAAAGACATAGAGTCAAACTAATAGGAATCAGCAACAAAGCAATTCATATTACTACCATTTATTTTTAAGAAAAGCAACCTTTAGGCTCCGCTGGCCAGCCGGTAAAGGTCGGCATGGACTTTAATTACTGTCTGGCATGTAAGTTGAGCCAATTGGACCAAATGAACTCAAATAAAACAGTCATATATTATATAATGCAAAAATTTCACCTTTCATAATGTTATCAGAGCTGTAAGTAGATAGAAAACCTATTTAAAGCTTGTAGAGAAATTTCAATTGTAGGGAAAAAATTTTCGACCCCAGTTTTATGCGCCTAGCTATGATTTCCTTTTAGTACTAAGGCCATTCTGCTATAGGAGGTCCCTAAAAAGTTTGAAATCTTCATAAAAGTGCCGCTTAACATTTTTTGCGGCGCCATTATTTAAACATTTAAAAACGTTTAATATCACATCAAAAATGTTACCATTGCAGTATATACATGATGTTAACGTGTGACTGGCCTCCAAATACTACCTTTCTTGAGGTTTTGGCCAGAGAAAGACAAAGAGTCAAACTAAAAGGAGTCAGCAAGAAAGCAATTCATATTCCTACTATTTACTTTTAAGAAAGCAACATTTAGGCTCCGCTGGCCAGCCGGTAAAGGTCGGCATGGACTTTTATTATTGTCTGGCATGTAAGTTGAGCCAATTGGACCTAACGAAATCTAATAAAAGAGTCATATATAATATAATGCAAAAATGTCACCTTTCATAATGTTATCAGAGCTGTAAGTAGATAGAAAACCTCTTAAAAGCAGGTAGAGAAATTTCAATTGTAGGGAAAAAATTTTCGACCCCAGTTTTATGCGACTAGCTATAAGTTCCTTTCAGCACTAAGGCCCTTTTGCCATAGAAGGTCCCTAAAAAGTTTGCAACCTTCATAAAATTGCTACATAACAATTTTTGCGGCGCCATTATTTGAACATTTAAAAACGTTTAATATCATATCAAAAATGTTACCAATGCAGTATATACATGATGTTAACGTGTGACTGGCCTCCAAATACTACTTTTATTGAGGTTTTGGCCAGAGAAAGACATAGAGTCAAACTATTAGGAATCAGCAACAAAGCAATTCATATTACTACTTTTTATTTTTAAGAAAAGCAACCTTTAGGCTCCGCTGGCCAGCCGGTAAAGGCCGGCATGGACTTTTATTACTGTCTGGCATGTAAGTTGAGCCAATTGGACCAAATGAATTCAAATAAAACAGTCATATATTATATAATGCATAAATGTCACCTTTCATAATGTTATCAGAGCTGTAAGTAGATAGAAAACCTATTAAAAGCTGGTAGAGAAATTTCAATTGTAGGGAAAAAATTTTCGACCCCAGTTTTATGCGTCTAGCTATAAATTCCTTTCAGTACTAAGGCCCTTCTGCTATAGGAGGTCCCTAAAAAAGTTTTGAAATCTTCATAAAAGTGCCACTTAACATTTTTTGCGGCGCCATTATTTAAACATTTAAAAACGTTTAATATCATATCAAAAAGGTTACCATTGCAGTATATACATGATGTTAACGTGTAACTGGCCTCCAAATACTACTTTTATTGAGGTTTTGGCCAGTGAAAGACATAGAGTCAAACTAATAGGAATCAGCAACAAAGCAATTCATATTACTACTATTTATTTTTAAGAAAAGCAAACTTTAGGCTCCGCTGGCCAGCCGGTAAAGGTCGGCATGGACTTTTATTACTGTCTGGCAAGTAAGTTGAGCCAATTGGACCAAATGAACTCAAATAAAACTGTCATATATTATATAATGCAAAAATTTCACCTTTCATAATGTTATCAGAGCTGTAAGTAGATAGAAAACCTATTTAAAGCTTGTAGAGAAATTTCAATTGTAGGGAAAAAATTTTCGACCCCAGTTTTATGCGCCTAGCTATAAGTTCCTTTCAGTACTAAGGTCCTTCTGCTATAGGAGGTCCCTAAAAAGTTTGAAATCTTTATAAAAGTGCCACTTAACATTTTTTGCGGCGCCATTATTTAAACATTCAAAAAATGCTTAATATCACATCAAAAATGTTACCATTGCAGTATATACATGATGTTAACGTGTGACTGGACTCCAAATACTACCTTTATTGAGGTTTTGGCCAGAGAAAGACAAAGAGTCAAACTAATAGGAGTCAGCAAGAAAGCAATTCATATTCCTACTATTTACTTTTAAGAAAGCAAAATTTAGGCTCCGCTGGCCAGCCGGTAAAGGTCGGTATGGACTTTTATTATTGTCTGGCATGTAAGTTGAGCCAATTGGACCTAACGAACTCTAATAAAAGAGTCATATATAATATATTGCAAAAATGTCACCTTTCATAATGTTATCAGAGCTGTAAGTAGATAGAAAACCTTTTAAAAGCTGGTAGAGAAATTTCAATTGTAGGGAAAAAATTTTCGACCCCAGTTTTATGCGCCTAGCTATAAGTTCTTTTCAGCACTAAGGCCCTTTTGCCATAGGAGGTCCCTAAAAAGTTTGCAACCTTCATAAAATTTCCACATAACAATTTTTGCGGCGCTATTATTTACACATTTAAAAACGTTTAATATCACATCAAAAATGTTACCACTGCAGTATATACATAATGTTAACGTGTGAATGGCCTAGAAATACTACCTATATTGAGGTTTTGGCCAGAGAAAGACATAGAGTCAAACTAATAGGAATCAGCAACAAAGCAATTCATATTCCTACTATTTATTTTTAAGAAAAGCAACCTTTAGGCTCCGCTGGCCAGCCGGTAAAGGTCGGCATGGACTTTTATTACTGTCTGGCATGTAAGTTGAGCCAATTGGACCAAATTAACTCAAATAAAACAGTCATAAATAATATAATGCAAAAATGTCACCTTTCATAATGTTATCAGAGCTGTAAGTAGATAGAAAACCTATTAAAAGCTGGCAGAGAAATTTCAATTGTAGGGAAAAAATTTTCGACCCCTTTTTTATGCGTCTAGTTATAAGTTCCTTTCAGTACTAAGGCCCTTCTGCTATAGGAGGTCCCTAAAAAAGTTTGAAATCTTCATAAAAGTGCCACTTAACATTTTTTGCGGCGCCATTATTTAAACAATTAAAAACGTTTAATATCATATCAAAAATGTTACCATTGCAGTATATACATGATGTTAACGTGTGACTGGCCTCCAAATACTGCCTTTATTGGGGTTTTGGCCAGTGAAAGACATAGAGTCAAACTAATAGGAATCAGCAACAAAGCAATTCATATTACTACTATTTATTTTTAAGAAAAGCAACCTTTAGGCTCCGCTGGCCAGCCGGTAAAGGTCGGCATGGACTTTAATTACTGTCTGGCATGTAAGTTGAGCCAATTGGACCAAATGAACTTAAATAAAACAGTCATATATTATATAATGCAAAAATATCACCTTTCATAATGTTATCAGAGCTGTAAGTAGATAGAAAACCTATTAAAAGCTTGTAGAGAAATTTCAATTGTAGGGAAAAAATTTTCGACCCCAGTTTTATGCGCCTAGCTATAAGTTCCTTTTAGTACTAAGGCCCTTCTGCTATAGGAGGTCCCTAAAAAGTTTGAAATCTTCATAAAAGTGCCGCTTAACATTTTTTGCGGCGCCATTATTTAAACATTTGAAAACGTTTAATATCACATCAAAAATGTTACCATTGCAGTATATACATGATGTTAACGTGTGACTGGCCTCCAAATACTACCTTTATTGAGGTTTTGGCCAGAGAAAGACAAAGAGTCAAACTAAAAGGAGTCAGCAAGAAAGCAATTCATATTCCTACTATTTACTTTTAAGAAAGCAACATTTAGGCTCCGCTGGCCAGCCGGTAAAGGTCGGCATGGACTTTTATTATTGTCTGGCATGTAAGTTGAGCCAATTGGACCTAACGAAATCTAATAAAAGAGTCATATATAATATAATGCAAAAATGTCACCTTTCATAATGTTATCAGAGCTGTAAGTAGATAGAAAACCTCTTAAAAGCTGGTAGAGAAATTTCAATTGTAGGGAAAAAATTTTCGACCCCAGTTTTATGCGACTAGCTATAAGTTCCTTTCAGCAATAAGGTCCTTTTGCCATAGGAGGTCCCTAATAAGTTTGCAACCTTCATAAAATTGCTACATAACAATTTTTGCGGCGCCATTATTTGAACATTTAAAAACGTTTAATATCATATCAAAAATGTTACCAATGCAGTATATACATGATGTTAACTTGTGACTGGCCTCCAAATACTACTTTTATTGAGGTTTTGGCCAGAGAAAGACATAGAGTCAAACTAATAGGAATCAGCAACAAAGCAATTCATATTACTACTATTTATTTTTAAGAAAAGCAAACTTTAGGCTCCGCTGGCCAGCCGGTAAAGGTCGGCATGGACTTTTATTACTGTCTGGCAAGTAAGTTGAGCCAATTGGACCAAATGAACTCAAATAAAACAGTCATATATTATATAATGCAAAAATGTCACCTTTCATAATGTTATCAGAGCTGTAAGTAGATAGAAAACCTATTAAAAGCTGGTAGAGAAATTTCAATTGTAGGGAAAAAATTTTCGACCCCAGTTTTATGCGCCTAGCTATAAGTTCCTTTCAGTACTAAGGTCCTTCTGCTATAGGAGGTCCGTAAAAAAGTTTGAAATCTTCATAAAATTGCTACATAACAATTTTTGCGGCGCCATTATTTGAACATTTAAAAACGTTTAATATCATATCAAAAATGTTACCAATGCAGTATATACATGATGTTAACGTGCGACTGGCCTCCAAATACTACTTTTATTGAGGTTTTGGCCAGAGAAAGACATAGAGTCAAACTAATAGGAATCAGCAACAAAGCAATTCATATTACTACTATTTATTTTTAAGAAAAGCAAACTTTAGGCTCCGCTGGCCAGCCGGTAAAGGTCGGCATGGACTTTTATTACTGCCTGGCAAGTAAGTTGAGCCAATTGGACCAAATGAACTCAAATAAAACAGTCATATATTATATAATGCAAAAATGTCACCTTTCATAATGTTATCAGAGCTGTAAGTAGATAGAAAACCTATTAAAAGCTGGTAGAGAAATTTCAATTGTAGGGAAAAAATTTTCGACCCCAGTTTTATGCGCCTAGCTATAAGTTCCTTTCAGTACTAAGGTCCTTCTGCTATAGGAGGTCCGTAAAAAAGTTTGAAATCTTCATAAAATTGCTACATAACAATTTTTGCGGCGCCATTATTTGAACATTTAAAAACGTTTAATATCATATCAAAAATGTTACCAATGCAGTATATACATGATGTTAACGTGCGACTGGCCTCCAAATACTACTTTTATTGAGGTTTTGGCCAGAGAAGGACATAGAGTCAAACTAATAGGAATCAGCAACAAAGCAATTCATATTACTACTATTTATTTTTAAGAAAAGCAAACTTTAGGCTCCGCTGGCCAGCCGGTAAAGGTCGGCATGGACTTTTATTACTGCCTGGCAAGTAAGTTGAGCCAATTGGACCAAATGAACTCAAATAAAACAGTCATATATTATATAATGCAAAAATGTCACCTTTCATAATGTTATCAGAGCTGTAAGTAGATAGAAAACCTATTAAAAGCTGGTAGAGAAATTTCAATTGTAGGGAAAAAATTTTCGACCCCAGTTTTATGCGCCTAGCTATAAGTTCCTTTCAGTACTAAGGTCCTTCTGCTATAGGAGGTCCGTAAAAAAGTTTGAAATCTTCATAAAAGTGCCACTTAACATTTTTTGCGGCGCCATTATTTAAACATTTAAAAATGTTTAATATCACATCAAAAATGTTACCATTGCAGTATATACATGATGTTAACGTGTGACTGGACTCCAAATACTACCTTTATTGAGGTTTTGGCCAGAGAAAGACAAAGAGTCAAACTAATAGGAGTCAGCAAGAAAGCAATTCATATTCCTACTATTTACTTTTAAGAAAGCAAAATTTAGGCTCCGCTGGCCAGCCGGTAAAGGTCGGCATGGACTTTTATTATTTTCTGACATGTAAGTTGAGCCAATTGGACCTAACGAACTCTAATAAAAGAGTCATATATAATATATTGCAAAAATGTCACCTGTCATAATGTTATCAGAGCTGTAAGTAGATAGAAAACCTCTTAAAAGCTGGTAGAGAAATTTCAATTGTAGGGAAAAAATTTTCAACCCCAGTTTTATGCGCCTAGCTATAAGTTTTTTTCAGCACTAAGGCCCTTTTGCCATAGGAGGTCCCTAAAAAGTTTGCAACCTTCATAAAATTTCCACATAACAATTTTTGCGGCGCTATTATTTACACATTAAAAACGTTTAATATCACATCAAAAAAGTTACCACTGCAGTATATACATAATGTTAACGTGTGACTGGCCTACAAATACTACCTATATTGAGGTTTTGGCCAGAGAAAGACATAGAGTCAAACTAACAGGAATCAGCAACAAAGCAATTCATATTCCTACTATTTATTTTTAAGAAAAGCAACATTTAGGCTCCGCTGGCCAGCCGGTAAAGGTCGGCATGGACTTTTATTATTTTCTGACATGTAAGTTGAGCCAATTGTACCTAACGAACTCTAATAAAAGAGTCATATATAATATATTGCAAAAATGTCACCTTTCATAATGTTATCAGAGCTGTAAGTAGATAGAAAACCTCTTAAAAGCTGGTAGAGAAATTTCAATTGTAGGGAAAAAATTTTCGACCCCAGTTTTATGCGCCTAGCTATAAGTTCTTTTCAGCACTAAGGCCCTTTTGCCATAGGAGGTCCCTAAAAAGTTTGCAACCTTCATAAAATTTCCACATAACAATTTTTGCGGCGCTATTATTTACACATTTAAAAACGTTTAATATCACATCAAAAATGTTACCACTGCAGTATATACATAATGTTAACGTGTGACTGGCCTACAAATACTACCTATATTGAGGTTTTGGCCAGAGAAAGACATAGAGTCAAACTAATAGGAATCAGCAACAAAGCAATTCATATTCCTACTATTTATTTTTAAGAAAAGCAACATTTAGGCTCCGCTGGCCGGCCGGTAAAGGTCGGCATGGACTTTTATTATTGTCTGGCATGTAATATGAGCCCAATGGACTTAATGAACTCAAATAAAACAGTCATATATAATATAATTCAAAAATGTCTCCTTTCATAATGTTATCAGAGCTGTAAGTAGATAGAAAACCTCTTAACAGGTGGTAGAGAAATGTCAGTTGTCGGGAAAATACTTATCGAACCCAGTTTTACGCTCCTAGCTACAGGTTGAAATCAGTTCTAAGGCCATTCCGCTATAGGAGGTCCCTAAAAAATTTGGAACTTTCATAAGGGTGCCTCTTAACAATTTTTGCGGCGCCATTTTTTACACATTTAAAAACGTTTAATATCACATCAAAAATGTTACCATTGCAGTATATACATAATGTTAACGTGTGAATGGCCTCCAAATACTACCTATTTCGAGGTTTTGGCCAGAGAAAGACATAGAGTCAAACTAATAGGAATCAGCAACAAAGCAATTCATACTCCTACTATTTATTTTTAAGAAAAGTAACATTTAGGCTCCGCTGGCCAGCCAGTAAAGGTCGGCATGGACTTTTATTATTGTCTGGCATGTAAGATGAGCCCATTGGACCTAATGAACTCAAATAAAACAGTCATATATAATATAATGCAAAAATGTCTCCTTTCATAATGTTATCAGAGCTGTAAGTAGATAGAAAACCTCTTAACAGGTGGTAGAGAAATGTCAGTTGTCGGGAAAATACTTATCGAACCCAGTTTTACGCTCCTAGCTACAGGTTCACATCAGTTTTAAAGCCATTCCGCTATAGGAGGTCCCTAAAAAAGTTTGGAACTTTCATAAGGGTGCCTCTTAACAATTTTTGCGGCGCCATTTTTTACACATTTGAAAACGTTTAATATCACATCAAAAATGTTACCATTGCAGTATATAAATGTTGTTAATGTGTGGCTGGCCTCATATTACTACCTGCATTGAGGTTTTGGCCAGAGAAAGACATAGAGTCAAACTAATAGGAATCAGCAACAAAGCAAATCATATTCCTACTATTTATTTTTAAGAAAAGCAACATTTAGGCTCCGCTGGCCAGTCGGTAAAGGTCGGCATGGACTTTTATTATTGTCTGGCATGTAAGATGAGCCCATTGGACTTAATGAACTCAAATAAAACAGTCATATATAATATAATGCAAAAATGTCTCCTTTCATAATGTTATCAGAGCTGTAAGTAGATAGAAAACCTCTTAACAATTGGTAGAGAAATGTCAGTTGTCGGGAAAATACTTATCGAACCCAGTTTTACGCTCCTAGCTACAGGTTCACATCAGTTCTAAGGCCATTCCACTATAGGAGGTCCCTAAAAAAGTTTGGAACTTTCATAAGGGTGCCTCTTAACAATTTTTGCGGCGCCATTTTTTACACATTTAAAAACGTTTAATACCACATCAAAAATGTTACCATTGCAGTATATACATGATGTTAATGTGTGGCTGGCCTCCAATTACTACCTGAATTGAGGTTTTGGCCAGAGAAAGACATAGAGTCAAACTAATAGGAATCAACAACAAAGCAATTCATATTCCTACTATTTATTTTTAAGAAAAGCAACATTTAGGCTCCGCTGGCCAGCAGGTAAAGGTCGGCATGGACTTTTATTATTGTCTGGCATGTAAGATGAGCCCATTGGACTTAATGAACTCAAATAAAACAGTCATATATAATATAATGCAAAAATGTCTCCTTTCATAATGTTATAAGAGCTGTAAGTAGATAGAAAACCTCTTAACAGGTGGTAGAGAAATGTCAGTTGTCGGGAAAATACTTATCGAACCCATTTTTACGCTCCTAGCTACAAGTTCACATCAGTTCTAAGGCCATTCCGCTATAGGAGGTCCCTAAAAAAGTTTGGAACATTCATAAGGGTGCCTCTTAACAATTTTTGCGGCGCCATTTTTTAAACATTTAAAAGCGTTTAATATCACATCAAAAATGTTACCATTGCAGTATATACATGATGTTAATGTGTGGCTGATCTCCAATTACTACCTGCATTGAGTTGTAGGCCAGGGAAAGACATAGAGTCAAACTAATAGGAATCAACAACAAAGCAATTCATATTCCTACTCTTTATGTTTAAGAAAAGAATATCGGTACAGCTGCAAAACTAAAATGCAAACAAGTTTTTGTATAATAACCATTCCAAGAGGTGAACATGTTATTATGAAAGCACGAAGTGTATAATTTATTGGTTTTCAAACGTTTTCGACGCAGTTTTTAAGATAATTTCTACTAAAAACTGAGTTTTTTGGAAAAATTATGACCATGTCCATTGATGTTTATTCTAGTTATTCATCAACTACTGATTTAAATTGGCTCAAAATAGTCTTAATAGCTTGATATTGAGTGCATATTTATTGCAGAAAAATATTTTCATGGTAAATATTGAGTAGATTGTAACAATTTGGCTTGAAACTGGAAGAAAATTTAACCTTACATATTACCTCATTAAACAGATTTATTGATATCTTCACGATTACCGTATCAATTGGTATGTTCGTAGGCTTGTTATCATGCTCAATTCATGTACTTTGTGGTAATAATTAGATACCAAACTTAACCAAAAAGTTTTGTGTTCCAAAACGCAAACACTCGGACTTTTTTACTGCTTTTTCTGTGCATTTCGGTACAACCTGCAAAAACGATTGTTTTGGAGTTATAGAAACTGAAATTTCGTATGACAAAACTTTCTGAATGTCAGCCATGATATGCTCAAAGCAAGAGGTCCGTCATTTTTTGGTCAACCAGCCGTTTGAGACATGCATTTTGATATAATTTCTACTGAGATGGGATAGTTTTAAAAAAATTTTTACTACGTTTAAAGTTGTTTTCATTAATTTCTCAATAACTACTGAACCAAATTTGCTCAACATAAGCGCAATCGCTTGGTATTAAGCACCTCGTTACTGCTGATAAATGTTCTCATGACAATTGGACAGTGGTTTGTAGTATTTTGGGGGTTAAATAGAGAATTACTCCAAAACCTCGAAATTCATGATGGTCGAAATTTCGGTGTTGTAAAACAGCTGTACTGGATGTTTTTAATGGTTAATTAAGTTACAAAAACATGTCCTGAATGCACCCATATCATTTTCAGTGCGTTCCCCGGTAGGAAAACACCAAATTTCGTCTCTGTAGCTCTGTAACTGCCCAAATTGAGGTGTTTGGTACCAAAGGTGCATTTTGAAATTTTTCGGGCAAGAATGGTCCAAAAATTATGTTCTATAGCTTATTTTACTCCTTGTTATACGTAGAAACTAGATAATAGGTGCTCCATATAGGTTTTTAGTGGTCTTGGTGGTGAATTTTGCCTCTGCATGTGGTGCAACCCCCCTTGAGGTCTTGGGGGGTACCAAACGTGCATTTTGAAATTTTTCGTGCATGGATGGTCCAAAAGTGATGTACTATGGCTTGTTTTACTCCTTATTATATGTAGGAACTAATAACTAGGTGCTGCATATAGGTTTTCAGCGGTCTTGGTGGTGCATTTTGCCTCTGCAGGTGGTGCACCACCCCTTGAGGTCTTGGGGGGTACCAAACGTGCATTTTAAATTTTTCGTGCATGGATGGTCCAAAAGTGATGTACTATGGCTTGTTTTACTCCTTGTTATCTGTAGAAACTAATAACTAGGTGCTGCATATAGGTTTTCAGCGGTCTTGGTGGTGCATTTTGCCTCTGCAGGTGGTGCACCCCCCCTTGAGGTCTTGGGGGGTACCAAACGTGCATTTTGAATTTTTTTCGTGCATGGATGGTCCAAAAGTGATGTTTTATAGCTTGTTTTACTACTTGTTTTATGTAGAAAGGAATAACTAGGTGCTGCATATAGGTTTCGATTGGTTAGTATTTTAGAAGTTATTAACGATTTTCGATCTCGAACCTCCGAAAATGACCACATGCTCACTGCTCGATCTTTAAGTTTTCTGTAATCAGAGTGTTTATGTTGATAACCGGTTAATATGAGTTGCGATATCATTGCACAAAACTTTTAAGACTATGTTGAATGCTTTTGATGCACCCTTCGGGAAATTATAAACAACTAGCGTTTGGTGCCAATTGAAAACAGGGCATAGCGACTGAATGCTCGGTTACTTTTCATCGGTTCAAGGAGTTGTCCAAATCGAACCAAACTTGGTATGTAGTAACGCCTGTGTAATTAGAGCATAGGAAAAAAAGGAATTTTTGGTATAGCTTACCTAGGACAAAAGCTAGTTTTTCATACGGAAATTTTCGTACTTCTCGAATAACGAATTTTAAAAATAGGTCGTTTTCATCGGGTCAAGGAGTTGTTCAAATCAAACCAAACTTGGTATGTAGTAATCCCAGGGTAGATAGACTCTAAGACAAAAAGATATTTTTGTTTAGCTTGCCTAGGAAGGAAGTTAGTTTTTCGTATGGATATTTGCGATTATTTCAAATAAGCAATTTTAAAAAATAGTTAAATTTTATCGGATCTTAAAGTTGTTTAAAGTGAACCAAATTGATATCCCAGGCTACCAGTACTATTTAGGTTGTAATGCCCAAAGAATGGCCGCCTAACTTCCATAGAAAAAAAGTTTGTATTTCAATCGAAAAATATCGACTTTTTCGCTTTTTCTATTTTCAAAAACATAGAAATTTTATTGGGTCAAGGAGTTGTCCAAAGTGAACCAAACTTGGAATGGAGAATCCCCAGGGTAGGTAGAATCTAAGACAAAAAATTTTTTGGTATAGCTTGCCTAGGAAGTTAGTTTTTCGTACGTTAATTTCCGATTAAATCGAGTAATTAATTTTAAATAATTTTAAAAAATATTTAAATTTTATCGGGTCAAAGAGTTGTTCAAATCAAACCAAACTTGGTATGGAGTATCCCTTGTGTAGGTAGATCATAGGAAAAAAAGAGTTTTTGGTATAGCATGCCTTGGAAAAAAGTTAGTTTTTCATACGGAAATTTGCGAATTTCGCGATTAGCGAATTTTAAAAAAAGGCCTTTTTTATTGGATCAAGGAGTTGTTCAAAATGAACCATATTGATATCCCAGACTACCCGTACTATTTACGTTGTAATGCTAAAAGAATGGTCAACCTAACGTTCCTAGAAAAAACTTTCGTATTTCAATCGGAAATATCGACTTACTCGCTTATTCTTTTTTCAAAAATATAGGAATTTTATCGGGTCAAGGAGTTGTTCAAATCGAACCAAACTCGGTATGGAGTCTCCCCTGTGTAGGCAGAATATAGGAAAAGAAGACTTTTCGGTATAGCATGCCTTGGAAAAAAGTTAGTTTTTCATACGGAAATTTGCGAATTTCGCGATTAGCGAAGTTTAAAAATAGGCCTTTTTTATCGGATCAAGGAGTTGTTCAAAATGAACCAAATTGATATCCCAGACTACCCGTACTATTTAGGTTGTAATGCTAAAAGAATGGTCCACCTAACTTTCCTAGAAAAAATTTCGTATTTCAATCGGAAATATCGACTTATTCGCTTATTAAAAAAATGATTTTTCAAATAGGAAAAAAATCGGTTTTTTCTTAGGTGCCCCTTTCCCTGTGCCCTTAGAGGGACTTTCCCATTATGTTGTCTGTCTTCCTTGCCTTTATATGTTATGGTGCTACATTTTGTTGTTTTGGTGCTATATTTTTGTTTTTTTTTAGGTTCTGGCTTATCCGGAACCTGTTTTTTTCTTGGGCTGCAAAGGAAAACTCGCCTAAAGTGCGGACAGTTTTTTCTTGCAGTTCGAGATAGTAAGATTTATCACGAAAAAACCTGGACACATTCATCATATTTCTTAAAAAAGGTTTATAAAAAAGATGTAAAAAAGTGTTAGACTCCGAGACAAAAAGAATTTTTGGTATAGCTTGCCTAGAAAAAAAGTGAGTATATCATACGGAACTTTTTGAATTTCTCGAAAAAGGAATTTTAAAAATAGGTCTTTTTTATCGGATCAAAAAGTTGTTCAAATCAAACCAAACTTGGCTTGGAGTATCCCCTGTATAGTTATAGTGTTAAACAAAAAGAATTTTTGGTATAGCTTGCCTAGGAAAAAAGTTAGTTTTTCATACGGAAAGTTGCAATTATTTCGTTTAAATTGCAATTATTGAATTTTAAAAATAGGTCTATTTCGTCGGGTCAAGGAGTTGTGCAAATGGAACCAAACTTTGCATGGAGTATCCCCTGTATATATAGAGTCTGAAACAAAAAGAATTTTTGCTATAGCTTGCCTAGGAAAAAAGTTAGTTTTTCATACGGAAAGTTGCAATTATTTCGTTTAAATTGCAATTATTGAATTTTAAAAATAGGTCTATTTCGTCGGGTCAAGGAGTTGTGCAAATGGAACCAAACTTTGTATGGAGTATCCCCTGTATATATAGAGTCTGAAACAAAAAGAATTTTTGCTATAGCTTGCCTAGGAAAAAAGTTAGTGTTTCATACGGAAAGTTGCAATTATTTCGTTTAAATTGCAATTATTGAATTTTAAAAATAGGTCTATTTCGTCGGGTCAAGGAGTTGTGCAAATGGAACCAAACTTTGTATGAAGTATCCCCTGTATATATAGAGTCTGAAACAAAAAGAATTTTTGCTATAGCTTGCCTAGGAAAAAAGTTAGTTTTTCATACGGAAATTTTGACTTATTCGCTGATTCTATTCTCAAAAATATAGAAATTTCATCGGGTCAAGGAGTTTTTCAAATCAAACCAAACTCGGTATGGAGAATCCCATAGGTACCTAGAGTGTAAAACGAAAAGAATTTTTGCTATAGCTTGCCTAGGAAAAAAGTTAGTTTTTCATACGGAAAGTTGCAATTATTTCGTTTAAATTGCAATTATTGAATTTTAAAAATAGGTCTATTTCGTCGGGTCAAGGAGTTGTGCAAATGGAACCAAACTTTGTATGGAGTATCTCCTGTATATATAGAGTCTGAAACAAAAAGAATTTTTGCTATAGCTTGCCTAGGAAAAAAGTTAGTTTTTCATACGGAAAGTTGCAATTATTTCGTTTAAATTGCAATTATTGAATTTTAAAAATAGGTCTATTTCGTCGGGTCAAGGAATTGTGCAAATGAAACCAAACTTTGTATGAAGTATCCCCTGTATATATAGAGTCTGAAACAAAAAGAATTTTTGCTATAGCTTGCCTAGGAAAAAAGTTAGTTTTTCATACGGAAAGTTGCAATTATTTCGTTTAAATTGCAATTATTGAATTTTAAAAATAGGTCTATTTCGTCGGGTCCAGGAATTGTGCAAATGGAACCAAACTTTGTATGGAGTATCCCCTGAATATATAGAGTCTGAAACAAAAAGATTTTTTGCTATAGCTTGCCTAGGAAAGAAGTTAGTTTTTCATACGGAAATTTTGACTTATTCGCTGATTCTATTCTCAAAAATATAGAAATTTCATCGGGTCAAGGAGTTTTTCAAATCAAACCAAACTCGGTATGAAGAATCCCATAGGTACCTAGAGTGTAAAACACAAAGAATTTTTGCTATAGCTTGCCTAGGAAAAAAGTTAGTTTTTCATACGGATTTGTGCAATTATTTCAAATAAATAATTTTAAAAATAGGTTTTTTTTATTCAGTCAAGGAGTTGTCCAAATCGAACCAAACTCGGGATGGAGTATCACCAGCGTAGTTAGAGTCTATTACAAAAAGAATTTTTGCTATAGCTTGCCTAGGAAAAAAGTTAGTTTTTCATACGGAAATTTGCTATTATTTCGAATAATTTTGCGATTATAATTTTAAAAATTGGTCTATTTCGTCGAATCAAGGAGTTGTCCAAATCGAAACAAACTCGGCATGGAGTATCCCCTGTGTTCCTAGAGTCTAAAACAAAAATAATTTTTGCTATAGCTTGCCTAAAAAAAAGTGAGTATATCAAACGGAACTTTTTGAATTTCTCGGAAAAAGGAATTTTAAAAATAGGTCTTTTTTATCGGATCAAAAAGTTGTTCAAATCAAACCAAACTTGGCTTGGAGTATCCCCTGTATAGTTATAGTGTTAAACAAAAAGAATTTTTGGTATAGCTTGTCTAGCAAAATAGTTAGTTTTTCATACGGAAATTTGCGAATTTCGCGATTAGCGAATTTTAAAAATAGGCCTTTTTTTATCGGATCAAGGAGTTGTTCAAAATGAACCAAACTTGGTATGGAGTATCCCTTGTGTAGGTAGAGCATAGGAAAAAAGAGTTTTTGGTATAGCATGCCTTGGAAAAAAGTTAGTTTTTCATACGGAAATTTGCGAATTTCGCGATTAGCGAATTTTAAAAAAAGGCCTTTTTTATTGGATCAAGGAGTTGTTCAAAATGAACCATATTGATATCCCAGACTACCCGTACTATTTACGTTGTAATGCTAAAGGAATGGTCAACCTAACTTTCCTAGAAAAAATTTTCGTATTTCAATCGGAAAAATCGACTTACTCGCTTATTATTTTTTCAAAAATATAGAAATTTTATCGGGTCAAGGAGTTGTTCAAATCGAACCAAACTCGGTATGGAGTCTCCCCTGTGTAGGCAGAATATAGGAAAAAAAGACTTTTTGGTATAGCGTGCCTTGGAAAAAAGTTAGTTTTTCATACGGAAATTTGCGAATTTCGCGATTAGCGAAGTTTAAAAATAGGCCTTTTTTATCGGATCAAGGAGTTGTTCAAAATGAACCAATTTGATATCCCAGACTACCCGTATTATTTAGGTTGTAATGCTAAAAGAATGGTCCACCTAACTTTCCTAGAAAAAATTTCGTATTTCAATCGGAAATATCGACTTATTCGCTTATTAAAAAAATGATTTTTCAAATAGGAAAAAAATCGGTTTTTTCTTAGGTGCCCCTTTCCCTGTGCACTTAGATGGACTTTCCCATTATGTTGTCTGTCTTCCTTGCCTTTATATGTTATGGTGCTACATTTTGTTGTTTTGGTGCTATATTTTTGTTTTTTTTTAGGTTCTGGCTTATCCGGAACCTGTTTGTGTCTTTTTAGCTATCAGAGCCTCTGTTTTTTTCTTGGGCTGCAAAGGAAAACTCGCCTAAAGTGCGGACAGTTTTTCTTGCAGTTCGAGATAGTAAGAGGTATCACGAAAAAACCTGGACACATTCATCATATTTCTTAAAAAAGGTTTATAAAAAAGATGTAAAAAAGTGTATGGTGCAGACTTTAGCTCGCCTATGATAAAGTTTCTAGCTCGTCTGTGTTGCAGAAGTGGTGCGTCTATGGGACAGTTTTTGGCTCGTCTATGCTGCGGAATTGGTGCGCCTATGGGGCAGTTTTTGGCTCGTCTATGGGGCAGACTTTGGCTCGACCGTAAGTACTTGGTGCGTTTATGTTGCTCGTTCAGAAAAATTCCTCGCCTGTGTATGTTTGAACGCACCATACCCCCTGTGTGCGTTCAAAAACGGTCTGCGTCATAAACGAGCACAAACGATAACCTCGACCTGGGTCCACAATGGCTCAGAAACTAGGCCAGCTTGATTTTCGTTTGATGGGCCTAGTCGGTCGAGTCGACATGAATGAGAGATTAAAAAATAATTGTTGAAAATGAATTGATGTAAAAAGTGATAAAAGAGATTTTCCTACTTTTAGATTTTTGGATGGAAGATTTTGAGCTCAAATTTTTTAAAAAGAAAAGCAACTACAATTTGCAAACAAATCATAAAATTATAAAGGTAAAAACCATAGAGGAGTTATAATGCAATTTTTGTATTCTACTTATGTTGTGAAAAAAAAAAATAACTAGCTCTGTGTTTCTTTTTTGCACCCAAGTAACTTTTTCAGTTCAATTTACAGATTTTAAAATACTCATCTGTACAGCCTAATTGCCCCTCTTTGCCTAATCGAAGTATCTCATCAGGAGTTACATCAGTGTCACAAAGTGGTCATTTTGGTCAAATCCCTAGACACCAAAACAAATTGTATAGAACTCTTTTTACATTCCTATCTGCAAAAGATGCTAGAACGCATTGGCATCTTATTGGTGTTACAATTAGAATGAAGAACTTCGAAGTAATAAAAACCCATTCTGGTTATTATTATTATTGGGCGAACAGTCTGAATCTGGCTTTGATTCAATTGTCACACGTTTGTCAACATTTTGTTTTGCTGCTGTCCAGATATAGCTTTTTCATAAAACGAATTAGTCTCAAAAACTTATAGAATGATTGCTGTTCAACAATCTAAAGAGCTTTAAGATAGCAAGTAGTGGATAAAACAGGGCTTCCAGCCACCAGCCAACTTGATCCAGTTCCCCTCGTAAAAACCCGGGGAAATGGACCAAGCCGTCTGCTAACTGGAAGCCCTGTTTTCTCCACTACTATTAGCATAATTAAAAATGAGAATTAGCCAAAAGTAAGCCAAAACCCGCATGCATCTGCACACCATGCGCACCCGCTTACTTTCCGCATATTCCCGCATACACTTTCTACAAATTATGCGCCCCATTATGCGCATTGTGAGATCTATGCGCTTTATTTTAATTTTTGTCTAAAATTTTATTATATTATTTTTTTGGCTAATGATAATGATAATGATAATGATAATGATATTGAGAAGGTTAAATGATAAAAGTATGGTAATCTATTCTTCTAACAATTTATCTATATTTATACCCTTAGCTATTAATTTAGAGAGTATAAGATAAAATTTATAATATTCGGATTCATTAGACCTATGTGTCTTCGACCATGCTTCGCAATGTATTGAATCAGACTTATCTGTTATATTAGACTTATGGGTCTTCGACCATGCTCCGCCATCTGTTATATTAGACTTATGGGTCTTCGACCATGCTTCGCTATCTATTGAATCAGAGTTATGGGTCTTCGACCATGCTTCTCCATCTAATGGATTGGATTTAATAAATTCATTAACGGGTTATATTTTATAAATAGACTCTAATACATTAATTGAATAAACACATCTGGGTAAGTTTATTTTGTTATGAAAGTTTTTTATATGACCTTTAACCCGCTAAAGCTTAATATAGGAGTACAATTTTCACACTTAACCTTAGATGAATTACATTCTTTACATTTAGATTTTTTTCTATCAAAAGATGTTATTTGTTTAATAACTCTACATCTATTACAAATTTTTTTGTTATATCAATTTTTGTTTCTATATGACTATTATGATATTATGACTATTCTTTGGCTTAGGGTCGGGGATAGTTCTAGGGATAGAAATACGGATAGAATTAGATTTAGAGCTAGAATTAGAATTAGAATTAGAATCAGAATTAGGATTAGAGCTAGAGCTAAGGCTAAAGTTAGAGCTAGAGTTAGAGTTAGAACATTTTGAAGCAGTACCTCTTAACTTAGAATAAGTTTCTTCCACACAATTACCACTTATTGCTTGATTTCCACATGCGCACTTACTAACTTTATCTTTGTGCACTATCTTATAATGAAAAAGCAAAGTGTGTGGGGTTCCACATCCATAAATAGAATCTAAACAATTCATATGTATTATTTATAAGGAATCCAAATTTTATAGATATTTTATTAATCAAACTTCTAGTATAACCTATTATAACTAATCAAACTTTAAATCATAATAAATTTATAGTTTCAATTATAAACTCTTATAACTAATCAAACTTTAAATTATAACATATTAATAATTACTTTATATCTAGTCAGAATTTCAATTACATTTTCCTTACAGTTTTATATTTATATTTGTAATTATTTATAACTAGCTATAATTTTATTTATTTATATTTATAATTATTTATATTTTTAATTATTTATAGTTAGCTAAAAGTCCAATTAAAATTCTAGCATGATCTTTAGAGAAGGCAAAATAGCTAGAGTTTCCATACCTAACTTTTTAAGAGTATTATGTTTAAATCTTTTGTCTAAAATGTTCTTTTTACTCAATTCAGTTTATCTCTAACAAAATTTATAATCTATTATTTAAATTTTTGATTGATTTTATACAAATCATTTAAATCATCTCTACTCTTTTTGTTTAGAGCTTCAGTCTCTTCATCAGTATACTCTTCTTGTATGAGTAGTTGACGGGTCTCCGACCATGAACTACTATACAGCGAAGAAGCTCTATCTTGTTCATACTCATGATATGAAGGTGGTGAAGACTAATGGTTTTACACGGGCGAAGTCCCATCCTCGTCATAGGCAAAGTTCAATAATGTACCCGTTCTATTTACTATATGACTTGCCTGTGCTGCCACGTGTGCTGCAGTTCTTACTGTTGTATCGGGTTTAATACAATTATATATCATACATAGTACATTCAAACCCCCTGATATACATCCTGCAAACTTTGTCCAATTAGCAACAATCTTTCCTTTTGTTAGAACATCATTCCGAATTTTAATATTTTTTAAAGTCAGAAGTTTTTAAAAATAGAACTGATAGTTATCTGTATTAACAACAGCTCTATCTGTAGCATTAATCAATAGTGGTTTCATATAAGCTATAAGTTTATGTAGCTCATCACTTTCTAATTTATTTTTTAATGTTCTCATATATCATAATTTTATTTCTCTCAATAATAATAAAAGTTTTCTTTTTCCTTTTTTACTTTATCATACCATAACGAAGTGCATCATCTGTCCCATCTGTACAATTATAATAACTATTATGTATCTCCTGAATCATACCATGGAAATCATGATTACAATTATATGCCATACTAAAATTTTAAAAAAGAGCTGCCCCATTATAAGTTGTTATATAAATAGTGTCACAATTCATTCTAGCCATATAATCTATCTGAGCTGGTTTATGACACATTACAATCATTCGAATATTTTTATTTCTACATTCTGTAAAATAATAAACTATATACTTATTAAACTTATCACCCATATCATCAAGAACAATTACCTAATTTTTGAATTTGAGTATATTTTTCATTGTGATCATATTTTTATCGCCCAGATCAAATCCAGCATAGGGCTCTCCAGTCTCAGGATCAATCCAATCCCTTTCATCTTTACATACTATGACTATGGACCTCCGGTCATCTGCGAAGCAGAATCCCTGATGCTCTGCCAAAGACTTTCGGTCATGGGACTGCGTCAATGCTTCGCCATGTTCCACCATGGACCTCCGGTCATATTTCACCATACGCTTTTGTTCTTGTTCATATTCTTGTCCTTGCTTTTGCTTTTGTTGGGGGACCAAGGCCAAAAGCCCTTCTATCTTGTCATTATTATCTTGATATTGTTCTTGATGTATCTTGATGTAAGTATAACTTTAAATATTGTTTAACAAAATAAGTCTTTCCCGTACCAGTAGCACCATAAACAATAGTATGTAATGGAGACTTTTCAAATTCAAGTCCAATTAAACATCTATTCATAAACCCACCAAAATTTTCTTCTAGTTTTGTTTATTTACTTGGCAAGTCACTATATAATAAATAACAAACCAACGCTTTGAACGCAAGTATAAAAATTATTAAACCTATTTCCTTTTTTTATTGATGAAAATCATATCTATGAAAATAGACTTATGATTAGACTTAGATTTATCTGCGAACGGAATTCGTCCGTGCAATACCAAGCAGGTTCCCCGATAATTAGACCTATAGTTATACTCAACATTAGATTTAGACTTAGACTTAGACATATAATCGGGTTTAGACTTATGTGTCTTTGACCATCCGTGAACGGACTTCGTCCATGGCACGCCAAACAGCTTCGGCGATGCTTTACCGTAATTAAACATTAATTTTTATTGTAAAAAAACGCTTATTCTAAGTTTTAAAGAATTCAATAATGAATTTGGTGTTGATAATGAAACCATGAGTAATATCAGAATAAAAGATATAGGTAAAGATGTAAGTCTAATACCAATATGATTAATAAGGAGATATGAGAAACAAGAAATGATCAATGAAACCGACTTCAACATTATTGTTAATTTACATCCAACTGTTGGCACTCATTGGGTTTCAGTTATAAGAAGGGGAGGTGGAAAAGTGTATTACTATGACACTTTTGGTGTTGAGACTCCACCAATATTCTTAGAAGAATATGTTGATCGGGGCTCTAATGAAGGAATACAGGAATATGATGAATCCTTTTGTGGGGCTTATTGTTTATATATGATCTATCTTATTGTTAGAAGATATATAATAGAGGGTGCTTTGGATATTCTAGTTAATCAAGTTAAATGTCCGAAGATGTATGATAAGGGTTTTTGCTTTAGTTGTAAAGTTAAAGGTGAAGTTGAAGTTAATGTTAATCGCGGAACCCGCTTCCCAGATGACAATGACAATCAGGAAACCTGCTTCGCAGATGTCAATGGCAACGGCAATGACAATGTTAATCAGGGAACCTGCTTCGCAGATGTCAACAACAATGTCAATCAGGGAGCCTGCTTCGCAGACGGCAATGTTAATGCTAAGGATAATAGTAATGACAATGGTAATGGTGAAACATGGCCGGCGACCCATAGTGATAATGACGTAGCATCGGCGAAACCCTTTCACGGATGGTCGGGGACCCATGATGATGATAAATATGTTAGTACATTTGGTGAAAGGCACGAAGTCCTTGGTCCCCCAACTAAACAAAGAGATAAACCCTGCTCACTATGTAGATGTTGTGGGGTGAGCAGTATTGGGGGCAAGCCAAGGGGGAAATTCCTTTCACCAAAAACCTCTGGTCCTGTCTCACCAATTAAAGTGGAAGGGAGTTCTACACCCGGTCACCAATCTAAGTTATTAATTGATGTTAATGGGAGTCTACAATCATGGTTAGATGATGATAATAAAATTGTTGATGCTCCATCCCCAGAAAGCTTTAGATTTGTAATAGCCGGCCCTAGTGAATGTGGAGAAACAGTCTTTTTAAAGTATCTAATTATGCCTGGTATACAATTTGATAGGGTAAATATCATTGGTCCTACTGGTGATCAAAATGATGATTGAAAGTATGAAGACATAGTATTTATTAAAGATATAAAAGATTTAGCTATCCCAATCAGCTACCAAATGAAATAAAGAAACTCATAATTTTTGATGATGTTGGGGGTAAGGATCCAGTTATTAATGAATATTTTTGTAGAGGTAGACACGGTAATTGTGATATGATATATCTTAAACAAAACATGTTTTTGGCAGATAGACAGAATGTTAGAGCGAATTGTAATCTATTCATTTTCTTTGAACAAAGAGGTAAAGATCTTATGTCAATTAATCATGACTTCTTTAATAATGTTGAACTTAGTTATAATGATTTTGCTAATATATCCCTTAAGATATGGGAAGAGGATTGTAATTACATTGTCATTGATAAAACTAAAAAAAAATATGGTAAACTAAGAATTAATTGGGAATGGAGAGTTTTATATTTTAATTATATTCATAGGGCTTTGCCTATGTTCGGGGACCAAAGACGGAGGCCGTTTCAACATGATTAAATATAAGTATAAGTGTAAATGTAAGTAAAAGTCTAACTCTAAGTATAAGTCTAAGTCTAAGTATAGGTCTAAGTATAAGTCTAAGTATAAGTATAAGTCTATGACTAAATCAAATGGGGCTTCGACCAGTTGGTTACACCAGATGTAAAGTGTAACTGAGCACATCAGCATTGGCCTTCCATGCTCATCTTTTATATGAATTTCAGAATAATCTATTCTATCCTTTGTTACATTTTGATATAAGATATTAGTTGGTATAATATTTTTTAAGTAGCATGGTGGTTCTGTTAGAGTAAAAGTATGTCGTTTGTCTGTGTTAATACAATTATCTTTAACACCAGATAGAAAATTACAATGAATGTTAACAGTACTGAAACCCATAATATCAATAGTGTTTTGAGATGTATATATACCCGCTTCATAAACTACTTTCCTAAATCCTAGTGATGAGGCTATTGAGTTTTCTACATCAAAGCTAAGTGCTCCTTGTTTGATTTCCATTTTACACTTCATTGTATTCTGGTGGTAATGTTCTTTAATAACATTACCATCAGTTTCTTTTTATATTAATTCTGCTCTGTCAGATAACTCATATGCACCTGGTGTAATAGTTGAATAAAACATTGGGATTCCTTATATAAAACATTGGGATTCCTTATATAAACAGTTGAATAAAACATTGGGATAATTATAATTAAGAACAGATGTAATGTTTGAGCTGGGGATAATTCTAGAGATAAGGGCTTCTGCCATAGAAGGGGGCTTTGCTCTTTCTTTATTAGTGTTAGTGTTAGTGTTTGTGTTAGAGATAGAGCTAGTGGTAGAGTTAGTGTTAGAGTTAGTGTTAGTGTTAATGTTAGAGTTAGTGTTAGAGCTACGACGTTCTGATATCTGCGAAGCCTGTTCCCGGATTGGTGAATCATCTATAACCGTACTATAATATAGAAATTGACTATTGTTTCTATTCACATTAAACACCGAGTTATAGACTGATAATCTAATAAAACCTAATTTTGTTGTATTAAGTATAGGTTAACTAAAGTTAAACTTTTCTGTTGGCTTTATCATTCTAAAGTTAAGTTCATGCTGTTCTTTAGTTTTAGTTAAAACTTCATGTATCTTTTGTAGTTCCCATAAGATTAAGTTGTCTGTCATTTTTTAATTTATAAAAATGGACTTTAATTTGGATACTTATTTTGGATACATTCGGAACTTATGGTTATGATAATGATATACACAAAAGTAAGATTATAAAATGTAAACCAATTAGTCTAGCCCCAATAAATACAGTTAATACCAACATTAATATCATTCGCAAAAGAGAAGAGAATCATTTAAATATACACGATTCATATCTAGAGATAGAGGTTGTTGTATCAAATAATGCTGGTGGTTTATTTGCTAATGATGCTGATGTAAGATTAGTTAATTATGGTATGATGGCATTATTTAGTTCAATTAAGCTGGAAACTAATGGTGGTAGGACAATTGAATATATAGGTCATTGTCATCCTAATCTAATGATGTATAAGCTAATAATTAGTACCGATGATGAATATGAGAGTGGTTTTGTTCGAAATCAAGGTAATAGGGATAGTCAACTCAAAGGTGGTCGTGCTGCTGCACAAATAGGTCACATGTATATGATGATTAAGATGAAAGATCTGTTTGGTTTTGTAAATGACTTAGAAAAGATTATATATGGGTTAGGATTTAAACTAATTTTAAAAAGAAATAAAAATGATAGAGCTATAGTTAGAGTAAAGGCTGGTGCTGGCGCTGGCGCAGTAGCTAATGATGTTAATATAGAAACTAGAGATATATCATGTTGTGTACTTAGTTTGATCCTAGTAATGATAAAAGAATTATTGGACAGAAGCATCAAATAAAAAAATAATATTGATTTCAGTTATTATGAAAGAAAGACATTTTATAAGAATGTACCCAATGCCACTAATTTTTTAGTTGATCTTGATATGGAAAGTGGCATAGAAAGACCTCAATATATAGTAAGTGGTTTTGAAAAAATAATGTTAATGAACAAACTCATGATGCAAGTACATTTGATATAATGAATGTTACTGAAGGTTATTGAAAGATTGGTAGCGAGTTTTATCCAAAGGATAGAAAGAATTTTAATTATGGTACTAATAATTATAATGAGGATTTTAAAGAGATTGTTAATATTAAAAAAGATTATAAAGAATTACCTCATAATATTAAACCATATATAAATCATAGAGCATTGAAAAGTAGGTATAGAATATTTTTTTTTGATACTAGATATCAAAATGATCATATAGGACCACAACGAATACAACTCGATTTTAAATTTAGTGCTGCAGTTGCTGCTGTTATATGTCACGCATTAGTATTAACTAGAAAAATTATTAGTGTTAATGGTGATGGTAATAAGATGGTTGATATAATCTCGTAGTTATATCTTAGTTAAATCTAATAGTATAAGTTTAGATCTATCTATAGGTATATCTAGATTATATATTTAATGTTAGATATTAATACTAATATTATTATTACTAAATGTATTTTATAACTAAACACTAAGTTTTGTTTAAAAAAATACTGAGCTTATTTTTCTTGTTCTTCTTATATTCTCCATATACCTTGTTATTTCATTATACTCATCGTTATCTATTTTATTATCAATCATTGATTTAGTATATAGTTTATTATACGTATCTGTAAACGGTTTACTTAAAATATACATTTGTGAGAACTTTATAATTTTATTTCTCATTTTAGTAATTATTGTATTTCATAATGAACCACAAACAGTTGCTGTAGCAAACGCTTTAGGTATAGAATAAGGCAAGCCTATACCTGTTAATGCAACTGATGTTGATGTTGCAGTTGTTGCTATTGATCATAATAGTATTTCTGTTATCTCAGCAATGTTAATGTAATTCTTATATCTTCTTAACTTCTTATCATAGTTTCAGTTTCATAATAATTTCTAATATGTTTTATAATGTTAATACTATTATTAAACTGATTTTTAGCTGGGATTTTATCGTTTATATATTGTTCTGAGAAGGAGGTGATATTTGGGTAAAGTATAGGTGTAATCGGTTTAGTTTCTTCTATTTTAATTAACTAATTCTTATATCTACTTAACTTCTTATTATAATTATTAGTTTCAGTTTCATAATAATTTCTAATATCTTTTATAATGTTGATATTATTATTCAACTTATTATTGGCTAGGATTTTATAGTTTATGTACCATTCTGAGAAGAAGGTGATATTTGGCTAAAGTAAGGTGCACTGGGTTTAGTTTCTTCTGTTTCATTTAACTAAAATATTTTGCTTTAGTAATAGTCATTGCCATAGTCATCTGCGAAACAGTTCCTGATGCTCATGACTATATAGTAAAATAACTCTCAATATATTGTATGTTAAAATATTCTGTTTAAACTTATTATTATCAAAGTCTTGTTTTAATTGAATTTACTTAGAGATAGTGTCAGAGGCAAACTTACTACAAAAGTTAACAGTATTTGTAACTTCATTCGCCGATTTAATAAACTCATTAATTAGTTCTTCATTAACTTGCATTTTGTTTAGTTGTAAAGTTTTAGTTGTGACTTTATCAAAATCACCTTTTCTCAGTTCAATTATATTTTTAATTAAAATTTCTATACTACTAGAAGAAGATAATAAGTTATTGTCAAAATACTCTTTATTAACAACATCTTTTTCGTCTATGGGGGGTGTACATTTGTAATTGTTTAGGTATCCTTCATGTCAATGTTATCTTTATCTTCTATGAATAGCCCGCGAGCTTACTTAGAGTTAAGTTGTTTGATGATACCCCCTGATTTTTCTATTGGTTGAACTTATTTCTTGTCATCTTTGTATTTGTTTACAGAAAGAATTTATCTACTTGGGGAACCAAGGGCGGAGCCCCTTTTTAGCTGACCGGAGTTCTATACCTAAAAGTTCCAAAACCTTATTATTAGATTCAAAATCAAACGCAGATTTTAATAATTCCTGTTCATACTTTATAATTTTATTTCTTATTTTAGTATTAATTGTTTTTGATAATGAATCACAAACAGTTGCTGTAGCAAAAGTTTTGTTATAGAATAAGTTAATCCTATACATGTTAATGTAACTGATTTTGATGTTGCAGTTTTTGCTATTGATGACAATAGTATTTCTGTTATCTCAACAATGTTAATGTAATTCTTATATCTTCTTAACTTCTTATCATAGTTTCAGTTTCATAATAATTTCTAATATGTTTTATAATGTTAATACTATTATTAAACTGATTATTAGCTGGGATTTTATCGTTTATATATTGTTCTGAGAAGGAGGTGATATTTGGGTAAAGTATAGGTGCACTCGGTTTAGTTTCTTCTTTTTAAATTAACTAAAATTTTTTGCTTTAGTATTGGTCATTGTTATAGTCTTAGTCATCATCATAGTCATCTGCGAAGAAGTTGCTGATACTCATAACTATATAGTAAAATAACTCTCAATAACTTTCATTATATTTTCTTGATCAAAAGCATGATGTATCTCTAGTCTTGTTTGTTCTTTGTTGTCAAGAAGTTTACTTTCAAGTAATATAGCAATTATATATTGTACTATTGTCCTTTTATTCTTTAAAAGGGCTGCATCTAAAAAACAATTAGTCTTTTCATTAACTTCTTTAAATCCCCTTAGACCAGTAGCGAACATATTATCTAGCTGTATGTTAGTAATATTCTGTTTAAACTTATTATTATCAAAGTCTTGTTTTAATTGAATTTACTTAGAGATGGTGTCAGAGACAAACTTATAACAAAATTTAACAGTATTTGTAACTTCTTTTGCCGATTGTTTAAACTCATTAATTAGTTCTTCATTAACTTGCATTTTGTTTAGTTGTAATGTTTTAGTTGTTGCTTTATAATCATTGTTGCTTTATTTTTACTTAAAATGTCTATTTTCCTAGAAGAGGATAATAAGATATTGTCGCAAAACTTTTTATTAACAACATTTTTGTCGTCTATGGGGGGTGTACATTTGTAATTTTATAGGTATCGTTCATGTCAATGTTATCGTTATCTTCTAAGAAAATCCCGCCAGCCTTACTTAGTGTTAAAATGTTTGATGATACCCCCTGATTTTTCGTTTGGTTAAATCTATTTCTTGTCATTTTTGTATTTGTTTACAGAAAGAATTTATCTACTTGGGGGACCATAGGCCGAGCCCCTTTGAAGCTGAGCGGAGGTCTATACCTAAAGATACCAAAACCTTGTTATTAGATTGAAAATCAAACTCAAATTTTAAAAATTCCTGTTCATAATATTTAACTTCTATCATCTCACCATTAATATATTCTATCTTATATGCCGGTGTCGGGTTTTTAGGACTTTATTATTTTTAAATAATTCTCAATTCCAATTAGAAGTGTATCCTTTAGAGAAAATATTACGTTTCTCAGCATTCCTAACGTAATCACCGACTTTAAGTTTAGGTTTAATATTCTTAAAATTAAAAGTGTTTTTAATTTTATCAGAACTATTAGAAGCATCAACGGGTGTCATATTAATAGTTGCGTGAATGTTATTGTTATAGGTTATTAATGCATCCTTTAAAATATCTACCCAATTACCATCACCATTGATGATCATTGGTTTATTAATTATGTGCAGTAATGTTCTATTAAATCTCTCTATAAACACAGCCTTTAAATCACTATAAGTAGAATATAAATCAGTGTAATATTCTTTAAGTACAGATTTTAATGTTTTATAGTAAAACTCATTACCTCTATCTACCCATAACTTTTCTGGTTTTCTACTTTTAGAGCCACCCTGTGAACCTTCACCTAATACTGTTTTAAAGCCATTAGTTATAGATAAACCAGATTTATTCTTCAATGGAATAGCCCATGCATATTTTGTGAATATATTTATAACCGCTAAAATAAAGTTATAATTATTATTGTATTTACTTAGAGATGACTTATCAATTAAATCAGCTGACCATGTTTAATCTTTATATAATGGTTTTACTCTTTCTCTTCTAAACTTTGTTATTTGAGGACTGAATACTTCTTTAGCTAATAGTTGTTGTTGTTGTTTTTCCATCATTATTTAGTTACCAATCTAGTTAACTCTTGATTTTACAAATCAATTGCTCTTAATGATTGTTCACCTAATGGTAGATTCCTTTCATTGTTTGGATTTTACTGTTTTAGTCAATGGATCAAATAACTCTTCTATGTCTCCATAATATTCTTGTTGTTTTATCTTCTACTCTATTCTTTCTGTTTTCGTTTTCTAGTTTATTTAACTCTATGAGTTTATCTAGCTTAGTCATTTTTTAAACATTGAAAAATTATAAAAGGAGAAAATGGATAATGAAAAATCTTTTGATGAAAACTACTCTGAGTTGAAAAAAATGCTTAGCTTGTGGAATACAACATTGGACTATGAAAGAGTTTATCAACCATGCTAGGGATCCTTGGCATGATGAATTAATAATTTCAAGTTATTCTAATTATATAGATGAAAGGGAAACCAATAAAAGAATAAAATTTATAGAATATAATAAAAACAAATTAGCTAGAGGAAATAGTTATATGGGGAGATGATGATCTAATGATGATCTATGATGTACTAACTACTAAACCAAGGGATGCAATCGATCATTTTAGTAATGGTTGGTTATAGAATTTTGTTGATCAGTTTGTTTTTTATTAGGAATATAAATCATTATATAATCTAATAGCAGCTTCATTTAACTTTCCATCATCATTAATGGTTAGTTCTAGAATATTATTTATTAGTGCCCCTTTACTTGCATCTAACCCTAATTTTATCAATAGCTCTATTAGAGTAGTATTAATCTTTTTTATTAAATCTCTTTTGAATAGATATAGATTCTCATCATGGGGATAGCTTTTAATATTATTTACATCAAATCTTTTATCTTCAATTGTGTTTAGACTAATCTTACTTGTTTTTGTTGTTGTCATTTTATCAGCAACTTTTTGTATTCTACATTCATCTACAGTTCTCTGTGTGTTATAAACTAAAGCATTATAAAACTCTTCTTGATTAGCATTGTTACAATTCTTTATTCCTTTCTCTTTAGTATTCTTAGGATAATCTTTGAAGCTATATGTCTTTGGTGACAGGGCTATAAACTCCTCTATTATTCTACTTCCCAATTCATGTTTGAATTTAGCTGGAAATTTGTTATTAGTTTTGATTGGTGTATCTAAATTGCTTAAATCCATGTGTTGCTCGGGTACATTACCTTCGGTAAAACTTAGTACAAAACTATCAGTATCCATACAATGGAGTTGTAGATCTTTGAGAAATAGTTGAAGAGTATTATAGAATACATCATGCGTGTGTAATTTACTTAATTCTAATATAGTAACACCTACATATACTTGAGAATCATATTCGGTTTTTTTCTTTATATGTTCAATTTGGCTATAATCCTTATATCTTGTTATATTTTTAAATGTTGGTTGTCTTATACTTTTCATTATGTTTTTTTCATCGTGTAAGAACTTACTTTGAAGGAAGTGTAGTGAATTCGTGCACATTCTTCCATATAGTGAGTTGTTCTTAAATTTCCTTACATACTTTTCCGCTTCAGTTTTAGCTGTTGCTCTTTTATTATTGTTGTTTTGAATATAGTCTCTACATAGGTAACCTTTTTTAAATTTCATTACTCTATGAAATTTAGTTACTGTTACACCCATCTTAACATAGAACTTTAACATCCTTTAATGAACCATATATTGTTTTGTTGTTTTGATCTAAGATTAATTTCTCTGATGTTGCCTTACCCTCACCTCTTTCTATATAGCCTAATTCATTACCATTTATCTTTTTTTATTTGGCATTAATGCTAGTTGCTCTGTTCTATCTTTACAACTTTTAGTATAATTAATATCACCAACCAAATAGTAAAAATGGTCACTATCATCTGGAGTATTTAATATGGCATCTATAGATGTGTCAGAGTACTCAAAGTCCTTATAGGGTAGCTTCTGCATCATTGCATAACCGTAAAGGTTGTTTGCGTTTATATACCATGTTAGCCTATTGCTGTTGTTATTGCTATTGTTTTTGCTATTGCTATTGCTATTGCTATTACCATTACCATTATTAGAATTTCTATCACCCATTATATCACATATACCACCTCTCTTTGCTTCAACAAAATCATCTAGCATTTGTTTATCTTGTAATGTATTTAATGTAACACCACTTGACAATACCCAACAATTAAAACTATAACCCGGGAGACTAACGTAATGTAGAGGGTTGAGACGGAATTCTTTCATACTTAATTTGACATATTCATTCATGCAGTAGTCTAATATTTCCAGATCATTCTGTAAATACTCTATAGTTAGATCTTTACCAGTTTTATGATTGTTGTCTTTATTAAAGATATCGACTTCTTCTTGTGTTGGTAATTTATTAGATAATGAGGATTTGAACTCTTCTATATTTAGATCACCTATAACGTCATTATACGACCTTGTCGTGGTTCCTGAGGAGTCTAAACCAAAGTATTCTTTTGGATAGAATGTTTTAGTTTTACATCCATAAATCTTTGCCATTTGATCTAGAGGCTTAGCTAAGAAATTATGACTATCTAAGAATTTAAGACAACCGATGCTAAACATATAAGACTTCCCAGCAGCTAGTGGTATGTTGTCTACTCTTCTTTTATCATTTTTCTGTGTAAAGAGTTCACTACATAGTAGATAGAAATCATAACCAGAGCCATTATGGAATATTACAGGAAGGAAGTTTTGTTGTTTGTATCTTAGATTACACATTCTACAAGCTGGTCTTCTATATTTACCAGTTCCATGACAGTGATCTCTTACTTTAATAATACAAGATTTATTACAAATATGACAAGTGTTATTGGTTTCATGATATAAATTATCTTCCTCTGTAAATACCATTTTTTCATTATGCTTGAAACTACTCTCTGTTTCTATTTCTAATAGATCACTAGCAAATCTTTTGATACAGTCCAAATCAAAGTAGTCTTTGAAATTACCTTGCCAGATGTAACCCACATTTATTGGTACGTGCTCACCTATTACATATTTGCAGTCATTAGAGGAGACGTTAACAATGCAACATATTATATCAGCAGTTATAATAGTTTTTATATTCTGACGCTTATGTTCATTTATAAAAGTAATATGTTTTTTCTTAGGACAAACAATCTCCGGTTTGAAAGAGTGACTACATACATGATTGTCGTGTTTAATTTGAGATTTAAAACAATATGTACATCTATCACAGTAATAGAATTTTGGATTCATTTATTCGGTCCATCTAACAGGGTTTTTATGTTTTTAAATAGAGCACAGTGTTCTGTTTGTCTATTCGCCCAAACTAGTAATCTTACATCTTTTCTGTCTTCATTAAAATCATCCACCAGTTTAAACAATTCTACTTTGCCTTCACCACAAGGTGTGTATACGCAAATATTAATATTGTACAATTTTGTATTCTTGAAATATAGCCAAAGTCATCTTCATTTTGTTGTCTTGATGCATTTAGTTTTTTCTGGTATTTACTTTCATGTGTTGCATGGTGCATGGGGGGATATAGCCAAGCAGTAATAGTTAATTGCAAGCAATTGTATTTGGAATTGCGTATATTCAATATTGATTTAGAGTTTTTGAGATCGGGGGTAAATCTATATAACTACCAATAGATGCTTTAGTTGTTTCAATATTTATCTGAATAGTTATTAATCCGAGAAACTCAAGGTCATAGCCATAGCCTTCATATATTTCCTTTTCAAAGTTTAGCCATTGTTTCAATTCTCTATTTTCATATATTGCGTTATTAATAATATACTCAGTGTTGACAAATATTTTAGTAGTTTTAACTTCTTCTTTGGTTCTCTTCTGGTACTCACACTTGGCTGTGATCTTATATTTAAAACTCTTAACTTTACAAAACTGGTAACAGTTTTTAATTTCTTCTAAAGGGTTATTAATAGCTTCATCTATATCTTCAATGTAAATTCCGGCTTTATCAACGATATAAAATTCTTTCATGTTCTGGCTAGAATTTATATCAAAGTATTCTGTGTATTCTAGATACTTGACATTATGACTATATGAGTGAGTAGTTTGGACTATTTTATTTTTAATTCCTTCATTGCATTCTTCACATCTAAACTTAATTTTAGAGTAGATACTATCTTCAGTTTTAGTTTTAGATTTAGTGATGTGTTTAGTTTTAATAATATCTTTGGTGTTAATTTTAGTTTTAGTTTTAGGTCTGAGGAAGTAATATTCTTCTTCTGAGTCATACACCCTCTCCATGGTTTCAGGTATGGGTTGGGGTGATTGGGGTATGTATAATCCTTTCAGCTTTGGGTTTAACATCGATTGGGGCTTCATCATCAGAGCCAAACATTTTCTCTAACAATTCTTTATGTTTAGAATCATATGATTGATGCCTGTATACACCCTTTTTTGTTACAAAGGATAAATCACAGACATCGCAGAAGTTTACATTGCTGTTAGTTGAGTGAGGCATGGTAAATTTTATTATGGAAAATTTTGGAAAAAATAATTTTTCGAAAGAGAAAAATGAAGTGTGATAAGTGTAAAAATAATCCATGGAAAGATTGTGGTGATGATTGCAAAGAGTAAGAATATTGTTAGAATATTATGATAATCCGGATCAATATCTAGAGTGTAATATGTGTAAAGTTTATAAGCATATTTCTTTCTTTAGGTTTAGAAACGGATGATGCAGACTGTGCATCTATCTTAACAGATATAGATTTGATCGTACTAGAAATCATTTCAGAGTGCATGTTTATAAATATAATATCTGCGAAACAGGTTCTACCTGATCGGTGAAGCCGTTTTGCGTACCTCGGACGGAGTCCGTTCAAGGATCGGTGAAGACGTTTCACGGAAGGAGAAACATGGCTGAAGACCCATCGGTGAAGCAGTTTCACGGATCAGTAAAGCAGGTTCCTTTTGATTTTTGTATCTATTGTATTTTAGCACAAGTGAGCGGTTTATAAGGCTTAATTTTGATTTTTGGAAAAAATATGTAATATTAGCTTTTGTAAAATATAGTTGGTTTTTTCTCCCAGAATCTGGCAAATAAATAATGCGAAATTTCCGAGTTAGTCATACTAACACCAACAGCTGTGACTATTTCCTTGAAGTACTAGAATTTCTATTTGAAGTCTTATTCGGAAGAAAAGACGAAATTAATTACTAAATTGCATCAGATTCTTTACAATTGGTTGGGATTCAACATGTTGTTTGTTAAGAATAGTTGACAAAATTTTCGCATGGAAATAGTCAGTTGCTCTTGCTGGCTCCAGTGAAGCCTAGGCCTAGCCCAGGTTGATATTGAAGTTATTGAATCCAATAGAGAGACTTCTTAATGTTAAAGTTAGAAAAAATTTTTTTATTACTATTGATTTTTCAAATTTGCAAAACCACCTGTTTAACAACTGCTAATTGTGGCGGGCTGAAACTCTGCATAGTTATAGCCAAGTTATATGACTACAATTTGTAGAAACGGGAATTCCTAAATTCGGTTTATAATTTGAGTTAGTAACAAAATTCGAGCAAAAAAAGTTTTATTCAGTAGAGGGATATTAATATTAGCGCATATCAATATCAATTTATCAGTAGTAAGGATATCAAAAATAATGCATTAGTGGTAAGAATATCAATATCAATGTATCAGCAGTAAGTTTATCAATATTTAATGCAATAGTAGTAAAAATATCAGTATTAATAATAAAAAAATTTCTCAATAACCAATCAATTTTTTTTATCATTTTTGAAAACTACTTCTGTCATGCACCTAGATTGAAGCTGACTATCCTTCTTGAGCTCTGCTAAGAACATTGTTAGAAATTTTCTTGATAACTAGTAGAGTTCTGCTTTTGTTTGTTTGTTTGCTTGGTATACCTTTGTTCATCAAATGATTAGAACTGATTAAAATTTTTGCTTGTTTTTGTAGAGAAGTGAAAGCCATGATGAATAGCCAAATTGTGCCGTGGAGAAAAAAGGTCCACTCATGGTGAATTATTCTAACTTATTATTTTTCTAGAATATTCGGACATGATTTTTAACTGAAAATTAGTTATCATTTCTCAAGTAATTATCTGTTTTAAAGTAAAACAATAAATAAATCCTTCTATTAAATTGAATGCTTTGTATAATCTATTAAAAATTAAATAAAAATGTTAATTAATACTCAACTTGCAAGCTAATATTTAAATATGTCTTTTTTTCGAAATTTTCACTCGTTTAATATCATTCTGCTGATGTTGATGGTCATTTCTGTTAATCGAGGCGGCCATTTTAGCATGACATGCACTTTTCCTTTTCATCATTTAATGAACTATTTATAAACTGAGCAAAGTGAGAATGTATTGTGTATATAGTTTTGCCTATAGTAGTGGATAAAACAGGGCTTCCAGTTAGCAGATGGCTGGGTCCATTTCCCCGAGTTTTACGAGGGAAAATTGATCAAGTTGGCTGGTGGCTAGAAGCCCTGCTTTATCCACTATTATAGCATTGTTTCTTGAGAGTTAGATTCTTTCTCTGATGAAGGGTTTTTTGATTTGACATTCCTTATTTTTATAGCACTTTCATAATGTTGTCTTGATAGTGAGTCTTGATTCTCGGCCAAAATTTTGAAGTACCGAGTTTTAAAACTTTTTGAAGTTATAGAGAGACTTAACTGAAATTCTGGATATTTAGGAGTTCTTTTTTCAGATTAGGCTGCTGTAGTTCAAATACAACGTGCAAAAATTTTATTTTGTTGAAAAACAACGCGCAAATTGAGCGTTATTGTTTATGTAAATATCTATCGCTTTAAAGTGATCTATTTTTTAATCATAAGTAGACCTGTGATCTCGACCGCTCATGTCCCAATCAATTCCCAAAGCTAAGTTGAGACTATAAAAACAAAAGAATTGGTCAGTTTCTTCGAAAACATTTGTGCAGCTTTTTAAGGAACAGAACGCACCCTAAGCTTGAAATAGAATAAAACGTTAAATGTTTCGAAACTTGAAAGAAGAAAAAAATGTTAAATCTTTAAAGATTTCAAGATTTTTTAAGTGCCATCAAGTACCCTAAGTACTCGGCAAGGGCAAACAGAACATGAAATGACTTTTTGGCATTGTTGACTCACTATTTTTCATTAATAATATTAGCAATATAATGATCAACTGCTTACTTATGTCAGATTTTGCCGATTTTTCTAGACAATTTAACGCGGCATTGTTTTCAATGTAACCATCAAAGTCAAATACAAAAAAAACTGTTTGAAACAATTCATCTCCAAACTGCAAATAGTATAACAAGATAGAGTATATCTAACTAACGAATTTGAGAAAGGCATGTTCGTTTTAAAAACTCACCTTATAATGTTGATGAAACGCAAAAGTTTTTTTTCGTCAAACAAACTGAACTTCCAAAAACAACGCATCAAGCAGAGTGTTATACAAAAACACGTGTTATGCGAGCAATTTTCCTATGTACTAAGATAATCAGAGATTTTCAGAGGTTGAACTTTTTAGGATTTATATTAGTATGGCAAATTCGACCATAAAAAAGTCTACATAAAAAGTGTAACTTTTCTTCCCCAAGTTGTTATCTGTAAACTTTTCACAAAACCTTGGCTGAAACCCAAATCCTAGTAATGAGAGGATTCAAATCTTGCAACAATCTTGCAAGGCGATTCAAAATTTGCAAAATGTTTGCAAAGATCTTTCAAGATATCAATCAAGCAAAAAATCAGGGTACAAATGTGTTAGAAAATATCTTTGAAGCAAATTACTGTTTAATAAAAGAATTGCAAAACCAAATTCGAGGACAAGTTTTTTAGCCCGGATTCAACATCTTGAAAGGATATTGCAAGTTTTTGATTTCTGCAAATTTTATTTCCGTATTTTTGGTAGCTACAACTAACTGAAAATCAAATGTACTGACTATTACCACACTTTTGGATCCAGAAATGAATCTTTGACTGGTTTTGTAAACACCTTTTGAATGTTTTGAATGTGAAACCTTGCAAGAATTTTGCAAGTTTCTTGAAAGATTTTGAATTGAAATATAACTTTCCGAGAAATTACTAGAGACATCTCGAGCAATCTAAATACGTTTTTTTAAAACTTAATTTACCTAAAAACGACGAAGACAAAATCTTTCAACATTTCTCTTTTTTTTTCGAACGGATTATTTATAGATAAACCAACAGTTGGAATTTTTCAGTTACTGATTCTATCGATAATTGAGGATCTTTTTGTAGTCGTAAAAACATTCTGATCATTCTTAGTTTTAATTATCTTCTCATTGAGATTTAAGAGAACCTATTTTCGATGTGATTTTGAAGTTTCATTTTTGTTCTTCTTTCGTTCGATTGATAACTTAGGTTCAACTAAGAAAATCCACGTCAATTTTCTGATGAAACAAACAATAACTGCGTTGCGGATTTTATGCGAACTAATGCGTTTTTTAGTAAGATCAGATGGAAAACAACAGTCAAATTTTTTATAACTGATATTTTGCAAAGGGCGACACCGAACTAATTGCACCAAGCGATATACTTTACTTCAACCGATTTTCAAGGCATGATATAGTAAGGAAAAAAGTTTTTAACAGACGGCTTTTCGGTTCTTTGAAGCTTTCATTACTTCCTGGTAGATAATAAAACAAAAAGTGTTTTGTTCATTAGCAAGTAATAACGAAGTGCATAACATCTTTTGTAGAATATACAAGCTATATCAGCAGAAAACAAGTGTCGTGAGATATCGCAGTTCCCCTAATCACATCTTTACTTACGCTAAGGGTTTGTTAACAATTATTTTATTGGATTTGTTCTCAGTTTACACAAAATGCTTTTCTATCGCAAAACGAAAATTGGAAAAAAATTTATTGTTTCTAAAAACAAAAATTACATCATCAATTTAAACATCAGCGTTCATAATTTGTTCCTATATACAATCGTTTTGCGTAGCTATATTAGCTTTATAGATGGCCTGGATGAAAGTTCAGTTTCTAAGCAAATTAAAAAATTTTTTAAGGTGACTGCAAATTTTAAATAATTGTTAACGTACTTCTGTGTTGGAATGTTAATTTGCATCTAGCAGAACTCTGTACCTCCCTTTGTTAACCAATAATGTTTTTTACCACTTGAGCTTGAGATTGTTTGGAAGTTCTATGACCATAGTCCAAATCATCAAAGAAAACTTGTTATTTATTACAGAGGGCTGACTCTGAACTTACCGTCTTTTACATAATGTGCAAGTTTTGTGCTTCTATTGATAATTTATTGATAATCAAAATACTCTTCTGTAGTTCTATCGTCGGTCGACAATCCTTATGACTTTATCCGACAACCAGTTTTGCTTAACTTTAGTATTTGAAGTGTGGATTAAAAATCTTGAAGGAATCTTGGAAGCAGGATTAAAAAATAGCAGGAATCTTGCAAGAAACTTTCAATTTGGATTCAAAACTTGCAAGAATCTTGCAAGTTGGATCCAAAACTTGCAAGAATCTTGCAAGAATCTTGAAAGAAGTATGTTTTCTCTTGCAGGATAACTTGCAAATTTCTTTCAAGTTTTTAAACTTTTTAATCACTGGGGAATTAATGCCCTGATGGAAATGACTTTATAAATAATTTGATAAACGCTCATAATCTTTAACAACTAGCAAAATCTAGAAAAGAAACAGATAATTTTTACTTTTGAACAGTTTTTCAGATATCGTTCCCCCCGGTAGTTTGTTACTTAAAATCAGAGTCACAAATTAGACCGTTTGAACGTTTTTTCTCGCAAATAAACTGCGCGCATGAGTCTAATTTTCATGCACGACAAACACAAAAAAGGCTGAATCGTTTCAATTCCTTCAGAAATCTTTATTTCTTTTAAAATTTTTAAACAGCCTGTTTTTTCAATAATTCCACTTTCTTTATGGTATTCGTCGCACTTACAGAATATAAAATGAACAAAATTATTATACAAATTTTTTTAAAGGTAGTGTTTTTTCAAAAATGTCAGTTTTGCGTTCCTTAAGCTGCAACCAAATTTAGAAAATTCGGTAAAGAAAGAAAACACAGAGTCGAAATATATTTAGTAATTGATTGGACATTTTTTATTGTACGAAAGGGGCAAGCAAACTCAGATTTATTTTACTTTATGACAATTTGACTTTCTCGCCTTCCTCCTCCATCCGACAAAAGGGGCTTATTAGGGTTCCTGGCAATCTTTTTTAGGGTGTTTGGGGCGTCCCAGATCGGCCCTTTCAATCGCAATTTGTGGAATCTTCAAAGAGAAGCGTACGACATAAACTTCTGAACTTGGACGACCACTTTTAAGCTGTTAACGAAGCCTAATTGGACTTGATTGTATGTGATTGTGGGGAATATTGATTCTATATTAAAAACAGTCGCTTTTGTTTACCATGTTGCGCGGCATGAATGAGCAATTTTGTATTTTAGTTGAAGTTAACAGCAGATCAGATATGAAAAGTATTGCTATTAAATGGAAAATTTAATAAACAATAGCCAATATATAAAAGTGTATTTTGAGCATTGCTTGAAGGGAGATGTCTGAGAGAAAAGAAAATTGTGTTTTTCTAAGGTATATATGTCCCGAGTCTTTGCGGATTCTAATTTATCATTATGTCTTTTAATTTCCCCTACCCCTGGAATAATTGGGACCCAGCACGATGCTGGCGGGAGGGAAGGGGTGGAGGGTGGTGGGTGGGAAGGGGGGTTGGTGAATTGACTACTGCAAGAAAGGGGAAGATAATACAGATTCATATCTCTTTTTAATCTCTTTCTAATTTCATGCCTCACCACCAAACCACTCTCGCCCCTTCGTGTGTGTACTAAATTGGAAATACTGCTCAACTCTTCAGAAAAGGAAAATAAATTCGCAAAAATATTGTTTATATATCTTTAGGGGTACATTTTGATAATTTTCCGCTCTAAGTTAATTAGATAGAAATAAGCTATATATATGACATTTTACCAACTACTCTAACTGTTTTTAAAACTGAATGAAGGTCTTATAATAAATGAAGAAGTATATAAAAAACTATCAAGTTGTAAGATCCTATTTTTACTCTATTTTCGATGCTTTTTTCCTTAAACAGGAATTCGCACAGTTTTTACAAAAAAACCTCAAACAAAACAAAAAGACCTCAGGATAATGCAACGAAAAATAGTTGTTTAGCTTTAGGCATATGATTGTATGATCAATAAAGGTTGATGTTATTAGGTTTTAACCGATAGTATATACAAAATTGAACCAAAATCATATTTCCTCGCTTTTTTCTCTACCAGTCCATTTTAATTTCCTCTTTTTGCAGACATCACATCGATAAAACAAAATTGCTTATCAAAAAGGGGAAAAATTAGATCTAGCTGCAATAGATAAAGATGGACTGAAAAATAGCAGCGAGGGTTGAACGAAATTCAGTTTAAAATTGGTGTACACAGCCTGTATAATTGGAATAATTGACAGAAAACAAATTTGAACAAAAAAATCTATTGGATGCAAAAATGCGGCATCGAAAGATTGCGACAATAATTCTTGCACTTAGTGCCTCTAATTTTAAAAGAATTTGTCTATTAAGGAAATTTTTGCTAATTATTTCAAGGAATAAGCAAATACAACAAATTTTAGGATTTGGTATTTTATTAAGCTTTCAAAATATAATAAAAAGCTTTAAGCTATTAAAATTTCATGAAAACATGCAGTTATTCATCCACAGCAAACGAAATTTAATAAAATCTAAGTTCACTGCAAATTTTTTTAAACAGAACGTTAGATAATATTATGTACCGTTTTGTTAAAGAAATTGGCTGTGAACTTACATTTTATTAACCTTCGTTTGCGGTGGATGAAAAACTGCATGTTTTCATAAGACCTAGCACTAAGATAGGAACGGTGTTTTTGTCACAAAACTAAGATAGGAATCACCTTCCAATGCTTTTTAGGCGCTTTTTTGTTCAGGACTGGTTAAGAATCAAAAAAATCTTCAAAATCTGTTATTAATCTTGCAAGATCTTTCTAGAGAATGTTAATCTTAGAAAATCTTGCAAAATTTTGTTAATTTCGCAAGATTATGAATAACCTTGCACGATTTTGCGAGGTCTTGCAAGATTCTTGCAAGATTAGCTTCCTGAACCGACTAGGGATGTTGGATTTTTTGGCATGTAGCAAAAAGAATATGCAAAAAAGTGGCTTGTAAATGCTCAAGCTTATATAATGTTCCAACACGTTACATGGCAAGAAAACAGAACAACATACATTTGGTTCATCTGCCCATCTAAATCAAAATCCACGTGCTGTCTCAATAATTTTGCATATATGTTAAAATTTTAAAAATAAACACCGACTGCTATTTTTGTTGCTCCATGAATTTCAATAAAAATTTTTTTATGAAAACACTGCCACATGCATTACTGGATAAAAGTTGCTCAATTACACAATTCATCTAATTAGGTTAAAAAAACTTGTTATACAAAGTATTCCTCTTATTATAATATTCAAAATTAGATAGTTTCAAACGAAGTAAAACAATTATAATTTAGACCAGCTTTGTTTAACCCTAAGAATAACAGGAATGGGACGACACTAGATAACAAAACAGAGAATGTTAATCTTGGGAAAAAATTTCGCAAAATTTCGTTAATTTTGCATGATTATGAAAAATCTTTCAAAATCTTGCTCAATGATGCAAATTTTTTGCAATATTAGCCCCCGGATTAGACTAAGGATGTTTCAATTTTTTGGCAAATAGCTTATAGCTTAAAGAAGATACAAGAAGGTGCCTGGCAAATGCTCATGCCAAGAAAACAGAGCAACCTACATTTGGTTGATCTGTCCATCAAACTCAAGCTCCAAGTGCTGTCTCAATAATTTTGCATATTTGTTAAAAGTTTAAAAATAAAAGCCAAAAGCTATTTGGTTTGCTCCAAAAGTTTCAAAAACGAAATTTTTATGAAAACACTGCCTTAAGCAATACTTGAGAAAAATTGAATTTAACTGAAGAAGAAATGTCTTTTGAGAGAGAAAGAGCATAGGCTCGAAAGGAACACAATATAACCCATTTTTTGGTATTATTAAGTAAATATTTTCTCAGCTGACGTGATTTTGTTCAATACTTGATCATTGGTTTCTTCTTCTGCTGCAGCATTGAATTCTCTTAGCAATTGTTTGGATTCTCATTCAGAACAGGCTTGGCTTTTTTCTGATTGAGGTCAATTTGAGAACCTACAGCAAACTCTCTCACCAGCGTTCCCGACCTTCATTTACTGCTAGCTCTTTCCCAACTGTTTTACTGTTACTTGTACTCAATCAAAATGAAGAACGATTTTTTATGAAATAATTTTTAATATTAAAGATGGACTTTTTAAAATAAGAATGATATTGCAATATCTGACTTTTGTGTACTACTGTTGCTCAAATCTGATAATATATTTATGAAAAAACTATGTTAAGGTCAACACAGCAACACTTTTATCTGAAAAAATTAGAATAATCGTTGACACCGAAAAAGTTTAAGATTGTTCGCTCATAGTATCGGCGTATTAAAACTTGACGAAAATCGGAGAACTTTTTTGAACATTAGGAAAATAAAATAAAAGTTTAATTAGTAAAAAATATCAGGTTGAAAATATCAACAGGCTTTGCTTGAAAATGGTACCTGCAATGGTAGATATCACGAAATAAAAAGTGAGAGGTCTTGCAAACTGATACTCAAGTGAAATATTCTTCTATGATGTTTTTTCTTCTTATCACATTGCAACTTCATCAACGCAAAACATTCCTATCTGAGTACATTAAAAAAATATGAATTCAAAAACGATTCAATCGGTTACTGTCAGCTGTCACTACAAATAACTTGCTTCTGTAGTAAAAAATACTAGGCAAAAAGTTTAAATAATACAATTCATCTAAACTACGTTTAAGAGTCTTTGCCTAAAAACGGTAGCAGCAATGGTAGATATCACGAATCAAAACCTTAGGAGCCTTGAAAATTGATACTAAGGAGAAAAATTGTTGAGGGTACTTCAATGGTCACGTCACAAATTTAACAACGCAAAATGATCAGCTGAGTACATTTTATACATAAACAATGAACTCAAAAACTATCCGAAGGTTTCTTTCAGCTGTCATCAGTACAATTATTTTTCGTTCGGTACAAAAAATCAGTAGTCGACGCATTTCAATTACACAATTCATCTAATTAGGTTAAAAAAACCTGTTATACAAACCATTCCTTTTATTATAATATTCAAAATTAGATAGTTTCAAACGAAGCAAAACAATTACAAGTTAGACCAGATTTGTTTAACCCTAAGAATAACAGGAAAGGGACGACACTAGATAACAAAACAGAGAATGTTATTCTTGGGAAAAAATCTCGCAAAATTTCGTTAATTTTGCATGATTATGAAAAATCTTTCAAAATCTTGCTAAATGATGCAATTTTTTTGCAATATTAGCCCCCAGATTAGACTAAGGATGTTTCAATTTTTTGGCAAATAGCTTATAGCGTAAAGAAGATACAAGAAGGTGCCTTGCAAATGCTCATGCCAAGAAAACAGAGCAATATACATTTGGTTGATCTGTCCATCAAACTCAAGCTCCAAGTGCTGTCTCAATAATTTTGCATATTTGTTAAAAGTTTAAAAATAAAACCAAAAGCTACTTGGTTTGTTCCAAAAGTTTCAAAAACGAATTTTTTATGATAACACTGCCTTAAGCAATACTTGAGAAAAATTGAATTTAACTGAAGAAGAAATGTTTTTTGAGAGAGAAAGAGCATAAGCTCAAAAGGAACACAATTTAACCCATTTTTTGGTATTATTGAGTATATATTTTCTCAGCTGACGTGATTTTGTTCAATACTTGATCATTGGTTTCTTCTTCTGCTGCAGCGTTGAATTCTCTTAGCAATTGTTTGGATTCTCATTCAGAACAAGCTTGGCTTTTGTCTGATTGAGGTCAATTTGAGAACCTACAGCAAACTCTCTCACCAGCGTTCCCGACCTTCATTTACTGCTAGCTCTTTCCCAACTGGTTTACTGTTACTTGTACTCAATCAAAATGAAGAATTATTTTTTATGAATTAATTTTTAATATTAAAGATGGACTTTTTAAAATAAGAAAGATATTGCAATATCTGACTTTTGTGTACTACTGTTGCTCCAATCTGATAATATATTTATGAAAAAACTATGTTAAGGTCAACACAGCAACACTTTTATTTGAAAAAATTACAATAATCGTTGACATCAAAAAAGTTTAAGATTGTTCGCTCATAGTATCAGCGTATTAAAACTTGACAAAAATCGGAGAATTTTTTTGAACATTAGGAAAATAAAATAAAAGTTTAATTAGTAAAAAAAATCAAGTTGAAAATATCAACAGGCTGTGCTTGAAAATGGTACCTGCAATGGTAGATATCACGAAATAAAAAGTGAGAGGTCTTGCAAACTGATGCTCAAGTGAAATATTCTTCTATGATGTTTTTCTTCTTGTCACATCGCAACTTCATCAACGCAAAACATTCCCATCTGAGTACATTACAAAAAATATGAATTCAAAAGCGATTCAATCGGTTACTGTCAGCTGTCACTACAAATAACTTACTTCTGTAGTAAAAAATAGTAGGCAAAAAGTTTAAATAATACAATTCATCTAAAATACGTTTAAGAGTCACTGCCTAAAATTGGTAGCAGCAATGGTTGATATCACGAATCAAAACCTGAGGAGCCTTGAAAATTGATACTAAGGAGAAAAATTGTTGAGGGTACTTCAATGGTCACGTCACAAATTTAACAACGCAAAATGATCAGCTGAGTACATTTTATACATAAACAATGAACTCAAAAACTATCCGAAGGTTTCTTTCAGCTGTCATCAGTACAATTATTTTTCGTTCGGTACAAAAAATCAGTAGTCGACGCATTTCAATTACACAATTCATCTAATTAGGTTAAAAAAACCTGTTATACAAACCATTCCTTTTATTATAATATTCAAAATTAGATAGTTTCAAACGAAGCAAAACAATTACAAGTTAGACCAGATTTGTTTAACCCTAAGAATAACAGGAAAGGGACGACACTAGATAACAAAACAGAGAATGTTATTCTTGGGAAAAAATCTCGCAAAATTTCGTTAATTTTGCATGATTATGAAAAATCTCTCAAAATCTTGCTCAATGATGCAAATTTTTTGCAATATTAGCCCCCGGATTAGACTAAGGATGTTTCAATTTTTTGGCAAATAGCTTATAGCTTAAAGAAGATACAAGAAGGTGCCTTGCAAATGCTCATGCCAAGAAAACAGAGCAATATACATTTGGTTGATCTGTCCATCAAACTCAAGCTCCAAGTGCTGTCTCAATAATTTTGCATATTTGGTAAAAGTTTAAAAATATTTCACCAAAAGTTTCAAAAACGAATTTTTTATGAAAACACTGCCTTAAGCAATACCTGAGAAAAATTGAATTTAACTGAAGAATAAATGTCTTTTGAGAGACAAAGAGCATAGGTTTGAAAGGAGCTCAATTAAACCCATTTTTTGGTATTTTTAATACTTGATCCTTGATTTCTTCTTCTGCTGCAAAGTCAAATTCTCTTAGCAATTGCTAGGGTTCTCATTCAGAAAAGGTTTGGCGTCTTTCTGAATGAGGTCAATTTGAGAACCTATAGCACACCCTCTCAGCAGGGTTTCCGAACTTCATATGCTGCTAGTTTTTTTCCAACTTGTTTACTGTTACTTGTACTCAATCATAACAGGGAATAAGTTTTTTAGAAATTTTTAAAATTAAAGATAGATTTAAAAAAAGAAGAATTGTTCAATGTTTAATTTTGTGTACTATTCGTGTTCTTATCCGATTTGTTTCTTCTATAAGTTAAACTCTGCGAAGTTCAACAGTGCAAAATTTCTTATCTGAACAAAAACGAATGTTCAATTACACCGGAAAAACTTAAGATTGTTTGCTTATAGTATCAGCCTATCAATGCTTGAAGAAAATTGGCGAACGTGCTTCAAGACTAAGAAAAGAAAAAAATTAATTAGTAAAAAAAATCAGGTTAATAATAACAAGGGGCTTGGCTTTAAAATGGTATCCGCTATGGTAGATTTCACGAATCAAAAACTTAGAGGTCTTGCAAATTGATACTCACATGGAAAATTCGTCTAGGATGGTTTTTCTTTGATCACATCACAACTTCATCAAGAAAAAATTCTCAAATCTGAGGAAGTTTGTTACAAAAATTTGAATTCAAAATCTATTCAAACCGTTACTGTCAATTGTCAATACAAAAAATTTAGTTCTGTAGAAAAAACGGTAGTCAAAACGTTTAAATAGTACAATTCATCTCAACTAGGTTGAACAGTCTTTGCCTATAAATGGTACCAGCAATGGTAGATATCATGAAACAAAAAGTGAAAAAGCTTGAAAATAGATACTAACGTGAAAAAATGAGGCTACTGTAAAGATTACGTCACAACTTTATCAACACAAAAATATCTCATCTGAGTACATTTGTTCCAAAGTTTGTGATCTCAAAAATTATGCAACGGTATTTTTTTTCAGCTGTCATCACTACAAATATTTCAATTCGGTACAAAAAAAGCAGTAGTCTAAACGTTTTAATTACACAATTCATATAAATTAGCTTGAAAGAAACCGTTATACAAAAAATTCTTCTCTTATAATGTTCAAAAGTAGCTACTATAAAAAGATATTGAATATAAATGTTTTCAAAAAGAGAGTGATAATTCAACATATAGTTTTTGTGTGCTATTCTTCCTCTAATCTCATTTTTGTTTTCTTCAAGTTAAATTCTGCTGAGTTCAACAAAGCAACACTTCTTATCGGAACAAAATTGGAATGTTCGCTTACACCAAAAAGTTTTAAGATTGCTCGCTCATAGTATCGGCTTACTAATACGTGAAGAAAATTGGAGAACGTTTTCTAAGATTAAAAAACCAAAAAAGATTAATTACTAAAAAATCAGGTTAAAAACAACGAATTGATTTACTATCAAATGATACCTGCAATGGTAGATATCACGAATCGAAAAGTGAGAGGTCTTTCAAATTGATACTCACATGAAAAATTCTCTTATGTTGAATTTTCTAATATCACATCACAATTTCATCAACGCAATTTTTTTATCGGAGTACATTTGTTACAGAGAATTTGAATTAAAAATC
>NC_134469.1:75570895-75654976 GCF_964194025.1 Convolutriloba macropyga | reverse complement strand
AAGTATATAAAAATTGATGAAATAAAACAGTACGCTTGTTAATGTGCGTTCGCACATGATGTTCCACTCGAGCTCATCTACATTTTTGATATTTAAATTTTGGATATTTGAGTTTTACAAAACCAAAATGCTTACAAAATGAATTACATAATGAGCGTCATGCCTCATTAGAGCGCTTACTTGAGTTATCATTATTAGGACTACGGGAAGAAAAAACAAACAGTAAAGCATGCAAAAACACAAAACATTTTTCACGGCAAAAAATCAACGTCTAATTTTAAAAGCACCTAGTATCAAGGTCAAATTAAAATAAGAAAGAATTCTAGCTACACAAATTTACCCTTGTTTAAGTATAAAGCAGATGGGACTTTTTTTAATGACACTAGGTATCAGGACGACAAAAAAGAATTAAGGAAGCCAAACAAAAAAGCAAAACAATTTTTTTAAAACCAAAAAACTTCTTAACGTCTTAAGAACCAGTACTTTTAAATAAGAAAAATCAAATAAATTTACTAAAACGTCAAGAGAAAACCAAAAGCTTCTTCTTTTGGAGTTTAATATCGTTGTCCTCGGTTAGACTAAACGATAGAAACGGACTAAATGCGCAGAATAACTAAAAAAAGATTAACAATTTGCGAAAACACAGAATTTTAATTTTTTTTAGGTAATCAAAATCTCTAGTAAATGTCTGAATATTGTATAATTTTTATTTCAATTGTTATTTATACTAATTAAGTTAAAATTTTACGTTGAAAATGTAATCAGGTTCATCTGGGTTTTTTTTTGAAAATCATTGGTATTTGTTAATAAATGAGTTTGCTAAGAGAAGACAAATGGAAATAAAACCACAAAAAATTGTGCAAAAACCCGTAGTTTCAAAGCCAATAAATTCAATAGCTTTCCACGGAATTCAATAAATTGGCTAAGTTCTGCCTCGAGGGAAATACTATGATATCTGCCATTCCTAGATTACCAAAAAAAAACAAACAAAAAATATGAAAAATTATCTTTTTTAAAAAAATATTAAAACTCGGGGCAACGAAGTCATAAAATCAAAAATTTGAATACAAAACCTCTAACCAAATGTCATTTTGGAGACTGACTAACAAGTTCACATAAATAATTCAAGGTCGGTTAATGTTAAAAGATATTCGAAAAACTGTTTTTGAATTCTTAAGAGCCATTAGATGTCCACTCAAAGCATTAGATAAGTTTAGTTGATGCTCATAACCTGATCTATTTCAATTTTAATCAAAGAGACTGCCATAGGGCTAAAAAAATTTCTGAAATCTCACAAAGAAGTTGAAATTATTTTTAAAAAAAGACCACAAAAAACTTAGAATCGAAGCCACGAAAAACTTGGGCGAGTTCAAGACGAATTAGTTGTTCTTTGGACTTGATTTGACTGTATATGAGGTTTGTATTTAGCGGAACCTCGATATGAAAAGTGACTAAACTCTGAGGGACTTGAAATTAAAAAAAATTGTGATTTTTTATTAAAAACAGCACTCATTTAAAATTCAAAGCATTTTTCCATAATAAAATTCCATATGAGATCATGAATAGAATTTTTATTGCCTTTTGTCTATTCGGATTACAAAATTTTGGATTTGGAAGCATAAATTTTTTTAAAATCATCATTTTAATAGCAAAAACTCTTAATTTGAACAAAATTTCCTGTAAAAGTGAACAAAATCTTGTCAAATATCACGTGTTCCCACAAAACTTATAACCTCGATAACTCCTTAAAAAAACAAATTAAACTCATTTTTTTTAGTTTTGCAATTTTTTTACGCTGGATGAGCTTTTCAATGATGACACTCACACACTCACATTTGTCTACGATGAATTTATCGATCCGCCAAAATTCACTGGACGAAAAAAAACCATTTGAGTATATAGTTCCTCCACCCATAAATGGGATCAGAACTAATAAGATAGAATCAGATATTCAAAACTTTTTTATCATATCATTTTGTGTTCATCTTTTTTTTGTGTGTTAGGTATACAATTCACTAAATTGCCTGGTTTGGGGTAAATGTCAATCTATGCTTCTAGTTAAGAACTCTGTTATTAGAAAACAGTCATTATATCCCTTAAATGTGCAACCGTAGAAATCAAAAATCCATCCGTTCGGTGAAAATATTAATTTATGTTCTCTAGTTAACATTAAAGTTGTAGAAAAGATTGTAATGTATTAGAATAGTTGATTTGTGTTCTAGCGCAACCCGGGTCGAGACCGGATGGTTAACTTGTAGGAACTTGCAAGTTTCTTGCAAAAGATGGTTAACTTGTAAGATTTTGCAAGTTTCTTGCAAAAGATGGTTAACTTGTAAGAACTTGCAAGTCGAATGGTTAACTTATAAGAACTTGTAAGTCGAATGGTTAACTTGTAAGAACTTGTAAGTCGAATGGCTAACTTGTAAGTTTCTTGCAAGTTCGTTCCGGTCGAGCACAACTTTTATTTTTTTATTGGTTAATTCAATTTAACATTCAGTCATTTGGCGTAGAACGCGCGTGCGAGTTAGTTGATCTGTTTAGATAATATAATACAATTTGACCTAAGTAGACAAAATGTTTTTTTTTTAATTTTCTCAATTCAAGAGAGATCCTTTTGCAATTCATTTGAAAAACTGTAGATCTCAATTAGCTTCTTTGCGATCGCTCTTTTAAAAATGTTTTCAAAATATTGACTTTCATTGAATTTTTAAATTCACATGTCAGTATTTTCTCGCAATAATGGCCCTTCTTTTATACCCTTTTTTATAATTTAATTCACACTTTTACAGATTCTATTTTTTTCCAAACAATCGTTTACATTCATGTCCGGCAACGTTTAATTTATGGTTTAGTGCGTATGTGTGATGTGTGTGTGTGTGTGTGCGCGCGTGTGTGTGTTTGTGTGAGTGTGTGTGTGTATGTACATGTGTATGTGTGCGTGTATGTGTTTGTGTGTGGTGTGTGCGTGATGTGTGTGCGAAAGGTTAACTTGTAAGTATCTTGTAGGTCGAATGGTTAACTTGTAAGAGCCTTGTAAGTCGAATGGTTAACTTGTAAGAACTTGCAAGTTTTTGGAAGAAAAACTTGCAAGGCGATGCATCGCCTTGTAAGTTTCTGCCAGAAACTTGCAAGTTCTTACAAGATAACCATTCGGCCTCGACCCGGGAATTGACTTCAGCTGACGAGATATAAAAATGTTTCATCTTGTTTGTTGATCATTGAATTTGAATGGAAACAAATTTTAGGATCTCAATAAGATTTAATTATGAATGAAATACAAAAAAAGAAAACTAATGTTTGTATAGAGCAGCCATAAGAGTTTTTAAGTAAAGTTGCTTGAACTTGGTTACGAGGATCTTGATTTGATGACAAAACGTTTTTTTACACAATGAGGGATGTTTGATGAATAGGCATAAATAAGGAACAAATTTTTATAGTGAATTCAAAACTGTGTCATCAAAATTTTTGGTTTCAGTTTGCTTATTTTTGACTTTCACCAGAATGTTCAATTAAAGTGATGAAAATCTATTCGACAATGTTGAAAATTGAGACAAGCCCAATAAATAGAAAAAAGTACTATAATTATTATAATTATATATAATCTCACAGACAAGAATTGTACGGTGTAAATGACCAATATAACCGTATACGTTTTACGCTTGCAAAATTAATGAATTCTTGCAAAAACAATGAAAGGGTTTTCTGTTAAACCCTATTTGCTTCCAACCACTGCGGCCAAATTTTTTCTCTTATATCCTGATTGCTTTAAAATTTGACTACTTTCATTTTTATGTCAGGCAAAGTTCCAGCTTTTCATTATTGAGTGCAGCGACAAACTAGTACATTTTTTCCCATTTGCAAAAAGCTGGTAAAAAAGTTGAATCAATCGAATGGCTATGTGTGATTTAAGTTGTTTGAATAATCACATGATCAATGGACGCTTGTGCAATATGTTTGACAAAAATTTTTGTTTTAAAGGAGGGTTTGGCATGGACGCAAAATACCAATCAGGTTGTGAATTTAATCGACATCAAAAATCTAGACAATAGTTTAACTGTTAAGCATAGCTGTGATCGTATTCATTTAACTAGACACTCATCAGAAATATCTTAAAATAAACAAGGAGGCTCGGTAATGTGCGTACGCGCATAATGTTCCGACCCCGCTCATCCAAATTCTTAATTTATTTGGCTACCAAATCATGAATTGATAAAAAAAACTTTCAAAAACATACACATCGTTCAATAACAAATCAGTGAAATACAACAATGCCACGCTAGAGGTCCTATAAAAGTTGTTGTTAATAGAATTACTAGAAAGGACAATAATAAAAACATTTTTTACTACCAAAACATGATGTCTGTATTAAAAAAACTCATACAAAAAATCAAACTCGCATTAGCTAAAAACCAAAAACCAAAACAATTTAACCTTTCCTTAATCAGTAAAGATATGGGACCTGTCCCCAATGTGACCGGTTAGCAGGTCCACAAAAAAGAGCAAATAGTCGCGAAGTTCAAAATAATTTTTCATTTTTGAAAACAATTAATTTCTCAGTTTATTAATGTCATTAGATGTCAACGGAAATCACTAAAATAATCATTTATATCTACATAGGAAGCAATTGAGACATTTTATTATCCAGTATTCGATTGCGCAAAATTTCAAAGCCAATAGGATCAACGATTATGGTTATAATAGTGCAAAGAGAAATCAAAAATCCTTTAAAATGTACAAATATAAAAAATCTCACATTTTATGAAATCTCGTAGTGACAGTAGTAACAGAACCGAAAAAAGTGTTTGAAGCTAAAGTCGTTATAAAGATTATACAATTGCTCAATGGAGACGGGTTGTGACCTGTGTTTACAGAGACTGAGCTACAAATCGACCGATAACTATTTAAAAAAAACGAAGATCAAAATTTTTGAAAACAATTGATTTCACAGTCGTTATTGTCATTAGATATCAACTTAAACCACTATTATGTTCATTTATATCTACATAGGAAGGAAATGACACATGTCATTATCCAACGTTTGACTGCGTTAAATTTCAAAGCCAATGAAATCAATGGTTTTTTAATTTTTAAAAGAAACCAAAAAATATTTGAAATGTTCAAATATATAAAAATCTAATATTTGACGAATTCTTGCAGTTACAGTAGTCACAAAGCTGAGAAACAAAAGTTGGAAGCTAAAACCGTTATAAAGATTAAGTGATAGCTAATTGGAAAGGGGTTGCGACCTGTTTTTACAGGGTTGAAGCTACAAATTGACCGAAAAACTATTTAAAAAAGACGAAGCTCAAAAACTCAAAATAATTTTCTAAAACAATTATTCCCAAAAATTATAACAGATTTAGGATAACATTAAAAATTGATTGATTAATTTTCAACACCTGACGGAGCCAATTGAGCCTGTTAATAATGAGACGCGTTAATAAACTCACGAGCCCACAAAAAACCAATACAGAAAAAAACCAAAACTTCAAACAATTTTATGACTTGACTCTGTTCACGGCACTATATTTATGAGGTGTTACCTGCAAGAACTGCAAATTATCATATTATCTTTATGTTAATATCAACCAGTCTTCCTTATAAAAAGACTACTTAGACAAGACAACAAAAAGAAACCCAAAAATTGAACTTTTTTAAAAAAATAAATAGTCGAAGCAATCAGTCATAACAAGTAATCAAGCGTGAAAAAACGCTTGAGCCAACAAAAGTTTTGAGACTCTTACTGAGTGAGGTTGAGTTAGATGGAGTAGAAAAAAAGCAAAAAGTAGATATATGGAAAAAAAATTAAAAATTTAATTTGAAAGTCAAGAAAACAAACAGCTATAAAATGATATCTTTAACTAGGTTGAACAGTAGGTCTTGGAGAATCAACTAAGAATTATCGTTATTTGTTTAATGGCGTACAACAACGAAAAGAAAGACAATTATAGGCAAAATCAAGACAGATATGCCTTTTTCCAACGTTGTGCATTTTTCTTACAATGCCTTTAATTGGATTTGTCAATAATGTGAATATTCGACAAGGAAACAAAATGATTTCAGAAAATATCCAATTGTGATCAAAATAAAAAACAAAATTGAAAACAAGTTGTACCAAAACGAAAAACCCTTTAGTTGAATATAAAACCGATACCGACATTAATTTATAGCTCAAAGGAAGTCGGTTTCCGCCTCGCCTGTTGTTACTTAGACTCTATCCAAAGTCGAGAGAAATAGGATAAAGTAGTTGCAAACTTCAAAGAATTCACTAATATTTTCTCAAAACAAATATAATCAAAGTCATAACGGACATTAGATAACAACTTTAAAAAAAGTGTCTAGGTTTTTTTATACCTTTTTTTCTAAAAGTTAACTAGATCTTTGATTGGGGACATTAAATCATTGGGCTACAAAAAGTTTGAAAATATGAAAGCAAAACGCAAGAAGTTCACAAAATTTATACGAAAAAAATTGATCAGAGCCATAAAAACCATGCGCTTAACTCTGAAACCATCATATAATCTCATTGGGTAGATTTATTGTAAATAGTATCTTTCGTTAAATGAGCCCTGATTTGAAGTTTTTGTCCATAATTTACATAAAAAACGTTTACATAGCGGAAATATTTTGAAAAAAATGTCTTGACCCATTAAAATCTAAAAAATTTTCATCATAAGCATCCATGGTGAGATCAAGATCAAATATTGCTGTGCGTCTAACAAAACACTCAATCAAAAGATCATGGTTGCGAAAGAGATCATTTCTATATAAATTTTTTCTCTTTGTCAAAAATAAATAATGTCTTTTGTTTAATTATCGAGTTTAAATTTGCAAAAATTGGCAAAATGTCAATTCCAGAAGACTCTTTAGCCAGCAGGAGTACATATGGCTCTATTTTGAGCTTAAAAAGAATACAGCCGCAGTTTTTGGGGTGTTTACTTCCAGCAATTTCAAAGTGGCTAAAAATGCCATTTTTTTGACGAAAAATTCTGAATTTTGAACAATTTTGCATAAATTCTAGCCAAAAAACTCGGATCAAACAAACCCTCTTCTAGCTTTAGAGATAAAATCAATAACACTAATGTTGACAATTTTAACAAACTTTAGCATAATGGACAAAAATTTGGTCAAATTTGACAAAAATTCGTTCAAAAATGTGAATAAAAACAGCTGAATTACCTCTAATATTCACAAAACTTTAGAATTCGATAACTCCCTATAAAAAGCGAAAATTGAGAAAATCTTTTTAAATCCATATTCTTCGCTGGACAGGCTTTCTAATGATACCACTCACAACTCTCTACGATTATTGTATCAATCGGCCAAAATTGTGTGAACAAAAACCCCATTTGAGTATATAGATCCTCCTCTTCCCCCCCCCCCCCTCAAGAGGGGTCGAAACAAACATTCAAGTTATCCAATACAGGTTTAAAATTTTTAACTTGCTCCGTTTTGAAAAAAAAATGGGAAAGTGGACCAGTGCTATCTTCAAACCAGCATCTTTTAATTACAAGCCTTGTGTGCTAATCATTACAACAACAGCTCCATAGCACTAGATATTGGGCATTTCTGACAACCTGTTCTCATGTTCATCGTCGTTCTTAAAGGTTCTCATGTTCATCGTCGTCCCCGAAGGCAACCCTGAATCATATTTACTGTCTTTGTAAATATGAGCACATCATGCCAGCCCCGCTCATGTGCTTGTTTGGATGATATAAAGGCAGCTTCAAAAACTGTTTTTTAGAGCACGTTTGAATTGTCGATGCGTGCTTTTTAGCATTTTCTTTTTGGTGCTTTGTCTAATTTTTATGGAGCGTTTTCAAGAAACGTTGTTCATTTCTGTCAATTTTTTTATTGCGCAATGCTTGCATGGTTAGAGAATTTTCTGTTGTTCCAGTGTGTTCTAAATGCACTTTACAGTTCATTCTCATATCGGAACTTTTCCTAAAAGATTTGCTGAAGAATCTACAGATACAAAAAAACTTAATTTTGATAAATTTCTCTACCGCCAAATTCTGGATTGCAAAAGAGTCAACCTAACTGACCCAAGTTTTGGTCTGTTGAGATTCTTTTTGGACTAAAGTTCGTTCCTTTTTATATTGGGCCACTTTTTCTTTGTTCTCCTGGGCAGAAAATTAGAAACGTGCATCTTTTTGCAAAGCTATCTTATTTTGGGAAAATCATAAAAAGTATAATAATTCGCTCCAGTGACAGTAAAAAGAATTGGTGAGAATTGGGTGAGTTGCCATAAAAGTACCTGATGATATAAGAAGAGAGAATAACATAGTGAAAATTTGTTTTCATTCCTTTATCTGATGTACGCCTGCTCAATATTGTTTCAAAGAAAGTAGACTACATTTTATATACTTGACGGGAGTGAAACACGATACCTGAAGCACGCTTGTATCCCATCCAGCATCGGATTTATATTCCCAATTGCTTCCCTGTTTTGTTGTTTTGTTATGCGTTTGTGTACTGCGTGCTGGGGAGCGGATAACAAGACTTGATTGGTCAGAAAAAACAGAGCTTAAGAACACACGAGAGTGAAAACAAGATGAAAAATTGAAAGAAAGAGGTACATTTTGAGGAGGGAATAGAGGTAGAGAGAATAATAGACGATACGACAAGCAGGGGGGATTTCTAGCCTCATCTGTTAGCCATTTAATGATTTATAAGGTACGATATTGTTTGGAATCTGACAAAACAAACGCACCGAACAATAAATTGACTCTCGTTTAGAAAGTATAGCTCTTACTTACCTCAGTCACTCAGTTATCGAAACAGTAGCCTGTCCTATCTTATTTTACTTTTCATCGCATGTCAGAGGAAAGCACGTCCTTATAAAATGTTCCGATTCCAGGTCTCGCTTATTCCAAGTTTTCCGATGGTTTTCCCATGTTTTCCCCGTTGTCACAACTTGAAAACGACAGCGGTGTTCATTAGCAATTCTATCATCCGTTTGAATTGGTAATTACTCAATTTCAAAGTCTATTATTTTCCTTAACTGCTGTTAAAGGGATACAAATTGCACTATTTCGACCGCTTGTTTACCCGATTTGACATTTTTGAAGTTTTCTTTTTGTTTACGAAGAAAATTGACTCAAATACACTATAAAATAAACAAAAAAATAATTATGGAGCGGATCAAAGATTTTCACTCGTGTGTTCCTATGTTTGAGATTACATGGAAGCCTTTCTATGTTATTCCCCGCTTATTGCCTTTGAAGTTCAATTGGAGGATTGTGTTTTCAGTGACCTTTGCGGTCAACCTGTTGTTCAGTGTGGCAGCAGCTTTTCCAGGTTAATAAATAGTTCTTACCCATTTTCTCCAATACCTATTTTTAATATATCTGAAAATTTTTTTCTCGTTAATCTGACCCAAAATTGAGTTTCTTTTCAATGATTTCTAAAATTTTTACTGAGCTTCATAAAACTTCGAAACTGTTAAAATAATATCTTGTCGGATTAATTTCGCAAAGTTGGTTGAGGCGTGGAGCTTCAATAAGTTATAGTTTGTTAATTTCTTCAAAAAATATTTAATAACAAAAATCAAAAAAGTTTGAGAATTCAGCATATATTCTTCTCAAGTTCGAGGTGTTACTATACGTACGCTGAACAAAAAATTGAGCGACCTTTACAGATTATTTCTGCAAAAAATTTTATTCGATGATTGAAAACTTTTACCAACAGAACGAGCATGATTACAGTATACACAATTGTGTATACGGCTTATTTTTTAATGTGAATTGAATCTAAAATATCGAACTCAACACGCAGTGTTTTTATCCAAAAACACATAGTTCTATGTTTCTCAGATTTTGGAAAACCTGCGTCTCGATATTCAAAATCTGTTGTTGACTTCTAGCAGGCTTTTTTTTGGAAAATCTTGCAACAACTTGCAAAATAATTCTCACGCATAGAGGTGATAGAAAAAACAAAAATTTGAAATACTTCTTCCAAAAACTTTATAACGTTTATAACTCTTCTTATACATTCAATTTCAGATTGGTTGAGCAAATTTTGAAAAAGGTGATTATTATTTATTAAGTGTTCAGCACCAAATCTGAGCCAGCACAATAGGGATATATAGCTTGTTTTTCTTTTCCAACAACCAAATGAATTTCATGTAAGGATGATTCACCCCAAAAATACCACTTAATCATTCAAACAAGAAAACAAGTTGAGCTCATACCAAACAAAATTTTGAGAAATTATCCGAGTCTATAATATAATTGTCTCTTAGGTTATGCAAAAACCTATTCATTTGAAACCAAGTTATATCATTCTCTTTCAAATTTTCAGTTATTCATTTATCAAATTCACAACACCTATTACATAGTATTCGGATTCTTACAGAGTTTTTTTCTGTTGTTTCTTTTAAGTTCACATATCGATGCTAGTTTGCCCGATAGTTCTTTTTCCAAATCTTTTTGTGAGATAAAGTTTTCTCTATTTAACTATGATGATTCTGTTTAAGTACTCGCGCTGAAAAATTTGATAGTTCGTAAAGTTGTAGATCAAAAATTGATTCTAATTGTTTTGAATTCTAAAGCGTCTAACTCCTTCATATATAGTTTTATGAAAGATAATTCTCAAGAGAAAAGTTTTGCTGTCTTTTTAATGGCTCAATTGTTGTCTTATTTGTTACACCGTATATCAATACGCCATACTGATAGAGCGGTTGTATGTACTGTTTATGAGATTTAAACACTAACAGATAGAATTTTGCCTTTTCTTCAAACAATGGCCTAATATGGAGAGGGTACATACGTGAGACACCTGTTATACCGCAATTTTTTCAGCAAGTTAAATAAAAGCACAGCCATTTAGTATGGAAAGTACACAAATATCTGGATTTTATAATTTGCCGAAGTTGTCTTTATCGGTATGAATTAAACCAATTTCAAAACTATACTAACACATTTTTGTTTCATTTAACAGGAAATAAAATTTATTTTTGCATTTTAGCTCTGTAGACCATAGCATTGTATTAGAAAAATTTATTTTTTTCTTCAATTAATGCAAGCTTGGTAAATTCCATAATACATTGATCAAAAAGCACCATTTGGGACGCAATAGTTTATTGCCCTGACGAACATTTATGAGTTGAGTGCAGGAAAGTTATTGCAAATTTAGCATTCGTTTTATATAACATTTTTTTTGTAAAAGTTGTTTTCGTGTTTGCTTTAATTTGTTTTGTTGTGTTTGTTTTTGTTTCCAACCCTCGTAAGTTTAATGGGAGAAGCAAAATGTATTCAAAAATAGTTTTCGGCATTGGTCCAGCTAGTTTTTTGAGTTCCATTTTCATTGGAATTCTTGAGGTTTGAAAAATCGTTGTTTCTTTGTGACATTATTGTTCAGACGTTACGTTTGACCAAAAATGTCTAAAACTCTGATCAATAATTTCACAAACAAACAACGATTTTTCAGCCACGATATTCAGTCACGATATTCCCATCCAAATTAGTCAAAGCATTGTATTTTGACCCTAGTTTTACCCACTATTAATGGTAATTCTACGTACTGTTCTCTGATGCAGTTTTGTTGTTCTTGCGGCAAAATTGCACTCATTGATTTATTGTTTGGATCAAATACTGCCAAATTATCGAATCAACGCTGATTCGCTTGTGACAAGATCCATCGCTAATTTTTAAGGGTAATATTTTATTTCGGCGCAGTAATCGAATTCAAAAACATTTTCATCCGGCAGAAAGGGAGCTTCAACAAATTAGTAATTTCCAGCGGACCTTCCGGAACCTCGTCCCATAGTATGTGCAGTATAAGTCTCATAGATAGTTTTTTTCTGAAAGTAGACTGAGCATCCATGGTTTTGATTCCCATGATGTTCATAAGAAAAGGTAGGTTTTTTCTTTGTCAGAATTTGCCGGTTTTTCCCTTGTCAGAATTTGTCATTTTTTCCTGTGCAGTGCAACGGCAGAATGAAATTTCCCTGATCATGGAAAAGGAATTTTTAATCTAAAGGCTGTTCATAAAATTTTCAGAGATCCGGTTTTTTGTTGTCTAAAAATACTCAGTTCATAGTAAAAAGTGACATGACCATAATCTGATCGTAGAAAAAATTGACTGAGAAATACTATGATTCAGCGCTGATTTGCTATGTTGCTATGATCCAGGTTGCATCATCATTTTCCAAAATAATAACAGTTAAATATTATTGACCTTAAAACTTTGTTTCTACTATTGAAAACAATTAAATTAAACATTGTTTCTATTATTGACACAAAATGGTTTTTCGCTTCAAGAATTCAGGCAAATTTTTTATTGATAGATTTTTGAGAACATAGGAACATTGAATTTGCATATCAGATCATATTTTTTTTCAATTTTTGTAATGTCTGCAAGAGAATGACATTTTGCACTATTTCTTTTTAGTGTTGCCTTAAAAAATTTTACTTTGGTTAATGGAATTCAAAGATTTTTGTAAGTTTGAAATTCTTAAGAACTATATGAGGCATTTGGATAACATAGGCGCAAAAATGCTGATTAGTGAAGAGTATTTGCAAGTAGACTCCTGTCTTTCGTCAAAAAATTGCGCAATATTTAATCAGTTTTCTTTAAAATTTGTTCAATGGCCAGGAAAAATCAATTTTATCCGTTTCTATATGTCAAACTTCTGCGAGCACAACTTCTATGAAAAAAGTTATTCCTAAAACTTTCTTAATTGATTTTGCTTAGTAATTGAACTGTTTTTAATTTTTCTTGAGAAAATATCTACACAAAATAAATCGATGAAAAATAAACACGTAAATGATTTTTCAAAGATTAAAAAAATCATTGGAGTTCTCTGATTGAAAGTTCTGGTACTGGTAGCCCTAAAGATAGAAGCTGCGTTATGTTTTGATTAATCCTTAACTTATTCTTCGACTTTTTCTTATTTTTTCCCCATTTCTGAAACAATTTTTCTTGCGTTTTGAAAATTATGGAAAATTTCCACTAGAACTTGAACCTTGTTCAAATTTCATATTTTTCATAACATCAATTTTTCATTTTTTTCTCTGCCTCTTCTTCCTTTTCTCGCTGAGCAGCTGAATATTTTGTTTATTGTCACGTTCATGGATTGATTTAACAAATTAATAAAGTTACATTCTAGTTTGGAAAATTTTTGTACTGAACGACTTTGTTATAAAACCGTTAAATGTCCCTCGGTCTAAAATTAAAGGTCCCTCGGTCAATCACATAAAATTTTGTTTTCAATTTTTATCGCGTCTGATAAATATCCTCTATACCAATTCAATGCTCCCTGGTACTTTCAACGGAGTCAAAATCACTATGTAAAAATGCCGGAAAAATTACGCATGCATTGAAGTGATATCTAATTAAGTGAAAGTGCAGCCAAAAAGAATTTCCATCGCAGTTGAAACCTTCAAATGCTAACAAAAGAAAAACCAAGCATCAAAGGTTTGCATCTTTCTCCTTTTCGTTTAAGGAAAAACTAATTTAGGTGTAAATAGTTGAGGTAAACAATAAAGGGAAAAACTAACTTAGGTTTAAACGAAAAAAGTTTATTGGTTTTTTGTTATATTTTTCAATAAAAACAGGGCTTCATACCAGCATAATTGCAAAAACTGTAGAAAGAGTTTTAAAATTTATCGAAGGGCTATTTCAAGTCTAAATGAATGTAATGACACAAAACGTAGGTACAAATTTGCTATAGCTGCCTACAAACCCTCAAAGCAGCAGATGAACCCTCTCCAATTTGCAACAAACTTTTATCAATCGTCCAAAAATTTAGAACACTATCAAATCAATCCTGCATTTATTATTATTATAATTAATTAACTTTTCTACTGAAGAAGAACATCTAAAACAAAAAAGTCTGGAAGACGCCGAGCCTGAACAAAAAAATAGAGCGCTTGGCAAATTTTTTTAACAATTCGATTTCCCGAGCTTTTAAAACAGCGATATGAAAAAAATCGATTTTTATTGGGGATTATTATGTTAAATGGAACCTCGTTTAAGCAAAAGTTATGATTGCTTCCAATAGGCAAAAACAATTGGCTTCGAGTTTGAAGAATTTTGCCGAATACTATCTAAAACACTCGTAACCATACTTCAAAATGCACTCGAGGCTAGAATAAAGTCTAATCCCTAACAATTGATCCACGTACAAAAGAACTGATAATTTTTTTTAAAATGTATTCATTATTTCTATATCGTTCGTTACTACTCTCGTTTTTACGTGACAAACATCTTTGGCAAGGTAATGGGGTGAAGAATAGAGAACGTGCCTATATACCATGTTAGTTTATTTAGTCTAAAAAAATTTCATTGGACTCGGAATAGTGTGGTTAATGCTGGATGATGATCATAGACTAAAGCGACGCAAAGAAACGAAAAATTGGGGAAAAAAGTGGTAAAGTGGTAACCTTATGAGTGAATTTTTAGAAAAATTTTTATGAGAAGACAAATTTTAAGGGACATTTGACTAGATTTTAGAGTCAAGTGGATTTTGAATTTCCATTCTGAGTTTATACAAGTGCTGGACTAATTTCTACAAACCTTCAAACCTTAAGTTGAATATTTTTGTCTGAAGGATGAAAAATTCCTTTCGCAAAATCGAGTCTTTAATTTTCATCTTTAATCAAACCCCCTTTTTTCCAACCCACCATCAAATTTTGTCCTAAACTCAAATCACTTAAAATTTTCTTGTGCATGTCATTCTAGCAGTGCTGATTCTAAACAGTCACTTCTCTAAAACTCCTCTTCATGTAGTAATAATATTTGAGCCAAGCTTTTTGTAATAACCGAGGCTGAAAAGATGTCAGTGTAAGCTCTCTAAAAATACTTAATCTTTTCTTCATATGTCATCCGGAAGTAGATCTTGTTTCTGCTCCCATAAACAGTGCTGAGCCGTGATCATAAATATTCTGATTGTTTACTTTTTATGAAAGCAGACAAATCCCTGACGTTATTTATTAAAACAAAGATTTATAATGGTGAAATTTTCCGATTAATCTGTATTTTTTTCCTGTTGTTTTCCACTAAATTTTAACTTTATCAGTTTTTTTAAGGGAAATGTCTTCCGTTATCAAGTGTTCATTTTACTTTCTGTATAAAAACTGAACTAGTATGAGTCATCGGCCGAAAAAAGGTTTTTTTTTGTGACATAGTTAACACGGTAATGACGTACACACATTTTTCCTGTTATTCGAAAACCAGTTTTGTTGATCAATGCTCAATTGTTTGAACTGGAAGGGGAGGAAGCCGGAGGAGCCGAACGGGGGGCGGAATAACGTGTTGTAAAATGAGAATTGAAGCCGAGCACTTTTTGTTGACTTTAAAAGCATTCTTTCGAAGACAGTATTTTTTGCGGAAGGAAAACTTCTAAGAAAAAAGTTTAAGGATTATCTATTCGTGATCTAGTTCTCAGCACCATCTGAACACACATTTCCGATCTTGTTGCTATATACGGAGAAAAAAAAACAAAATGAACATTTCACATCTTCCTGATTGCTATATATGGAGAAAACAATCAGACATTATGGCTCAGTGGCTGAGGTAACCTGTACATTGTTGTAAAATGAACCAAAGGAGTGACTTCTCTAAGAGACTATTTTATGAATTATTAATTGGGCACAAGCATTATTGCTTTATTGATAGTTGTCAGTTGTGCCCTGCAACACCTTGTCACGCCATCAATTTTTGGTAAATGAAAATGACGCGCTATAAATTTTGCATAGCCGAGCACACAATTTTTGATGAAACAGTTGAACCATTTATTTTGAAATATAGCTCATTAAATATCATTTTTATTGGGTGTCTACTTTTGTTTTTTTTAGTCAATTAGGCCGTTAAATTGACTCTGATATATTATCAGCATGCAATAAGAACATTGCAAATATTTCAACATCATATCTAAAAAGGGTAGCCGATTGAGGAGAACAAAACATGAAAGGACAAATTGCAAAAAACGGTAATCTTTAACGTAAAATACTACAATTACTGCCAGCTGACATGACTTGGTTTGCGGCAAATTTCAAAAATTTCAATAAAAATTTTTTGAAACAAAAACAAGCAAGAAACTTGTTTATTTCAAAAAGTAAAAAATCAAAAAGATGACAAAAAAATTCACTTTCAACAATATAAAAAGAAATCTCTATTCTTTTTAGAAATGAAGCCGCTAGCAAACGCCGAAACCGCCAGTTGTGCATTTTGTCTGTAGCGTTTAATTTTTGCAGAGAAAGCAATCAATCAATCTGTTGAAAATTAACGCTTATAGAGCGCGAATTTTTTTGAAGCAATTTCATGCAGAAAAAAGATCAAACAGTTATTTTCCGATAAATATCATAGCACAAAAAAATTATAATTGGCATTTTTTTACTTTCATACATTACATAAACAAAAATGTTCTTCTTTTAATCGATATATAATAAAAGTACACATAGTTTGAAAGTTTCTGACAATATTTTTCTACTTCGAGTCTATCGCAGACTTGACAAAACCAGTGCAGATATAGTTCATAAAATCAATGTCCGTATGCGGAGCATTTTTTTACTTAATGCAAAAAATGCTGCCTTTATGAAAGTAGCGGTATTTTGGGCTCAGCAATTTTTTGTTTGTTTACAAAAGCAACGATCCTCCCGAAATCTGCTGGATCTTGATTGAGTGCTATATAAGAGTTCTTACTTACTGGGAGTTTTGTCTATTATTTTTTTAACCATAAGGAATCTTCAACTGAAATCCTAGTCCTTAAGAGCAAACGAAAACGATTCCAGAAATCGTCGGTATGTTCGGTCTCAAGCACAAGGGGTTTTGGGTATGTTTTTTTCAGGAAATTCGAAAGTACTTCGGAGAGAATAAATCTGAAAGAGTAAAAAAAAATTTCTTGAGTTAGTTGACAAAACAAGTTGAACCATGATAAATTGCATTTTGTTTTAAAATTGAATAGGTAACGTACTTGTTGAATTTTAATGAGGATTCTGTTGATTAATCTACATCCACTGCGTTTTGATATATTTTCTTGTGGTTTGAAACCAGCAGCTTCTTACTTTCAAACGTGATTTTCCTACCTAAATCTAAACATCCCAACAATGAATCGCACTTAAAAAAAGGAACACACCGACGGCACCGAAGAAAAAACTTAAGGACTTTCATCGATTTCGTCTATCTGAAACCGTACATAACAACAATTTTTACATCCACTGCGTTTTGATATATTTTCTTGTGTTTTGGAACCGGCAGCTTCCTACTTTCAAACGTGGTTTTCCTACCTGAAAACTCAACATCCCAGCAATGAATTGCACTTACAAAAGGAACACACCGACGGCACCGAAGAAAAAACCTAAGGGCTTTAATCGATTTTGTCTGACTGAAACCGTAAATAGCGACGATTTCCTTACGTTTGAAGACAAAAATTTTTTGACAAGGAAGGTTTTACTTAATTGTCTTATTTAAGGTCAAATTGGGATAATAAAAGCAGCAAGTTTTCCTTGTTAAGTAGAGAATTTTTTGGCAATGTATAACAAAGAATTACATGTGCGACGTTCATTTTTGAAATCATGAGGTTTGAAATTGCACGCGCTTTTCAACCACTAAAAGTCAATAATCAGAGTTTTTATCCTTAATTGAAGTCTTAGCAACTTTCAGGGCAACAATTAAAAAAAAACTTTAAAATCTTTGATTTTTTTTCCATAAAGCTCTGTTATCTTTTTTTTTCTCCGTATCCATTTCTATGATAGAGTTTGAAAATTTCAAAAAAAATCTGGCTAATCAAAACCTTGTTAGAACGAGTCTAAGAGGCTTCTATGGGTGAACAGTTGAAAAATTGAAGCCCTAGAATTGAATAGTGAAAAGTTGTCTTTTTTGCTGCAGTTTTCTCGCAAAGGGTCAGTTCTGTTCTTCAATATCTTTGCAGTTCTACCACTTTTATATATCGCAGCGGAGGATTTGATCTGACAACATTCACTGAACAAAAAACTATCAGACTCGCATGAAGATTTTTTACCCCAAATCTGATTTCAGGCTAGTTTTTTAAATCAAACTGAAGCATCGTTGGATCCATTTTGCTGTTTTCAGAATGTGCCAGAAATAGTTAAAACAAATTTTTTTACAACTCAAAATTGCATCTTTTGTTTTAAAAAAACTGCCGTGAAACAGCTTTTACAGACACTGTTTGGACTCAAATTTAAGTGAGGTTCAACGTGATACAATGCATGATATTGACAGACAGTATTTATTCGAAACAGTTGTCAATGCAGCTATATTGTCCCTTTTTGTGTTCATAAGAGCATGCTTGATTGAGTACAGCACTGACGCCTTTATAGCTCTCTAATCTGAGCTTGAACTGGTGAAAAGAGAAAGAACAGCCTTCAGTTGTTTTTAATCGGCAAACAATCTGTTCCGTTTTGGTAAACAATCCGCTTTATTTTCCCCAATCCACGCTTCATAAAGCGTAGCCAAATCAAATAATACCATTCTATTCAGTGACTTTGTGGGAGCTAATTCACTCAATTTAAGTAACGCTTTCTTCTCCCTCGTATGCGTGAAAAATTGAAGTTTTTGTTTGTTGGATGTTAAAGCTTGACCATGACGTTAGCAACACAATTGTTCGGTCCAATTAAAATATAGACTTTTTTGAAAAGCTAGAAATTGTGCTTTTTGTTTCCGTTTCTATTCACCTGCGAGAATTCAAACGTACGCAAGTCAGCGGTCAGCTTTTCTGAGACAAAATGACCTGTTGAGAGTATGTTTAAGACCTGAAGCGTGATAAAAAGACGTGGCAGAATCTGATATGAGGAAAGGCTCAGATTTTTACAACCCGTAACTAGGAAAAACCTTCCAGTTCACACACACAGGAAGCGATAAAAAGTTGCAAGGAAAAAACAAAAGCTAAACTTTGCACAGGAAGGTTTTGAATAAGTGTGTTCAGGAAATTGGTACAGTTAGGCTGAACAAACACACAAAGACCAGCACAAATGTTAACTTATGTGCAGCGATGGCAAAGATCATTCTGACAAAAAGAGAAGGTCTACTGAAACTCAAAAGAATTCTACCCGGTTTCTGAACTACGAAAAAAAACCCACTTAATTTTAGATAGGAAATAAACCCTACATGGAAATAAACCCCCACTTGACTTTTAACAAACTGCGCATTATCACGACCAAAATTCAAATTTAAATTCGGATTTGTTTTGATGGGGGTCTATATCAAACCTAGAATTGTGTGGGGTTTTTTTTTCTTCCGTGGGGATTTATTTCCTAGACCCAATTCTACCAATACTTTAGACAAAGAAAACTACCAATACTAATTTTTGCGTCTTTTTAGCTGGTTTGTTGTTTTTCATTGGTAAGAATTCGATAATCCGTCAAAGTGAATGACGATATTTCATAAGTTGGATATGTTTGAAAATGTCTCAACGGTGTTTCTATTTTTCTTCTCAAAAGAAAAATGAAATTGCTTGGTCCGTATTTTGAAACTTTTCTGGATAATCATCTATTTAGCTAAACTAATAAATTAAAGATTTTTCCGAAATATAAAAACAGTTCCTAAAAATTGAGTTTATTGTTCATTTTCAGTTATTTTACTAGAAATTTTGTTCAAATTAAAATTTACGACACTTTGCTTCCGCGAATATTTCATACAGTTGAAATAATGTGTTCAAATGTTTATACTGAAACTGAGAACATCTGATAATCTCTTAGCGGCCCTGGTATAGATTTTTTTTACATAACTTTATAACTCCTGATGCTAAACTTTCATTGCTCATTTTCAGTTATTTTATGACTATGATCCCGTAAAATTTTAAAAATCCGCTTTGTCAACCATTTTGAGAAAACAGGGGCTTCACTATAATATAAGACATTATGCCACAAACATTTTTGATTTTTCTCAGGAAAATGGGCTTATATGGGCTTTATTTTTGAGTCTTTTTGCACTGATTGTGAAATGTCTATTCTCTTTTATAAGCTATTCCTATAAAACTTGAATTTGTTTTGTAAGTAAATTCGTGTACTTCCTTCACTGAAAACATTTTCATCTAAAACATTTCATAATTTTTTTTTGAAAAATGAAACATAACACTGAAATTTTGCATTGCTTCAAGTAATTGCATCGTAAGTAGCAAAAAATACTCCAAGCAAATAACAGTAGTTATATAAGTTAAATATACGGTGTATTAGTGGTCTTGAAATGATTCAAACATTTAGTTTATAGGTTTTGTTGTGATAAGTTTTTTTAAGAAACGCAATAATATCTTTACTTGCATTTTACTTTTAAATACGCAAATCAGACAATCAATTAACACGAAATGTCCACGTTTTTGCTTCGATGTTCAGTGAATGCTGTCAAAAATTCTTAAGCTTCAGCAGTTTTATTGTTCCGACCAACTTTCGATAATATGCACAACTGGTTGTTTTTTGTTCAATCAATTTTTGACGATCAATATATCATTCGAGCTACAAGCAGTCTGCAGTCTGTTTTAAATTAAACAATGAATTAATGAGAAGTCCCAATTATGTTCCAATGATAACCAGTGAATGCAAATTTATTTAGTAGTAAAACTCATGGTTTTAAAGGCTCCGACAATTGTTTTGGTAAACTTTTAATGAATTCTTTATTTTTCCAGCATTTTATGTTCCTTTTGTATTCTAATGACTTAGTGTAGCCAACCAAATGCCTAATTTGTTCTCCAAAACGTTTTAAAGATATTATCTAACTCTAACGCTTTCTATTGATACATAATCGTTTTTTGCCAGCATAAATCGATAAGTATCCAAAATACGTGATTAATTTTTGATATAATGTTTTAATAGTGAAATAAGCTATTTTGGTACCATATGGAACGCTCTTTTTTGTTTTGATGGACAACCCACAATAAAAAGAGCAACCTTGGTCTAAATGTTGAAACGGGCGATTTCAACGAAAGCCAAAAAACATTTTATAACGTATTTTGATCTTTTATGTTTTTTATCTTAGTTAGCCAATCAAAGTAACTTATAACCTAAACCCATTATTGACAAATCACATTTAAGTGAACTTGAAAGCCAATTACTACTAACATTATTTCGGCTGAAAGCATACGGTTTTTTGGCTTCAGCGCCGTTAGCTGTGAACTGTTTGTAAAAGTTTGGGTTCTAGATGTATTTGTTGTTATTTTGTATTCTTGTGACTAAATTTTTTATATGACATGTACAGTTGGCTTGCTAGGCAGTGTCAACTTAATCGGATGCTTTTATCAGGTGAAATTTTCAATTTCTCTGTTTTATGGATTTGAAAAATTTGTTTTTTTTTTTAAAATAGTATTCTTTAACTGAGTCTTGCCAATTTCTGCCTCGTTTTTTAGATAAACTCAGCAAAAAATGTAGGTTGCAGTCTCTTTCAAATCAACATGTAGTCTTTTTTCCCCCGTTTTTATCAAATATATAATGTTTTCTTTTGCGTTGATATTGTTAGTTTTAGTATTTTTTTGGACATTTCCATTTTCTGAGATTTTTCGCCATCTTCTACTTTTATCACTTCACTAGAACATCAATGACGTGTCAAAAAACAGTACTGAATCCGAAAGAAGGGGCAGTAGATCAAATTAAATATTTTCAGCGAATAGATTAACTTTTTTTGGCGCTTCCTCGCGAAATTGAATTGACTTTTTGATTTTTAACCGTTATCGTAATTTTTGCAGATGTATGACATTCTCAAAAGTGAGTTCCCAACGTCGTCCTATAATAGTTAAAAGGGAAGCCATTGAATGCCTTTTGTAGATTTTTAAAGGTTTCGTGACTTGGAGTTTATTTGTTTCGAAAAAGTGTAAACTTGTATTTCAGCCTAATCATTTTTGTTTCTGTCTATTCGTCAATTTTTCTCATTGATTAAAAGTATCTTATGCTTTTTTTTGAATTGAAAGTTAAATGGCTCTAGATAACTTTTTTGATGCTCGATTGACGTGTCCTTTAAGTTTTTTTTAATAGATAGAGTTTTCGTCGTAAGTTGTGCTTGTTCTTTTTCTTCGATTTTGTTGTGTTCTGTGTCTCTCCATATGGCAAGTAACCTCTTGCGAATTATTAATTAATTTGCTTAATTGTTAGAGCTTAGAGCGATTTCTTAAATGTTTACACTGATTTTTTTTGAAACTTTTGAGAATTTTAAACAGCTTATATAAAAAGTTCTATCTCTTCCTCAGTGTTAGACAATTAAGTCCAAATTGTGGATGAGTGGAGTCGGAACATTTTGCGCAAACGCATATTACCGAGCCTCCTTGTTTTCTGATATTTAGAGTGCATTTTAGTTTTGGTGTCCGATATGCTCGGAACTTCTCTACATGTAACGGCTACTCTCCTTGTGTTTCACAAAGAAAGTTTTACACCGCCCAGTTGGTTCCGAGTGGTTACAAAACCTGTCCGGATACATCGTTTATGCAGTTTGCCTATGTAACTGTATATCCGTTCTGCTCTACTTACCGTGCATTCTCAGGAAAATGGGCTTATATGGGCTTTATTTTTGAGTCTTTTTGCACTGATTGTGAAATGTCTATTCTCTTTTATAAGCTATTCCTATAAAACTTGAATTTGTTTTGTAAGTAAATTCGTGTACTTCCTTCACTGAAAACATTTTCATCTAAAACATTTCATAATTTTTTTTTGAAAAATGAAACATAACACTGAAATTTTGCATTGCTTCAAGTAATTGCATCGTAAGTAGCAAAAAATACTCCAAGCAAATAACAGTAGTTATATAAGTTAAATATACGGTGTATTAGTGGTCTTGAAATGATTCAAACATTTAGTTTATAGGTTTTGTTGTGATAAGTTTTTTTAAGAAACGCAATAATATCTTTACTTGCATTTTACTTTTAAATACGCAAATCAGACAATCAATTAACACAAAATGTCCACGTTTTTGCTTCGATGTTCAGTGAATGCTGTCAAAAATTCTTAAGCTTCAGCAGTTTTATTGTTCCGACCAACTTTCGATAATATGCACAACTGGTTGTTTTTTGTTCAATCAATTTTTGACGATCAATATATCATTCGAGCTACAAGCAGTCTGCAGTCTGTTTTAAATTAAACAATGAATTAATGAGAAGTCCCAATTATGTTCCAATGATAACCAGTGAATGCAAATTTATTTAGTAGTAAAACTCATGGTTTTAAAGGCTCCGACAATTGTTTTGGTAAACTTTTAATGAATTCTTTATTTTTCCAGCATTTTATGTTCCTTTTGTATTCTAATGACTTAGTGTAGCCAACCAAATGCCTAATTTGTTCTCCAAAACGTTTTAAAGATATTATCTAACTCTAACGCTTTCTATTGATACATAATCGTTTTTTGCCAGCATAAATCGATAAGTATCCAAAATACGTGATTAATTTTTGATATAATGTTTTAATAGTGAAATAAGCTATTTTGGTACCATATGGAACGCTCTTTTTTGTTTTGATGGACAACCCACAATAAAAAGAGCAACCTTGGTCTAAATGTTGAAACGGGCGATTTCAACGAAAGCCAAAAAACATTTTATAACGTATTTTGATCTTTTATGTTTTTTATCTTAGTTAGCCAATCAAAGTAACTTATAACCTAAACCCATTATTGACAAATCACATTTAAGTGAACTTGAAAGCCAATTACTACTAACATTATTTCGGCTGAAAGCATACGGTTTTTTGGCTTCAGCGCCGTTAGCTGTGAACTGTTTGTAAAAGTTTGGGTTCTAGATGTATTTGTTGTTATTTTGTATTCTTGTGACTAAATTTTTTATATGACATGTACAGTTGGCTTGCTAGGCAGTGTCAACTTAATCGGATGCTTTTATCAGGTGAAATTTTCAATTTCTCTGTTTTATGGATTTGAAAAATTTGTTTTTTTTTTAAAATAGTATTCTTTAACTGAGTCTTGCCAATTTCTGCCTCGTTTTTTAGATAAACTCAGCAAAAAATGTAGGTTGCAGTCTCTTTCAAATCAACATGTAGTCTTTTTTCCCCCGTTTTTATCAAATATATAATGTTTTCTTTTGCGTTGATATTGTTAGTTTTAGTATTTTTTTGGACATTTCCATTTTCTGAGATTTTTCGCCATCTTCTACTTTTATCACTTCACTAGAACATCAATGACGTGTCAAAAAACAGTACTGAATCCGAAAGAAGGGGCAGTAGATCAAATTAAATATTTTCAGCGAATAGATTAACTTTTTTTGGCGCTTCCTCGCGAAATTGAATTGACTTTTTGATTTTTAACCGTTATCGTAATTTTTGCAGATGTATGACATTCTCAAAAGTGAGTTCCCAACGTCGTCCTATAATAGTTAAAAGGGAAGCCATTGAATGCCTTTTGTAGATTTTTAAAGGTTTCGTGACTTGGAGTTTATTTGTTTCGAAAAAGTGTAAACTTGTATTTCAGCCTAATCATTTTTGTTTCTGTCTATTCGTCAATTTTTCTCATTGATTAAAAGTATCTTATGCTTTTTTTTGAATTGAAAGTTAAATGGCTCTAGATAACTTTTTTGATGCTCGATTGACGTGTCCTTTAAGTTTTTTTTAATAGATAGAGTTTTCGTCGTAAGTTGTGCTTGTTCTTTTTCTTCGATTTTGTTGTGTTCTGTGTCTCTCCATATGGCAAGTAACCTCTTGCGAATTATTAATTAATTTGCTTAATTGTTAGAGCTTAGAGCGATTTCTTAAATGTTTACACTGATTTTTTTTGAAACTTTTGAGAATTTTAAACAGCTTATATAAAAAGTTCTATCTCTTCCTCAGTGTTAGACAATTAAGTCCAAATTGTGGATGAGTGGAGTCGGAACATTTTGCGCAAACGCATATTACCGAGCCTCCTTGTTTTCTGATATTTAGAGTGCATTTTAGTTTTGGTGTCCGATATGCTCGGAACTTCTCTACATGTAACGGCTACTCTCCTTGTGTTTCACAAAGAAAGTTTTACACCGCCCAGTTGGTTCCGAGTGGTTACAAAACCTGTCCGGATACATCGTTTATGCAGTTTGCCTATGTAACTGTATATCCGTTCTGCTCTACTTACCGTTGCATTAACTAATTTCACTAACTTAGTTTTGGATTTTTTCTTAATTGAACTTCGTCCACAGATCACACAATACGGGATCTCTGTTTGTTTACCAATTTAAACGTTTTGATGAAACAAATCTAAAGCAAAAAAATATATGCCTGATAAGTGTAATGAAAAAATGGTTTCTAACTTAATAACTTAATCCTAAGTGTGTCTGTGTTGCGATTTTCGCAGAGTACTCAGAAGTTAAAGATTGGAAATCGGGATACAGAAAATTGGATTCACTGTTCGAGACGTTTTTGACACAAGACACAATATTAGATGGAATATTGCTTAAGACAAAAAATGGTATCAAAACACAGTAACAATTTGACAAACAAACAGCTCAAGGGTTTGATTTTGACAAGACGCAGTAACAAATATACTGCTCAAGACTATATTATTTCATCAATTCTACTTCTGAGTTTATGTGCTAGCTCGAGTTGCTAGGCTGACAAAAATTGTGAGTTCTTTTTTTTGTTCACTTTTTTAGAAATTTATCAGCTTATTTGACGTACGCGACTGTTTCTGACTCGCTATACACAGTTTTCTCGCAAAGGGGATGGATAATTTGGACAAAAATCGAACACAGTAATAATTTTCGTCCTACGCATATATTTGGATCTGTTTTGAATCGGCGCTGAATTTTTACTTCTCACGCAATTTTGCTATTCCTTAAGCTCAGCTCCAACATCGCCGGCCCTGTTTTCCTTCGTAGAAACATCATCGCCAGTGGGTAATCTGAAGATGTTTGCTTGCGCACCCTCTCTTTCTTCAACACTTAGTGTTTTTGTTGCCGGTTTGTGTTTCTTAAGTACGCTCTGTACGTATGCCATTGTATTTACAAGTCAATTGAAATTGCTGAATCCTTCTCACTGAATCATCAGTTTTTTCTCTTCAACCTTTGCTGAAAGACCATTTGGTTGTTTTGTTCGTCCGAAGCAAATATTAAATTCACCTGTTCAGGCCATTCGTTTCTCGTTGCATTAACCAGGCTGGCCCAGTGAGCCATTCCCTTGTCTTAAATTCGTCAACATTGATCGCTCGTGTCCTGAGGTCACCTGCATTGTTAATACCACTCACATGATTCCACTGTGAAACATTAGTTGTATTCAAAATCTCAGTCGCTCTGTTTGCAACAAACAACTGTTGCTTACGGCGGGAGCTACGAATCCATTGCAGAACAGTAGTGGAGTCTGCCCAGAAGTTGGAACTGTGAATCTTCAATTCGTGTTCCTTCACTATCTGTTCTTTAAGTCTCACCCCAATCACTGCTGTTGGCAGCTCTAAGTGTGGTATGGAAAGGTGTCGCATCGGTGCGACTCTGTGTTTTCCTATTACAAACGCCAAGTCTGCTGAGTAATCTTGGGGCTTTGAACGTAGGTATCCCTTTACGCATATTGTGTCTCCTGATACGTCGGCAAACACATGAAGTTCCCATTTGTCCTTGGTTGTGCTGAAGTATCGTCTATCAATGCTGGTTCCTGCTACTCCTGGAAGCTGCGCTTTCCACTTGAGAAACTCTTCTTTTTCGTTAGGTTCTAATGAGGTGTCCCAATGTTGTCCATATTTGGTCTAGACGCTCTTCAGGATTCGTCTCCTATGAATACTGAATGGTGCAAACAGTCCAAGAGGAGCAGACACTAAAGAAACTAGAGATAAGACATTCCTTTGGATGATTGGGGTCTCCACTTCTTTGATTGTACCTCTACAATTCTGTAGACTATCATCGGTAATCGTCCACTGAAGCCCAAGCGCGAATGATCGTTCCTTGCTGGGTTCTTCTTCAACCTGCGTTGTGTCGCTGATTGATCTCAATTCCTCTGGGATTGCGTTGGTTACCACGTCGCTGTTGGTGATCCACTTCTTCAGTTCAAATATATGTTATGAGAGAAGAGGTTGATTTTATTTGAAAATCTTGATTGCTTCTTCAGGTGTTTCGACTAACTTGATGAAATCGTCCAGGTAGAAGTTGTTTTGGATTGTTTTTGCTGCAATTGGGAAATCGTCCTCGTTTTTGATCGCTACTCGCTTCAGAGCGTAGTTGGCACATGTTGGTGAACTCCTTCCTCCGAAAGCGTGACGTTGATGCTCGTAAAGTAGTACAGGTTCATTAGTTGTTGGTCGCCACAGGAGTCTCAAGCAAATTTCATCTCTTTCAGGAACTTGCACTTGCAGAATCTTTGATTCAATGTCTGCCGTTAGGGCTATTGGTCCCTCTCGAAATCGAATTATTGTTGCAATAAATCCGTGTAACAGATCGGGTCCGGCTAATAGATTATCATTAGGCATATATCGTTGTATTTGGCTGCAGCGTTGCAAACGCGACGAATTCTACCCGGCTTGTTGGAGTTTAGTACTGGATGATGCGGCGAAAACCATTCCTTTCCGAAAGTGCGCCTGACTTACGATTTGTTCAGGATCTTCAAATATCTTTTTCAACATCTGCACCAATTGACTGTTTATACATTTTTTTCAAATAGGGGTCGTTTTTCCTCTTCGTTTCAATGAGTAGAGCTGACCAAGGGCCAAGCCGCAGTTGGGCTCCGTACTTTACTCCAGAGCATGCCTACTTCATACCACTCGCCTGTAAACTTTGTCGTGCTCTCTAAGAAGTTCTGAGCTTGCTGCTTTTTCTTTGATTGACTTACAACATTTGTTTTGGAAGCATATGTTTCTATGTCCCACCATGATTGGATACTTTCTGCCACTTTCACGTCTTCTGTGGAGGCGAAATGACAAAAATGTTGACTTTTCTTGCCTGTCATGGGACCACTGACTACCCATCCTAATTCTGTTAAGACGGCGAAAAGCTCACTTCGTTTTTCAATCTTATAATCCAATGGACATTGAATTTTGTAAGCATCTTGTCCAAGTATGATGCTTGTTTCCAACAGGTTGAATATTCTGTTAGTGAGAACATTCAGGTGTCTGAAGTTTTTCTTCGGTTCCTTGTAATCATATGTTGTGTTTTCCAACGAGATTGATGGTTGTGCAAACGCTTCAATCGAATGAACCTTTGAATGTAGTCCCCTTATTGTGATAAGAACCTTCTCTGTCCTTAAATCTTGCGTCCCGTGTATGCCAGCTAAGGTCAAGGTAACATCCGTGCCTTTGGCTTGTACTTGATCCTTGACACTTTGATCGATGATTGATACTGTTGAACTACTATCGAGGAAAGCGTAGGTAGTCAACTTGATACCACCGCTCTGAACCAATACCTGAACTATTTGAAGAAAACTAGGAACTTGGTTACATTAACTGCGTGACTACCCTCCTCCATTTGGTTTTCTGAGTGTAGCAGTCTGTGGTGGTTTTCAGTACATCCACTTCTACCGCACGGTTGGGCTTTACAATAGTTGATTGTATGCCCTTTCCCCAGACATCCAGAACATAAGCGTTCTTTTCTCACTGCCGCATAGCGATCGGTGACTTTCATGATCTTTAATATTAGACTCTTAAATATTCCATAATTTATGAGTACCATCCGCTCAGTTGTTGTTTTGCATGTGCTTCGTTTCATTTGCATTCGAACTCGCACTAACATTTGACAATTCTGAGAATCGTTTTTTTGTTAGTTTTTGGTGGATTATCTTCCTTTCGTTCGCTCTTGGTTGATGGCTTTCCTTCATGGACAAAAGCCATTCGAGCTAACCACTTTTCAAGGAGATTGGGGTCGGGTCTGTCTTCTTGGCACTCGCCAACGAAGAAGAACCACTTTTTTTTCGAGTTTGGGGGCAGTTTTTCAATTGCCACTTGCAGCGTTGAAATTGAACGCAGGTCGCCCTCATAATTGTATTGCTTCAGTACATTAACTAGGTTGCTGATTGTTAATGAGTAAATAATTATAGCCGTTGAGTAGTGCATTCGATTTGGTTGTTGATTGCGCATCATGTTAAGCTGAGCGTCAACAATTAGTTAAGGTCGCCACATATCCGTCCCAGCAGTTCCCACGTTTGAGCGTAGAACTTTTCCGAATAGCTCATTGCTGATATAGCTGACTTTGCTTTACCTGTGAAAAAAGGTTTCAAGTGGCTCATTTTCTCTGAGTCAGTTATATCGCGATTGTGAACCGCTACTTTGAACATATTCGACCACTCCGACCACTCTAGGGAGTTTCCGTTGAATGAACTCAACTTCAACTTAGGTAGCTGACTACTATTGAATTATTACGCTTAAACTTGTTTTGTTCCCGGGCTGAGCTGACACGCTCTCCGCTTGGTGATCGTGACTTAAGTAAACTTCGCGTTTGAAGCTTACCCTGGAATAATTATTGTCGTATTCCCGGGTTTCTCACAATCCCGGATTTCTCACATTCGAAACTATAATTGTGCAAGTGAGAGAATTTATCCGAGCTACTGAGCCAACCAGAAACATCTTTGTTCTTCAGGGTTTTCCAATTGAATGGTGATTTACTTCGAATACTAGGGGCTGCACTATCATCAGAATCTGATGCTCTTGCGTCAAGAGCTTCTTTCTCGTATTCCAGTTTCAGTGCACCGTCTTCTTCAAAAAGTTCCATCTCCATTTCAAGCTCTTGCCTTTTCAATTTGAATTAAATTTTCTTCAACCTCATTTTTGATGCAAAGTCTTTCTCTAGAGCCGCAAGTTTTTTTGCCTTTTTAGCTCATTTATCAGGGGAGGCTTTTGAATCGTTGTCCATCGTTGAGTTTTTATTTTCAACAGTTCGTTGGGAAACTCCTACAACACACTGTGAAGTCTTAACGGCAGTTGGTTCTGCATCGCTGGTCAATCGTGCGGTTTGATTCTGTTGATCCGTCATGTTTGTTTCTCCGTGAACGTATGGTAACCAACCTGCGTTAAAATTTAGTCGTTCAACTTTGTGACGTTCACACAATTCTGGATCACGAAGAATATTTGCTCGCTTCCGAAGAAGAATGCAAAGAGAGTCATCAAGCTTCAGTATCTGTTGATAAATGGTCTTAAGTTTGCTTGATCCATCGTTGTTTCTGATTAGCTCCTGGCCCTCCTGAGTTTTTGTTTCGAGTAGTTTTTGGCAGTTGCTAATTTGTCTATGAAAAAAGTCTTGATTCTGTGACGAAGTCATTTCCTCTGTACTTTGGGACTGGAGCTTGAATCTCTGAGTTCTTAATTTAAGTTTTCCGTACTGAAAATTGCTGGTTTCTTAAGATTTCCGTGTTGAAAAACGCGGCATTCTTAATTTAGGATATGGCGTTGAAAACCGCAGAATTTTTATTATTTCCGTACTTTTGTTTATTTGCTTTAATTAAGCCTTGCTATTCGACCTCTAATGCACTTTGCCTGATTGGCTTTGCATCGTTAATTTGCCTGTTGAGTTTTGTTTCGTTCGTTGATGCCGTTGGCACTTCACTTGTTGAGTTGGAGAGCCGTCTGTTTATCACTGTCCGGATTGGCGGACCAAATGTAACGGCTGCTCTCCTTGTGTATCAAAATGAAAGTTTTACACCGCCCAATTTGTTCTGAATGGCTACAAAATCTGTCCGGATACTTGGTGTATGCAGTTTGCCTTTGTAACTGTATATCTGTTCTGCTCTACTTACCGTTGCATTAACTAATTTAACTAACTTAGTTTTGGATTGTTTCTTAATTGAACTTCGTCCACAGATCACACAATACGGGATCTCTGTTTGTTTACCAGTGTAAACGTTTTGATTAAACAAATATAAAGCAAAAATATATGCCTGAGAAGTGTTATGAAAAATTGGTTTCTAACTTAATCCTAAATGTGTGTGTGTTGCAATTTTCGCAGAGTAAACACGAGTTGAAGATTGGAAATCAGAGCACAGAAAATTGAATTCACTGTTCGAGACGTTTTTGATACAAGACACAATATTAGATAGAATATTGCCCAAGACAAATTTTGCTATCAAGACACAGTAAAATTTTAACAAACATACTGCTCAAGAGCTCAGCTCCAACACTACATGTTCGTTAAGTTGTCAGACCGAGTCTTATATGAAACTACGAGCCAAAATTCCGAGCCATTTTGACAAACAAAGAAGCAATAGAAGAAACACAGCACACGTCACCTAATCTAAAAACCTAAAGATACCTACTTGCTTGAGTACAAGGCGCAATAAATGACTTTAACGAAAATGCGGTATTTAGGCTAAGTCTTCCAAACACTTTTCAAACTTCCAAACACTTTTTGAAATTTGGTTTGCTAGGTAAGCAAAACTCATTTTATATATATATATATATATATATATATATATATTTATATATATATATATATATATAGCGTCAATAGAGACATTAAAGATATTTTTTTCAAGTTTTTTTAAAGAGAAATAGAAACAACTTAAAATCTATATGTATCTATATATATATATATATATATATATATATACATATATATATATATATATATATATATATATATATATATATATATGTGTGTGTGTGTATGTATATATATATATATATATATATATATATATATACCTATATGTTTAGATATATATATATATATATATATATATATATATATATATATGTATATATATATTTAAGTATATATATATATAAATATATATTTATATATATTTATATATATATATATATATATATATATATATATATATATATATATAACCACATTTAGTACAGCTAATATATTAGTTAACAAGGATATTCAGGATATCGAGTTGAAACGGACTCGCCCCAAAAACTTTTCATATCACAAATTTATTTTTAAAATTTGATTTCCTTGAAAATGCTTCAGAATTTTCCAAGACGATTTGCAGTTCTCTTTTACAATTTGCATCCCATTGTCCAATCTATAATTCAGCAGAAGTCCAATCTATAATTCAAATATTTTAACAATAATATACAAGGAGCAATGCCTTTGATTTTTCCTTGTCACATTTATATCCAAATTTTCAAAAATGGCCATTGTGAATTTTGTGGTTTTTTTTCTAAAACAGAGAGAGGTACATTTTTTACCTTCGGGATATAATTTTTCCTTTTAACCTTTTTCGTTTGTATTGCGGCCTACACCCAGAAATAATGTAATGACTTTTCACAATTTTATCTTTTTTCTAAAGTCATGAATCTTGAGTAATCAAAAATGTAGCAGGGAAACAAAACTGCATATTTGAAAATATTTGAAAAGCTTTTCAAGTTTATGTCGTGAAAATTTGTTGGAATAATGGTACAATTTTTGTTTGCTTTGGTATTGTATTTCAGCTTATATAATTAACAAGTCGCAATCTTGTGACCCTGACAAATAACGTTGTTTGAGAGCACATATTTTGTACGCACTGAAAATTCAATTTGATCACTGGATTTTTGAATCACTGAATCTTAAAGAAGCATAAATATTTCTCAAATAACTGAGAAAAATGGAGAGATTTCACTTTTCCACTCTGTTCTTATCAGAAATAGTATTCGATTTTTTCGTAATTGGCCTTTAGATTAATTTTGTTGCGGCATTTTAAACTTTTCCTAGTTCATGTTATTTTTTTTGACTTTTTTTCTATTGATTGAAATCATGAATTTTTTTCTGACTGACAAGTTATAATAATCGGTAATGAGAAACTTTTTGTTTATAATTTTTTAATTGACTTTAATCAGCAGCTCACATCCGAACAGCAACAATAAAACACAAAATCAACTCTATTGGATATTTGTTTATTTGTGGATATGCGCCTAGTGTTTTTTCAGATTATTTTATTTTGAGGGCAAATATGGCAAAATTTCCGGTTTTCTGCATTGAGTTTTACGCCAATATTTTAGAACTCAATTTTTAGAAAACTGTACAGATAATTGAAGATGATTGTCGTAGAGCTAACTGGTTTGCATTTTCCATTATTTTGTCGTGAGCAAATTTTTCAGAGTCTAGTTAACAGATCAGATAGTCGTGATGGTAGTTTTCGCTTCCTGAATACAATGATATTCAATACTTAGCTGAAAAAAAAGTTTCACAAAATTTTAATTGAAAGCTTGGAGGCAGTCTTTTTTACTCTAAGAGCAGAGACTTAATCTCAAGCATATATAATTTAAGTTTGATTATTTACAACTAGGAGCAATTTTTCGTTTGTGTTTGCAAACGTTTTTCTCTGAAAACAGTGGAAATAAAAATTTTGATAATGCCAAGTTGTCAACATTTCTGTTAACAATTAGAGGAATCGCTAACGATTTTTCGGAGACAAAAAAATGTAAAAAAAAAATCAGAAGGCAAAAAAAATATAATGGCAAAGGTCACAAAAAAAATGTTGAACTTGAACTGCGACCTCTTGTTGTCTTTTTGAGCCAAAGGCGGGTAGAAAGGTAGAAAGGAAGAAAATGCTTACAACGTGTGAAGTAGCAATTGAGAAAAATTAAAAATCAATGAAGCAAATGTCAAGTAGTTTTGGTTCAAATTAATTTATCTCGAAGACAGTTAAAATCAGTATTTGAACAGTGAGCACGTCAAATTTTAAATCATGCAAAAAGCCGCAAGAGTTATTTTTCAGTTATATTATTCTTGACACTAACTGATATTCTAGCCAAAACTGTTTTTAAATGATTTTTATTGGGAAAAAAAGTTGAAAATTTCAGAGTTTTTGACTTCATATATCTTTTTTTAAAAAATTCAGTGAGCTGTAAGCTGTAGCCTTCTTGAGCTATTTGTTCTGATTTTTAGGTAGATATCAAGCATAGGGGAATATCCTCCAAAGTTTCTAAGAAATAGTTTTGCTTGTATCATTTATGTCCTTTGTTTGTTTGCTCTATGTAGTTGAGAAATAATAAATTAGTGAAGAGAGAGTTCTAACCACTGGTCATCTTGTAACCACTGGTCTAGTAACATTTGTAATCAATGCTTTAAAGATAGCTGTTGTTGCCATTACGTTTTAAAAAGTTTGCGAACGAATTAATTTGAAGATTTTGATGGCGGATAGATATAATTTCTTGTTAATGTGGTTCACTGGTTAGATGTTGTTAGTTGGCTCAATCTTTCAAAATTTAAAGATTTTAATCTATGGTGGAAAAACTTAAACACATTGTTAACTTTCTGCTTTTCGTTTTTAGATGGGCACAAAAAACCAAGTTTGATGAAAGCGTTGTCAAGATTTCTTTGAAGAGAAAGTTGCTTTGAGAGAGAGAGAATTTAGGTTTTTTTTACGTTCCGGATTTAGATATCTGTAATTATTTCAGCAAGATGTCTTCATCGATTTGTTTTCCTTTTCCTTGAGATAATCATATGCCTCTTTCATTTATGCATATCATATGCATATGATAGACATGAGGGTAAAAATTAATTTGTTTATAATTTTCGATTCTTTTGCCTGTTGTGGACAAAAGTGACAAAGCCTTGCCAGCTAAGTTTTTAATTGAGAAAAGTTTACCAAAATTGATACCAGAAACAACAAATTTAAATTTAATAATTCGAAACTACGGATAAATATAATTTCCTTCCAAAATATTGAATTTTGCCTCAAAAAAGATATCTATTGGGCTATAAATTATGTTGCTCGATTTTATATAGTTTTTAATGCAGGCGCAACTCAAAGGTAATGAAGTTTTATCAGCCTGGATACAGGTAGTCACATAACTGCTAATGGTCTTCGTAATCCGCCAATAATATTTCAAGAAAATCTAAATCAATTAGTCATCAATTGAGCTTTCTATCAATTCGGTCTAATTAAAAGCCTTCTTTCATTTCTGTTTTCTTAACCTATTGTTAAATATCGTGGAAAGTATATGCTGGCAAAACAAAAACTTGCCGAGACAAAAACCTAGATCACTGATTGCGTGTAGAAAGAGTGTGGACAACAGTGACAACAGTTAACTAGAACTTGTCACTGCTGTTGACGTTTGCTAAAAGCAGTCATTTGTGGACAAATTTGAGGGATGTATTCAATCTTGAAACAATTTGAGCTAGTTTTGCTTAGTGTCACTGTTATCTACGCACACACATTCAACTCCAACCTTGAAGTATGCAGTGGTTGTGAATAACTTTAGAATTTACAAGTAAATTTAATCAATAAATTTTACTATTTGCACCCGTAACATCAAAAAGTTAAAAATGAAGCTCATCTTCGCTCTGATGAAAAATTTTATGCGCAAAGAGTTTTATTTTGGTCTGATTCAAGAACGTTCCAAGTTAAAATACTATCTAATAGAAAGATTAGTTTTCACGAAAAAAAATCCATGAGCAAATAATTATTGCTTATCAAAAACTGATAACAATTTTAGAAGAACATTCTTAACGCTACGCTACCATTCTCTGCCATTCGTTTGTGAAAGCATAAAATTTTGAAAGCATAAAATGCGTCGAAAAGACTGTCTTCTTCGAAAATCAAAGCCCGTCTTGCTAGATCATGCAATAATCTTGCAATATTCTTTGAAGAAGATGTTTAGTTTCGCAAGTTAACTTTTTCTTGTCACATCTTGTGAGAATCAGGCATTTCAGGCCTAATTTTTGTCTCGCCAAATTAACTTCTGTTTTCGACTATACTCTTAAAGTCGAAAGTCAAGTTTAATCTCCGTAAAGGATTAAACCTTTTTCTTTCAAATTTAACGTTCTGCTTTTGGTTACTGTTGATAGAATCATGGCATGATCTCAATTTTAAATTTTTTTTAATGTTATTTAAATTTTTTGACAGATGAATACCCTTCAGTACAGTATGAGCCCCTGATAAACAACGCCGAGGTCACTCTCTGCTGCCTGAAACTTGAGATCCCAGACTACTGCCTACCCATGTGTGACGGTCACAGCATGCGTGAACACTTTAGCAAGAAGAAAATATGTGATCAAGTTTACGAAGAGCGACGCAAACAATGTTTCAAAACGAGAGTGGAACCCGAACCAAAATTTAGTACCGAAAAAGTAGATGTTTGGATTCGGCCTTTACCGAATACGACTAAAAAGTACCAGCCATATTCCTCAGACTCCACTGATCGGGAGTTGAAAGATCAGGGAATTTCATCACAGCCCAAAGTTGTTATTACAAAAAACCCACCTTTGAGCGGCCATGGCCGTAACGATAAACAAACGTCAACAAAAGCGAGCTTAAATCAACATCATGTCATTAATTATTTGTTATTTACCACATTAAGCGGCCAATTTTTATATCGCGTGATATTTTAATTTAAAGTCATTTATTTACAAAAATACAAAAAAGAGATTTACATTGTGTTCACAGAATTTGATATACTTTTGTTTTTAATCTCTTTTTCTGCTCTAGATGTTAGGCCAAAAACACCTTGAAAAAATAAAAGAGGTATGATATCTTAGTGGCTTTCAAGCCACTCTTTGTAACAATGATTATGCGCGGGGGGTGTTTTGATCACAGGTAACAACACCTAACAAAATTTACCAGAGCGTATCAGCTAAACACACAATAGCACCAAGCCTTTTTCCTACGGCCCTCAATTTTTCATGTCTTGTCGTATAAGCACGCATGTTTTATACTGCTTCTGGTGTTCTTTTTACAGCCATACAGTTTTAGGTTTATACAAGCTTATAAGTTCAAAAGTGACAGTTTAATTACTTAATCGCCAAAATGGCCCATCGTATCTGCGAGCAATAAACACATACATTAAACAGGAACGGGAAAAAGCCTTCAGCCTTTTTTATGATGCATAGCTCAGGCTTACACAACAAAAGCGTTCACTGCACGTTTTTCCATCGCTACCTATGTCTGATTGGCGGTTATAATTTGCGATACGGAATTACTCAAAGAGCTGTTATGGCTCGTCTGCACAAGGTGGCTAAGATTGACAGAATGTTCACAAAATCTGATAAATGCCTGATAAGACAAAGCTTTTACCTTTTTTCAATATGCCAAAAAATGAATCTTAGGGGACAAGAAAGGGAAGTTGATTGATGCGTATTTAATGACTATAATACATATTTTGTTTCCTTAAAACATTTCTGCTGTCAACATTCCTTTCTCTGTTGTCTCAGCTTTTCTGAGTTCAGTTTGTTCAAAAAGGTTGAATAATTCATAAATTGACAAATTACCATTCTTTCTTAAAAAACAAATGGCTTACATTGAAGTAGCAGCACCTCGTCTCAACGAAAAATGCAAAATGAAAGTTCACAGTTTTTAAGATAGTAGCGAAACAAGAGTTCACAAAACCCGTCATAAAGCATCGAGTGTTTGATAATTTTTCATGCCTAATGCGTTTTGTTTTTAGCTTTTAGCTTCTTTTGAGGACTAAAGGGGGTTGGCGAATATAATCTTAAAACCATTTGACTAAAATGCTAGCGACGCCAACAGTTAAATCAGACGTTTTACGTTGAAGTGAAAACGCACGTGAAATAAAAACACTTGAGTGGCGGAAAAAAGATGCACGCGTCTGTAAGTCGACATCACGAGTTGAAATGACGTACAAAATTTCAACATAATTTTCAAATTTCATTACTTTTGACAAAGAATTCAATGATAAGGAAATTCATGTTCTTGAATTTTGCCACTTGAGCGTGTTGTACATGTGAACTATCGCATCGCACCCTCTTTCAGTGAACTTAATTTCGAATAATTTGTCAGCACAAGAAACAAGAAGACTATGTAATGTGCGTTCACACATAATGTTCCGACCCGCTAACGCACAATTTTGACTTAACTGTCTTTCAAATTAGGAAGAGATTAAAAAATTGGAAAAATTACATTTTTTCCAAAATAGGTGGCGTAGGAACAAAAAATCGCTTTGGAATTAAACCATGAAACGAAGTGAATAATGCCGTTTTAAAAAAAAATATTGAAATATGCCATTAACGAGACAAGTAAAGCAACAAAATCAAACTACAAAAACAAACATTAATTACAACAAAAGCGCAATGTCCATTTAAGAAAAACAATTGAAAAAAAATCAAAATAGCATCTCATAGAAAATAAAATAAACAAATTAACTTGAACTTCACCAAAACAGATATAGAATTTGTCTTTAATACTACTAGGTAGCAAGTAGGGGACACTAAAAAGTGCAAAGTTAAAAAAGTAGTTGCTTTTAACAAAAAATAGATTTCAAAAACATGAAAACAAATTGTAATCAGCTGAAATCAAAAAATAAGTTTAATAATGACTCCATAGCAAGCCATTCAGACTAGTGATTTTATCACACAAGCACAAAAAAAGACAAACTTAGGCAAAATTAAAACAATTCTAAGTTCTGCAAGAAAACGATGTCAGAGCCGTTAAAATCATAAGTTAATCGCTGATAACAATAGATAGTTTCAACTACGCCCCCTGAGCTTCATTATTGTGATATTTGACCTGTCATTAAAATAATAAAAATATGAAACAAAAAGTGAATTTCAGAAAGTAAAAAATATCGAATTAAAAAAAAGGAAACTCAGAAGGCCGAAAAAACGATAAAAAACGAACAGCAACATGATAACAGCAAAATAATAAATTTTCGACTAAGAACACTGATCTGGTCAACTTATACCTCCATAGAATGCCATTGGAACCCGTCATCAGTGGGCTTGAACCATATGGTTAGACAGAAATAACAAATAATGTGCTCAGATTTTCAAAAAAGTTCATGCAAACAATGTTGAAGCCGTAGGAAGAAACAATGAGCTTTGAGCTGGGTATGTAACATATGTTTATTAGGCCTCTGTTGCCCAAAATTATTATCGGCCGGTCAATGAGCAATGACTTTAGATAAGACAACCTTCCAGTAAATCATCTTGAAAGATACAATAAAGGCGAGATTTTTTTAGATACCTCGCCGTAAACAGTAAAACAGTTCATAATTTTTTTGGTTAAAACCCACGATTGGAAAAAAGCTAGACATCATATTGCTGCTCTTTTTTAATGTACAACTGTAGTTGTTATTTTTCGCGAACAATGTGAAAACGTTTTGATAAAAAAGTCGATGAATGTCTTTATGATTTTTATATAAATATTGAGTTATGTTAGAAAACAAAGAGGCAAATTTTTAAATCCAGAACATTCCCATAAAAATAAAAAGTAAAACTGAACGTCTCTGGACTGTTTAGGGGTTGCTTCATTGTTTCTTAGTTCTGTTCTTCCGGCAAATTTAAATAATTTGTGCTATATAAGTAGTATATAGAGGGACCGAGCTGCCCGGGGGGGGGGGGGGGTGACGACCCACATGTATTAAGATTGGTTATAGCAATTGTAACTTATTTAGGTCATCTTTGAATTAGTGAGACAATGTATAAAGATAGGTAATAGGTTTTACATGTATTAACATTAGAGTTTTTGGAACAACGTATAAAGATAGGTTATAGATTTTACATGTATTAAGATTCGATTTTTGACAATAATGTATAAAGATAGGTAATAGATTTTACATGTATTAACATTAGAGTTAAGAGAACAACCTATAAAGATATGTAATAGATTTTACAAGTATTAAGATTGGATTTTTGACAATAATGTATAAAGATAGGTAATCGATTTTACATGTATCAGGATTGATTACATATTACCAATTTGCTAATGAATCATCGATACTTGTAATATTGACATTTGTTATCTAACTGTAGGCGAACATAAATAGAGATTATTTCTAACTACATCATCGCGTTGAGTACATTATCTGATTGATATTCTACATTGTTATATTGTACCAATGTACGAAGATAGCTAATAGGTTACAAGTAACTGGAGTAGTACTTGGCACACGTATTGTGACTGATAAAGACAGTGAGTCTTCTAGTCGCTGATGAGTCATCGAATCTTGTTATAATATGTTAAGATTTTCAGCTGTGGTTACTATTGTGTATCATATCTGGTTATGGTGGGATAGTAAAATGAGTTGTTGCTCCAGAGTTGTTGCTCCACCGAGAAAATTTACAATATCCAGAAATTGAATATCCTCAAATTTGAAGGAGATGAACTGATTTGTCTTCTTGATTACCGTAGGTGTAATAGCTTTGTCGTTAAGAAGATGAGGAATGAGATAGGTTTTGATCAAATTCAGATCATAATTTCCACTGTTGAATCCAAAAACTGGTAGAGTGTCAACATAATTATTGAAATGACACTGGAGATCAAGGAGCTGCTTTTGTTGGTATCGTAAAAAAATTTTAGAAGCTTTACTATCTTCTGCTTTGATACTATTTTCCAACTGACTTTCGGAAATAATCTCCAGTCTAGAGGAAATATCACTCAACCTGCTTTCCATCTCAGCTTCCACCTCCAAGAACTTGGGTCTCAAGTCCGCTTTGTTTTTTGCTGATAAGGTTTCAAGTTGCGCTACAAACGATATGATGAGACGATTGGGATCCTTTTCGCATAAGAAAATTGGTTCGTTCAACAGATTTGAAGAAATTGATACCGATACAGGTACAAGAGTACCAATCCACGATGTTGTAGCTGTGTTACTGATATCCACTGAATGAACACATATTGCTTCGAAGTCGAAGACTGCTAAATTATTGAAGAGGGTATAATCTTCTGGATACGCGATTGAGAAGTTGTCAAGCTTCTCAAATAGTGTTTCCCGCAAAGAATAAACAGCTCGCGGATAGACATTTCTCTCTCGTTCTTTACAAGTTTTCAAGTGACGGTTGAAATGACCTGAATGGTGGAAAAAGACATCACAGCTGGGACAACGAAACTTCTTGAAGAATTTGTTGATATCATTAACATAACATATATGGTTGTTGTATCGAAGCAGTTTAATGTTTTCGTCACATCGTTCAACGCTGCGTCGAACAAGTTCACCAATAATTTCACCGTCTTCAATGTCAAAATCATAGATGAAAATGTTTTGTTTGATTAGTTCTTCAATTATTGGAATTTGATCAAAGGAAACACCTGTGAAACTTTCAGGGTCGCAACCACTTGCAGTAACAAAACTGTGAAAAATTTTAGTTGCATTTGGTTCAACTTCTACTGATCCAAATAAATGAATAGCAATTGCACGGAATAAACACAAATTATCGTTATATGGTTCATTGTGTCCATTTGAAACGAGACAATTTACTTCAGGATTCCTTAACAATGGCTCTGGAATAGGAGAATCAGTACAACCCATAGGTATATTCGTAAGAAGCGCTACAAAAACGGTAACATTTGTAATTACTGTGAATCGCCATTTTGAGTTTTGACGTTCTTTTGTACATGTTTCAATCAAGTCAAGTTTCGCAATTTCGTTCTGCAGGTTCAATAAATCGTTTTTATTGCTTAGCAGAAAAGCTCGATCCAGGAGTATGGTTGAAGCTATGTACGAAAACAGTCCCGAATACTTCAAAAAGTTTCAAAAACGATTCAAATACACTATTTGCGACACAGAACCAAAACTACAAGATTCTGGAATAGAAAATTATGCGTACGGTTATCATTCATCTTCGACCGTTACTGTTGGTTGTTCCTTTGGTTCCAGCCATTGGCATCTTATTTTTGAGGATACAAGTTTAGAAGATAAAAATGTTTTTTCTCCGTATGCTTCTGTGCCGATACCTTGTCTCGTGACCTGTTTCAAATTTCTTATTTTGCCTACTGAGAAAAACTATGTTACTCGTGGTGCTATTGTTTCTCGCTTACATGTCGCTGTGGAGTATTTATCAAAGTTTAATCATGTTTCAACCAACAAAACTAAAAAACAACTTCCTTTGCCCAATCCTGTGAAAAAACTCTCAACCATTACTACAACTTCTAACAAACATGCTTCTACTATCCCCGATGTAACTATAAAAAGATTTTGTCAACTAATGCATGGTGAACATTCATCTTCTCTCTATCAGATTATGGATATTCTTTTGAGTGGACAAGGGAGTTTTGTACGTGAGACTTCAGACTATTTAATGAACTTCCAGTTCTGTAAAAATTCTAGTGTCTAAACTTAAGCTGTCATAGAAAAATTTAATTCAATTTTACTCCATATGTTTTACAAATGCTAGCAATTGCAATTCATTTACATCTGGTACAAAAGGAAATTTACTGCTATAAAAATAATGCGCAATATAGATGCAAAATAAACCACAAAGTTGTGAGTCTGCTGATTGCAGGGGGATTGAATATCTCTTCTGTGCTCCGTAACATCCATCATCATATGCAAATCAGTACATTGCTGTATAGGGAGAAAATATCTTTGTAGGCAGTCAGAGGTAGTGCTAACGGATCTTTAAAGCATAGTACGGGGTATGCGTAGCGTTTGGCAAGCATCACCCAATGCGTTCCAAAAGAATCAGCTCGTGATGCGTTTACAATTATAAAACTGTTAACAGGTAAATTTAATGGATAATTGCCAGCGACATAAACACTTCGAAATTTGTATTTGAGATGCTTGCACTTTTGAACTTGAATATAAATTTGATCTTCGTTCATTAGTATGCGTTCATAGGCAGAATATTTTTGGATACGTTTCTTGCAGAGTCAATATACACCGTAGATGATTTTTCACCGAGGAAGAAAACTTCAACGTTGTTTGTTAAAGCTGTATCAAATTTTAGCTCGACCGATATAGACGATTTTGTTAGTTCAGGATGAATAATATCATGTGTGGCTTCTTGCGTACTAGTCAGGTCGAAAACCATTATAAAATGGTTTGAAAAATCACTCAATGGTATTCCATGACCGTTTTCTACATAGGCTAATGCGCTCATTGAATTGTAGTACAAACGCTTGTTGTCAATTGTTGACATTGGTGTACCGGCTGTAGCGAAACCGTTTCGGAACACTGTAATCTCACGCAGCCCAAATTTTCGATAGTTGAAGGGATTTACAGTGTTAGTTCCAATGAAAGCATCACCAGCACACAATGCAATTATAAGTCGTCTTATGGGTTCTTTTGTAAAAATATCTTCGTGCTTCCAACTTTGCTGCCCCGTTGTTGCAAGAAAAGTTTTTGTTATCACTTCATTGTATCGATATATTGCAGGTGTTCACAAAAGTGTTTTCTCAATGGCTCCGACTACGTTGTCTGATACAGTCATCTTTCTAACAAAAAGATTGACTTCGTCAATTTTTGCTTTGTAGTTTTTGCCAGCTGCTTCACTTTTAGTGGCAAAATCATCTTGTGACCTTCGGAAAGAAATTTTCAGGGTAACTCCGCTTACTAAATGTTTTTCGCACGATAAAAAGTCAACAGCTAGTTTTCCATAAAGAATAATTTGAGCTGATTCTCTCGCAGCCTGCTTTCTTGCATCTTTTAATGCATTAGCAATTGCGCTAGGGTTTGCTTCATACTCATAACCTTGACAAACCAAGTCTTCTTTGCATTCGTCCCGTGCGAAGATTCTGTTTCTATGAAACTTTTGTGAGCGTAGTGTCCATTGGCAGAAGAGATTTTTATTCCATTTGCAGAAACAGTGCAGTCAGCAAATAGGGAATGAAGAACATTATTCACAAAAAATGCGGGATTAGTATTAGCGGGATCACCTGCGTCATATCGTAAATCAGTTCCATCGACATTTTGTATTCGGCATTTTATTTCCAAATAAATTTTTTGCAAGTCTATGAAATTGTTGCGATCACCTACCAGTTCAAATTCAAGTGACGATCCGGAGGGAGAATAAAGTGGCCCAGTTTTTTGTTGAAATGATTGATCAAAGGTAACAAGCAAAGGCGGTTTTTCAAATAAGTCTAATGAGCTGTGAGTGGCTTCGGAAGGTATTACAATATTAGTTCGCATTTCTGAGAAAAAATCCAGTCGACTCCTTCTTGGCTTTGGTTTTCGAGAAATGATTTTTTTAGTGGAACGTTTTTTGTACTGTCGAGGTTTAGCAAAGTGTTGTCTTCGACGTCTAATAGCTTGCCGGCCTCGTGTTATGCGTGAATGGAGAGAACCACCAATTTGTTTGCGAGCTGTTTTTGCAACCGTGCTTTTCAACGCCTGCTTTGCCGACTTTCGTTTCGTTGCTACTTCTACCAACTCAGGTGCACCCTGCACTAAAAGCTCTCGACCAATTCTTTTGGCAGCGGGCCATTTAAACTTTCTTGCCAATGGTAGAGCAACTCTTCCAATATCTGCAGCGAGGGCTCCAAAGCCACTACCTCTTTGACGATAATGACCGGAGAAATGTGGCATTGACTGTGATGCTTGGTCGCTGTAGTAAGCTTCCATTTCACTTGATTTTTTGAAACTTTAAGCTTACTATCACTTTTCCTGTTCCAGTAAATGGAATGAGTTTTCCGGCTTCGTTCCTCAACTCCACTTTAATGTTTTGAATATTGTTAGAAAGTATGGGCTTGTAATCCAGAATTGTAAATGTCTTATGATGAATGGGAGTAACAGTGTTTATGCTACCGTTTCTCAAACGCCTTTCGGACTCAATGATTTTAATTACAGGAGCTTTCACGTCACCTATATTCTGATAATCTATGATGTCTATGTAGACAAATATTAATTGTGAGCCACAGGTTATATCGACTGGGAAATCACTCTGGTGTCTGTTGAGAGTTGTGTCTGCTTTGTATCCAATATGAATGTATCCATCATGCGAGTTGTCTTTTATACCCTTGAAGCCGAGAATATTTGGAACTTCTTCGTTTTCAAATGATAAACCCTCATTTACTCCGAATTGCAAAACCAGTTTATGAGTAATTTTGTCAAAAGTAAAATCAAACTGTTTCAAATGAGCAATTCGCCTAAGTTCATCCATGAGTTGATCCAAACTAGTGTAAATGCCTTTGCGAATTTTTCTGAGGTGTCCACTTCGATTATTTGGGGCATCGAGTTCGGCTCCCGAGTTTACATAAACGACCAACAGGTTTGAATTGACGTTGTTAAGGTTTGATGGGAAGGATTTTGAAGATAAAGCTACTTGCCATTCGCCTTCCAACATAAGTGGTTGAGCTAACTGGTTACGAAAATTTGCATTTGTGTTTTCACTGAAAATTTCCATTGATGCGTTGGATATTAAGTCGATTGTGAATTCTTTAGCGGCATTCATTTTATTCGTCTAACACGTTTACTTGGACTAATTCCGGTTCATAAAATTTACCGTGAATTATAACGTTGTCTGCATCTATAAGACTGTACGTTGGTGGACTCACAGTAGCAATTTTGAATATCGTAAAAACTTCGTTTGTATAATTTTGTTTATAACCTTTTCTGAATTTTTCGTCAGGCTTTGCAATCCGAACAAGGTCTCCTTCTTTGTATTTTGGTTTGTACTTTTTTGTGTCGATTGCTAGTGATATTAAAACTGGTTAATGTTTTCTGAACGGTTTATTAGGTGCTAATTGGGTAACCCGGTTAACACGACTGTTTATTGTATTTACAAACTGGGGCAAATCTTTAATATACGTCCAAGTCCATTTTTCCTCCAAATATTTGTAAATAATGTTTTTAAGCGATCGAATGTTCCTCTCTGCAAATGCCAACTTGGTTTCGTTTTTTGTTGTATATAAATGAATTTCTTTCTTCTCACAAAGATTTTTGAATTCTCCTTTAAATTCTGATCCCTTGTCTGTCCATACTTTCTCCGGCTGTTTCTTCTTGATCATTTTTTTGAAGGCTTCAACAGCATCTTTTGCATATAAAGCCTTCCTTGGTTGGACTCGTAAGTAACGCGATAAAACATCCACAGCCACTAATAAATATTTTACGCCATTGTTGTGTTGGGCAACTTTATCCATATACGCAACATCAACCGACCAGATTTGGTTTATTCTGTATGCAACAGCTTTCAGTTGGGGGAAACTTTTCCTGGATTATCTGTATTTCGTGTAGGGGGCTTTCGACTGAAGATAGCGAACATTTTTACCTCTGGTATAGCCACTAGCCTTCTTTAAATTAGCAATACTACCAAATGCAGCACTGCCTTTAGTGTACAACTTGTCAAACTGTTTAACTTGGTAGGAAGTAATTTTCCCAAAGGGTGGTTGTTTGATTTCTTCTGCTTCTTCAAAGCTTCCCTCGTCCTTGTCAGAAGCTTTTGCTTTTTTTCTGCAGGATTTTGAAGCAACTTCCTTGTCTGACTCATATTCCAAAAATTGCAGCTTCTCTTCAGATGACAAATTTAAAGAAACTTTTTGGCGTATGTGTTACAAGTCAAATGTGAACCAATATCGAGAAGTGTTAATATACTGAATTGTTCAACAGATAGTTTACAAGTGGTTTGCTGTAGATTGTAAAGAAATGTAGCAGCAAGAACTTCCGTATTTGAACATTTGATAAGCAATCTCTTTGATGAGTCCAAGGACACAGAATCGGATTCCTTTATTATCTCCAGTATTTTATTCGCTCTTTCAAATTTTATCCCTTTCAAGATTTTAATATCATTCAACACTCCTTGTCTGATAGCTAAGGTGTTGTCTGTCATAAATGATTTTTCCATAGACTCGTTTATTGCACTTCTATCATCCACTGAAGCGTCAGTTTGTTGCTCTGTATCCTGTTGCGAGACAGGGGGAGCTGATGGTGACTTGTTTCTTTGGAGAAGCGATAACTGCTTGGCTGGGTTGTGAACATCTTTGTTGCTGAGTAATTGAGATATATGGGGTTGTTCTCTTGTATACATTTGTTTAGGTATTAACACAAACTCTTCAGTATGCATTTTGTTCCAGATACTCTATGCAGGGTATTGCTATGAGTTGGATGACACTGATACCTGAGGGAGATTTAATCAGTTTTCCCAGTTTTAATCGTTCCGTTTTCCCAACTTTTCTGTTCGAAAGTTGACGCAGAGTTTTTTCAAACTTTTTCAGTTCTTTTTTGTTGACTGGTACAACTCCAGAGAGTACGTTCATCACACAATCACTCAGAAACCAAATGAAGTCACTGTCACTAAATTATCTGAAATCAATGTTGGAGTTTTTTGTACTATTTGCCCATTGCTTGAGCATAAGCAAGTGTCTCATTTTCATTCGTAATTGGTGTGATGACTGCTTCTTGTGCAGGAATGTAAAAAAATGAAGGATCAGGTCCAATAATTTGTGATGCAAATCGTAAACCCTGACTTGTTTTTGGATCCAGATCAATGATTAAATGTCCGTATGGTTCAGCTGTTGCTAATTTGTATGCGTCCTTGAGTAATTGGAGACAGTTCAACTGTTTTCCAAGGTATTCAATCTGTTGAATGTCACGCAGTGATTTGAATAAAATTATATGAGTGGTGTTTAGGTCAATTGTTCTCGACGATTTGCTTTGATGAAACAAATTATGCTTCACATATATAACATGAAGTTTACGATGGCGTCCAGATGTAGCTATTTTTACAAACTCTTTGTCATTAAAAATTTCCTCGCATGAGTCGTCAAATATAAGAAGACAGTTCGAAAGGTTTTTCGTTATCTCCAATCCTGAATATTTGATGAATTCAATGCGTGCTATACTACCTCGCATTTCCCTGAACAGTGGTTGGAACTCCTTGTAAAAGTAATAAATTTTTTCAAAGCGCGGATAAAAACTGTTCCCCTGAAGCATGTGAAACATCAGCTCAGTTTTACCGGAACCGCTGGGTCCAACAATTGACATGAATATCCTGTCATGTGTCAGAATCACTTTGTTCATAGTTTTGGATTTGGTAAAATATAACCAACTAAGCTTGACAACAATGCAATCCAAATTGATATTTCTTCACAACTTTCTGACAAAAGAAGGAGCATAGTGAAGAAAAGGATGATCATTAGAACTATGATACTGACTTGAACAAAAAATATTACTTCAGACCGTGGCACCGATGAGTTGGAACAGCAACGCCATGGAGGTCTCTCTTTGTTGTTTACATCAAACACTAAATTGCTGATACCCGCATCAGCCTCGTCTCTTTGATGCATTTGAAATAATTTTTTGCCTCAAAAGTTAATAGCAGCAAGAACGATACAAAATATCAGATATGTAATTTATTCATTGTTTTCAATGGGCAACTGTTTCATATACCAGAATTCAAACAAATTGAAACCTCTTATGTGACTTTTTATTTCTAGTTTATAACAAACAGTTGATGAGTCATTTTCTTTATACGATGGTTGACTGAAGACTTTCTCAACTTCGGGTTGCTCCAAGACATAAACTCGCAACTCATTTGGCATCTCTTTCAGAGTTAGCTCACGTTCCGGTAGTAATTTTTTCAACCTAAGGGGAGGAACTTTTCTGTCCAACCATTGTTTCCAACGAGGGATTCGCTGCTCTTTTGGTGGCAGCGGTGGTTTCTCGGTTGTTTTGTTTGTAGCCATAATTGAATTGATTCTGCACTTCACGAGCTCTCTGTTTATTTTTCACATACAATTGGAAATGATAGAAGTTATCAATCACATGGAGGAAAGCTCTGAAGCTGTCTAGTTCTTCTGGAGATAGCGTAATTGTTGCGAAGTAACGTTTTGCTGCTGTGCTATACAGCGGGTTGTAGCGGGGTTGTTGTGCAACGCCGGGTCTGCTGTTGAAGAAATTTTCTCGCTTCTGTTGATCAACTGAATAATTGTTCTGTATTGGTACACAGGGATCTTGAACTCTGTTGAATATTACTATCGGCTGATCGTCAAGAGGAGTCAAGCATGTAAATATCTTCAAATTATCTGACAGATAGGTGGTCAGTGTTGCCGTCTCTTCTCTGTGCATCACTTTGTGTCTACTGTGAAAAAATTCTGGTTTTACGTTCTGCACAATGATTGAATACTTGACAGTTTGCTGTAAAATTATTGGAATGTAGACTGCAAGAAGCAACTGTTTCCTCTGGAAGTATTTCTGAAATGCGGGGACAAATTAAATCTTCTAGATTGTAAACTTTTTTCTGTAACAACTTGCTGAGGACCTCACACTTTTCGATGCCTTTTGCAAAAAAAAATTTTCCGGGTAAATCGGAAACTGAAACTTAAGCAAACTGCTTTTAGGTCACTGTAAGGTGTATCGCCATCGTCCCAATCGAGGCCGTGCAGGTTGTGTGTCAACCAAATAACAGTTTGTTTATCGTGTGCCGGTAATTCTGCAAAGCTAACTGGAGGTTTGAAAAATATTGTATCGTTGTAACTGCAACACAAGCAGAGTTCTTTGATAATGAATCCAATCACCTTCGAGATCGAGAACAACAGTATTTGCGGACTTGCTTCCAAAATTTTTTAGCATTCCAGCTCACGGAATAATTGAGAATGGAAAATTTTTACTGATAGCACAAACAGTATTCCTGTCAAATGTCCAAAAAGACAGTTATTTATTGGTGAAAAACGGAAAGCGTATACATATCCAGGACCTTTGTTCCTACAATCTTTTACGAATCCAACTGCATCGTGTAAGGCCGCATGAAGTCGTAAAACTTTGCTATATTTCAGTAAAGGATCTAGTCGTGAATTATCAGCTCCTATTAAACCACCATAAGGTCTGAATTTAAGTGCTATTTCTCCGTCAATTTCTGGATCTAATAATGCGCAGGCTGCAACAAAATATAACTGACGATGTGATATGTGACTAAAATTTTGATTACCTCTCAGTGATACAGTTTTTTCGTGAATCAATTTTATGTCTTCTATTCCAATTGTATTCATTACTAAGTATATACTGAACGCATGGTCTTGCAGCTAGAAAGTTTTATTTATTCAATTATGATTGGCTGTCAACTTGAACTAAATCCTCTGTTCTGATTGGTCGGTTTTGTTTCTCAAACTCTTAAGTATTTCTCACACTGAACATGTTTGAACACGATCTTTTCTACCTCTGCTTACTCCATCCTCGAATATATCATTTATTAGTTTAAACATCCACAAACAGGTGAGTCGAATTATCTTTGTTTTAGTCTATAATATGTACTCATTTGTGAACATAATTTTGCATGACCACAAGTGAGTACATACTTACAAGAAATTGTTTGCTTTTTCCGCCCAAGGTTGAAGTACATGTGTGAATGTTTGTGTGTGTGTTTGTGTGTGTGTGTGTGTGTGTTTGTGTGTGTGTGTATTTATGTATGTATGTATGTATGTATTTATGTATGTATGTATGTATGTATGCATGTATGTATGTATGTATGTATGTATGTATGTATGTATGTATGTATGTATGTATGTATGTATGTATGTATGTATGTATGTATGTATGTATGTATGTATAAATGAATGAATGAATGTATGTATGCATGTATGTATTTCTGTATGCATGTATGTATGTTTGTATGTATGTATGTATGTATGTATGTATGTATGTATGTATGTATGTATGTATGTATGCATGTATGTATAGGGTAAAAATTTTTGAATTTTTTCCGGCAACTTTTTCTACTCAAAAAACATGATTCACATATTTTTACATTGATTCAAACCGAAAAAACGCTAAAAAATTTTACAACCCCATTTTTCAAAAGTTTTACAAGTTCTGATCTCCCTATAGGGCAAAAATTTCAATTTTTGAAAAAAAATTTTCCGACAATTTTTTTTACTCAAAAAACATGTTTCACACAATTTCACATTGATTAAAGCCGAAAAAAACGCAAAAAAAGTTTTCAACCCCATTTTTCAAAAGTTCTGATCCCCTATCGGGCAAAAATTTCAAAATTTGAAAAAATTTTTTCCGACAACTTTTTTCAGTCACAAAATATGTTTCAAACATTTTTACGTTGATTAAAGCCGAAAAAACGCAAAAAAATTTTTCGACCCCATTTTTCAAAAATTTTTACAAGCTCTGATCTCCCTATAGGGCAGAAATTTCAAATTTTGAAAAAAATTTTTCCGACAACTTTTCTTAGTCACAAAACATGTTTCAAACATTTTTACGTTGATTAAAGCCGAAAGAACACAAAAAAAATTTTTCAACCCACTTTTCAAAAGTTCGGATCCCCTATAGGGTAAAAATTTCCACTTTTGAAAAAATTTTTTCCGACAACTTTTTTATTCACAAAACATGTTTCACACATTAGCGGTAAATTCTCAAATATGAAAAACTAGATCTGAATACTTTTATTATACACAAATTATGTAATCGCAATGCTAGCAATAGCAGTGCTTAATTTATATCACTGTTCTAAACAAACAAACAGACGCCACAGCAAACAATTAGTCGTAACAAAAACTGGGTCATGCTTGTAAACAAATTGAACCAAGTTACAATCAGCCGAAAGGTAAAATAGAAGAATTTTTTCGAAAAAAAAAATTCGGAGCTTAGCAGAACTTCAACGGGGGGGGACACTATGTATTAAGATAGGGAATGCAGAAATTGTCCCCCCTATAGTGCGAATTGCATTAAATGTCCCCCTAAGTGTCCCCCTAGGGGGAGACAATTTCTGCATTCCCTATCTTAATACATAGTGTCCCCCCCCCGTTGAGGTTCTAGTCAGCTTCTTCTACTACTTATATAAGCATAATTGGTTCTTTTTTGACGCAAATCTAGTAACGCAAATAAGCTGAAAATTTTCGCTAGAAATAAAATTGAAATTGCGCATACAACTGTCGTTAAGGAGTCAAAAGAGTCATTCAGGAAATTTGACTTTTACGGTTTTGCTGTGTGAAGAAATAAAAAAAAACAATCTAGAAGACAACAAAATAGTCTAGAAAACCCATGGCCCTATTTGCGCAAAAAATTAAAGTTTCATAAAAAAATTGATTCTTAGAAAAGTTACAACACCGCACGATAAATCCAATTAGGAATGTTACTCTGGAGACTGAGCATCCAAACCACCAGAAAAACAAACAAAATATGCAAGACAAAGGAGTCTTCTTTCATTTTCTGGAAATAATTTAAAAGTCATCAACACGACTGCTATGAACTCCAGCGATTAATTGCATTCCTTTATTAATCTTTATCAGGATGTCAAATCTGTCATTGCTGAGATTAAAGGATAAGACATAAGAGATTAAGCAATGAGTTGACCAAATACTAGAAAAAGCTCAACAGTCCACGAAAGTTTTTTCTAAATGGAACATCGTACAAGTTTCAGAAAGCAATAAGTATAAACCAAATAATTTAACTCTTTTATTATAGGCGTTTCTAGTAATAGGTTGTGACATTTATTTAATGAGAATACGTGGTTAGACAACAAATTGTTCCTTGAAAACTCCCAAAACTCAAATTTTCGATTGAGTTACTCAAATAAAATCAGTGTGAAAGTCATCGAAGGCATTAGTTTTCAACGCAAATGAAAGAGTCAATTGAAATCATCCCTGTTATCAAACTGTGAGACATGTCCTTGGTAAGATTATATGATAAAATAACAAAAATTACGACAAGTGCTCGCAAAACTCAAAAACCATTGAAAATTTGTTCGAGCACAAATGATGTCAAAGTAATGAAAACCGCTAGAAAAGAAATCAAATCAATAATTAGGCGCTTAGAAACCAATAAATAAGATTATAATTATTTATACTTGGTAATGAGACTACAGAAATAAGAAAAAAGCAACGGAAATCGATATGTAAACAAAAAAAATTATTGCAACAACTAACGTCGAAGTCAGAAAAAAACAGCTGTGAGTTATTGAATTAAAACAAATGCAAATGGTCGCAATTGGAACTCATATATTATAAAATCATATATAACATAATATGAATAATAGATGATAACTAAAAACATAACAGAAATTGCCTTGAAAAAAACATTGCTTTCAAAAAGCCACGCTTCAACCTGCTCACCTTTTGCTTCCTTTAAATCTCCAGGGTAATAAAAATCAGAATTGACGTGAAAAAACGAAATAAATTGTTAATCTATCTGAAAAAATAAATAACGCTATTAAAATCCATATACTTAGGATCGTAAAAACAACAAAAGCATTATAATATAGCCACGCATAGCGTACAGCTTCGGAGCTAAAAAAAACAATTTTAAAGGAAATAATTTGACTATTTTAAAAACAAAACCGCAAAAAATTGAAGAAAAATACAGAAAATGTGATGAAAAACAGCTGAAATATGTCAAATTTTAACTAAACTATAAGACTCGATGACTTTGTGGAAAAAACGAAACTCAAAACACCTGTCTAATTCTAGATTTCTAGATTCTACGTTGGACTGGATTTCTAATGATACCACTCACGTAAGATTTTTTATTAACCGCATTCATCGCATTCACCGCATTTCTTAAAGAAATTGACGCAAAAACGACGTCCCGGGTAGGATCTTTCTTTACCTATATTTACCTATAATCCACACAACAGAAAAAAGAATTAAAATTTTCTGAGATGCATTAAACTATCTGCAGATTCATACATGTACAATTAGTAGATGTTTAACACAAAATGCAATACAGTACTGCTCATTTTCAGGACCAATCGTTTTTAAAAGGACAGTTTTTGAAATAACTGAATGCGAACGAACTGTGTAAAAAACTTTAAATTATAAAAGTTTAGTCTTAATTGCTGAAGGTATTCACAAAAAGTTCCAAAGCAAATAAGAGAAGGTTACATAACCCCGGACAAATGATACTCTGTCCCTGATTTTTTTGCCGAAATTTAAACATGCATGTGTGGTTTCAAAACTAAAATTCGGTACTGTGAATCGTGATTCTGGCGTTTAAGATTAATAGTCTTGTTCTTGTGATCACGAACCAAACAAAAGCTGTCAATTTTTTTGCACATTTTAATTTAAGGGCTAATCATTACGACTCGGAGTTACTCCAAAATTTCCGCCTTAGTCACGCAAAAAAAAGATACACCTAATAAACGAAGTTAGGAGAAAAAGCTTTGTATCATGTTTTCCGCAAAACGGGTTGCGCCGTTTTTACGAAATAGAGATACTTCAAAACTGTAAAATAGGTGACAAGTCATGTAAAAAAATTTCCGCTCATTTTAGGTATCTATTTTTTGCATTAATAGTATCTCTAATACGCAGGTGAGCCTAATTAATTGCGCGCTTTTTGAGCATGCAAAATTGATTTAATTATATGTACAAAGCACTTTAATAAAGATATGATTGAAGTTTTGAAAACTTTAAAGTGATTTAAATAGGAACAGCTTTAATGACAAAGTAATTTTTTAGCAGCAGCAGTATTAATATTATTATTATTATTATTTTTATTATTATTATTATTATTATTATTATTATTATTATTATTATTGTTATTATTATTATTATTATTATTATTATCATTATTATTATTATTATTATTATTATTATTATTATTATTATTATTATAAGTAGTAGTAGTTTGTTTTTGTTAAATTATTTCACTGTATTCACTGCTCGAATAGAGCTGGAATCCTTTTATGCGTGTTTGTTCACGTTAAACTTCTTAACACTTTGTACCTTTTTGCAGCTGCTTTGTACCAAAATACTAAAAGACACCTGTAAACCTGTAAACAGGCGCAATAAAAAATTGATTCAAAAATCCTTAGACACCTGTGAACTTGTAAAAAGACGCAAAATGGTGTCAAGCAATGGATGGATTTTTAAGGAAAAAATGATGAACATCTAAAGCAGACGCTGAAATGAGGGATTTTTCATAAGAAATTCCAAAAAGCCTGTAAACCTGTAAATAGAGGCAACAATGTTTAACAAACTCAATTTAACAATTCATTCAATGCTATATTCTAATGGATAAAATTCATTAATTCAATTTTAGCAAGAAAAAAACAGTAATCATTTCATATGCAATTTTTCACCGAAATTTCCTTCTGTCCAATCTTTTCTTATTTTAGAAAATAAGAAGAGTTAATAAGATGCTAGAGGACGAACCTTTGTTTTATAGTCAAAAATCCTTACCTTAAAGCTAGGTTTTTCTAATGGTAATTTTTTCTATTCTTGGTAATGAGACTACAGAAATAAGAAAAAAAGCAACGGAAATCGATAAGTAACTAAAAAAAATTATTGTCGAAGTTAGAAAAACCAGCTGTGATTTATTGAATTAAAACAAATGCAAATGGTCGCAATTGGAACTCATATAATATAATATCATATATAACATAATATGAATAATAGATGATAACTAAAAACATAAAAAAAATTGCCTTGAAAAAAAATTGCTTTCAAAAAGCCAAGCTTCAACCTGCTCACCTCTTGCTCCCTTTAAATCTCCAGGGTAATAAAAATCAGAATTGACGTGAACAAACGAAATAAATTGTTAATCTATCTTAAAAAAGTAAATAACGCTATTAAAATCCATATAATTAAGATTGTAAAAACAACAAAGCATTAAAAAATAGCCACGCATAGCGTACAGCTTCGCAGCTAAAAAAACTTTTTTAATGGAAATAATTTGACTATTTTAAAAGCAAAACCGCAAAAATTGAAGAAAAATACAGAAAATGTGATGAAAAACAGCTGAAATATTTCAAATTTTTATTAAACTATAAGCCTCGATGACTTCGTGGAAAAAACGAAGCTCAAAACACCTGTCTAATTCTAGATTTCTAGATTCTACGTTGGACTGGATTTCTAATGATACCACTCACGTAAGATTTTTTATTAACCGCATTCATCGCATTCACCGCATTTCTTACAAAAATTGACGCAAAAACGACTTCCTGGGTAGGATCTTTCTTTACCTATATTTACCTATAATCCAAACAACAGAAAAAAGAAATAAAATTTTCTGAGATGCATTAAACCATCTGCAGATTCATTCATGTACAATTAGTAGATGTTTAACACAAAATGCAATACAGTACTGCTCACTTTCAGGACCAATCGTTTCTAAAAGGACAGTTTTTGAAATAACTGAATGCGAAGGAACTGTGTAAAAAACTTTAAATTATAAAAGTTTAATCTTAATTGCTGAAGGTATTCACAAAAACTTCCAAAGCAAATAATAGAAGGTTACATAACCCCGGACAAATGATACTCTGTCCCTGATTTTTTTGCCGAAAATTAAAACATGCATGTGTGGTTTCAAAACTAAAATTCGGTATTGTGAATCGTGATTCTGGCGTTTAAGATTAATAATCTTGTTCTTGTGATCATGAACCAAACAAAAACTGTCAATTTTTTTGCCGATTTTTAATTTAAGGGCTAATCATTACGACGCAGAGGTATACTCCAAAATTTCCGCCTAAGTCACGCAAAAAAAAGATACAGATAATAAACGAAGTTAGGAGAAAAGCTTTGTATCATATTTTCCGCAAAACGGGTTGCACCATTTTTACGAAATAGAGATACTTCAAAACTGTAAAATAGGTGACAAGTCTGTTAAAAAATTTCCGCTCATTTTAGGCATCTATTTTTCGCATCAAAAGTATCTCTAATACGCAGGTGAGCCTAATTAATTGCGCAGTAATATTATTTGCAGCAGTATTATTATAATTTTTATTATTACTATTATTATTATTAATGTTATTATTGTTTTTATTACTATTATTATTGATATTATTATTATTATTATTATTATTATTATTATTATTATTATTATTATTATTATTATTATTATTATTATTATTATTATTATTATTATTATTATTATTGTTATTATTATTAATATTATTATTATTATTATTATTATTATTATTATTATTATTATTATTATTATTATTATTATTATTATTATTATTATTATTATTGTTATTATTATTATTTTTATTATAAGTAACATTAGTTTGTTTTTGTTAAATTATTTCACTGTATTCACTGCTCGAAAAGAGCTCGAATCTTTTTATGCGTGTTTGTTCACGTTAAACTTCTTAACACTTTGTACATTTTGCAGCTGCTTTGTACCAAAATACTAAAAGACACCTGTAAACCTGGAAATTTATTCAATAAAAAAATACAATATAATCATTTGAACCTCATGTCGATGACAATAATGTGGTTTTTATTTTATCAGCAATGTGCCCTTAGTGTGATGATCAGAAAAGACAGCAAAATAAGCTCAAAAACCGCAAAATATAAAAAAATAAATAAATTTTCAATCAAAACTCGTATCAGCTAAGAAAAACCAAAATTTTATTTATAAAATAGAAACTAAGACTAAAATTTAATTTGCTTGAAAAAAGATTACGACCTGTGTTTTTCGTGAGACTACGCAAATGTTGCAGATTTAAGATTAAAAGTAGCAAATCTGAATAACAAAAAAAATTTTAAACAGGTATTTTTTTCAAAAGAAGACATTACAACCGTCACTCTTCAATAAAAAATTGTAAAACTGAAGTTTTTAACTGCCAGGGCAGCCAACTGTACATGTTTTAAGTGAGACTAAGTCAAAAATTAGCTTGATAACACTGAAAATACACAGTACTCAAAAATCGACGACAAAATATGCTTTTGGTGTTGAAACTATTAAAATCATATGCTTTCGGTGGAATGCTTATGCATGTTTATGTGTCTCCTTTGCCTGTAAAATCAATTTTTCATAAATTGAGATTTCATTTGAATTCTTTTTGTTCAGTAACTAACATAAAACAAAGGCAAATATTATTTCAACAAATTATACTGCGCCCTAATGTAATTCGAATAATTTTTGTACTAAAATTCCAGAATATTATTGATCAATTGAAAGCAATAGATAGTTTTTTTAATAGCTGCCCAGATACCGAATAGGACAATTGATAAATTATACCCAAACATAAGAAACCAAAAAGCACATCAACTGCTGGTAAATCTCAAGATTCCACTAAAAACTTATTAAAAACAAGTTGTCAGAGTCATATAAACAATGAGTTTTACTAAAAAACAAAAAGTTTTTCATTGGACCTTTTTGCAATATAAAAAAACCGCTTATTAATTGAATTTTTAAATGAAATAAGACTTTCATAAAATTGGGATGAAAAAAACGTAATTTAAATATTTCAAAAAGACAGACCTATTGTACAATTCAAATCTTTTTTCACAACAAAAACAAACAATGAGTCTAAAAATGTCACTGCTATCATTGTGCGGCTGTTTAAAGAGATAATTGTTCTAAAGTTTTGCGAACAACTTTTATTTGGCAAATGAAAATCGTTATCTATCAAAAATACATTATGCATTCTTTACAAATATCGGTTTAAAATAGCAAAAGAGCGCACAACTTCTAATTCCAGAAAACTTTTCGAAAAACCGGAGATACAGTTGGCTTTATCGAAGGAAATTTGTATCAGCAATATTTATGTCTGCATCATAGGCAAACTGGACAAAAGGAGCCAATTAGGTATGCTTGATGGCATTTTTCAGAACAAAGTGAGCTGAAAATGTATCTTGATCTTTTATCTTGAAAGGTATAACCAATTGGACTAGCGTCTTTCTTATCGCTGTAATTTGTATCAAAATGTACGCAAAAATACGGAAAATGTGCACAAAACAACGGGCGTTAGGCTAACGTTACCAAAACTTTAAACTTCCTTAACTCCAAGGAACTCGAAGCAATCTTTTTAATTTGAAATTCTGCGCTTGACAAGCTGTCTAATGATACTAATCACAATCCTCTACAATGAGTATTTTGATCGGCAAAAGTTGATTGGAAAAAACCACTTGATTATAGAGTTCCTCCCCCACTAAGGAGGTTCAGAACAATTAGCAAGTATAGTTTTCATTTATAAGTATATTTAAAGGTATATCATATATATATTATTAAATATTATTCAAAATACTTTATTGAACATAATCAAAGGCGTTGAAGTTGGTGTTAAATTTGGTTTCTTTAATAGCTGCCTAGATACCGAAATATAATCAAAGGTGTTAAAGATGGTGTTAAAGTTGGTTTTCATGTCGAAATGTGGAGCCGGAAGAAACTTCAGCAAGAAACATTTTCAGTTACAAAAGAAATTATTAGCTACACCAAAGTCGAAAGTAGTAACTAGTAGACTGATACTGAATCAAGAGATTCACTGTAAATACACTACGTTTAATAAAAAGAACAAATTTCTTTCTCGTTTTTATGTCTTTTTTGTTTTTATGAAAAATGCAAAATTTAAGTTATCTAAACAGATAACAACACAATTCACATTTGAAGTTACCTCAAAATTAAGATTTTTGAAAACCAAAACTGACTTCAACAAATATTAAAGAAAAAATTTTTGTATGGATTGAAATCATTCGAAAAATCAAGATTTCACCTCTTTTATTTAGGTTAGTGTTGTCAGAACAACCTTACAGAAAAAAATGAAATCATTCGTGAAAAAAATCTCTCACTGAAATCGTTTCAAAATAATCTTGTGAGAAAAACCTGTTCGAAATTAGAAATGGATATTATATTGCCAATACTGAAAGAAGAAAAATCTTTTAAAATACATCTCCTTTACAGGTTACTTGGAATAAAGGGCATCGTCAAAAGATGACAACATACGCAGAAAGGCTGACGCATTTTTACTAATGGTCACTTTTAAAGAAGAAACAAATGAGATATGATTTTTCTGAGACTGTTTGGTAAAATAACGCGAAAAAGTTGATTGGAAGGCTTAAAAGATCCTCTTGCAAATGCAAATGAAGAGGTTTCAAATTCAATAAAATCACTAATTACAGCTGCATCATCCAAAAATAAATGTAAGGATCTAAAACAGCGTTCTTTTAAGCTGAGGAATCCTTTCAGAAGTGAAAATAATGGGTTATGAAAACTAAAAAAATACGGATATTCAAAAAGAGCCAAACCGTTATATGAAATTTGTGTCATAGTGATAATTTGTTTGGAATGGCGTGCTTAATTATTTGTTTTCAATACTTTTGATACGGAATGACATGCTGAGAAAAAGATTATTGGTTTTATTCTTACAGTGTTTTGTTAGGAGTGAAATTAGGTTTTTCAGACTTTTTGTTAAAATAAACAATTGGGTTTTCCTGGCAGTTGAAAAAATGACAATGATGATGCTTTTTCGTTTTGTATTCAGATAATTACGTCATTTTGAGGCCGTTGACTACCGTTCTTCTATATAATAGTGAGAATTCAGATAGCTTTTTTGGTGGCACCGAAAAAAAATGGGAGCCAAAATTGAGTAGTAGTAATGTGGTCATTTTAAACGTTTGCTATGACTTTGAATGTTTTTATTTGCTATATTTGCTAAATCTATTTAGTCGTTTCTGTAATCTTGTCATTTTGTTGCGTTATCACCTGGTCTGCTCAATCAAAAGCCTCATTTGCTTCTTTTACGTTTTTTCTCTTATTATAAAAAACTTTCCGACTTTGAAAAGGTTTTTTTTCAAACATACTTGAAGATCTTTTGGGTTAAAAACGTTTTAAAAAGTTAATCTTGTCACTTAATTTTAATCCTAATCCAATAGGAAAATTATAATTGATTCAATTCATTTGTTACCTAAAATTTTCTTGACTAAACCACAAATTTTATATAACAGTTTGGCCGTCTTTGAATTTATCCTACCGTGCTTTTGTGTTTACTTATTCCATTTTTTTCTCTAATGCAAAGTTCACTCAGTGGTTCTGAATACATTTATTAGTTTTGTGGAGGATGATGCATCTGTGATTAACAATAATATTGATTGGGAAACGTTTTCCTTACTTTGCATTGAGATGATGAGATTTCAGGCCCTGCTGATTGTTTTATTCCGTTGTTTTGTCTCTGAGTCTCAGTAATTCCACGTTTTTTTGATATCTTGTTTAATACTAACTATTAGAAAGATTGCTTCACCCTATGGCCCTTAGATTTTCAACATAGACGTCTTTCTGCATATATTGTTGTCTTTTGACGATGTCCTTTAGTCGACATAATCCTTAAAGGGCTTTAATTGTTAGATAAAATTTGTTAGATGAAATCTGTTTTTTAGTTTTAACAATATATTATTCATTTCTAATTTCAGATATTTTATTCTGACGAAATCGTTGTATATATATATATATATATATATATATATATATATAAATAAATATATTATACATATATATATATATATATATATATATATATAATGTCGGTGAAATATTGGCTTTTTAAATAATCCTTTACTTTACGCATACAATATTCGTCTTTTTAACGTTCTTTGATTTCAGTGTATAATTTTTACTTGTCTTAATTCAAGGTAACCTCAAATGAGACCTAACAAGTTCTTATCGTTTTAGATAACTAAGATTGTGCTTTTTTTCCTGTAAAAGGAAAAAACATCGTTTTTTTTAAAAAAATTTTTGCTGTTTTTGATGAAGTTCGTGTTTTTGCACTGACTTTATTGGTTCACTACCAATACATGGCCTTCTCAACTAATTACTGATTAGGTCTTTGAGTTAGCCAAAAACTTACTTTGTAACTGAAAAAGCTTACCGAAACATATTAAATAGATTTGATATGTTTAAATCCTTGCAATCCCTACTCTCAACAGAGAGGTTTTAGAGGCAAGGTACAAATGGCTTGCTTTATTGTTTTGTGGGACGATATTCTAAGCAACCCTATTAACAGTCGCAATTCTAACAGAAATACTCCTTTTCACATCGTCGAATTGAAAGAATCTTGAATGGATTCGGTGATCGAATATCTGCTGTGGTAAACGCTAGAAGATATGGCGCCCCGAATTATTTCAAACAGCTGAAGAACAAGAAGTATTGGGTTATTGATGTGAAAACTTTTTTACCAAATCCTAAGCAAAAGTGTGCCGACACTGTAAGTGAGTTGCGAAAGGTTCACCCCTGCGTGAAACTGGAGCTTCACTTTTTTGACATTCTCTATCGTCATCAAAAAAATCTCAAACATCTCATATTCCTAAAGAAGAAAAACAAACAACACCGGCAGTCGTCAAAGAAAAGCAAAGAAGGAGAGAAAACTGGGAATCAATCTTGAAGGTAGAAGAGGAAATTCTTTGAAAGAAAGCACCTCCAAGGAAACATCCAATCAGCAATCTCGTTAAAAAAGATTTGTTTATTAATAGTTATTTCTGATATTCTAACAAAGGCGCCTTTGGTAGAATTAGTTGTCATGCTGGTGCAACGTTGGGTTATCTTAAGTAGCTATAGATAAACATATAACTATGACCAGATCGAAAGATCAAAACTTCAAACAACAAGTGACCCTGAGTTATTTTCCACTTGTAAAAAAGAGTTCGACTCAGGTGACGCTATCTTCAGTTGTTTCATCTGTGAAAAGAAGTTGCATTCGACTACAAATTGTACGTTGTTATCAAAAGTAGCAATCGATGGTAAAAGACAATTAGGCAGTAATGCGCTTGTACTCTGTAACAAATGTGTTCAAGCTAAAGAGAATGTCAAGCTTACGAGTGTGTAAAAAGCAGCTTAAAAAATTGAAAGCAAAAAAAAGGACAAAAAGTCAAATCACTGGAAAAAAAAGTTTCTGAAATGTAAAAACCGGTAAATGAGTTGAGAGAAAACGTTACGTTAAGAGACAAATTTCCGCCACCGAAGGATCCTCACAAAGTGCAACCAATTGCGGAATGATTAGAATTCGTGGGATTCCCGAGTTTGATCAGGCAAATGTAAGAGATCGTCATGAGCAGGACATGCAAGAAGTTTTGAAGGTTAGCACTAATCTTGAAATCAAAGCACAAGTTGTCGACTTGAAAAAGAGTGGGATATACAAAAGCGAAAGAAGTCGAACTATAACAATAAAAGTGTCTAATTTCTGGGGAAAACGACTCAGTCTTTTTTCAGTTGCCAAACTCAGAAGTTTTCAACAAAAACTGTTGGTGAGCCGTGAATTGACTCTTTCTGAAGTTAGGATCGAGCTTGAATCGTTGAAACGCCGCCAGAAACTAGTTGATGAGGGAATTGATAGAAGAAGACATCGAATAGAAGATTTCAAACTATATCAGAAAAAAGATGATAGTTGGGTTGAAGTGAAGGCCCAGTCAGCTGAGGCATCGACTTCACTAGACTCTGAAACAATTATGATGAAACTGATTCTGCTTTACAATGTGAGAAGTACTCTAGACATCCAACGAATGCTCAATTTTTCCAATGCGCTGCAGATACAGTCAACATGACCTAGTCTGTTTGACTGAGACCTTGTTGACAATTGATATTCCCTACTCGTGTGTGTTCCTTGGCGATTACATCATCCACCGCCAAGATAGACCCACTATTATCCGCTCAGCCAAAACCCATGGTGGTGTTCTGATTGCATTCAAACATGAGATCAGTCATGAGAGATCGGAGCTGGAGATTTTGATTTGAAGATGCTGTTGTCCTGAAAATACGAAGCGGGTTGTGTTGTCTGTATAGCTCTCCAAAACTAAGTGTTAATAGTCATAATCCAGATCAGTTAATTTACTTTTTTAGTCAACTTTTGCTGGTGGAACATAAAGCAGTGTTCATAGTGGGCGACATCAATTTTAGTTGAACAAAATGAAAACAAAGCTATTCCACAGATCCAGAGGAGAATCAAGTTTTAGATTTTTCACTGCAGAACAACATCACCCCATTGATAAACAAAGACTCAAGCCAACTCGATGTTCTGTTGACTAAATGTCCTGTGTTTAAAACTTCTAGTCTGTTTTCTCTAAGATCACTTATAAGAGAAATATTAGCAAAGGGAACTTGCAACGACTGCTCGAAGTTCACTTTTCTGGGCATAATATCAAAATGTCCTTGAGCAACTACACACCGCGAAGGCTAAAGGTGCAGATGGATTAGGCAGCGTTTTTCTGAAGCGAACGGCAATTGTTCTTTGCGCTGAAATTTGCTTTCAATACTATTGTAAAAAAAATTTTTCCAGATGTTTGGAAAACAGCAGAGGTACTGCCCGTCTACAAAAGTGGAGATAAGCATGATATCTCCAACTATAGGGGAATTAGTTTTCTCTCCTGTACCTCCAAGGTCTTTGAAAAGCTGTTGTTCGAAAAAATTTATGCTGCTACAAAAGATGTCGTGTCTAACGATCAACACGGATTCTGTCAAAAATGGTCTAAAACAGACCAATTGATAATGTTTCTGAGTGAAATCCATTCCGGGTTGAACAGTTTAACTCTTTCTACACTCTACCTAGACTTCCAAAGGCTTTCAATGTAGTGTGCCATTAGAAACTCTCGGAGAAAATTTATTACAACGGTTTCTCGGGGTGTACACGAGCTCTAATTGAAAGTTATCTGAATAATAGAAGACAGAGAGTAAGTGTGGAAGGCTTTTCATCTGAAGACGTTACTGTTCATAGTGGTTTCCCCCAAAGGTCCGTACCCGGTCCTCTCTTTTTCATCTTTTTATAAACGATCTGTCAAACTGCCTAACGTCCAAATGTTTTTTTTATGCTGACGACTTTTAAGTTGTATCTGATAGTTCAGTAACGCTTCAATTCGACGCGGCTAAGCTGTGGAAGTAGAGTAACAAGAATTGTATGCAACTCATTCTTTCCAGATGTAGCCTAATGGTCTTCAAGGGTGATGCGTCAGTTCGCATAGGGGGCGTTGAAGTAGAGGAGCGTACACCTCAGAAAGATTTAGGCCTCATAGTTCACAGTTCTTTAACATGGACTTCACAGGCAGAGTTTCGTTGCGGTAAAGTCGTCAAAGTGTTCCATTTGATCAGACGTATTATCGGTAGCTCAGCAGACAGTTAGACACGCTTAAATTTCTACAAGGGTTACATCGTGCCGATTTTGTCCTATGGAGCAATTTTGTGGAAACCTTCAAAAAACGACCTGAAAATTATTGAGAGCGTACAAAAGAAAACCTTGAAATGGATTTTAAGATACTGTCCCATTGGCTAGAAAGAAAGATTTCAGAAATTGAAGCTACTTCCTGTGTCGCTCTATCATGAGCTACATGTTCTACTAACCTCTATTTCAATTGTTAACGACAAGTTTCGTCTAGACTGGAAATCCAAAGTAGAAATTGTAAAAAGTTGATAAAAAGAAAGTCAATACAAGTGCAAAGAATTGAAAATTAATAGGAAAAAGCAAGGGGGAGACTTTTGGCTGCAAGCCACGTCTTTGGCTAACCTCTTTGGACAGTATTTCGGTGTGGATCTGGCCAAGCTATGCAATTACCAGACAAAACTTTATCACGTTTGATTGATTTTTCTTAAGACAGTGACTACCATAGTTGCTAGTTATAGTTCAATTGAGGATTGAAACCCTTTTAAAATAAAATAGAAATGAAATTAGAAAACAAAATAGTAAAATGACAGCATAAGAATCTCAGATAGAGGTGGTCCTGATTGAAACTGGTGACTCGTGACTATTTCAAACAAAATGCGGAAGCAAGGTATATCAGACAGCTATGCTATGGCGAAAACTAAGATATTTTATGAAGTTGGGTGAATTTTCAAATCCTGCAATCAATAACAGCGGATTACAACCGAAACTTTGGAAATTTCCTCTGTCAACTCTAGGATCAGTTCTCCAAGCGAAACAATAACTAAGACCCATTATCTTCATTTTGATCCAATATCTTGGCACCATCCTAGAAATTGTCATAAAACAAGCAAAACCATTACGGCTAATAATGAGAAACACATTTAAGCACTCATTAGGGAAATACCTACATGAATTGAATGGATTTGAGGCCCTGAGAAATAATAAAAAAAGACGAGTCGAGAAATTTTCAAAAACACTATGTAAGAAATGCGCTTGAATATTCAAAATTTTCAGCACAAAAAACCGGTAAAAAGCGCTGAAACGTTTAAGGACTGCAATAAAGAATGCTATAAAAAATACTGAATTCTAAAAAAGATCTGATTGCCTGACTCTCTAACCCCGCTCTTCGGTATCCTAGGCGTACCCTAGACCATGGCACCATGATTCCTAAAAGTATTTGCATTTAATTTAATTTTGTATTAGTAAAAAGTTTTGTAAGAAGTGCGCCAAAACTATGGAAAAAAAACAACTTAAAAATCAGAGCATTTCATTCATAATTTAAGCGAATTTCAGAGCTTTTCAGCGTATTTCTTAGAAAATAGTAATAATAATTTCTAGAAAAAAAGTAAGAAGTTCAGGAATCAGCGCTAAAAGCGCTGAAACTCAATGTGCTCAAAAAAGCGATGAATATTGAGAGCATTTCGTTAAAGGGTTCAATGCATTTCAGCGAAAAATTACGAAAAGTTTTTAGGTGAATTTTGGAAGAACTCAGCTCATTTCAGAGCATTTCAACGCATTCAACACATTTCGTACATAAATTCAATGCATTTAGCGCATATATTTCAAAATAACACTCTGAAAAGACGACGACGGGTACAGTTTTTTTCTGGTTACCCAACGGAAACGCTGAAGACATTCCATGTCACTAATTGTCGAAAAAAAACAAGTGAAGCTGAGCATAACTTTTGATTTTGTGTAATTTGCCTTCTTTTTCCCTCTGCCGTTATTTGACAAAGTGAAAAAGTTTGTATGGAATAGATCTATTTCGCAACCATTTGAACAAATGAGTATTTTTTTTAGAAACGCCGCAATATCTGGGTTAATCTTGATCTCGCCATGGATCCCTACGATAAAAATTTTTTAGATTTTAGAGAAGAATTTCAAAGTATTTCCGCTATGTCTATGTAAATAAACAATTAAAATTATTTTACTGACAAAAATTTCTATTCAGTGCTCAATTAATGACAGATACTTTTTACAATAATTGAGGCGCAACGAGATTATACTACGGTTTCAGAGTCAAACTCATGATTTTTAAGGCTCTGACCAATTTCTTTCGTAAATTTTTAATGGCCTTCTTGAGTTTTCTTTTCGGTTTTTATTGTTCCGACCACACTTGTGGGGGAGGAACTAAATACTCAAATGGTTTTTTTTGTTCAGTCATTTTGGCCGATCGACATATTCATCGTATAGAAATGAGAGTAGTATCATTAAAAAGCTCATCCAGCGTAGAATTCAAAATTAAAATGATTTTTTTGATCTTCGTGTATTTCGAAGAGTTATCTAGGTTTAAATTTTGTGTGCATTTGCATGATTTTTTTCACTTTTAGCGAAATTTTTGTTCAAAATAAAGCCTCTCTATGAAAATTTTATTTCAAAATTACAGTTCACGATTTAAACTGAAGAAATTATGTGTTACCAATAGACCGATAAAAAGGCTAGTTCTGGTCTCTTGAGGAAGTTTACTATCAAAAAAATGTCAAACTCAATTTGAGAATTGTTTTTTTTAGAAAAATTTCCTATTTATTATTGTTTTTTTAATCGCTTAGAGAATAGTCACTTTTCATATCGAGGTTCAGTAAAAGTTAAACCTAATTTATAGTCAGCTGATACCCAACAGCAAAATATTCGTTTTCAAGTAATCAGTCATGTTTTTTCTTGTCGTCGAATCTGTGTTTTCGAAATTTTTAATAAAATGGAGTCTGTGGCTAAGACTCGCTAACTAAAAGTGCAATCAACTTCATACTGTGCATTAGGTAAACCTAAATAGTGCTTTGAGTGGACAGCTAATGGCTGATAAATCTTTAAAAATCAATTTTTCGAATTTTTTGTTGAACATTTAATGGATTTTAAACTTATTTTCAAGAACCTAAAGTCAGTGTCAGCGAAGACCGGACCACCCTCCTTTTTCATGAAACAAATATTAAGATTTTTTTCGTAATTTTGATTCCTTTTGAATTTTTTTCCATTATCCCAAAAATGATAGTTCCCGCTGACTTAGACAAGAAGGCCAGTGTATCAGAGATCAAGTTTTCAGAGCATAGTTTATGGTCTAATTGGCATCGACACTTTCTTCTGGAAATTTTGGCTGAATTTTTGTTGGTTTTTGCCAGTATTTGTCGTTGTCTTCATGATCATAGGACTTGTGATGTCTTTTGATAATATATTGATGAAAAACATCCCATCGAGGCATCGAGTAGCGTATGATTTGGAGTGCCTTGAAAGCTCTTGAAATTAGTGGCTGTTAAGACTTCAAAATTAATTTTTTTCTAAATTTTTTCGGACAATAACCAAGCTTAAACTTATTTAACTGTAATCCAATCTCAGTAACAAAACAACCTCTTTCTTTGCAACCGCATCTAAAGTGAATCTGGTTAGCGGTTATGTCTTCTAACTATTGGTTTTATGACCTCGAAGCAACGAGATCTTATAATTTTTTGTTTTAAATTTTTAATAATATAATTTTTTGTAATTTTGATTACCTTTCATTTTTATCACAGTATTATATTATTGATAACTCCCAGTGCTTTGGAAAAGATTTTCGAATGATCAAAGATAAAGTTCGCAGAGGAAAATTTATGATTCAAATGGCTTTGACACTTTATTACACTTTTCTACTGAATTTTTCGGGTTTTGCCTGCTTATTTGTTGTTTTTGAAATCATAACAATTATTATGATGTCTTTTTGATAATATATTGATTACAAACCTCCTTTTTATCCATCGAAATATAAAGTAGAGCAATTTTTGAATATCTCTGAAAGCTCTTGAAAGTAGTGGTTGTTAAGACTTCAAAAGCAATTTTTCATAAATAGTTTTTGGATATTAACCAAATTTAAACTTATTTTTTTGAACTGTAGGTCAATCTGAGTAATAACATGACCTCTTTTATTGCTACTGCATCTAAAATGAATCTGGTTAGAAGTTTTATCTTCTAACTTTTAGTTTTATGACTTCGATGCCATGAGTTTTCATAAACTTTTTAAAATTTCTTGGATATAATTTTTTGTAATTTTGGTTACATTTCCAATTTTATCACAGTATTCTAATTTTAACAATTCCCCATCGGTTAGACAAGATTTTCAATTGATCATAGATAAGGTGCGCAGAGAAAAGTTTATGATTCAAATTGCTTCGACACTTTCTTACACTTTTCTACTGGTTTTGCCTGCTTTTTTGGTCGTTTTCATAATCATATAACTTATTGTGATGTCTTTTTGATAACTTAAGAATGACAAACATCCATCTGATCCTATCGGGGATAACTTTGCGTTTTAGTTGACTTCCGCTTTGAGCTATTGAATTGAGTTGCTGTTAACAATTTTTTTTTTAAATTTTCAAAATTTTTTTGATCGCTAACCTCTATTAAACCTATTTCCATGATATGTAAGTAAATCTCAGTGATGACATGAACCTTTCCTTTTTATTGCATACAATGTTAATCTCGTAAGCGGCTTTATTTATAAACTATTGGTTTTTTGAATTCGATGCCACGAGTTTTCGTAATTTCACAAAAAAACTCTGAATTTTACAATTTTGGTTGCTTTTGACATCTTATCTCATTATTCCATCATTAATAGTTCCCATTGGCTTAGAAAAGACGTATATATATTTTGGAGAAACGTTCATGGTTTCAATGGCTTCGAAACTTTCTTATTTTAATTCTCTAATGATTTTCTGGTTTTTGCATGTATTTGTTTTTGTTTTCATAATCATATGACTTATTGTGATGACCCGCTGATTACTTTTGATTGACAAACAACATTTCTTTCTTAGTGAGGTATAATTTATCGTACTTTTTTACTTCCGTTGAAGGCCATTGATTTCAATGGCGTTGATATAACTTGTTTTCTCAAAAATTTCGTGGTTTCATTATATTTCTTTGTACTCTTGAAGTCATGTTGTTAAGGAAAGAACAACGCCATTGCTATTATTAAATATATAAAAATGTTACCAGAAACTTCCCTTTTATTGGGTTTGACACTTTTGTCGCTCAATTTTTTCTGAAATCTCTGAAATTCTTCATGTAGTCTTGAAATGCTGACTGGTCCCATAGGCTTCTAAGTAAAGATTAAATGAATGATCTTACTCAATGCAGTCAGTTTATAGCGAATAGTATTAAAATCCATGATATTGTTGGTTTTCAAATACTTTTTATACTTTTCAGTTTCTGTTCTTTTCGTCAGCTTGTAATTTATTCTCGTCATTGAGTGGTTTCATCCAATTCACTTTAATTCAAAAACCACTTTTCCATTGACATCTTGTCGTAACTCATGTTTTATTTACTGGACAATATGCGTTTTCATATAAGTTTTGTGAGTGGTCATTGTTTGTGTTTCTTTTTGTTTTCTTTTAGCACATTCGCTAAAAAATTTTATGTTTTTGCTTATTTTGTCGTTTGTTTTTTCTCGTAGTCTTTCTAATGGCAGATCTTTTGAGCGCTGTAATGAAGCGTGGTGCTATGTATTTCAATGAGTAGTTCGGTTGTGTAACAAATTTTTAAACTCAAACATCTGTTCTTATTTATCTCATCATTAGGTTGATAATTATGTCACAAATGCAGATGAGCTCGGGTCGGAACATCATCTACGAACGCACATAATCGAGCATTCTTGTCTTTTTTGGTAGCCCAATGACTTATTTTCCCCAATCCAAGATCCAGTTATCTATAAGTATGTTTAAATGAACCTAGACAATAATTTAAATTGTTATCTAATGTCTTTTATGACTTTGAATATATTTGTTTTAAGAGAGTATTGGTTGACTTTTGAATTTTGCAACTATTTTATCCTATTTCTCTCAACTTCAGGCTCAGTCTCAGACAGAAACCGATTTCCTGTGGGTTTTAAACTAATATCAGTAACGGTTTTATGTTCAACTAATGGTTTCTTTGTTTTGATTTTATGCGTTTTCGATTTTTATATTTTTTAGCATAATTCCATTTTGTATGATTTCATTATGTATCTTTGTCAATTTATCTGAATATTGACAAAGCCAATAGAGAGAAAGCATATTTGGGTAAGTGCGCAGCGCTGAAAAAAACTTATCTGCATCTGTTAATTGTTTTTGTTATATAGTTTATGCTTTTTCCTTTGAGAAATAGTTATCTCGCAAAATTTTTTCTTTTTGCTGTTGCACGTCATATACCTGATAACGTCAGGTCTAATTTTTTTTTCTAGGAACTTATAACTCAACCCTGTTTAAGATTTCAGCTTATGGCTGTTCGTTTTAATTACTTTCAAATTGAATTTGAAAAAAGAAGAAATGTAGCTCAATCTCAGTAAATAGAAGTCTCAATTTTTTTTTGTTGAATCAAAGTTTTTCGTGCTTGTTTACACGGTGTAACTGATTGCTTCGACCACTAACTTCATAAAAATTTTCTAGATTTCTATACAGTTGATTTTTTGGGTTTTTGTTGTCATGTCTACGTAGTCCTTTTATAAGTAAGATTCTTTGATGTTAACATGAGGAGTAAGTGAAAATTGACAGTTCTTGCAGGTAACATTTTATAATTATACAGCCTTGAATAATATGATCTCGTAAAATTGTTTGAAGTTTTGACTTTTTTTTAAATTTGATGTTATTTTGTGGGGTCTTGTTAATATTCTCAATATTAACAGGCCCAATTGGCTTCATGAGGTTGCTTATTGCAATTTAACCTATCCCTTTTTGTTGAAATTTTAAGTCTTGGGTTTTTGAGCTTCGAACTTTTTTAAAATTGTTTTTTGGTCGATTTGTAGCTCAGTCTCTGTAAACACAGGTCACAACCCGATTCAAGTGATCTATAATTTAATCTCTATAACGGTTTTAGCTTCAAAAATTTTTTCCCGGCTTTGTCACTGCTGTTATTAAGAGATTTTATAAAATGTTTCAGATTCCTTTTTAATTTTGTACACTTTATAGAATTTTTGTTTTCTTTTTAATTTATAAAAGGTTATCGTTGGTCCCATTGGCTTTGAATCTTTGCTCAATTGAACATCGGAAAGGACATGTCTCAATTGCTTCGTATGGAGATGTAAATGAACTTTTCAGGGATTTCAGTTGGTATCTAATGCCATTTCTAACAGTGAAATGAATTGTTCTCAAAAATAGAAACGTTTTTTGAAATTCGCACCTCTTTGCTCTTTTTGTCGACCTGTTTACCAGTCGCATTGAGGACATGTCCCATATCTTTTCTCATGAAGCATAGGTTAAATTGTTTCGTTCAGGATTTATCTGCTGCGAGCTTTATTTTGTTATGATTTTTTATTTCAGACATCAAGTTTTGGCCGTAAATAATGTTTGTTGTTTGATATTTATTATTGTCCTCTCTAGTAGACCCATTATCAACAACGTTTATGGCCCCTATAGCGTGGCATTATTGTATTCCATTAGTTTTTTATTGAACGATATGTATGTTTTTGAAAGTTTTCTGTCTCTTCAACATTGGTAGCCAATTAAGTCAAGAATGTGAATGAGCGGGGTCGGAACCTTATGTGCGTACGCACATTACCAAGCCTCCTTGTTCTTTTACAAATGAACTTTAATAAACTAGCTCAGCCTACCCTTGCTGTCTTTTTTTGGCAGAGAATTGTTTTGACCTTATTGATTTTGGTTCAAGGATCTAGTGCCCAGGTTTGGGGATTTATAACAAAATGCTCCGAACAAAAACTTGACAAAGAGTACCTAAGAAACCTAATAATTTTTTGTTGGAGATTTTGCCTGTCATCAACAAAGTTAATATAGAATTATGTATAGAGAACTCAATTCTTGGTTTAGAAGTGTATTTAACATGTACATCAGTAAGATAGATATTACTGTATGTTGGGAAGACACATTTTTTGTGTTTCGACTTGATCGTGCATTTGTCTATTGTATTCATAACTCTGTTTCAACGATCTTATGAATTTTCATTTTTTTGTATCTCATGTAGCAAATAGTTGGTAATCTATGAAGACTTCCAGTTTGCTCTTTCGTTTAGAGGAATTCCGATACCAGAACTTAACTAATACCTTGAGTAAAAAATAGAGGAGTAGCTAAATCTTGACGCAGTGAAGCAGTAAAGAGTCTTCCTCGACTCCCTCAAGCATAGAGCCATCTTGGAAACGATCACAGAAGAAGCATCATGGGAGAATTTCCAGCTAAATAGAAAAATCTAAGTAAGTTTGCAGTGACTAGCCCCAAAATATACTCTTATGCAGTCGGAGCAATACTACGAAAGTCCTCTAAAATTACGAAAGTCCTCAACGAATGTCGACGCAACACTAAATAGGGACTGCAACGGAAGAACTAAAAATATGCAGACCGCGTGTAGATTATAATATGCTTGAACAAACAGTGGAAGCAGGCAGTATAAGAAGTTTGCTGCTCGTTTATTCATAGTTTCGAAAAAAAAGGTCGTAGACAGATCGCTAGCTTCGCTTGAAAATCTGCACCGTTTCCAAGATTTCATCATATATACGTGTTAACATATCAAATATTCATTTCACCAAAAAGTGTTTTAAGCAGTTCCTTCACAAATTACGCATGTATAACTAAAAACATCAGGTTGTTCATTTTTCAATTCCCCGAATTTTTAAACGGTTAAGATTGTTTAAGGGTTCCGTTTGTTGTAATACTCGAATCGCATCAAATATGGCACCTTATTAATGTTCATTGAGAATCTGACTAAAGAAACTGTCATACCGAATGGATATTATCATCAGAATATCCATTACCGTTTTATAGTTCAGATTTAATCTTTTCAACGAATTCAAGGGCAGTTGATCTTAATTCAATTCGTCGTGTATCATTTGATTATTATCTCATGATTATTCAAACAGGTAGACTGGAAACTGTCTGTTCAAGCTATAAAAAACTTCTACTTCCTTTCTAAAGTGTGAACATGCTCATAATCTGTTTGATCTAAATTTCGTACACCTAAATTTCCTTTTGATCTAAATTTCATCATTTTTGTTTTCATTCATCTCATTTGCATCTTTTTAATTCAGTTGCAATTAAAGTTAGTCAACTGCTTTCCAATTAGCAAGCTCAAAATAAGCGAAGCCAATCGCGTCACGAAATCTCAGTTCATAATTCGGAATTCAATCAGTGAATCAGTTGGCAGTCGCACCGCAATTGCCCTAATCAGTTGAAAAAGATACACTTGCTTCTCCATTGACTAATCACATAGCAATCGAGTACAACATGGCGCAGTCAGCAGTGGACTCTCGCAAGTCTCCTGTCCACGGCGACGCTTTCTGGGAGAAACCAACTATCACACCACCACTTTCATGGGACAAGGGACGCAACAATGGAAGTTTGCATTGTTGGCGAAAGAGGAGATTTAATTGGAAACCTTGATTAATGGACCACATCCTGTGGTCAAGTACCCACCTGAACTAGTATATGAAAAACCCGTGGAAAATCATACGCAAGCAACTGAAAGGGACAGAAATGTCCGCAACCAACAATTAAAGGTAACTTGTAAAGAAGATGCAGGAAGAATGATGTAATTGATATTTTGTGCGGGCACAAAACCTGAGAACACTATGAGCGAAAAGCTGCATCTCTCCTCTACCTATGTATTGGAACAGAAGGTCTTCGCATATTTAAAAGCAACCACCCTCTTTTCCAAATCAAAAAAGAGCCGTTAAAGAAACTTTGACGAGTGATGGAGGACTCATTCATAAAAACCAGAAATATCACCTATGATCGTTTCGTCTTCCTCTCATCAAAACAACAAAAGGGGAATCAGTGGAAAACTTCTATGGACGCCTCATTGATCAGACAGAAAATTGCAGTTTGGTGGTTGAAGAACCACTCTAATCAGAGATAATTTCATACTCAACATGAAAGATCATGACACTCAAAGAGAACTCCTGAAAGAGACAGTATCGTCAACCAAAGCTCTTGAAGTTGCAACACACATAGAAATGGGTGCGCAAAATCAACAGAAATTGAATCAAAATTTGAACACTAACGCTCAATCGGTCAACATTTTCATTAATTTCCAAGGAGGCAATCGCAAAGCGAATTAAAAGCAGCCACAAAAAGACTTCACTCGTTATTCAACTGTGCCTCAAAACTACCAGCATACCAGTATATGCGCTAAGTGTAGTCTGCGCTGGAAACATAACCACCGCCAAACTTTCCCCTTAAATGGTAAGAAATGCAAAAATTGTGGAATTATAGGACATTTTGCAAAAAAGTGTCGCAAAACTAAAAAATCACAGACCAATATGTCAAAACCTCCACAACCAATTGTCAACTAGATAAATACAAATACCATTCGAAGCGATGATGAGGAACATGTCAAATGTATAACAAGTTATCAACAAATCTACAACCAAGTCTGCCGTTCTAACTATGATATTGACGCTGATGACTATGTGACAGCTATATCCAGCAATTTTGCAAACAAATTAGAACACCTCAACGCAAAAATCCAATTCGGAAACATCTTGGCAAATTCGATGAATGACTCCGGTAGTGTATGCAGTCTCATCACAAAAACTCTCGCTAATAGAATTCTCAAACCTACACCACTTGCAAGATGGATCACTACGAAACAGGACAAGGATCTTAAAACCAATCAAAGTTTTGGAAAAATTTTCAACAACAGTCACATACAATGATTGGTGAAGAGGCTTATTTAACCGTTCTGGGATACAGACGCAGACTAAGCGTTGGGAGAGATAGTTTCGAAATTCTTGGCCTGGCAGTGGTACAACTGCAAACAAAAAGGGGTATATGTGTTAACAAAATTCATAAATCTACATGTAAAATTAAACAGACAAAATCGTCGCAATTTCCACGCCTAGTCTCAAGAAGTGGCTTCACAAAGACTAATGTAGTGAAATAAAAGTTTCATCAAAAGTTTACAGCAAAACACATGAAGGTCGTTGCGTACCGATTAATCAACAACCTAGAGTTGCAATCGAATAAGATTGTTTACAAAAAGAGGGACATATTGTAAAATTATCTAGCTGCTCTGACGAAAAATTTATATCCCCGATAGTACTCACAGTAATGAAAAATCAATCTATAAAATTAGCATTAGATTCTGAAGTTTAAATAAATCAATTCAAAAAAATAGATATCAAATGCTCCACATTAAAATGATAATTGACTCAGCTTCACAACATCTTACAATCACACAAAACGGACAACAAGCATATTTTTTTATTATTAGACTTCAAATATGCCTATTGTCAATTACAACTGCACAAAAGCACCGCAAAACTCTGTAACCTCAAAATCTTTTGTGGCGAATCCACAGGAAACTATAGATTTAAAACTGGATTTTACGGTCTTACAGAAATGCCAGCTGAAATTAAAAAGCAATGGACTATACACTTGTTGTCTTCGAAACATCTTTTGCTTCCTTGATGATATTACTATTGTTAGCACAGGATCAGTATCCGATCACCTTAGTTACGTCAATAAATGTCAATAAAAAACCAGATGATGACAACTTGCGAATTCATCTACAGAAATACCATTTCGCGAAAAAGTAAAATGAATGACTTTTGTACAAACTCATCCAAACTAGTATATCACCACTTGAAAATAAAATGGCAGCTATATTAGTAAAACCACCGCCATCAACATTAAAACGCCTAAGATCTTTCCTGGGATCAGTTCATTATATAAGTAAGTTCATACCAAACCTGGAACAACTTTGCCACCCCCTTTGAGTAACTCTAAAACAATCCGCTGAACTTCTCAGGACTAATGAACACTCTAAACTTTTCAAAATTATAAAAGAAAAAATTACTGCAAGCAATCACCGAAAATAATCACAATAACCCCAATCCCAAACTGGATGTAAAATGTAATGCTTTTCCTTCTGGATTGGGTGCTGCCCTCGAAAAAAACACTTCTAATGGATGGAAAACGATAGCATTTGCATCATGATTTCTTAACCCTACAGAAGAACGATAGAGTGTAATAAAAATAAAACTATCGGGAATCGTTTGGTCAATCGAATACTTTAAATACTATCTCGATGGAAAAAACTTTACTGTAATAACGTAATAACAGACCAACGCGCTTTACTATCAATTCTAAAGGAGCATAGACCCAATAGACCCAATAAGTCTTGCAATAGTCTTTTTTCTAGATGGATTGATCGTCTACTTCCCTATAATTTTACGATTGAACACATGCCTGGAACAAAATGGGTCTTGTAGAATACATTTCCAGAAACCCTTTTGCCAAAACTCAGAAAATTTTGGCGTATGATGAACATTTTGTGGCGGCAACGATATTAAAATTTTTTCTTTAAACAACTAATCAAACATAAATTACAAACGGTACGAAAATTAGATAACATATTAAAGTTACCTTTACCATTACAAACATCAAGTAGGTTAATCGCACCGCAAATGCCTAATTTAATTCATGATAATTCGCAGTTTGGGATTAAAGCAATAGCATCTCAATCACCAAATCTCAAAACTTCATTACCAATTGAACTGCAATTGGCACATCAGAAAAAATTGATTAATCCCCACTTAAACGTGAGAATTGCGTCGCAAATACCCCTTCAAAATTCAAAACCAAAATTTGCACTAAATACTTTGCCAATGCATAAATCACATTCCAGAAACAAATTTCTTGCATCTTTGTTGCAAAAGTCAGACACTGAAGAATGTGAACAATCTGAACAACTAAACCCAATAGAGCTCATTTTTGATACCAACTCAAACTATTACCTCAAATTCTTCAAATTAGGCTCAAAAGTACAAAATTCCAACAATAAAAACACTCAATTAAAAAAACTTGCTTTTTGCCCAAAATTGAATCAGTATTCAGAACTCAAAAAATGACTCCATAAGCACTATTTCCAATATGCCGAGAATTTAATCAACTAAATCAACACCCAAACAGGTCCGAGTTGCCAATAATTCACCCTCCAACAAGACACCAGCAAGAAATACCTCGTCTAATAATGATACAACGCCATGTACAAGTGTAATAGACACCGCGGAGCATCTCTGAATGACTGATACGATCAACAAGATCTTCAGCAACAGGATCTTCAGCAAAAAGTAGGCAACCTTGACCAGAAAAGACGCTATCTTGAAAGAAGTACAAAATTGCGTCATTCGCAATGACAAGGAACGTTTGAAAGAAATCAGCCCATATATCCATTCATACAGGCGGGTAATGAGTGTGAAACTTGGATGTATATGTATCGATAAGCGTATAGCAATACCCAAAGCCATCAAAGAAGCTGTGCTGGAGGACATCAACTGCACACACCCGGGGAGTTTTGCTATGCTATTACTAGCGCAAAACATTTGCCGTTCATCCACCGAGATATAATGGCTAAAACCAGTGAGTGCGAAGCCTGCACGGAAAATTGTAAGAACTTAAAACCAGTGACTCCTCACAGCGAATAACCATAGAGCAATAGGCATAGTCGAACGTCTCAGTCAAGCTATGAAAAGTCAACTACTTGCAAATGTTCAGTACTTGCCATTATACAACGTTTAAAAATGTCTAAACAAACAAAAAATTTCACAATTGAAGCATTTTTGGTAGACGCTGTAATACACCAATTTCAAATGTCACAACTAAATCAAACCAAAAAAAATTAAATTATAAGAAATTAATTGAATATTATTTAGATGAAGATACCATCCCAGGAAGATCGTATCTAACGGATGAACAGTGAGCAGTGTGGTCTCATGGTATCTCCAGACCAATACCGCGAAGGGAAAGAAGCGTACATGTCAAGATTGCAGGATAAATACATGCAGTGCACAGACAAAAGAAAAATCTGGATGGCTTATACGAAGTCCTGGCCCCAGGTAGCATAGTAGGGAAAAGAAGCCCGACAACCAGTGTAATCAAAGAACCAAATAGATCGGAGGTACGCGTCCGAAATTTGGGACGAAGATGAGAGAGGCACAGAACTCAGTCAGTATATCGACAGGCGACCGAATGAAATTCAAGAACAGACGTTTGAGCAGAAAATCATTAACCATTAGAAGGACCTGTTGAGAAAAGACTTGGCCAGCAAGAAAATTAAGCGCAATCGTAAATAACCGGACGACATCAGTTTTGTATCTTCTGGACGATCTTGCATTTCAACCTCCAGTAACGTCGCTCGTGCTTTAAAGATGAGAACACACGAACGCAACCCCAAGCACGACGAGGCAATCCAGAATTGGCCAGATCTGAAACAAACTCTGCATTTCAGTCCACCAGTACCAATTGCGGCTCCACCTACACAACCTGCTATAGCAGGACCATCTATGACGCAAACAACCCCCATCTTGCGGAAATAAAAGCGAACCATTCAAGTTAGCGACACGTCCGACTCCGATACATCATCAGTAAGAAGGAGTACACAGCAACTTCAAAATCAGAAAAAAAGCCCACAGTCTCAGTCCATTGTGCAATAAAATCAGAATGCGGAAGGATATTCAACAGAACTCCAATTTCGGATACAACCTTCATTGGTGCTGCATCTCCGGGAAATCAAATGAAAGACGGACAGTAGATCCAAACCCTAATTTGCCACGCGAAATGACTGTATTAGAGACGGAAAAACGTTCAAAAAATTCCGAATAAACTCTCAAAAATTCTTTCGATTTTTTACTTTATCTTTTAATATTTCATTATCTATATAACCAGTGAATAAGTACTAATTTTCTGATTTTGTTTATTAAATTTTTGTTGATCTCCAACAAAGGGAAATGCCATTTTGAATGGATATTATCATCAGAATATCCATTGCCGTATTTTAATTCAGATTCAGTCTTTTCATCCAGTTCAAGGGCAGTTGATCGTAATTCAGTTGGTCATGTATCATTTGATTATTATTTCATGTTTGTCCAACCAGGTAGACTGGAAACCCTCTCTTCATGCTATAAACAAACTTCTACTTCCTTTCTAAAGTGTGAACAAGCCTATAATTTGTTATTTTCTTTTTGATCTAAGTTTCATCAGTTTTGTTTTCATTCGTCTCATTTGCATCTCTGTAATTCAGTTGGTTAATAATGTTTAAAAAAATAATAAAGTTAGTCAACTGCTTTTCAAATAGCAAGCTCAAAATAATCACAGCCGTTCGCGTCGCGAATGCTCAGTGCATAATTCGGAATTCAATCAGTGAATACTAAGTTGGCAATCGCAGCGCAATTGTCTTAATCAGTTGGTAAAGATACACTTGCTACTCAATTGACTAGTCTTATAGCAACCGAGTACAACAGAAAGTGACAAAAATTATTTGGACATATTAGCGTCAGACATGTTTTCAAAAACAAAACAAAACACTGAACACATTATAAATTGAACCTCTGGTTCGGAATTGAACATGAGGGTCAGATGCAATGCATTCAGAGAACATGTTGAGGCCACATTCGAACCGTAAATGTCAAATGTATGAAAAGCAATATCATATGCCTCAAGGTTGTTAAAAAATTTTCATGAAGAGTGTAACGTATACGCAGAGGAGAGCATTTAATTATATAATTGCACGGACACGGAAAAGTTTTTTCAGATGTAACCGACGTTCCAGTCTAAAAGTTGTCAGTTTTAAAACGTAATAGAGGTAGTAGAACATATCAATCATAGAATGTTAATCCGCTTGATGTTCGGGTTAATCCCATAAGATTTTTGTATTCAATGTATGTTGCAACCTGATTTGAGTCTTCCGTAGTTTTTTTGCAAGAAATCCAAGAGAGCATACGAAACGGTTTGGAGCAAAAACGATAAAGTTGTTTCGTAGTAGCAAAAATGAAACTATAATACAAAATTAATTTAGTCGGAGTATTTGGTCAGTGAAAACCCAAAAAAAATATAGAACTTAAGGGCAATCCTCGCTTAATTGGGCACCAAAAAATTCTGTTTGCACACCGTTTTTCATTATTTGGAAAGTAATTGGAACTAATTAACTCAACGAACTTAAACGCTAATTTAAATGCGCTTTCTTTCAGTTTTGTCTGTTTTAATCAGTTGTTTTTAACTCAGGCAAATTTAAACCACTTTCTAACAACAAATCAATTAATTTAATCTCTGCTAACGGCAAAACTATTTCTTAATTCATTTCGTTATTTATGAGAATCGGATTTGGGAATCCGTCCCTATGAGAATCGGATGTCAACCCCACGTAAGAGTTTGATGCTGCTTCTTTTGATCAAAACGTTTTGCTTAACAGTCCTCAATCAATTGGGCAGTAATGGAAATTTGGCACTGAAACTCACTCTGCTACTCTAAAATCAGAGGAAGAGTGATCGCAACCTCGCAAAAAGAAAGTTCTATGGGTTTAGAAAATATCAGACTCCTTCCAGAAGCACAGACGTAGGTCACATCTGTTCAACAAAAACCTGAATGTCAAAATACAGAATTAGTTCTCTAAGGAAAAGCTTCGAATAGATATACAATAGATATATCGACGACATTCTGTTCACCTTGGCCCCTAGAACTCTCACCTGGACCCAAGTGCCAGAGTAAATCAGTACTGAATCATTAAAGTTCTTGTCAGTGGGTGTAGTGGTGGCGGCTATTTTGGGTTGGGCGGTTATTGTGTTAAAATAGAAAAACTGCGAAAGTAAATTTAGGTAAATGTTTGTAATTTGTCAAACAAGTGAGCAAACGATGCTGAACATAGTTATCGTGCACTCCCCTTATTTATAGCGATGCGATCAGTCTATTTGTAAGCATCAGACTATTTATAGCTCCTCCGAGGTTTGATAAGCTGCTGCATAGTTTTTGGATCAGTTTTTGGAGAGTTATTGAAATGGTTATCAATGTTTTAATTACTCCAGTTTTAGAAATTTTTTGATAAAATTTGTTTAAAGTTTTTGGAAATTTATCATGTTCCAAGTGTGTGGATCTTTATGAGCCAGTGAAACTATTTCAGGCTTGCAACAGGGATATTGGATGGTCTCTTGAGACAATGGAATGGTTCTTAAGTTCTTAGTTTCTTGAATTTTAGCAAGATTTTGTTAAAATTTGCCTTTTTCAAAATTATTTGGATCTAAAAATTCTGTTTCGGCCCCGCAATATTTTTATGACCCGCTGTTACAAATTATATGTTGTTATATAGCTCGTTACTATTTAAGAAATTAGCACGTGTGCCTGGGTGTCATAAAAAAGTTTATGCTCACTAAGCGGGGGCAAAGAAGAATAGATTCAATTTTTCAATATTTTTTGTCCTTTTCTGAGTTACGACCATTACTGGCCAACGTTTTAAGTCTCGGAGATGGGTTACTTGTTAAAACTTTCTTGACAAAAAATGGTTTTAAATTTTTTTACTGCGAAATTTGAAAAAAAATTAGAAATTGCGGAGTCGAATTCCATCATGGAAAATATTCGTATCTCTTTCTCTCTCTGTCGGTTAGGGTTTCTTTCCCTCTTTCTCGTTCACGTTTTATCTCTCTCTTTCTCTCTCTCTCTCTCTTTGTTGATGCCGCACTTCAGCTGCTGTTATGTGGCGTATTGTCATCATCTCTGATTCTCATTAACAATAGGTTATACTAGAAATGTTTTTTATCTTAAATGACTTAACAGGCACTTTTTAGGAAATCGTTGTTAATTGCTCTCAAAAGCAATTTGTAGCAAATATATTAATCCGGTTTGTCTCTTTTATGCAGTTTTTCGCCTGGCCGATTTTTTGTCGGACCCAATCGACCTTCGTCTTCAGAAACGGGATAAAGCGGTAGCTCCCTGTTTGCATTAAGTTCTCTTAGAGCTGTTCAGCCCACTAGTTTTCAAGTATGCGATGAACAGAAGCTGAACAGAGATTTATGGTGTTAAGGGCGGTTCTTAGAAATTGATCCCACACCCCACCCACCGCCCCCACATTAGTCCCCCAATCCACTTTTGCACGCCCGCTGTGGTGCACCCCCGCTGCGGTGCACCCCCGCTGCGCTCAACTTACGCCCCTTCAATTAATCTTAAGCTAGCCTCACTAAACCGTGGCTAGCTACTGAAGAAGCCAACCGCTCGCAGGTCGTTTGAGAGCAATTCGCCCGACGCTAGTCGGTTATGTTTTTAGGTAATTGCTGTTTTTTATCGTCACTGAAATTATTGGAAAGTTCTGTTATCAAATTTCAGAGCCATGGACACCGATTCAGCGATATTCGGACCTTCAGAGAATGTGGTCATTTTATGCTGCCAATGTTCGACTCCAATTCAACCGAACGCAGCCAACATGTGTGTAAATTGCATCAAAGTGCAAGCTAATATCGTCGATGAAATCTCAACTAGCAACACACTTGAAGTTTGTCAGAAATGCTCTCGCGTACTTCAACCACCTAATCAATGGATAACCGCAGATTTGGAATCAAAGCAGTTATTGGGAATTTGCCTGAAGCGAATCAAAGGTTTGAAGAAAAGTCTTCGACTCGTGGACGCTTCGTTTCTGTGGACTGAGCCGCATTCAAAAGTTGTGAATGTTAAAATTGTGGTTGAGAAAGAAATAGAAGCCGGTACAATTCTGCGACAGAATGTAGTTGTCACTTTCATCATTCAAAATCACATGTGCGATGATTGTCATCGAACTGAAGCTCAAGATTTCTGGAAAGCGGTTGTACAAGTTCGTCAGAAAACAACTCATAGAAAGACATTCTATTACCTGGAACAGCTAATTCTCAAATATAATCAGCATTCATTATGCACTAATGTTAAAACCGAAAGCGGTGGAGTTGATTTCTTTTTTGCACGAGAACAGGAAGCGCGGAAGTTTCTAGAATTTGTTCAGCAAGTGGTACCTTGTCGATACACAGCGTCGAGGAAACTTAAATCGCACGATACGCATGATAACGTGTACAATTATAAGCACAATTTCAGTATTGAAATTGTTCCTGTTTGTCGTGAAAATATAGTGGCTCTTCCCAAGAAATTAGCCCAATCTTTGGGCAATTTATCTCAATTGTGTATATGTATTCACGTGACAAATCTGATTACGTTAATCGATCCATTTACATTGCATGTTGGTGAGGTATCGGCAAACGTTTTCTGGAGGGAGCCGTTTTCGGCCATTTGCACGCCAACTCAATTGACCGAATTCGTAATTATCGAGGTCGAAATTGTGGACGAGTCAGAAATGAACCTTGGAAGCGGTGGTGTCGTTTCGAACCGACACATGCTTGCAGATGTTTACATGAGCCGACCAAATGAAATCGGACTGTCGCAAGTACACACCAGGACTCATTTAGGACACCTTCTGAGACCCGGAGATACTGTACTGGGGTTTGACTTCCGTTACAGCAACGTCAATCACGCGATTCTTGAGACCATGTCTGCTGATAAGATTCCAGACGCTATTATCGTGAAGAAAATCTACCCAAACCGCGTGAAACGAAACCGAGAACGAAACTGGAAGCTGAAAAAATTGGGAATCAATCATCGCGATTCAGTGTCGTACAGTAACGACGGAGATTACGCCGATTTCTTAGAAGATTTGGAGGAAGATCCGGTAATGAGGAGCAAAGTGAATATCTATGCGGATAAAGGGAAGCAGAAGCAGGGATCATCGAGAGTGCAAGATCACGGAGATGGAATGGAAGTTGACGGAGCGAATAATGCGGATGAAGAATATCCAAAGATTTCTCTGGCGGAAATGTTGGATGATCTGAATTTAGATGGGGCTGAGTGAATTCATGAAAAAAATATTAAATAGCTCCGATAATAATTCATTTGCGGTATAAATGTTTAATGAGAAATTGGTTTTGAATTATCAACCTCGCTCCTAAACTCTTTTAATAAACTTAGAGCATTCTTCACTTTAAATTAATGTGGAATTTGTTCTCATTGAATGTCTGAGAAAATAACCAAGGGTTGGATTGTATTGGTGATCTGTCTTTTTACAATCCGAAATACAACTTGAAAGGGATTATTGGTTTTATTGAGGCTTTCTTAACAGAAGTACTATTTGTTCAAACGTTTTGACCTAAAAGAGAAAGTGGGTAAAATTACCGTGTGAACTGAGCTAGAGAAGTAGTCTGATCAAGCGATGCGTTCAAT
>NC_134469.1:75509517-75570695 GCF_964194025.1 Convolutriloba macropyga | reverse complement strand
TAGCAAAATATTTTTTTTTATATATATAAAGAACCAAAAACATAGTTTTTAAAAGAAATTTCTTATCAAAAACGTTCGCTTGTTTTTCATTCATTTTCCTTAGATTTTTTAAAGAAGGACGGTACAATGTTAACAAGCAGTTGCATAATTTTCTGAACCTAATAGTGATCGAGCAGCTGTTTAGTTTAGGATGAGAGTTAGGGTTAGGGTTAACATTAGGTTGAGGTCGACCGTATCAGACTTAATGCAATGGTCGACTTTATCAAATGCTTCATTGTCAAATCTGGAAAAAAACCTCGATTTGATTTACTCTGTTTTGTTTATTCACTTTGATAACGTCCAATAATGAAACAATTGCGTCGGTACTGCTGTGGTTTTATATCAAACAGAACTTGTTTGTTTTTGTTATCTTGAATTTGCTATATAGTTTTTAATTCCAACAAAAAAACTCAAATATTTTCCAACGCTTGGTTACAATGAGAAGGGTCTGTACCTCTCTTGTTTGCTGTTGTCTCCTTCTTTATGGAGTGGTTTCAAGGAAGCTATTTCGGAAGACCTGGGAAAATTTCCCTACTAAACATTTTATGAAAAGCAACGTAGGAACCGGGGAAACGCTTGCCGGTACAGCTTTGATAAAAACGTAGAGCAAATTATAACAAAACACAATGTGTGCTGTCCTTTTTCATAGTCCTAGTAATAAATGCAGTAGCTTTTTTTTATCAATTTTTCCTGAAAATATGGGAGTTTTTTTGTTTTGCTGACTGTGTCAGTTTTGATGAAGAAACAAATTGTGCTAATTTAGCTCTTATTGTAGCTAAAAAATTACTGAACTTATCAAAATTTTTGGCAAATTTCTGTTCTACTGTTTTTTTTTTGTTTTTTTAATCCCCAATGATGTTGACTATTTCGTTACAAATTTGAAAAACTGTTTCTGTTTCCAAATTCTGTCATTATTTGTTTTCCACAAAATTCTATCATCTTCTCTCGTATTTTTTCCTCAACAACTTAGAATGCTTTTCGTACGCTCCTTTATCATTTTTAGACTTTGTTCTTAAGTAAAGTGTCCACAGTTGGCATTTTTCCGCTGAACATTTTTTTAATTCTCTTGTATAATCTTTTTTGGCGCCTTTTTTGATGGGTTTAGTCGTAAAAAAAGTTTTCCGAGCCTCAACCAGTTTCTCATGGACAATCTGTGCACACCGGTTAGTATCACTTGGTTATAATTGGCCGCCCACTGGTTCAAAACTTTTTGTGAAGAAAAGAGTTGAGCTCATTGAGGAGATGATCAGCGTCTAATTCATTCGAATTTCTTTTCAGGATTTGAAAACTTTCAGAACTTTTCTCTCTTTTTACAAGCTCTAGTCCCACGGTGTAATTATCAATGTTTTTGGTTTTTGGAATAATAATTTTTGATGCTAAGTTCGTAAAAAAGCGATACATTTTATTGTCGTATTTGTTTCTCGCGTTGGAGTTTGAGGGTTTTGAAGAGCCAAAGCTTCCATTACCGTATGGTTGCATGGTTAATTATCGGGCTGATTTTGTCGAATTCTTCAAAAAGTCAATAAGTCCCCTTACACGATATGCAGATTAAAGGTTGTTATAATTATTTGATCCAAATAGGAAAAAAATTTTCAAAGGTTTCTACTTTTGTAGCGTTGGCCGAAAGGTAGATCACCTGTGATTTTCAGTACAGATTAAAGTCGTGCTACCAAGTTTCAGGAACATTAACTGTGATGAAAAGGAACTCTTAGAAAAGAATAGGGTATATCACGTTTCTCAAAAAATACGAAAATTTATTTTTAGATACGAGAACGGTTGAACCCACAGCTTAAATCGTATGAACCAGTATGACATCATAGACAAAATGAGTTTCTCCTCAGACTTATTAGGCTCTCGCAATGCTTTTTTCGTTTTTAGTGGGCTCAAGATTTTTCTGATCAGACTCTCCCAGGCTAAAACATTCTCTCATCATGTGATTATAAACGTTTCAGACAACTGTCTCAAATTTCGTGTGACCATGGTCTAAGCCACTACTTGATGATATCAAAACGAAAGTTTGTTATAGGAGCATTTTGCATTAAAGGTCTGCATGATTTATGCCTTTGGTAAGAATGTTTTGCTCGAGCATTGCGGGTTTTAGGTCTCACTGAAAGTTTATACATCACTTTAATTCAGTTTTGTAGCTGGTTTCAAATTCTCTTCACATTACTAGCTAGATCATGTACCATAAATTACCACAGCTGCAGTGTACCCAGGTTGAGGTACCAAACGGAAGTGACTTCAGATCAGACCTAAGTCCAACGCACCAAAATTATAGTGTCTGGGATTTGGTTCGAGCGCAGAATAGTATGATCAGAGGTCACTTCTGTCTGGGGATGGTCTGCTCAGAGGTCACTTCCTGATGGTAACAGTCTGACTAGACGGCATTTTGGTCTGGGTTGGTCTTATCAGAGGCAGTTTCAAGCGCACATTAGCCTGATCAGAAAAGATTTCGAGCGCAATTGGGTCTGATCAGAGACCATTTCGAGCTCAATTTTTTTTTCTTTTCTATTTGTATTTCTTCTACTGCGAGATTTTGGCTCTGAGAAAAAAGGCAACAAAAAAGCAGCCTTCTGAGCAGCATAAGAAGTTAAAGGGGTTGAAGGGTTATAAGGGAACCTTGTATTTATATATATATATATATATATATATATAATATATATATATATATATTATATAATATTATATATACATATATATATATATATATATATAATATATATATATATATAAAATGGAATTCGCTTATGAGACTGAGTCAATTGCTCGAAAAGATCCTATTTATGAAGTCCAATAATTCTCAAGTTGATAATGCATAAAAGATAATTAGCTTCAATTTATTTCAGACGCAAATCGTAATCACCGTGGTGTTCTCATCACTCGAAGCAATATCTTAAAACATAACCCAAAGTTGTTTTTTTTCAGAAGGTCAAAACAAGAAACAATTGACAATACCACTTAATTCAAGCAATTAATTCAATCAAATCTAAGATGAATGACAAATAATGAAACGTTTTGGAATAATTGATTTTAATTTCTTCTATTAAAAAGTTTTCGTGTCCTATAATTAAGCACGAAGTATGAATAAGCACGAAACAAAATAGCGGCACACACACAATGTTTGAACTGCGAGAGTTGGAGAAACTGTTTTTTTTTCCTGTTTTGGGACGTAGACATTTTGTCTATGCGCAGCAGACAGACCAAGAGTACACAGTGGAGTTTGAGCTCCAAATCCCCTCGTGGTTGGCTAAAAACATCAATTCTTCCCAGCGAAACAAAACTTGATAGCTCTGACAAGAAGCATACTAAAACACGGTAAATCTTGCCAAGGAATTCCTATATGAGAAAACCTATATGCTATAATGTTCACACGTTTGGTTAAACAGATATCATCTGGTATAAAACAAACAGTCACGCCGATTTTCATTAGAATGTTAACAAAATGACAATTTGGTACCGAAAGCATAAGGGTTGGATTCATTACATTGTAAAAGTAAATATTTCGCAAAACGTACTTTTAGGCTTATACGGCAACAATAACAAAAGCATAAACCAGCTTAAACTTCGTTTCTCGAATTCATTGTTAATTAATCGCTTTACGAGTATGAAATCAAATTTGTCAAGATCCATATCATATCGACAAAAAGCCAGCTTGCAAATTTTATTCTTAATCCAAAACCCGTGTTGCTTACCATAAATGTTTCTTAGCAATCATACTAAGTCATATATATGACTTCCATGAAATCTTGACAATCATACTAAGACCATAAAAAATTGATTGATGCTTGAAAATAGTGCACAATAGATCAAACCAACAAGTCCTACATACTTTCAGTCAAACAGTGAACAGACGACCAAACAATGCCTTTGTTAACAAAATGCACCTGAGTAATCAAACTAAGTTATATATGGTGTTATGGAATCTCGACAACCATGCAAAGATCTTGAGTGAAAAATTAACGGCCGCTCAAAAGAAAAGCTATATTTATATTTATACATATATACATGTATATATATATATATATATATATATATATATATATATAAATAAATAAATATATATATATATATATATATACATATACATATATATATATATATATATATATATATAAATATATATGTATATATATATATATATATATATATATATTTATGTGTGTATGCGTATACATATATACATATATATATATATATATATATATATATATATATATAATTTAAATTTATATATATATATATATATATATACATATATATATATATATATATATATATATATTTATATATACTTCTGAAGCCAAACACTAATCGAATCAAAAAGATTTCCGCAATTTTTTGTAAAAAAGTCCACATTTATTTTGGTATCAGCGGTTAAAGCAGGTAGTAAACTTCTTAAAAGCTCGGAGAGGAGTTTCAATTGTCAGGCAAAAATTTTTTGACACCAATCATATGCTCCTAGCAATCCATCCACCTCAGTACTAAGGCCAATGTGCTATTGAAGTTGCCTAAAACATATGGAACCTTCATGAAACTGTCTCACAACAAGTTTTGCGCTGCCAATTTTTGCTTCTTAAAAACTTATTATTACCTCACAATTGTTACTATTGTGCTATATGGATGATGTTATTGTGTGAGCGGTCACTAATTACAACATACATTAGGGTTTTACAGAGAAAGACTACGAGTTTAACCAATAGGAAGCAGCTACAAACCCAATTATTTTCCTACTATCTATGTATAAGAAAAGCAACAATTTGGCTCAGCAGGAAAACCGCTGAGGGTGTGCATGGAAATCTATTAATGTATAGCACTTTAAACTAACAAAATGGTCCTGGTGTACACAATTAAACGGCGATACACATTGCATTGCAAAAAAGTCATCCTGTTATCAGAGGTCAAAGTCAGAAGAAAACCCCTTAAAAGCTCCGAGAGAAAATCCAGTTGTCAAGCAAAAAATTTTCGACACTAATTTTATGCTCCCAACTATCCGTTCACCTTTACCTTGCGCTGTGATTTCTACTCCTTAAAAATTTAAAATAAGGTTTGAAATGTTACCGTGGTGCTATATAAATGAAGTTAACGTGTGAGGAGGGACTGCTCCCGTTCTGTTGTGCGCTTTTCTAAGTTTTTAATATGGTGCTACATTTCTGTTCCTTGTTTTTAGGTTCTCGCCTACCCGGAACCAATTTTGTCTTCTCCGCTATCAGAGCCTCTGCTTTTTTCTTGGCCTGCGAAGAAAAATTTGTCTAAAGAGCGGACAATTTTTTTACAGTTCGAGATAGGAAGAGGCATCACGAAAAAACTCTGTCACATTCGAATCATACTAAGTTCACTAACGATTACTTAGCCAATATTCTAAGATCAAATATGATTTCTTAAATATCGTATTAAGACCATTAATGATTTCATAGTACTTGTAAAAAATCATATGTACTTATTCGACGTTTAACCGAACGGTATTGTTTATGGTTTTTTGTTTTTATACAACTATTATTTATGATTTCTATAACATCATAAAAACTCATATATGAAAAGATGGAAATGTTTTCAAGATCATAGTAAGATATAGTCTATGGTTTGTATGGTATCATATATGATCTTAATATGATCACTAAAAAATGAAAACTCGGGAATTAACAATACGACTGATCTTTAAAGCAGTTTTAAGAAGTCAGGCTTTGTTTGCTTTTTAATTATTAGACACGTTTCATGAGCAGTTGTCAATAACGATGACAAATTCGATAAATTTACTAGAGTAAATAAAAAATCTCATTGGTCGAAAAAAATCAAAAACTTCCTTAGAAGATCTAAACTGAGAGAAAAGACTTAATATAAGTTGTTTTTAATTATCGATAAGGTTATGAAGTTAATTTTTGGTATCACACGCCAAAATAACTTATATTAACGCCAATTTAGTCTCCGTACTATTGAACGTCAATATCCGCGTGTAAGTCGTAAAGTGAATCATCACGCGCAAGATATCCAAATTTTGTTCATTAAACTTTAAAACTTCATTTGATAGATCTTCCCGAAAAAGACGAAATTCAAAAACCCACCAGGATAAATACCCGGTGCTGGTCGGTTGAGCTTTCTAATGGCACCACTTGTTTTTACGTCTTTCAAGGTCGAATAAATCAGTCGGCCAATAATTAATGAACAAACCAAAACCCCGTTGAGTAAATAATTTTTGTCCCACTAAAGTGGTTGAGAACAACTATCGTGTATTTTGTTCAACTATAAAATAAATCCTCACAATGTGATTTCCAGGTGTATTTACCGGCAAAATTGACTCCTTCCCAACCGTCCATCATGCTTCTGGGAATGTCCTCCATGTCCACGGTGTGGAATTCCATGGGAATCTTAACTGCTGGCTTGTAAGAGTCGAGAGACATTGCAGCTGCGGTCCAGAACTCCTGTTGGATATAGTTGAATTTACCTCTAGTGACTCGCATCCTTTATCCCGTGCCTAACTCTAAGTCGGATTCAGTACTGAGTCAGTGTCTAATTCAGGTCACATTTTGCACTGAATTTGTCAAATTCAGAGCTAATTCAGTGATTCATTCTGAGTTATTTTCTGATTCAGAAGAATACAGAATATTTTCTCTGAATTTTGCTCTGATTCAGAGAAATTCAGAAATCACTTCACAGTTGGTTCTCAAATCCTTCTGAATCATTACTAAATCTTGACATTTTTCTGAAATTTTTCTCAATCAGTATTGATCGTAACTGAACCTGAGGTACGGGATGTCATTATAGATAAGAGAAAAAGAGATGTATCAATTTTTTGATATTACGGTCTACCTGAAGGCATTCGAGCAATGCGAATACTCTCAAACGTAAAAAAGATTACAGCCTAAGTTTTATACGCGGTAACATGACAATATAAGCAATGCCTAAATACCCAACGCCATCATACCCAATTTAGTCTCAATTCATATTTCTCTTTTATAATCCGATTACAAATTAGCAATCACAATTATCTTGCGGAAAACATATTCCCATGTTCTGAAGTGATGATAATTTCATATCAAGTCCAACGGGCCACTGGGGCATAGAAATAGCCCACACAATGCGCGGCCAAGTGAGCTGGTCTTCCCTAGTGATGAGCGGCAAGGTCTTGCAAGATATCGTGCAAGATGATTAAAAACGAAAAGAATCTTGCAAGATGATTATAAATTTGCAAGATTCTTGCAAGATAACAATCCAGACAAAAAATAAATCAGGGTACTAATGCTTTAGGAAACATCTTTGAAGCAAGTTATGGTATATTAAACAAATTACAAAACTGAAATCCATGCAAAATTTTTTAGCCTGGATTCAAATCAATGCAAGAATCTTGTAAGTTATAAATTCTGGAAAACATTTTGAGTTTTTTGACACCAATCATATGCTCCTAGCAATCCATCCACCTCAGTACTAAGGCCAATGTGCTATTGAAGTTCCTTAAAACATATGGAACCTTCATGAAACTGTCTCACAACAAGTTTTGCGCTGCCAATTTTTGCTTCTTAAAAACTTATTATCACCTCACAATTGTTACTATTGTGCTATATGGATGATGTTATTGTGTGAGCGGTCACTAATTACAACATACATTAGGGTTTTGACCAGAGAAAGACTACGAATTTAACCAATAGGAAGCAGCTACAAACCCAATTATTTTCCTACTATCTATGTATAAGAAAAGCAACAATTTGGCTCAGCAGGAAAACCGCTGAGGGTGTGCATGGAAATCTATTAATGTATAGCACTTTAAACTAACAAAATGGTCCTGGTGTACACAATTAAACGGCGATACACATTGCATTGCTAAAAAGTCATCCTGTTATCAGAGGTCAAAATCAGAAGAAAACCCCTTAAAAGCTCTGAGAGAAAATCCAGTTGTCAAGCAAAAAATTTTCGACACTAATTTTATGCTCCCAACTATCCGTTCACCTTTACCTTGCGCTGTGATTTCTACTCCTTAAAAATTTAAAATAAGGTCTGAAATGTTACCATGGTGCTATATAAATGAAGTTAACGTGTGAGGAGGGACTGCTCCCGTTCTGTTGTGCGCTTTTCTAAGTTTTTAATATGGTGCTACATTTCTGTTCCTTGTTTTTAGGTTCTCGCCTACCCGGAACCAATTTTGTCTTCTCCGCTATCAGAGCCTCTGCTTTTTTCTTGGCCTGCGAAGAAAAATTTGTCTAAAGAGCGGACAGTTTTTTACAGTTCGAGATAGGAAGAGGCATCAAGAAAAAACTCTGTCACATTCGAATCATACTAAGCTCATTAACGATTACTTAGCCAATATTCTAAGATCAAATATGATTTCTTAAATATCGTATTTAGACCATTAATGATTTCATAGTACTTGTAAAAAATCATATGTACTTATTCGACGTTTAACCGAACGGCATTGTTTATGGTTTTTTGTTTTTATACAACTAATATTTATGATTTCTAAAACATCATAAAAACTCATATATGAAGAGATGGAAATGTTTTCAAGATCATAGTAAGATATAGTCTATGGTTTGTATGGTATCATATATGATCTTAATATGATCACTAAAAAATGAAAACTCGGGAATTAACAATACGACTGATCTTTAAAGCAGTTTTAAGAAGTCAAGCTTCGTTGGCTTTTTAATTATTAGACACGTTTCATGAGCAGTTGTCAATAACGATGACAAATTCGATAAATTTAATAGAGTAAATAAAAAATCTCATTGGTCGAAAAAAATCAAAAACTTCCTTAGAAGATCTAAACTGAGAGAAAAGACTTAATATAAGTTGTTTTTAATTATCGATAAGGTTATGAAGTTAATTTTTGGTATCACACGCCAAAATAACTTATATTAACGCCAATTTAGTCTCCGTACTATTGAACGTCAATATCCGCGTGTAAGTCGTAAAGTGAATCATCACGCGCAAGATATCCAAATTTTGTTCATTAAACTTTAAAACTTCATTTGATAGATCTTCCCGAAAAAGACGAAATTCAAAAACCCACCAGGATAAATACCCGGTGCTGGTCGGTTGAGCTTTCTAATGGCACCACTTGTTTTTACGTCTTTCAAGGTCGAATAAATCAGTCGGCCAATAATTAATGAACAAACCAAAACCCCGTTAAGTAAATAATTTTTGTCCCACTAAAGTGGTTGGGAACAACTATCGTGTATTTTGTTCAACTATAAAATAAATCCTCACAATGTGATTTCCAGGTGCATTTACCGGCAAAATTGACTCCTTCCCAACCGTCCATCATGCTTCTGGGAATGTCCTCCATATCCACAGGGTGGAATTCCATTGGAATCTTGACCGCTGGCTTGTAAGAGTCGAGAGACATTGCAGCTGCGGTCCAGAACTCCTGTTGAACATAGTTGAATTTACCTCTAGTGACTCGCATCCTTTATCCCGTGCCTAACTCTAAGTCGGATTCAGTACTGAGTCAGTGTCTAATTCAGGTCACATTTTGCACTGAATTTGTCAAATTCAGAGCTAATTCAGTGATTCATTCTGAGTTATTTTCTGATTCAGAAGAATACAGAATATTTTCTCTGAATTTTGCTCTGATTCAGAGAAATTCAGAAATCACTTCACAGTTGGTTCTCAAATCCTTCTGAATCATTACTAAATCTTGACATTTTTCTGAAATTTTTCTCAATCAGTATTGATCGTAACTGAACCTGAGGTACGGGATGTCATTATAGATAAGAGAAAAAGAGATGTATCAATTTTTTGATATTACGGTCTACCTGAAGGCATTCGAGCAATGCGAATACTCTCAAACGTAAAAAAGATTACAGCCTAAGTTTTATACGCGGTAACATGACAATATAAGCAATGCCTAAATACCCAACGCCATCATACCCAATTTAGTCTCAATTCATATTTCCCTTTTATAATCCGATTACAAATTAGCAATCACAATTATCTTGCGGAAAACATATTCCCATGTTCTGAAGTGATGATAATTTCATATCAAGTCCAACGGGCCACTGGGGCATAGAAATAGCCCACACAATGCGCGGCCAAGTGAGCTGGTCTTCCCTAGTGATGAGCGGCAAGGTCTTGCAAGATATCGTGCAAGATGATTAAAAACGAAAAGAATCTTGCAAGATGATTATAAATTTGCAAGATTCTTGCAAGATAACAATCCAGACAAAAAATAAATCAGGGTACTAATGCTTTAGGAAACATCTTTGAAGCAAGTTATGGTATATTAAACAAATTACAAAACTGAAATCCATGCAAAATTTTTTAGCCTGGATTCAAATCAATGCAAGAATCTTGTAAGTTATAAATTCTGGAAAACATTTTGAGTTTTTAGACACCAATCATATTCTCCTAGCAATCCATCCACCTCAGTACTAAGGCCAATGTGCTATTGAAGTTCCCTAAAACATATGGAACCTTCATGAAACTGTCTCACAACAAGTTTTGCGCTGCCAGTATTTGCTTCTTAAAAACTTATTATCACCTCACAATTGTTACTATTGTGCGATATGGATGATGTTATTGTGTGAGCGGTCACTAATTACAACATACATTAGGGTTTTGACCAGAGAAAGACTACGAGTTTAACCAATAGGAAGCAGCTACAAACCCATTTATTTTCCTACTATCTATGTATAAGAAAAACAACAATTTGGCTCAGCAGGAAAGCCGCTGAGGGTGTGCATGGAAATCTATTAATGTATAGCACTTTAAACTAACGAAATGGTCCTGGTGTACACAATTAAACGGCGATACACATTGCATTGCAAAAAAGTCATCCTGTTATCAGAGGTCAAAGTCAGAAGAAAACCCCTTAAAAGCTCCGAGAGAGAATCCAGTTGTCAAGCAAAAAATTTTCGACACTAATTTTATGCTCCCAACTATCCGTTCACCTTTACCTTGCGCTGTGATTTCTACTCCCTTAATATTTAAAATAAGGTTTGAAATGTTACCATGGTGCTATATAAATGAAGTTAACGTGTGAGGAGGGACTGCTCCCGTTCTGTTGTGCGCTTTTCTAAGTTTTTAATATGGTGCTACATTTCTGTTCCTTGTTTTTAGGTTCTGGCCTACCCGGAACCAATTTTGTCTTCTCCGCTATCAGAGCCTCTGCTTTTTTCTTGGCCTGCGAAGAAAAATTTGTCTAAAGAGCGGACAGTTTTTTTACAGTTCGAGATAGGAAGAGGAATCACGAAAAAACTCTGTCACATTCGAATCATACTAAGCTCATTAACGATTACTTAGCCAATATTCTAAGATCAAATATGATTTCTTAAATATCGTATTAAGACCATTAATGATTTCATAGTACTTGTAAAAAATCATATGTACATATTCGACGTTTAACCGAACGGCATTGTTTATGGTTTTTTGTTTTTATACAACTATTATTTATGATTTCTAAAACATCATAAAAACTCATATATGAAAATATGGAAATGTTTTCAAGATCATAGTAAGATATAGTCTATGGTTTGTATGGTATCATATATCATCTTAATATGATCACTAAAAAATGAAAACTCGGGAATTAACAATACAACTGATCTTTAAAGCAGTTTTAAGAAGTCAGGCTTTGTTTGCTTTTTAATAATTAGACACGTTTCATGAGCAGTTGTCAATAACGATGACAAATTCGATAAATTTACTAGAGTAAATAAAAAATCTCATTGGTCGAAAAAAATCAAAAACTTCCTTAGAAGATCTAAACTGAGAGAAAAGACTTAATATAAGTTGTTTTTAATTATCGATAAGGTTATGAAGTTAATTTTTGGTATCACACGCCAAAATAACTTATATTAACGCCAATTTAGTCTCCGTACTATTGAACGTCAATATCCGCGTTTAAGTCGTAAAGTGAATCATCACGCGCAAGATATCCAAATTTTGTTCATTAAACTTTAAAACTTCATTTGATAGATCTTCCCGAAAAAGACGAAATTCAAAAACCCACCAGGATAAATACCCGGTGCTGGTCGGTTGAGCTTTCTAATGGCACCACTTGTTTTCACGTCTTTCAAGGTCGAATAAATCAGTCGGCCAATAATTAATGAACAAACCAAAACCCCGTTGAGTAAATAATTTTTGTCCCACTAAAGTGGTTGGGAACAACTATCGTGTATTTTGTTCAACTATAAAATAAATCCTCACAATGTGAATTCCAGAAGCATTTACCGGCAAAATTGACTCCTTCCCAACCGTCCATCATGCTTCTGGGAATGTCCTCCATGTCCACGGGGTGGAATTCCATGGGAATCTTAACTGCTGGCTTGTAAGAGTCGAGAGACATTGCAGCTGCGGTCCAGAACTCCTGTTGGATATAGTTGAATTTACCTCTAGTGACTCGCATCCTTTATCCCGTGCCTAACTCTAAGTCGGATTCAGTACTGAGTCAGTGTCTAATTCAGGTCACATTTTGCACTGAATTTGTCAAATTCAGAGCTAATTCAGTGATTCATTCTGAGTTATTTTCTGATTCAGAAGAATACAGAATATTTTCTCTGAATTTTGCTCTGATTCAGAGAAATTCAGAAATCACTTCACAGTTGGTTCTCAAATCCTTCTGAATCTTTACTAAATCTTGACATTTCTCTGAAATTGTTCTCAATCAGTATTGATTGTAACTGAACCTGAGGTACGGGATGTCATTATAGATAAGAGAAAAAGAGATGTATCAATTTTTTGATATTACGGTCTACCTGAAGGCATTCGAGCAGTGCGAATACTCTCAAATGTAAAAAAGATTACAGCCTATTTTTATACGCGGTAACATGACAATATAAGCAATGCCAAAAAACTCAATGTGCTGAAATACCCAATGCCATCGTACCCAATTTCTTCTCAATTTAAATTTACCTTTAATAATCCGATTACAAGCAATCAGTGAGTATTGCCTTATCATACTCATGCGGAGAACATAATCCCATGTTCGGATGTGATAATTTCTTATCAAGTCCAACGGGCCACTGAGGCATGGAAATGGCCCACACAATGCGCGGCCAAGTGAGCTGGTGTTCACTAATGATGAGCGGCAAGATCTTTCAAGATGTCTTGCAAGATGATTAAAAACGAAAAGAATCTTGCAAGATGGTTATAAATATGCAAGATTCTTGCAAGACAACAATCCAAACAAAAAATAAATCAGGGTACTAATGCTTTAGGAAACACCTTTGAAGCAAGTTATTGTGTATTAAAAAAATTACAAAACTGAAATCCATGGAAAATTTGTTAGCCTGGGGATTCAAACCATTGCAAGTGTCTTGTAAGTTTTAAATTCTGGAAAATATTTTGAGTTTTTTGTAGCTAAAACTACCAACTTTTTTCCTAAAGCTTCAGAATTCAATTTCTATTTTCCGATTAAAAACAGAGATATCTCGCGTCATCCGAATCTTTCTTTTTAAAACTTAAATTTACCTATTAAAACGACGAAAAACTATTTTCAACATTTTTTCTCAAATTTTTCAAACGAAAGTTTTATAGGGAAACGAACAGTTGGATTTTTTTATTATTGACGTTTTCAGTTCTCTTATAGCTTTTTTAGTAATCCGCCACCGCCAGTCAAAAGCCCGTAATGAAAAAGAAGCGTGGTAAAAACCATGCTGGAAAAACTCACAAGGTCGGTTTTTAAAATAGACTTAAGTTAATTTTCCGACAAAATATTACTTTTGTGTGCTATAAATGTTTGGATTTATAATTTTGCAAAAAACTTGCGAGTTGGATTTAAAACTTGCAAGAATCTTGCAAGAGGTATGTTTTGTCTTGCAAGATAGCTTGCAACATTGTTGCAAGATTCTGAATATTTTCATTACTGGGGTTACATTTAAAGCTTGTCTAAATTACCTTATTAGGCAATAATTTATCTTACTTAGATATTTTATGCCAAATAGTCGTTCTGGTAAGAAAAGATTGAGCAATATAGGCAGAATTCTGTTGAAAGAATTCTCCGCCAATCAAAGATTGGGAAGACTCTGTTCTCTTTTATATAGCAACAGCTTGTATATCAGTTAGTCTTACATTATGTTCACTACCATGTTTATAGCATCGATTGCGGCATTATTCAAATATATTGTCGTTATAATTGAAATTGATCTCCAGTTGTTTCCAGAGTCACTTAGTCAAAAAAGAGTTAAGTAAATCCACTTCGCGAGTCGAAATAAGAAGTTTTACATCTATATACCTTAGGACAATAAAAAGCACCACATAGAGATTGCCTTGAAATATAACAACGGGTAGTTCGTCACATTTAAAAAACTGGCATTGAGTATTTTACTGTCGCCTTTTGTACTTAACTACGCTTGTGATCTATACGCATATGTTTGCGACCAGATGTTAATCCTTACAAAGATGCGAATCCTTTTAGGTAACTATAAGTTTGTTTAGTTCAATTTTTCGTAAGTGTTCTATCCTGTGCTAGGCAAATTGGCCGACAGGGCGTTTAGCTGACAAGCAAAAATGAGAAATTTAGCCGATATTGTTATCATATTCGGTCAAAAAGTCTCGTTGGTCCATAAATCAGTAGTTTGGTGGACCCTTTTCTTTGATGTGCGGTCGGGTGGCACTCCACTCGGCCTATCCTGGGGAGGTTGCGACGACAGATAGACCTTCGTTAGGCTAGTGTATAGATAAAATTTGCAGTACATTTGTCGGATTAAGAAATAGTGTTTTAAATTGATGAATCGCAGCTTCAGGATAAACTTCATTGCTCAATTTACTTAAACTGTTGGCTAAATTTCTCATTTTTAGTTGTCGGCTAAACGCCCTGTCAGCCAATACGGCGGCAATCATTCTATCTGGTCGTCGTCCCCCAAAAATATCGCATTGAAGCGTGTACATCAAAGCCGTCCTGTAGACATTACGGGAGTTATGATCTCTTTTTAGTACAAAACGATTCTTGCTTTCTCTTTTGTGTTGTCATTTTAGAAATGTGTTGCGCAAAAAATTGAAACCCGTATCAAAATCTAAAGCTATCACGGTAGTTACAATCCCACCAACAAGATGCATATCTGAGACACATGAGACTTTACAGAGATTAATGGGATTTTACCATCGGGATTCTTCTAGGATTAGAGACTATTTGCAATTAATTTAAATTATGTTTGCGCTGCTTTTGAGCTGCTCATTTGCTTCAGACGGGAACAAATTGATTTAAAACATGTCAACAAAAAAATGTTGAGAGCAAGCCGTTGTGGTTGTTCTTGGAAACGGCATATAAATTTTAAAAATTTAGAAGATGGGCCTAATTTTGAAACAAGGCCAATGAAAGCGCTCCATAATTCTGGAGATCAGATATGAGAATCTGAAAAAATAACTGTATTTTGTATTTCAATTTTAACAAATAACTAAAAAGAGGCATGTTTTTCTCAAAGAGTAAAATCTAGCTGATCAATTTTCGAGAATCCATCTTGTTTTGAAACAAACTCTTGGACTGCGAGCCTTGTTTATTGAAAATAAAGTTGCAAAAATTACCTAAAGACTGCCTTGGAATGAAAAACCATTAGTGAACGTTTTTTGTTTGTTTTGACTAAAAACAAACAACATAGTTGGTTCAGTATCTTAAGAGATCGTTAGCATGAGATGTTAACGTCGATAATCTGATAAATCAAATTTTGCATTAAATTATAAAAGTCTGATTATGGATAAACTATCATGAGTTATTGCAGCGCCCACTAAGACTGTTTTAATGTTTTTCTGTTTTCTTTGATAAAAATTTCGCATAATTTTTCTTCTATTATTGTTTTTGAATATATATATATCTGTTTTATATTAACTTCATGTTCCTTTCAATAATGTATCAGACTGCGCCATGCTGATATTCATGATGATAAACATTTTTTCCGATGTTCTTTTTATGATTGCTGTTATCGATACGTCTTCATGAAGTTCTTCTCAAACAGTAGAAATCAATTTCAACGCTACCAACAGAAAACAGTATCGTTCGCCGTAAAAAAAAACAAAATTAATTGCTAAAAGATTTGCTGGTAAATTTTAGCGCTTAAATGTCGAAAAATGTGCATTTTTACCGATGAAAAATCCAGCACTAAAATAACAGTTCTTGCCACTATTCACAGCATTCACGGCGATGGTTAAATTTTTAGCAATTCTTAGCGTTGATACTTCAACCCCGGTTTTGCGATGTTTGCAGCTGTTTTCCACTAGCAGGATTAGCAGGACTAGTTTTCCAACTCGATCATGCCTCGATGAATTTATGCACCTATTTGAATTGCAAATTCTACAACTTTATTAGCAAGATGTACGGATTAACTTTCTACTTGAGGAGAATATGAATACTAGTTTTTTTACACTGTTTAACGTTAAAATGGGTTGTTTTGCAGCAGAACTACCTGTTTTCAAATCCCAGTTTCACAAACGTTTGAGGTCTTTATATTTCTGGATTTTCTCTTTAATTAGGATTGTCAGTTTCGCCAAATTGTGATCTTGTAAATGTCAGATTATTATGTGTCAGTTGATACCAGGGTCAAAAGGAACGGATAAAGAGCAATCGTAAAATTAAGATTCAAAAGCAGGCAGTTTAAAATCAATTAAAAATGTATTTCTGAATCTTAAATTTTTAAACGAGTTTTTAATGTTTAATATTACAATGTTCATTGCCATTTTTCATTAAAAAAATGGTTGGCTAGAATATGTGTATGAACTCTCTAAACAGTGACGGCTTCCTTAACTTAAAAGACCCGTTTATTCAGGGTCATTTTGGTACCTGTGTTTGAACAGTGAGCCATGAGCGCCCTCCATCATCACTGGCCAGGTAAGTCTTCCTGCTTTGTGAGACTGCAAATATGGTTTCCTGGCTTATCCAGTACCCGATGATACTGTGCACTCGGGGGTCGATCTCTGCGAAAAAAAAAGATAAATCAATCAATGAGCGTTGTCAAATCGCCTGATGGTAATAACTGGTGGTATCGTCATTATCAAAAATAAATCTTTAATTAAACGTAACCGAAATAAACAAACCTTAAAATAAAAAAGACCTATATCTTGGTAATTACCTAAATATCTTGGGATCCCAATAGAGGGAACAGTAAAAATTTTTCTGATAAATTCGAAAAAAAAGTTACATCAAAACTATCAAAACATCGATATTTTTTGCTATTTTTACATCGGAAATGTAGATAAACAATGATTGTGGTCCTATAGTGGTTGTATAGCAATATGCACTGGTATGTAGACAAAATGAAGAAACATCAAGAATATCCATCTAAAAATTAAAGTTTCAGTTTTTTGAATTTTTTTCACCTCAGAAACAGTCTAAATAAATATTTTCGCAAAGAGAACATTTTTCTAAGCTTAAGAAATCTGGAAAGCAGCCTTTTCTCTGATCTGTGAAAATGACTGCTTTGTATCGAAAAAAAAGAAATTTTGTGGGGGAAAACGATTTCAAAAATCGAGTATTCTTAAATTTTAGTTTTATATTGCTTTAGTAAGCTCTGATGGCATTCAACAGTGATTTAATGTAATATGAAGGAATATATGAAACATTCAGAAGCTGTATGTACTAAAAAATTGCTTCATTGTATCTTTTTTCTGAAAAATAATACTAAAGAAAAACAATTACAGACCAAAAAAGTTGAAAGCTTTTAAATGCTTTCATTTTTCTTATGTTCAACAGTTTATCACTCAGTCCATACAAATAATCATCTTAGTTTTTAGGAATTTTGTTTATGCAAACAGCTAAAAAACAGCCCTTCTTTCTACAGAGAAAATAATTTTGGTTACCCGACGATTGGGTTAAACGACATTTCTAAAACGCCATTTTGTAAACAATTTGGCGGGAAGTTGCCACAAAGGGGGAAACGTTGTTGGGGACACTGGCAGCTGTTGTTTTGTTGTTTTTTATCTTCTACCATGTGATTTTTTTTCACACAAAGATTTGGTCCTCTCAAGAGGTTAAGATTAGAAGAAAATAATTCACCACTTTAATCTGAACTTTTAATTTGGCGAAAAAATTAAAAAGAAGTTTCCAAATTCTTTTGAAAGCAGCTTAAAAACTATTTAAGTCATTTTTTTAAAAAAATTTTCAAACAAACAAAAAGGATATGAACCAGAACAAAAAAATTTAAGAAACATAAAAGTTTCAGTCAAGTTTAGAACGTATATGTTTTAGCCTTATAAAGAGCCAATTGTTTGTACCACAGTTGCACGCAGTTTAAACAAAAAATTGTCTTTATTTTTCAAAACTCAGTTGAATTTTCAAACACTTTTTTTGGTTTCACTTAATAAAAAGAAATTTGTTTTTAAGTTTGTGTATTTTTTTAAATTCCTTTTGGTAAACACATCTTTAATCTTGATGTACGATGTTTGAAATTGTTACCATTATTTTTTTAGCTGATTTTTTCATCAATAAATAAACAAAATATGGTGTTTACAAAAAAAACCTCGCACACCACTTTGCTGTCGGAGTGAAATATTTCTGTCGGAGTGAAATATTGTTGCTTGATAACTGTAGGAAACAAGACCAAAGACTAAACGGATAAATGAAAAAATTTTGCTATCTTATTCCATTAAAAATCAATTTTTAAGGCATAAAAATTTCAAAAAAAAATCATAGTGACAGGGATTTTAACTTTATTAAAGTTAGTCTAAATTTTGTTTTGTTTTAAATTAAAACTCGTAGAAATTTCACGCTCTTCTTAGAACAAAATTAAGTTAGCTCGACTTACATGTTAGCGACGCCACAGAAATTTGCATGCGTTCAATCGGAATAAGTTCATTGGAGTCTTTCAGTTACAAATTGAGAAAACTCAGCTTCTAAAAAATCAAGAAATAATTTGGTTGCTAATTTTAAACAAAAAACTGCACACTGGCTGTTTTTAAAGAATTTTTTTCAGAAAATTTTTGACTTAAAAATAAAAAAACGGCACAGCTAGCAAACTTATTTCAATAAATGCAATTAGTTGTTCTAGTCTTATACAAAAACTGTGAACCACCTGCAAAACAATTTAGTAAGCAATGCAAAACGTAATTTTAACATACAATGAAGCAAAACCGTTCCAAGAATTTAAGAGAAATTTTTCAAATCAATAGTTCAGTTTTGTTCGTAAGGTTTTGTACTTCTGCAGAAAATTGTTTGTAAACTAAAAACTTTTAATATCTCGCGATGTTTCTTGTTAATAAAGCAATTATTATTGCATAAGTATTAGGAAATACTAAAACACTTACGTGGCCGTTCTGGATCTAGAAGAGCTTTCGTTTTCCTGCGTGATTTGATTTTTTATTAACTTTTTCACACTTAATTTTTTATTTTTGTTTGAACTAAATTGCCCTTCCATTCACAGTTTTAAGCAGCTGATCTGCAGTTGCGACAGTTGACTACTAAATTTCAAACTAGGTGTGCGTAAAATTTTCTCTGATTTTTTAGACTCACATAATCTCCGATAACATCATTCGAAACAACTTTATAAACCAGCTACACTACTACGCTAAACCTAATTCTCTGTGGGAATTAAAATTTGTTCCCCAAATCATTCGTACCTACTTTTGGGCTAAGAAAAAAGTCAACATAATGTTATGAAATTTTCAGGAAGCCAGGGCCATTATAATAAAGAGCACAGGTAATTCAGTTTTCAAAAATTTTAGGATCCTCATGTGGCTGGCACCAATAATGCATCAAAAAGGGTAAGAACTTGTCAGCCAAAAACAATTTGAATTGCGGCCCTCAATGGTACTGGAAATGTTATATAAAAATAAAACGAAAGAGGAGCAGGCTTACTTGACCATGTCATGTTTCTGTTCTCCGTGAAGGACATCCTCAAACACTCATTTGTGTCCCTTAAAACACACCTCCTTTTAACTAAATTATAACCAGAAACAGCTGCTTTTGAAGTTCAATTATGTGATCATCAATTAATCCGCCTGACACCATATTTTTGAAATTTTTATGAATTCTGCTTTTCTTTCATGTTTCATATTTCAGGACAATGGGCGAAAATATAAAACAATCGGTAATCCACAAATTTTATAGCGGGAACAGTGCCCGGGATAAGACCTTGACTTAGAAAAAGAGCATGCGCGACCAAAAGCGATATGAAAAGACCGACTTGCCCCAAGTAGCTTCGAAATGAATTGAGCTCGATTTTAGCGAACAGCTGGACTTTAGCTAGACACAACTTCATGTTTCAATTTTCTCGTCTTTTTTCATGCGGACTTTTAATGGGGCAATAACCCAACCCCAGAAAAGTGGGGTTGCGATATTGCCCCAAAAGGGGAGGAACTATATACTCAAATGGTTTTTTTTTGTTCAGTAAATTTTGACTATCGATATATTCATCGTAGAGAGTTGTGAGTTGTATCATTAAAAAGCCCCACCAGCGTACAATAAGAAATTAAAAAGATTTGTTAATTCTGTTTTCTAGAGTGAGTTATTGGAGTTTAATTTTTTTTGAATATTAGACACATTTGCGTTTTTTTAAGTCACATTTTACTGAATTTTGCGAGACAATAAAAATTGTTGACTGATTTGATTCGATTTCATTGGCTAAATTCTGGCTAAATATTTCAAAATCCAGCCTCTTTAATCAAAAATAGCACGAAATAACATCTTTAGTCCAACTTGGTTAAATTTGCCGCAAGTACACAAACAAAAAAACCACACACCAAAATTTTTCTAAACTCCAAAGGAGTTAGTCTTACTACCACTCTTATTGAGAGTCCTCTGTAATTAAAATTTTGCCGTTTTTTGCTATTTTTCTCGATGATTATCAAAAATGCAGCTTTTATTTTGATTTTCTTAGCTAACAAATTATCTAAATCTATGACAAACGAAGCAATTAAGTGTTCTTAGTAGCTATTAATTCTTCCAACTCCATTGAGAGTGCTCTGGAAATGAAGTTTCACCGTGTTTTGCTAACTTTTCCTGATTATTATCAAAAACGCATCATTTACGATTGATTTTTTACAGACAAATTATCAATATCTATAGCATTCGAAACAATTAGGAGTTTATAATGGATGAGCAGCAATAACTAGGCTACTCTTAGTCCAATCTTGCACTGTTAGAAGCCAAAAATCTTTTACTAAAAGAATTCGATAATTTTTATTTTAATCAAGGATCAGAACAATTAAAACAAAGATTGCTGGTGATCGATTCAATTGCCTTCCTAAACAACTCCAAATTAATGTATCTATTTTTTACTTGAAAGCTTTTGGAAGTTTTGACTTTTATTCAAAACTATTTGATCTTTAACTATATAATGGCTTTTTAAAATTTGCCACTATTTTCATTATTTAAGTCAACTTGCATTTTTGAGTCAGCAAAGAAAGGATTCTTCTTGTTTCTACTGAACTAAATTTTAATTTTTATTGGGTTTTACGTGACAAATTATGATTTTTGTCTTTGATACTACTAGATTTCATAATTTTTTTTATTTTCAGTCCTTTGCACATTTTTCACATTCTTTCTCACATCGCCACATTATCACATTTTTGACAGTTCACATATCACAATATTGGCGTTCAAAAAAGTTAGAGTCAAAGATATGAAAATCTATGAGGATATAGATAATGGTTTGAACGGCTTCGTGTTCACTTACCCAAACAATTTTTTTGATTTCTCAAATTTTGTCTTTAACTCTCGATTTTACACTGTCCATTTAATTGTATGAATTTGCTGGATATTGGCAGGCCGGCCTCATTGGTTCTTTTGGAGGATTAGATGAGCTGATTTTTTAGTTTAGTAGATAGCTGTTGACTTTCATGACTTTGGAAACAATTTTTTCAACAAAAGTTTTTTAAATTTCGAACTTGTTGTTTTTAGTTTCTATTTGTTAACTAGTCTCAGGAATTACAGGTCACATACAACATTATTGGCGTCGAGTGAAGGCGCAAGAGTATAAAACCTATTGCTTCGAAGAATTCGTAATGATTTTGGTTTTGACCCGGTTCACAAAAAAAAATTTATTTTAAATTTGACTTTTGTCTATCGCTGACGTTTTTTTTGTAGACGTAAGACATATTCTGAAAGATTATAGCTCTTCAGAGCTTCTTTTGGACAAATAAACGAACCTAATCTTTCGAGAAACGCAAAAGTACTGCTAAATTTTTCCCTTTTTCTCTTTTTTGTCTACTTGTTACATTGTCCACTTAATGAAAGGTCACATACCACATTATCTGCGTTTTGCATCAGACGCAATCGAACATATTTTGGGGGAAATATATGGCTTTACGGCGTTGACAGCGTTTTCTCGCAAATTTTAAATGATTTTTTGTCGCTAATTTTTTAACCTCAAAACAAAAGAAAAATGACAGCTCTTAATGCTCGTCTATAGAAGGATAGGGGACCAAAACATAAAACAGTTGCATGTTTTCAGTTGATTCTAATGGTTTTCATTCCTGTGAAATTGTTTGTTTTTTTAAAATTATGAGGCAATTTATTAACTTTGCTAGATTTGTTTTTTTTGTCTAATTGTTACGGAGCCTTGTTATGGGCTGGTTCCATATCCTTTCTTGTGAAGTACAAAATATTTTGTTTTGTTTCAGTTTTATCTGACGCTATTTTGACTTTGTTTTTAAATTTGTTTTGGAGAAAATGGACATGAAGCTTCGCATGTAATTAAAGTTTTTTGTTGTTGTTTGATTTTGTTGTTCGTCTTGACATGCTTTCTTATTGATGGCAGATCTCATCAGTCTAAAGCGGCATTTTTTACTCCATTGAATTATTAGCTCTGGAGGCAATCTTTTTGTTCATATGCCAATTTTTTGAAAAATACTTGAATTTTGGGGGGTTTTCTATCTGTTCCTCATTTGGCAGATAATTATGCCAAAAATGTGGATGAGTGGAGTCGGAGCATTATGTGCGAACGCACGTTACCGAGCCGCCTTGTTTAATATATCATTAAAAAGTCAACTGTTCTTCTATCATTTAAAAAGATGTTTAAAATATTCCATGACCATGCAACGATCAAGAGGTTAACGTAGCCTTTAAATGATCGAAATGTAATTTTTTGGATATACAAAAGATGGATAGGTTCGCTTGATAGAAAAAACATCTGAACGTACGGATAGAGAGGCTTTAAACACTTAAGTTTAACTTAAATCTCATCTCTATTTAATATGTGGAAGCGGGGGTGGGAGATGGGGTTTGGTAGATAGTAAATTACCTTAACCAATCTCTAAGGCAGATTTAATAGAGTTAACAGTGTTGAGTAATGGTGGAAATCGATGGTGTTGTTGGGGTGGGGGTGATTTCCTAGCTAACTTTAACATTTTTTGAACTAATTTTAACCATTTTTGAGCTATTTTGACAATTTCATACATTTTTTACGATTTATTTACCTATCTTTGACAATTTCCTAAGTAATTGCAACTATATTTGGAGGATTTTGTATAATCCAGTAAAAACCGGTGGTCCCATCGGAAGCGTTCCTATGACCCAGTGATTTTCATTGATGGATTTTTTATCTATGATCAGACTAAATCACGTTTCACGGCAGTTGATTTTCCGTGATTAAAAAAGTAATGAACTATCGATGTTCCACCGAGGAACTATCCATGTAATATCTATGATCATTCAATAAGAATAACTGGGAGCCCAATCCGGGCTTTTACTGTCTACACGACGACTTCACCATTGAATAATGACGATTTCACCTCAGGCCATGGTAGATGGTTGCACTATTAGAGACAATTTAATCAATCTGCTTACATGGCCAAGTTCTTCTCGCATACGAAGAGGACCTCCTGCTTGGGGTCAGTGATGAATCCTCTGTCGTATATGTCGTCTATCACCACTTCCACAGGACACACACCTCAAACAACACAAGTGTCAAATTTGAATTATAATTAACTTGGTTATCATAACTATGGTAATTAATTCAACAGATCAGCAGTTCAATAATTCTAAATTCAACGGTCCATTTCAAATTTGCACGCGTGCATGTGCGAAGTGTCAATACTATGTCTGACGATTAGGCGATGTTAAAGCGATTTTAGAGAACTTAAAATCCTTTTCCTACAAGCCAAATTGTGATTAATCGAATACAGTTGAAATACACGCGGAGTCAATGGACAAATAACTAGAAAATTCGCTCATTTTACAAGTTTATATTTTGTATTCCACAAATTTGTAACGTCTTTTTTTTCACTGAGCTCGTTTGTTATATTTTTTTCTTCTCATTGCGCTCGTTTTTCATTTTTCCGCTCATTGTTCGCGTTCATTGCTAATAATTTTTGTGCAGAAAACGACAAGAAACCTTGACTCAGGCATATAAGATAAAAAACATAACGTTTCTGCGATCAGCAAGGTTACACTGTGAAAGTAATAAGGACAGTATTAATACCATAGTAATAAGGACCGTATTAATACCATAGTAATAAGGACCGTAATAAGGACCGATAAAAACATAACATTTCTCCGATCACCAAGGTTACACTGTGAAAGTAATAAGGACATGTGAAATTAATAAGGACCGATATTGAAATTTTGAAAACAATTTTGACTGGAAGATAGTGGGTGAATTAACTTACGATCAATGTCCACGACAGTTCCAAAATCATTCGGACATCCAACCAAGTCGAATCGGAAGGAGAGGATGTTCTGACTGCCCAAAGTAGTGTCCCTGTTGATGCCAGTGAAGGTCAATTTAACCCATAGAACATTGATAGGGTCTCTAATGTCCAGATACTTCAGTCTGTCGTTGTGAGAGTCCACGTAGCTCTCGTTAACCAGAAACTAAAGCGACAGAGGGCAGAAGATCAAATAAGATACTTCCCACAGATGCCCCCCCCCGTATTTTTTATGATTGACACCTACAAGATATGTGTTGTTAAACAGCATAACACAGTATCATGGCAAATACTATACAAAAAACAAAACAAAAAACAGCAGGTGCGGCTGGGAGAGGGGGTGGAAAGGTTTATATACCTATAACAAGCTCGAGGGAAAAACAGCATAGATTGAAAAATGTTCATTGCAAACCTACTTACGTTACATACAAAATATAAGGCAGCGGTACTTTTTTATGAAATTTTTGTTCAATCAAAGCTTTCACTTCACCTACAGAAAAATGTTGGTTTCGAATGTTAAACTAGCTCAAATGAGTACGACGTATTCATTTAACAGAATTTTCAAATGGCCCTCTAATTTTCAAAGTAATTGAACTCTAACTTTTCTATGATCAAAACGGCTTCGAGGAAACACTACCCGGCTCGACGCTTTTGGGTGATTTTTTGTAAAAAATGCGGTGATTGGTGTGAACCCGGTGAAAATAAATAAATCACCGCGATTCATCGCATTCACTGCAAAACGATGTAAGAAATACGCGTTGAAAATTATTTTTTTTCACCGCATTTCACCGCATTTCTTAAGAAATTCACCACCAAACCTCGACCCGGGTATAACGATGTCTGAAACTCGCAGTTGCGACTTTAATGCTGCAGTCAATAGTACTAGAAGTACAGGATACGTGATAAAAATCTGGCGGTCTAAATTCTGGCACTTCAGAGATCTTTAGGGTTGAAACTTGACATGCGTGCTTCAAGTTGCAACTCTAGGCCAGAAGTTCGTATACAGACATAGTTGAGATGCTATGAAGTTTTAGCAGCTTGAAGCATTCAATCTATTCTTCAGAATATCTGCAGTAGTCAATCATAAAAATGTTAATGTGCGTCTCAGTTGTTTACGTCACAAAATTTCATAGATCTAACTAATACCGCTGTATCTTGAAAACAACAAAAAAAAACTTCGGGAGTAACAAATATGTTTTTTTCTAAGTTCAATTCTCTTGATAAAGGCAAGGTTGACGGATAAAGGCAACGACAATAATATGACATCTACCCTACAGGCACATATTTTTAGAAACAATTGCGCAAGAACGTGGTTTTTATTTTAGTTCGCCGGTAAGACATTCTGCTAAGTTTTGATTTTAGTCCGAAAAACAGCACAAAGAGCAGTTTTTAGGACAACAGTCAGTTTATAGATCCTACAACGCACAACAAGGGCAAACATTAACAGTGTTACTCCACAATAAGATCTTGTCATAACTGTCGTCTTCTGAATTTCTAACTAGGCCAACAGTGAGGGGGATCTGTCGCCCAGAAGATCGAATAAATTTAATTAAGACCAACACCGAAGGTTTAAAAGAAAATGATGAACCAAGCGCTACCTTGTCTCTTTTCTGAGTTTTTCCCCTCGTCCACTCTTGCAGGCTGTTAAAAGTGCTTTGTCCCAAAAGACGTTAAATTGAATAGAGAACACCAGCACAAATGTAGAATCCACAGTAAATGGATGCAACTCTCAATCAACTAACAACTTGAGACAAATTCAACTGCAAAATCTTCTATAAGTTCAAAATTTTATCATGATTCACTCGAAATATAATTAACCAAGTTGCTCACAGTTTCCTAACTGGTCTTGCAACTTTACTGACTGTTTTAAGTTTAGTCCCACTAAACCAACTGCTCACTAGCTCAGTATTTTCTCTCTCTCTCTCTCAACTTATACACGATAAGCTGATTGCAACTTTTTCTATTTGCCTAACTTTATCTTATCTTAATTAAATACACTTTTAGAACTTAAGTAAACACCGTAAGTCATTTTGACTGATTGATACATCCGCAGGAGGGGTTCTCCTCACTAAACAAACAGATTAACGTCAAAGTCCGCGGTCCTTATCGCTCTTATTTGCGCACACAAATTTGGCGCCAAGTCAATTTCGTCGCTTTTGTTATCCAAAGACTATTGGTCTACATGTGTAAATATACCGCTAATTCATGCTCGCTAAAGCTAAAATAATGGCTTGGTATGCTTTTTCCCAGCATTCTGTGCAATTCCCCATACAAAAATTAGTCAGAAACCAAAGTTTCCCAAAAACCCAAAAATTTGACCTCTAGAGGTCAATTAGGGGTCAATAGTCAAGGATGAAGGGTCACTTTGGTAAAAATAATTATTGGCGCGGAAAGTCCTACCATAGTTACACCTACTCACCAATTTTTATCACCTAACTCCTAATAGAACACGAGCACACTTAGACCGCGCACACTTTTCATCGACCTCCCGGATGACCCCAAATTTCGAAACTTAATAACTTGCGAAGTATTGGTCAAAACGTCTTCGGGTAAAGTTTTCTAGTAACTATAGGGTGCCACCAACTTGCCTCATTTCAAAGTCATTCGGCCGCTCAAAAAGACCAATTTCCGGTTTTCGGCACTCGGGTCGTCCCGAAGCACCGACTTCCGGTCGGAATTTGGGAATGAAAAAATCACCAATCGAAAGCCCTTGAAAAGTTACACTAACCCTCCAAAAGTCATAGGGCTACTACCAATACTCCACGAGCAATTCAAATTTTACGTTCCGCAGCACGGGCGTGCGCTAGTTCCGGGCAGGTTGGTGTGGGGTCAAATCCGACCTCAAAATCGGATTTCCCGTACCCAAATTAGTCTATCCCCCAAATTTCAGGTCAATCCGACTTCAAATTTTAGAGAAATTACTATTTCAATTTCAGTGTTAACTATTTTTAGTGAAAACTGCCTATTCTTATTTCAAAATGATAATAAATTTCTCCCACAACTTCCTAAACCCTTCCCATGATCATGTGCTACATTACTCTGGACTTAATACCCATTGCAACCCTTAGTTCCCCGTGTATCATACTCGAACAGTCATTTTTTCGCTCAAAATATCGAAAACCTTCAAATCACGCCACTTCCGGTGTTAATAGCTCGGAGTTAGGTGGTCGGATTGGCCCGAAAGGTATACCAGCCTGAGAGGACCATTGGGTGTACATGCCATTAAAATTTGGTAAACGTCCGCTTAATATAACCTCCATGGGGGGGCGGGAAACATCGGCTTGGTGGTATTTTCATAAAGTGAATAAGTGAGCATTTTATTTGCTTTAAACAAACATTTTCGCAACTAAGCTTCAGTCTTCAGATTATCGTTCTTACTACAAGTTCTTAAATCTATCCTCTATCAAAATGGACAGTCCTACATACTTCGAGATTATCCTGTACTTGTGTTCAGGGGTTTACCCCAGGAATTGTCATTGGGTCGAGAAAAACAGCATTCGCCGCCGAAGCCGAAAATTTTACACAAAAAATGGTCATTTATATTTGGTTGGGTCCGATATTCAGGTACTACATCGTTCAAATGCTCGTACGAAGATATCTCAGATGCACTGTTCTAATGGCCACCTCCCCAGATACAAATTAATGCCGTTAGTTAGTCAAAAATTTAGTGTTATGCATCTTAAAGTATGGTGCGAAACGGTTATACGCGATTGTTCTACTTGCAATGATAATGCCATCTATCGCCACACTAGAGGACAGATGAATTTTATTTCACAGGAAGTCCTCGACCGAGTATGTCGCGAGATGGGTCTAGAGAAGAAGAGAAGATACTGTTATGAATTGTTTGAAAGGTAAGAAAATCATTTTTTCGTACAATAATTTCATATATTACGACGTCCAATTCTTTTTAGTTGCCCTGAATTTGACACCTCGCAATACGAGCCTATTGCATTAGACGTTGCTCATCCTAAATACAATTGTGTTAGTGCCTGTCTGTCGACCATTATTACGGGAAACCGCACGCAGGCGGGTAAATTTGAAAAATTATTTGTCAAACTACGCACTGGGTCCGATAAGCACCTTTACGACAGACCCGGCAAAGTAATTCTATCTAAAGGGATCGAGGACGTCGAATTTATCAATACAACAGACCTCAGACTATTTGCTCGACGCTTCCGTATTAATATTTATGTATATTATGACTCTGGCTACGATGAACAACCTTACTATCTCAGTCTAACTGGGACTCACAAGGGATTAATTCGAGGCGGAATATTTCTTAAATTCCAATTAGTGGAGGGTACACCGCATTGTTTGCTAATATACCGGTGCGACAAGAAACAAAGGCATGAAAGGTAAGTTAATACTTATTATACATACAACTTATTTATTACGTCCAGTATACTACTTATTTATTAACTTAAGTCCAGTTTTGCTTCCTTTTTTTAACTCCTCCTCATCTTTTTCTTCTTGTTCAACCATCAAGCGCACTGCAGAGGCCATTTCGGGGTCCTTTTTATCCAATTCGGCCAAGTCAATCCCCCCCGTTGCCGCCATGCGCTGATTGACTTTCTTTACCTTTCTTTTTCTTTTGTAATTTATTATCTTTTATTTGTTTCTTCTCGTTATCTTTTAGCGCCCCACCAGTTGCCGCCTGTACCACAGATGTTCCCGGCTCGAAAAGTGAGGCTGGGGGAGAAGGAGGTGGCGCGCAGTCAGTTTCAAGGGACGTTTGACCCCGATTTCCCCTGTATGGAGAAAATTTCATCCCTTTTAGGACTTTCTTTGTATTTTTAGTTCTTGCCATTTTAACTCCCGAACTATGCTATTTTGTTTATGTATACACCTCAGTTTAATCAGGTCTCCTATTTGTCTCGTCAATCTGTTTTGACAGTCTTTTATTACTAAACCGCAACCAATTGGTTATGCCTTTATCCGGTTTGTAACTTTGCTTACTTGTGTGCATATTTGTTTTAATGAGAATTTGGGGCACCATGTGTTTGCTTTCGAGAGAGTACTTAAATTTGTTCAATTTAGCTTTGGTGTTATTATCTTAATTAGATTGTCCTAATTGCGAGCTTTCTAAAGAGCCTACATACACACACTTTCGCCGCTTATAACTAACTATACTCAATTTCATGTTCGCTACAATCACAATAACTATTGAAAACCTTATCAAATTAATTAAAAAGCGAAAAAATAAAAACATATCTGAAAGTTAATTTTTAGTGTAGCTTTTTATCAGACATTATCTTAAGAAATAGTGTACACTTTTAATAGTTTTTGTAAGCATTTAACAAAGTTCAAATTTATTTGACAAAGTGCAAAAGGCTCAAAGTTTAAACAACAATTAACACTTATGATTTCAAAAGCAATAGCCACTTGAAAGGAATTTTAAAACTGAGCACAGTGATATCAAAGCAAACGAGAGGCACAAAAACATCTAACACGTGTTATATTTTTTATGTAAGACTTTTTTAAATCATTTCCGTTTGTGCCCCCCACCCACTACGTTATGCACCCTCCAGTTACAGAACACGTACAATTTTATAGTAAACCATTTTGAAAAGGATGGCACGTGCGTCTGTGGGGTGCAAATAATATGCACCCACTAAGATGGAGACGCCACAAACGGAAAAGATCCAACGTTGCTAAAAACGCACCAACGTTGCTAAAAGTTAGCACCAATCAGTCCAAAGTTGTTGAGTACATCGTATTAACATCAAAGATCGTTTTTCGCTTTGTATTTCAATTCAGAAGATGATAGACAGCGCCTGCATTTTACGATGCTAATCGAAAATGGGAAAGACTCGTTTTTTGAAAAAAAAAAGTTTTTGAAAAGAATTTCAATCTCCAAATTTATAAGAAAATGTGCAAGGGTTTTTTGGGTTTTAATCGGGTCTTTAAGAATTAGCCATTAAAAAATTAGAAAGCAATTCTTGAGTGGTCAGATCCCCAATAATTTAATGTTACAATTCAAAAAAGTCGATATTCTTCGCCGGAGTTGTATTCTAATTTAATAGTTAGCCAATTATATTATCTCATTTATAAAAATTTTTTATTAAATTTCCCTTTCCCCTCGTTATATTTTCCCCTTCTCTAGTTTGATGGAAACTACAACCCATTGTACCAACCTTTTTATTGCTTTAAAGACCAAACCACTTACCGCAATGCCACCGTTTTAAAAAAAAATAAAATTTTTATTTCCGTGGTTATTAAGTTATAACTAAAATGACTGAGAAGGTCACAAACAAGCTCATCAGGTGCCTTTTGTTCATGACTCCTTTAATTACAAATACCTGCGAAACAAAAACGTTCCTTGCAACCGCTCTTACTATTGCAGAACATTTTCATTTCTAAAACTTTAAAAATTTACCCTATTTTCCTTCTTTATCCATTACATCAAAATGTGAGATCATTGGATCAGTCATTTACAAAAAATAGAAAACATTTAAACTTCTAATTTATTTGTACAATATAGGGTGTAGTTTCAACAAAACGGGTCACAATTTTAAAATTTAAAAAAATTAACAGTGAAAATCTTACATGTAGTTTTGAGACCTGACAGTTTTTAAACTACTTTACAACTCTCGAAAACAACAAAGTTCAGTGCAAAAGAAGAAGCGTATATTGTGCTCACAAAAGAAGAAGATATTTTGCTATTACTTTGCAAGGGTTTTACCATTGAGAAAAATAGTTAAATCTCTCAATCTTCCTGGTAAATGGAAAATTAGAAATGAACTCAAAATAGTTGTTAATTTGTGATGTTGACCCGACACGTACCTACAACTTTATTTCTCAAAATTCAGGCAAAATCATTTTTAAACTGTAGGATAATTTTTGAAATTGTCTGCATGTTTTTGTTTCTTAAATTAAAATTGACAAAAACATCGGTTAAAATCAGCCACAGCACCTGTATTCATTAAAAACACTAAAGCCTATATCAAAACCACTGCTCATAGGTAAAGCTGCTAATTCACATGTTATCACTTCTGATTTCATACTTTCAGCCCCAATCTAATTTTTTATTAAAACTTATAGCACAAAACAATTCTTTAGCTTATATCTTTGCCTTCAATTTGTATACTTATAGAACTACAGTGGCATACATAAAAGTATCCGGTATCGTGCGATTTGTAGTTAATCCTGTGAAGTTAATCCTGCTAGGTAAAAATTTTTCAAATATGGCACAGCTGATAGGTAAGTTCAATCTCGTTTTTTTATTTTGCAAAATGAAACACAAAAAATAGCCGACAAACTTGAAAATCCTTTCCCTTGTGACATTTAGAGACGTCTATATAGATCCGCGCTTAAAAAACTTTAGGCTAAAATTTAAAATCTTAACTTTGAACATAGTTTTCTGATGATTGTATGACGCATTAAAACAAAAAACTCAAAAGCAAAATCTATTTATATTACTTTACAGAATAATTATTAGTTATATAAAAATACAGAACTTAATTAATTTGGCACGAGCAAGTTTTGTTAAAAACGCATTTAACTTGAACTTAGTTGCTGTCTTTTGTAACTTAAAACTTTGTTAGTTTAATGACTTTAACAGTTCTAATGTAAACTGCTCATATGTAAAAAAATTATCAGTAATCAATACACGAATGTGATTACAAACTTGTTGACAAAAGACAGGCTCAAAATGCAATTTTGCCTTAGAATTTTTTTTTTCAATTCATTTTGCTGTGAAACATTTTGACTATATATTTTTATTTTCATATCGATCGATGGATCATTGCAAAATTGTTCAGTATGACTGAAAAAGGAACTCTCAAGTCTATTTTCAGAACTCTATATGCCGTGCAAGCAGCAGTCAGTGAACTTCCACGTACAATTTTTTTTTCAACTTGATCATGTCTCTATGAAATTAAGCAGCTATTTGCAATGTGATTTGAACGGCTGTACAGTTAAGCTGAACAAATTTCATGGGTGGAGACTCAAGTGGCTGCTGCATACGGAGAACTGGCAAATTTCTATCTGGATTTTCTTCGTAAATTTTCTAGCCATTCTGTATAATTTGTATCTATCACAGTTTTATGAGTTTTCAGTCGTTTCATATGAAAGTCAAAACAAAACGCGTTAAGACATTAAAAGAAATTTAAATGGTGCTAAAAATTGTCAATAAAAACAGACAGTTTACCACGTACAGTTGCAATTTGAGCGTTATCTTTGTCCACAAATGTTGTCCGAATATGGAAATTGAAGCAGAAGAACAGAAAAATCTGTTGCCTCAAAATGCCTCACAATATCCAAAGACTTTTCATGAGAAGTTCTTTTCTACGAGGTACAGAATTGCATTCCTTGGATTTCTCGGCTTTGCCTCCATTTTTACGATGCGTGTTACAATGAGCATAGCAATAGTCGAGATGGTCACTGACCAGGGTACGCGCGATGGTTCTTACAACGAAAACTGTCCAGCATCTGAGAACGTCAAGTTAGCAAACACTGCAGCGGGAACCTTCGATTGGACAACTAACCAGCAGGCTCACATTTTAGCCGCACCATTCTATGGTTATCTGGCGTCTCAATTGCCCGGTGGGTTTCTAGCATCCAGGTACAGCGCGAAAAAAGTGTTCGGGTTCAGTGTTTTATTGAAGAGCATTTTGTCTATTTTGAACCCTCCGGTAGCTTATTTAGGAGTTGCATATCTAGTTGTGTTACGAATTATAGAGGGACTGCTCGAAGGTAGGAACTTTTACTTTTTCCCGGTGGAAATCGACCGCATATAAATGGAACAATTTATACACCCTAATATAACTTGTTAGAGCTTTCTCCGCCTTACATAATTTTCCGACTCCTCCTATTCCCAATTTTCGCTGAAAATTCAATTGAATTTGCAAAACACGGTTACGCTTTGAAATAATTTTATGTCAAATTTTCTGTACTAGATAATTAATTAACGTTAGATTTTCTCTTGCAGTCAACTTAAAGCAAAAGAAAAAAAAATGCCACAGAAAAAGGCAAATTGCCATGCTCAAATAAGTTTCAACCAAAAAACGTTTTTTTTTAAATACTAGTGTCCTTTTATAAGGCCCAAATGAAATAGAAGGTGTTAACTCATTAATTTATTAATTAAACAATGCACAATTGGTCAGAAAAAATTTACAAACAATATGGGAAATGGCGATTTTAGTGCTGATAAAAAAACTAGTAAGCGGAAGGGGAAATTCTGAAACAACATCAGATCAATTTTCCAAATTGCCTCAAAAACTGCAAAAACTCAGAAAAATTAGCTTCTCCTGCAATTTTAACAAATAAATAGTCGTTTTACAAAATCTAGGCTCATCCGGAAAAAGCACAAACACCTATATAAAAAAATTAGAACGAAATTTAAATTATTATAAACCGAAAAGAAAAATTTTTATTTTCATTTCCAAAGACTCAGCTGGGAAAACCACAGCAGAAAAATTAATAGTGGCATATGAATTCTGAGGAATCCGACTAAAGCTAGTTCACAATTATTTTACATGAAAAACTAAATAGGAGAGCAAAAATGTTGCACTAAAAAGTATAGACCGTCCCCAGAAGATCGATTGAGTCAATTAAATGTCACCTCTATTTTTAGAAAATTTTAGATCTTGCAAAACAAATTGTTGGTTAAGTTGCTTAATTGGCATTGACAAGTTCCTCAGTGGCAGTTGAAATTTAGGTGCTTCGATAGATAGAAAAGATCATCTTTTCTACTTTTTCGAGAGTTTTTCAAAAAATAATTGTTAACTATTTGAAGAGAGTTTTTCTGATAAGTAGCAGATTTCTTAAATGTTTCTCAATGTTTATAACAACCAACATTAAAAATTAGCTCCAATAGACCAAGGATACGATAGAAGTTCGCAATGAGCAAATAAATCTGAATTTTTCCCCTTTCGGCCGTATAGATGTTAAAAGATCAATAACTTGGTCATCTCAAACTTTTCAAATGAACAACAAGTATGGCTGCTTTAAATCATTTTCTCAAAATTAGAAAGCGTTAACTGATCTTTTTTGATGATGAAACATATAAAAAAACCCAAAAAAAATTTGAAATATTGATTATTTTGTCCAAATATAGCGCAAAAACAGACAGAAGAGTTGAATACCTCAGCTCAAATAATCAATGAAACTCTGAGAGGTTTCTCAGTTCTAAATGTGGTCTCAAACGGTAGTGGTATCCTAGGAGGTGATAAATTGAAAAGACAACCATTACGGAATGACATGGAAGAAAAACACATAGTATTTCAAATTTTCATAGAATTTCGCAAGTCTTCAAACTGATCTGTAAATTTTCGCAGCAAAAAATATTGCCATGTAACTTTTCATTTAAGGAATTTTCTCTCAAAAAGTACTTTGAAGGAATAAGCTTATAAAACAACATTTATATCCAAAAAGTAAAAAAAAAACTAAAGAAATGTTTGTTTTTCAAGTTTTCAAACACTCGGCCCTGAAAATGCTGGTAGAAATTTATTTGGAACAAATATATTGTTTGGTGGTAAAACAGTGTTATGGTTAATATTTAGTGTACACTCAAAGCGGTATTTGAAAGGGACAAATTTTCCTAAGAAACTTTTTTATAATTGTAGTTTTTTCTGTAGGTTACATAAAATAAATAAGCATCACCTGTTTCTCGTGGTTAATACCAGATATTGCAAAAAATAATTCTTGATTGGCTTGACGTTGCTCGTTGGTTTGTTCAGTGACTAATAAATGTAGACAGATGGTGACTCGACAATTGCAAACAATGGTAAATTTTTTCGAATTTATTTGAATTTTCTTAAAATATTGTCCACAGTTTCCTTAGAATAATTGAAGAGACTTTTTATAGTAATAAATTCAGTATGTAATTGCAAAAATGCAGTTGGGAGACCAAAAACAGAACCGTTGGAAAGACAGAAAGAATGAAGAGTTGTTTGCGATTATTCAAAATTGTGGCGGAAAATCATTGCAAATAGGATGATTCCAGATTACTCTACTGGAAAACGGAAAAAACAAATTAACCATTTGCTTTTTCAACAGGAGAATGCCGGCAGTTTTTAAAATAATTCTTTCAAAAAATTTGGACAAAGTGGTCAATAAATGCCGATTTGGCGAGCGATTTTTTGTGTTAAATGGATTTATGTTAGCAAAAGATGTCTGACGAAAAAATTAAGCAGCTTTTTATCTTTAAAAAACAATACAATTATCATTTTTAATATTTACATTTGCGACAAGAATTTGATTCAAAATATAAAGATTTGATGGAAAACTCGGAAAATTGAACAAAAATAAAACGATAATCGGCCCAATCATCACAAAACTTTAAACTTCGATAATTCGTCCAAAATGTCCAAATTCGTTATGTTCCTATCTGAAAATTTGTCTAAGTTGTACGGGTTTTCTGACGATACCACCCATGCGATTCTATATAAATTATATCAATCTGTCAAAATTGAGCGAACAAGAATTCCTGTTGTGCATATAGTTCCTCCCCTATGTTCTGAACAATTATCAGCCTCAATATGAAAGTGATCTTTTTGCTCACAGATGAATATGAAAACTAAAAATTTGTTCACTGGGGAAAAGGAAACAGTTCCTAAAGGCGTAACCATACCCGCTTTCAGTCACTTAACAGCTCGATGGGCTCCAAAATTAGAACGAACATTATTCTATGGCCTGGGTCTAGCCGGTTGTTCTCTTGGTCTGGTCATTTGCTACCCGGTCGCTGGCTCTCTATGCACTGTTGACTTTCTGAATGGTCACAATGAAACGAAATTTGATGTAATTTTTATAGGAATCTTTTAAGATTGCTAAGAACAAGTCAAGATATTTACAAACTTTAAGTTCCTTGCAAGTGTCTCAAGAAGTTAGTTTATTTTGCCCGATCCAAGTAACGTATATCAAGATTCATCATGAAAATTTTACCGCAACATGATCTTTCTAAAGGGTCCAAAAATCGTCAAAAATCAAGATCTTGTACGACATTTAATTGCAAGATTTATTCCTAGGCTGAGGACCCACACAAAAATTAAGTATGTTCAGATTGTTCCAGATTGTTAAGCGCTTATGTCCAGACTTCGTGTGTTCTCTAAACTTTTGTGCGTCTATGTTGTAACTTTGGTGCGTTTTTCTGTTTCCAAACTATTTAATTTTGATCGCACGACAATCTCTCATGTGTTCATCTTCGGTCTGGACATACTTCATTTAGCCTGGGCCTCAACCTGGATTTCTTGTGCATCATTTTATAGCAAGATGTATCAAGTTTTGTTTCACTGAGGTTGGCCATTACCATTTCTGCTCAATGGATACTCCGAATGCAATTCTGGGCTTTCTATTTGCTTTATTTCAGTTGCAACCTTCTTCTTTGGGTTTTACTACGCGGCCTCATTTTGCAGCAGTTTGAATATGGCTCCCTATTTTGCAGGAACTCTTGCAGCAATTGGAAACACGGTTGGATCTGTGCCTGGATTTGGGATGCCGATTGCAATTGACAGAATCACGGACGATAACATACACAGCAAGGATTTATGGTTGTACTGCTTTTACCTAATGGGCGTTATTTCAGCGGTAGGAGGTGTTATGTTGGCCGTATTTGGATCTGGTGAACTGCAGCCGTGGGCTAATCCAGTAAGGCTTGACAAGCAAGATCAAATTGAAAGTCCGGAACAGGAGTAATTATTTATTAGAAAAACAGAATTTCGCCACTGGAAGCTTTATCGTTTCAAATTTTTTATTACTATTGCCCAAACGCAAGACTCAACTTCCATATAATGTCATATGCTGAAACATTATTATGTGCTGCAATTTCTATATTTTTTAAAGACTTTATTGTTGACAAACAATAGATGTATTTCCGTCATAAAGAATTCGAACATCAAGAACTTCAATGACATTATTATTCTAACACGAAGAGTTACAAAGACGATTCCCACATACGAATTTGACAACATACAATGCATCAGAGACTAAAGTAATTATACAATAATAAATACGTTTAGACATTGGTTTAAAACATTTTCCAATGCGTAAGAAGCCCTATGTAACGAGAACGTGCTTGCTCAGTAGGCATAACACTGAGATCGGATAACACGTACCCACAAAAATATGAACCAGGAGGCCCGTTAATGTGCGTTCGCACATGATGTTCCGACCCGAGTTCATCTACATTTTTGACTTAATTGTCAACCAAACGAAGAGATATCAAAAATAGATGTTTGAGTTTAAAAAAATCGTTACACAACCTAACTACTAATTGAATTACGTAATGTCATGCCTCATTTCAACGCTCACGAGATCTGCTATTAAGAAGACTACAAGAAAAAACAACAAACAACAAAATACCCAAAAACAAAAATTTCACGGCAGAAACCCAATATCTAAATTCAAAAGCAACTAGTAATAACGTCAAAATGCAATCAGATACCTTAACTACACAAATTTAGTTTTTCCTAACTATACAGCAGATGGATGTTTTCCTTAGAGAGACTAGGTAACAAGTCGACAAAGAGAAGAAAAAATGAGGTTAAAATCAAAAACCAATCAAGTTTTTTTTAAAACAAATAATTACAAAAGTCTAAAAAATCCTTAGCTTATAACGTAAGATTCTTGATAAATTTACTAAACAGTCATTATGAAGCCAATTGGGCCTTTCTTTGCTTAGACTAATCCATAGGAAAGGACTAAAGACACAGAAAATCTCAAAAAATTACGAACGATTTTCAAAAACACAAATTATTTTATATCAGTTTTTATTTACACTAATTCACCTAAAAGTATACTGAACGAATTAAAAAGTTCATTTGGGCCACATTTTAAAATCATTGAGATCGATTTTTGAAATTCAAGGGATTGGATGGGACCTCTCAATGACGAGAATAAGTTACAAGTTGACGAAAAGAACAAAAAAAACTGAATAATTTGAAAAATCTTTGAAAATGTATATTATCATAATTTTTAAGACTAATCGCTATAAAGTGACTGCTTCGTGTAACATCATTCATCTAATCGTCAATTATAAGTTTATAAGACCACATTGTTCCAGATTGTTAAGTACTTATGTCCAGACTTCGTACGTTCTCTAAACTTTTGTGCGTCTATGTTGTAACTTTGGTGCGTTTTTCTGTTTCCAAACTATTTAATTTTGATCGCACGACAATCTCTCACGTGTTCATCTTCGGTCTGGACATACTTCATTTAGCCTGGGCCTCAACCTGGATTTCTTGTGCATCATTTTATAGCAAGATGTATCAAGTTTTGTTTCACTGAGGCTGGCCATTACCATTTCTGCTCAATGGATTTCTCGGAATCATCTGGTTCGTCATCTGGATGTACGTTGCAGCCGATTCGCCAGACTGCCATTCAAGAATCTCCAAAACCGAATTTAAATACATTATAGCGTTGACTGAAACGAGTGATGAAAATAGATATCGGTTACCATGGCAACAAATGCTGAAAAGTCCGCCGTTTTACGCATTTCTATTTGTCGTCACAACAGTTAACACTGTAGATTTTGGGCTCTTAACAGGTCTCCCCTTATATTTCTCAAACGTGTTGAATTATGACGTCACAGCCGATGGTTTCTTATGCGCAGTACCCTGGTTCTGTAATGTATTGGGAACGCTAATTTCTTCATGCTACACAGATTATCTTCGAGGACATCACCTCGTCAGCACAACTTTTATACGAAAGGTCAACCAACTAATCGCTTCGGTTATACCAGGTGTCTTCTTAATTGCAGCTGGATACGCCGAATGCAATTCTGGGCTTTCTATTTGCTTTATTTCAGTTGCAACCTTCTTCTTTGGGTTTTACTACGCGGCATCATTTTGCAGTAGTTTGGATATGGCTTTCTATTTTGCAGGAACTCTTGCAGCAATTGGAAACACGGTTGGATCTGTGCCTGGATTTGGGATGCCGATTGCAATTGACAGAATCACGGACGATAACATACACAGCAAGGATTTATGGTTGTACTGCTTTTACCTAATGGGCGTTATTTCAGCGGTAGGAGGTGTTATGTTGGCCGTATTTGGATCTGGTGAACTGCAGCCGTGGGCTGATCCAATAAGGCTTGACAAGCAAGATCAAATTGAAAGTCCGGAACAGGAGTAATTATTTTTAGAAAAACAGAATTTCGCAATTGGAAGCTTTATCGTTTCAAATTTTTTATTACTATTGCCCAACCGCAAGACTCAACTTCCATATAATGTCATATGCTGAAACATTATTATGTGCTGCAATTTCTATATTTTTTTAAGACTTTATTGTTGACAAACAAAAGATGTATATCCGCCATAAAGAATTCGAACATCAAAAACTTCAATGACATTATTATTCTAACATAAAGAGTTACCAAGACGATTCCCACATACGAATTTGACAACATACAATGCATCAGAGATTAAAGTAATTATACAATAATAAATACGTTTAGACATTGGTTTAAAACATTTTCCAATGAGTAAGAAGCCCTGTGTAATGAGAACGTGCTTGCTCAGTAGGCATAACACTGAGATCGGATAACACGTACCCACAAAATATGAACAAGGAGGCCCGTTAATGTGCGTTCGCACATGATGTTCCGACCCGAGCTCATCTACATTTTTGACTTAATTGTCAACCAAATGAAGAGATATAAAAAATAGATGTTTGAGTTTTAAAAAAATCATTACACAACCTAACTACTAATTGAATTACGTAATGTCATGCCTCATTTCAACGCTCACGAGATCTGCTGTTAGGAAGACTACGAGAAAAAAACAACAAACAACAAAATACGCAAAAACAAAAATTTCACGGCAGAAACCCAATATCTAAATTCAAAAGCAACTAGTAATAACGTCAAAATGCAATCAGATACCTTAACTACACAAATTTAGTTTTTCCTAACTATACAGCAGATGGATGTTTTCCTTAGAGAGACTAGGTAACAAGTCGACAAAGAGAAGAAAAAATGAGGTTAAAATCAAAAACCAATCAAGTTTTTTTTAAAACAAATAATTACAAAAGTCTAAAAAATCCTTAGCTTATAACGTAAGATTCTTGATAAATTTACTAAACAGTCATTATGAAGCCAATTGGGCCTTTCTTTGCTTAGACTAATCCATAGGAAAGGACTAAAGACATAGAAAATCTCAAAAAATTACGAACGATTTTCAAAAACACAAACTATTTTATATGTTTTAATTTACACTAATTCACCTAAAAGTATACTGAAAGAATAAAAAAGTTCATTTGGGCCATATTTTAAAATCATTGAGATCGATTTTTGAAAGTCAAGGAATTGGATGGGACCTCTCAATGACGAGAATAAGTTACAAGTTGACGAAAAGAACAAAAAAAAACTGAATAATTTGAAAAATCTTTGAAAATGTATATTATCATAATTTTTAAGACTAATCGCTATAAAGTGACTGCTTCGTGTAACATCATTCATCTAATCGTCAATTATAAGTTTATAAGATCAGTCAGCATTTTACGGTTATCTAAAGAATAAAGAAAAAAGCAAAAACAGCAAATTCAAAAAAAAACGAAGCGATAAAAGTGTCGAAGCCATTAGAGAAAATTTATTTCAGTGAAAACTTTTCCCTTTTCAATTAATTTTTTAACAGCAATGCGATTGTTTTTATTGCTACAAAATTACTTGAAAAACAACAAATATAAACAAAAATAATAAAACCACGAAGTTTTTGAGAAAACCCCTAGTATCAAAGCCATTAAATTCAATATCTCAATATCGTTCAACGTAATTGAATAAACACGCTGAGTTCTGTCTCAAGGGGAAAGCAAAGAAATTTTTCTTTTGTAGGTCATCGATAACTCATAACTATAAGTCGAATGGCAATGAAAAATACATTAAAACAACGAAATTTTTGAGAAAACCCGTAGTATCAACGTCATTCAATCCAATGGCTTTCAACGGAAGCTATTAAATACGCTAAATTATGTCTCGATGTGACCACAAGGAGATTTGTTATTCAAAAGTCATCAATAGGACACTACAACACCTCATTGACTATGAAAACAAAAACAAATACAGGCAAAATCCAAAAATTCAGTAGAAAAGTTCGAGAAGAAAGTGTCGATGCCATAAAAAAATTTTATCGGAAAACTTTTTCAATGATCCATTGAACGTCTTCTCTAAGCCAATGGGAACTATGAATATTAAGATAATGTGATAACATTTCAAAAAACCAAAATTATGAAAAAAATATTCAAAAATTTAAAAAAAAAATATGAAAGCTCGTGCATCGAAGTCAAAAAACCAATTGTCAGAAGATGAAACAGCTAACTAGATAAACTTTTGTTGAAGTAGAAAAGACAGGGGTTCTGTCATTACTGAGACTGAATTACAGTTCATGAAAAAAAGTTTAATATTGACTAATATTCAAGTAAATTTTTTCATATATTTTTAAAGACTTTACAGCCATTAAATTCAATAGATTTGAACGGAAATCAATAATTTCGCTCAGTTAAGCCACGATGTGGGTCCAAGGATATTTATCAATCATAGGTAATCAATAAGTCATCACAATATGTCTCATGACTATGAAAAAAAGCAACAAATACAGGCAAAAACCAAAATTTCGGTAGAAAAATGCGAGAAAAAAGTGCCGAAGCCGATCCATTGAAATTTTTCACTAAGCTAACAGGAGTCATTAAAATAAGGATAACAGGATAAGATTTCAAAAGGAACCAATAATACGAAATATCCAAAAATTTTTAAAAATTCAAATCTTGTGTCATTGAAGTCATACAACCAGTAGTTAGAAAATAAAACCGCCAACTAGATGAATTGATGTTGAAGTAAAAAGTAAAAAAAGAACGTGGTTCTGTAAGTACTGGGACTGACTCATTGTTCAAGAAAATAAGCTTAAGATTGATTTATTTTCAAAAAAGTTTAAAAAAAAAAATTTCAAAGTCTTAGCAGGCACTACATTCAAATGCTTTCAACGGAAGTCAAATAATACGCTCATTTATGCCTCGTTACGAGAACAAAGATGTTTGTCATGCATAGATAATCGATAAGACAAGAAATCACAACAGGTCTTATGACTATGAAAACAGCAACAAATACAGGCAAAATTAAAACCTCTGAAGAAAAGTGCGAGGAGAAAGTGTTAAGCCATTTAAACCCTAAATTTTTTCTGTGGAAACTTTATCTATGCTTCATTGAACATCTTCGCTAAGTCAATGGGAACCATCAAAATTAGGATAACGTAAAAAGATTTCAAAAGGAACCAATAATACAAAAACTCCAAGTCTTATAACCAATAGTTAGAAGATACAACCGCTAATGATAATAATTTTGATTGCAGTAGGAAGGAGGGGGTTCCTGTTATTACTGAGACTGACTTACAGTTCACAAAATAAGCTATGATTGGTTAATATTAAAAAAAGATGAAAACTTATTTTCAAAGTCTTAACAGCCATTAGCTGTCCACTCAAAGCACTAGATAGGTTCACTTAATGCTCATTCCAAAACCTATTGCACGTTTAGTCCACTATTTAATGCCGTAGGATTCCAAATTTTAGTAAAACCACGTAAAACACAAAAACAAAATCAACGTTTCATTTAAAATTAGGAAAACTGAGATACGAATCCAAAAAAACATGAGCGATTCCTTGGAAAGAAATTTTGTGTTCATTGGGCTTCACTTGATTGTAAATGAGGTTTGCCATAACGGAACCTCGATATGAAAAGTGACTAGTCTCTAGGTAACTTGAGAAAAAACAAAATAAAATATGCCAAATTTTCTTAAAAAAAAGAGCTCTCAAACAGAATTCGATTTTTTTATAGTAAACTTCCCTATGAGACCGGAACTAGTCTTTTTGTCGCCTTTCGTCTGTTAGTAACACAAAATTGATTTGTTTCGTGGCATGAAATGTAATTTTGAATGAAAAGTTTCATAGAAAAAATGTTAATTCAACAAAAATTACGGTAAAAGTGAATAAAAGTGCACCAAATATCCAGTGTTCACATGAAACTTTTAACCTCGAGAACTCCTCGAAAAAAAACGAAATTCAAAAAAAAATCGTTTTAATTTCAAATATTACGCTGGATGAGTTTTTTAATGATACCACTCACATTTCTCTACGATGAATATATCGATGGGCCAAAATTGACTCAACAAAAAAACCCATTTGAGTATATAGTTCCTCCACCCACAAGCGGAGTCGGAACAACTATATTCAAAATATCAATAATTTTTGAAACCTGCAACAACAAGCCAGTTGAAATTCTAAATTAAACTGCTGTCAAGCAATCACCTGCTTTGATAACCTAGTAACGCTAATGCCCTCAATTCCACATAATTGAGTACAACGGTAGCAAAGATCTTTTCCAAAAATAAAGAAGAAAAGTAATAGCCAAAAAAACTTTAAAAAATGAGTCAAAATACAAGAAAGCCAGGAAATTGACAGAAACAGACAACGTCGAAGCCCAATGGCCAATGTTGGAATTGAAACAGTTAGAAAAAGTAACGAGAAAAGTCATCGACAGCCCAAGTTTTTCAAAACGTGTTCGAATTTGGCGTCTAATTTCATTGGATTCAATAAAAATGGTGAAACTGGCCTCCAAATGGAAGAGCAAAAAACTTAACCCCAGTACAGACTCCAAATAGAAGAATAAAAAGCTTAACACCAGTACAAGTTAGCAGTATACTCTAAAAGAACTCTGCTAATTTCATGCACAAAGTTGAGTCTTTCATCTTAGTGCCCAGACTTTGTTGGTTCATCCCGATTCTTTTCATTTTGCGTTTTGACCGTGGGCGTATTTGAGTAAATTTACTGAATGAATTCTAAATGCCATTCAGTTGGAATAGTGAGATAAATCAGAAAGCAAACGGAAAAGTAGCGACCTATATAAAACCAAAACTCGATGAAAGGTATAACAAACTAAATTAACAAATGTTCAACAACAATTCAAAGAATTCTCATTGACTAAACAACAAACTACACTAAGAACAAACACGCTGAGTTCTGTTTCAAGGGGAAAGCAAAGAAATTTTTCTTTTGTAGGTCATCGATAACTCATAACTATAAGTCGTATGGCAATGAAAAATACATTAAAACAACGAAATTTTTGAGAAAACCCGTAGTATCAACGTCATGCATTCCAATGGCTTTCAACGGAAGCTATTAAATACGCTTAATTATGTCTCGATGTGACGACAAGGAGATTTGTTATTAAAAAGTCATCAATAGGACATTACAACACCTCATTGACTATGAAAACAAAAACAAAAACAGGCAAAATCCAAAAATTCAGAAGAAGAGTTCGAGAAGAAAGTGTCGATGCCATAAAAAAACTTTTCTCGGAAAACTTTTTCAATGATCCATTGAACGTCTTCTTTAAGCCAATGGGAACTATCAATATTAAGATAATGTGATAACATTTCAAAAAACCAAAATTATGAAAAAAATATTCAAAAATTTTAAAAAAAAATTATGAAAGCTCGTGCATCGAAGTCGAAAAACCAATTGTCAGAAGACAAAAAACAGCTAACTAGATAAATTTTTGTTGAAGTAGAAAAGACAGGGGTTCTGTCATTACTGAGACTGAATTACAGTCCATGAAAATAAGTTTAATATTGACTAATGTTCAAATAAATTTTTTCATATTTTTTTAAAAACATATTTTTTTAAAGACATTAAATTCAATAGATTTGAACGGAAATCAATAATTTCGCTCAGTTAAGCCACGATGTGAGTCCAAGGATGTTTATCAATCATACGTAATCAATAAGTCATCACAATATGTCTCATGACTATGAAAAAAAGCAACAAATACAGGCAAAAACCAAAATTTCGGTAGAAAAATGCGAGAAAAAAGTGCCGAAGCCGATCCATTGAAATTTTTCACTAAGCTAACAGGAGTCATTAAAATAAGGATAACAGGATAAGATTTCAAAAGGAACCAATAATACGAAATATCCAAAAATTTTTAAAAATTCAAATCTTGTGTCATTGAAGTCATACAACCAGTAGTTAGAAAATAAAACCGCCAACTAGATAAATTGATGTTGAAGTAAAAAGTAAAAAAAGAACGTGGTTCTGTCAGTACTGGAACTGACTCATTGTTCAAGAAAATAAGCTTAAGATTGATTTATTTTCAAAAAAGTTTTCAAAAAAAATTTTCAAAGTCTTAACAGGGACTAAATTCAAATGCTTTCAACGGAAGTAAAAAAATACGCTCATTTATGCCTCGTTACGAGAACAAAGATGTTTGTCATGCATAGATAATTGATAAGACAAGACATCACAATAGGTCTTATGACTATGAAAACAGCAATAAATACAGGCAAAATCGAAAACTCTGAAGAAAAGTGCGAGAAAGTGTTAAGCCATTTAAACCCTAAATTATTCTGTGGAAACTTTATCTATGCTTCATTGAACATCTTCGCTAAGTCAATGGGAACCATCAAAATTAAGATAACGTGAAAAGATTTCAAAAGGAACCAATAATACAAAAACTCCAAGTCTTATAACCAATAGGTAGAAGATACAATCGCTAACGATAATAATTTTGATTGCAGTAGGAAGAAGGGGGTTCCTGTTATTAGGAGGGGGTCCTGTTGAGACTGACTTACAGTTCACAAAATAAGCTATGATTGGTTAATATTAAAAAAGATGAAAACTTATTTTCAAAGTCTTAACAGCCATTAGCTGTCCACTCAAAGCACTAGATAGGTTCACTTAATGCTCATTCCAAAACCTATTGCACGTTTAGTCCACTATTTAATGCCGTAGGATTCCAAATTTTAGTAAAACCACGTAAAACTCAAAAACAAAATCAACGTTTCATTTAAAATTAGGAAAACTGAGATACGAATCCAAAAAAACATGAGCGATTCCTTGGAAAGAAATTTTGTGTTCATTGGGCTTCACTTGATTGTAAATGAGGTTTGCCATAACGGAACCTCGATATGAAAAGTGACTAGTCTCTAGGTAACTTGAGAAAAAACAAAATAAAATATGCCAAATTTTCTTAAAAAAAAGAGCTCTCAAACAGAATTCGATTTTTTTATAGTAAACTTCCCTATGAGACCGGAACTAGTCTTTTTGTCGCCTTTCGTCTGTTAGGAACACAAAATTGATTTGTTTCGTGGCATGAAATGTAATTTTGAATGAAAAGTTTCATAGAAAAAATGTTAATTCAACAAAAATTACGGTAAAAGTGAATAAAAGTGCACCAAATGTCCAGTGTTCACATGAAACTTTTAACCTCGATAACTCCTCAAAAAAAACAAAATTCAAGAAAAAATCATTTTAATTTCAAAATTTACGCTGCATGAGTTTTTTAATGATACCACTCACATTTCTCCACGATGAATATATCGATCGGCCAAAATTGACTCAACAAAAAAACCCATTTGAGTATATAGTTCCTCCCCCCACAAGCGGGGTCGGAACAACTATATTCAAAAAATCAATAATTTTTGAAGCCTGCAACAACAAGCCAGTTGAGATTCTAAATTAAACTGCTGTCAAGCAATCACCTGCTTTGATAACCTAGTAACGCTAATGCCCTCAATTCCACATAATTGAGTACAACGGTAGCAAAGATCTTTTCCAAAAATAAAGAAGAAAAGTAATAGCCAAAAAAACTTTAAAAAATGAGTCAAAATACAAGAAAGCCAGGAAATTGACAGAAACAGACAACGTCGAAGCCCAATGGCCAATGTTGGAATTGAAACAGTTAGAAAAAGTAACGAGAAAAGTCATCGACAGCCCAAGTTTTTCAAAACGTGTTCGAATTTGGCGTCTAATTTCATTGGATTCAATAAAAATGGTGAAACTGGCCTCCAAATGGAAGAGCAAAAAACTTAACCCCAGTACAGACTCCAAATAGAAGAATAAAAAGCTTAACACCAGTACAAGTTAGCAGTATACTCTAAAAGAACTCTGCTAATTTCATGCACAAAGTTGAGTCTTTCATCTTAGTGCCCAGACTTTGTTGGTTCATCCCGATTCTTTTCATTTTGCGTTTTGACCGTGGGCGTATTTGAGTAAATTTACTGAATGAATTCTAAATGCCATTCAGTTGGAATAGTGAGATAAATCAGAAAGCAAACGGAAAAGTAGCGACCTATATAAAACCAAAACTCGATGAAAGGTATAACAAACTAAATTAACAAATGTTCAACAACAATTCAAAGAATTCTCATTGACTAAAAAACAAACTACACTAAGAATAGACGACAAATGGATTGAAAAAAAAACCATTAAGAAGAATAATCTGACGAAAGATTTAAACAACAAGCAAAAATCAAAGTCAAACTGTCGCATGTGAACAAAAAACCACTATCTTTTAAAACGATTTCTTGTTCAAACACCACTTTCTCAATTTAACTTAACGTTAGAGTGAAAAAATTCACGCTACAAAAACAATTAATTTTCCGCTCCACTTCCTGTTTAGAGTAAATAAACGAAAAACATTTCTCCAAAGTACTCAGGCAAGCGATAGTATTCCCACAAACTCTTGCCACTTGTCACATAAAAAATAAAATGGGGAATAGGCTACTCTTACATTGCCAATAAAGCAATATCATGACATTCTAAAGTGAAAACAAAATAGAAAAAAGATGATTGTTTAAAACGTTGACCTACCAACACATTAAAAAACAATTAATTGAATATTTTTGGATTTAGAGAAATAAAAATTATCGCCCATTGTGGTAAGGTGCATTTTACGTTTTTAACAAGCCCTTGACAGTCAATACATAGATCTATGATCAAGCCTAAGATCTTTGATCGCTGACACTTTTTGAACAAAAACCATATAAATAAAAACAGAAGTAGGGACCACTGCACTGTCAGCGTTTGTTGAGTTCGCTTTATTTGCAGCTTTCGAATTCATGTCTGTTTCAATTGCAATGTACGCATCAGAAAACAATTTTTCTGTCACAAAGCAAACAAAACAATTTTTTCATTGCAGCTATCAACTTACCAAATGAAGAAAAACACTCCTCACTAAAAATTTCAGCTCAAAAATTTTCAAGCAATCAAACAAGTGATTGACGTCGAGAAATTTTTCAACCTCATACATTTTTTTGGTCTACCCCGCACGCTTTTTTAAACCCAAAAACTGATATGGATGAGCAGAGCTTAATTGATGAAGTTCTTGATGCGGTGTGCAGATGTGATGGTGGTAGAGGAGAAAATGTGCATTAGCTGTTTGAAAAAAGATTGACTGCCAGCGACTGCTCAGATTATTCCTGTACCTGAAGTACAAAATTCTTAAGACAAGAGTAAAAACAGTTTAAAATTCATTTAAAATTTTGCGAGAACCAGTTGGAAAACAGAATTACAATTCACGCTAAGAAGAGTAAAAGGAGAGTAGAAGAGAAAATAAAAAAAACCGAGAGGTTTTTTAAAAATCTCTAAAATCTGAGTAGCTGGGTAGGACGGTTATCAATTGTTTGGTTGCAATTTTTTGTTGCTTTAGATCACATTTTATTTAAAAAAGATGAATTAGATAAAAGCAAGTCAAAAACTCTCGACAGTTTGAACCTTCTTTAGATATTTTTGATGCTATGTTTTGCCCATCACAGTTGAAATTCAGGCATATATGCAGTTATGTACCAATGATCATTTTCAAATTTATGATATTTAACATTATTTGGAAAAGATTTTCCACATAGTAGCGTTAGGAAATATATTTGGACTCTGAAAAACTGGTGACAAATCAAAATTTTTCAGTCTATTATGATAGCACTTCCAGTTCACTATCAATTTGTTCTGCTTGTCTGAATTCAGTCTATTTTTACATATTATTGACTGTTTTCTTTACTGGCTGGCATGTTTGTTTCATGATACAGTCGAAGAGAATAATTAGATCTTACTTTTCCGACCCCTCTTGAGGGGAAGGAACTATATACTCAAATGTGTTTTTTTTTGTTCAGTCAATTTCGGCCGATCGATATATTCATCGTAGAGAGTTGAGACTGGTATCATTAGAAAGCTTGTCCAGCGTAAAAAATGGAATTAAAAGATATTTTTAATTTCAATTTCTTACAGGGATTTATCGAGGTTTAGATTTTCAGAAAACAGAGTGAATTCCGGTGACATTTTGTTCACATTTTCCGGAATTTTTGACTAAAATTTCACCAATTTTGCTAAAATTTGTAAATTTTTTAGAAAGTGTTGTTGATTTTTGTTTGTAGAGACAAATAACTTTATGGCAGGCTATTTTTAATATTTTTTTGTTAAAAATTCTGGCTAACTTTTTCAAAATTAAGGCTTTTACATCAAAAACAGTACGAAATAAGTTTCTTTAGTCCAGTTTGATTAAATTTACAGGAAGTACCGACCCAAACACCACTAACACAACTTTTTTAGACTCAAACTGGGGCTTTTTTTACTTCACATTCCGTTTAGAGTGCTCTGTAATCAAAACTTTGCCGTTTTTTTCTAAATTTATTCGTTGATCATCAAAAACGCAGCATCTATTTTTGAGCTTTAAACTAACAAAATATCATTATCTAGAACATTCGAAAAATCGCGTGTTCCTAATGGACACACAGCGTTAGCAGGGCTAGCTTTTGACCAATCTTGAACTGATATAATCCAAAAATAATCCGGATTGTAATCAGTCAGTCTTTATTATTAAAAAAAAATCGATCTTTTCTACATTAATTAAATAACAGAAAAATTCAAACTAAAGCTAACTATTGAAAAGTCCAATTGGATTCCTAAATAGCTCCACATTGTTGTATATAGTTGATTATTTGAAAGCTTATGGTCGTTTAAACTTTTAAAATATTTGATTTTTAAATAACTAATGAATTATTGAAATTTGCCTCTATTTTTCTCTTAATTTGGTCAATTTGTAGCTTATTGTCAGCAATGAAAGTATGCTTCTTCTTTCTATTGAACTCAAATTTAATCTTTATTGCGGTTTCGCGCCGTAAGTTATGGTTTCCTGGCTTTGATATTACTAGATTTCAAATTAAAAATGTTAAAATTATTAAATTTTTTTTTGTTATTTGCCCTTTTTTCACGTTTTCTAGTTGTGTCACATTATCACATTAATGACAGTTCGTATATCACTTTATTGGCCTTCAAAATAAGGCACAATTGATAATATTTATGTCCTTGAAGATATACATTATGATTTTAACGGCTTTAACACTACTTTCTCGAAGAATTTATTTGAATTTTTTGAATTTTGTCTTTAACTGTTCTTTTTACTTTGTCTTTTTAGTCGTATGAAAATTCCAGTGCAATGACCCGGTCTCTTTGGTTTTTCAGGGAAGAACAGATGATCTGATTTTCTGATATTAGTAGATAGCTGATGGATTTCTTGACTCTGAAAACAATTGTTTTATAATTTAAAAAAAACACTTTATAACTTTGCAATTTTGCTCCTTTTTTGTCTGTTTGTTATCTAGTCTCGTTAATTACAAGCCTAATATGACATTTTTGTTGTCATATGAATGTTTCAAGAGGGATTGGGGTCACACAATTTATTGTTTTTAAAGAATTCGGTGACTTTACTGGCTTCGACACGGAAAAAAAGCAAATTAATTTTTGATTTTTGTCATGTTTGACGTTCTTTTTGTAGACGTAAGACATATTCTGGATAATTTTATTTCTCAAGAGCTTGTTTTGGAAGAATGAACGAATCTATTTAATTATTTCATTCTATAATTAATGGCGTTCATGTCTTTGGAAATGTTTTTTCGAAAAAAAATTTTAAGTGTTATTTAGTTTTGAATTTTTTTTTCATTTTTTTTTCATCCTGTTACTTTGCTTTATTAATGAGAGGTTACATAAAACTTTATCGGTGCTTGCAGAAAGTGCAATCAAACATATTTTGGTGGACATAATATTGCTTTACGGTTTCGAAAGCGTTTTCTGTCAAGTTTTAATTGAATTTTTGTTTGTTGTCTATTTGTGGTTTTTTTTTGTTACCGCATCGAAAATTGAATACCAGCAGTCCTCAATTCCCTCTACAGAAGCGTTGGTAATCGTACACATATGGGATATTTTAGTTGACTTCCAATCGTTTTTCATTACTTTGAAATAATTGTTTAAAAAAAAAAGCTAATTTTACAACTTTACTGTTTTTGTTCTTTGTTGTCTAATTGTTACCAAGCCTTTTTATTGAGTAGTCCCGTATCTTTTCTGGTGAATTAAGAGTTATTTTGTTAAATATCAGTTTTATCCTACGCTGTTTTGACTTTGTTATTAAGTTTTGTTTTTTAAAACTTTCATGAAAATTTTGATGTAATTAATTTTTGTTGTTGTTTGATTTTGCTGTTCATCTTGACTCGCTTTCTTAATATTTGCACATCTCATCAATCAATCCAATGCACCATCATTCACTCCACCACTGAGTTATTTGCTTTGGAGGCTATCTTTTCGTTCATACACCAATTTTTAAAAAATACTTGAATTTTTGGTTTTTTTCTATGCCTCATTTGGTAGACAATCATGCCAAAATTGTGGATGAGCGGGGTCGTAACTTTATGTGCAATTGCACACTACCGAGTCGCCTTGTTTGCTTCAGTAATGAAATAGATCTGAACGTAATTCCGGTTTAAAAAAGTAATCATTAATGTTTAAGCAAAGACAAAATTGAGACAAGCATAGAAAGCCAATGTAGCGAACTGGAAGCACTATTGAAATAAAGTACAACATTTTTATTTGTCTCCAGTTTAGATTTTTTGTGAAATCTTCCGAAAACAAGAGAACCAAATATTGATTCTAGGCAGAGCTCAATTTGAAGGTCTGCCCCAAATATTGTTGCCCGATTTCAAGAATTCCCGATTTCAAGAATTTAAACTAACAAAATATCAATATCTAGAACATTCGAAAAATCGAGTGTTCCTAATGGACACACAGCATTAGCAGGGCTAGCTTTTGACCAATCTTGAACTGATATAATCCAAAAATAATCCGGATTGTAATCAGTCAGTCTTTATTATTAAAAAAAAAATCGATCTTTTCTACATTAATTAAATAACAGAAAAATTCAAACTAAAGCTAACTATTGAAAAGTCCAATTGGATTCCTAAAAAACTCCACATTGTTGTATACAGTTGATTACTCGAAAGCTTATGGTCGTTTAAACTTTTAAAATATTTGATTTTTAAATAACTAATGAATTATTGAAATTTGCCTCTATTTTTCTCTTAATTTGGTCAATTTGTAGCTTATTGTCAGCAATGAAAGTATGCTTCTTCTTTCTATTGAACTCAAATTTAATCTTTATTGCGGTTTCGCGCCGTAAGTTATGGTTTCCTGGCTTTGATATTACTAGATTTCAAATTAAAAATGTTAAAATTATTAAATTTTTTTTTGTTATTTGCCCTTTTTTCACGTTTTCTAGTTGTGTCACATTATCACATTAATGACAGTTCGTATATCACTTTATTGGCCTTCAAAATAAGGCACAATTGATAATATTTATGTCCTTGAAGATATACATTATGATTTTAACGGCTTTAACACTACTTTCTCGAAGAATTTATTTGAATTTTTTGAATTTTGTCTTTAACTGTTCTTTTTACTTTGTCTTTTTAGTCGTATGAAAATTCCAGTGCAATGACCCGGTCTCTTTGGTTTTTCAGGGAAGAACAGATGATCTGATTTTCTGATATTAGTAGATAGCTGATGGATTTCTTGACTCTGAAAACAATTGTTTTATAATTTAAAAAAAACACTTTATAACTTTGCAATTTTGCTCCTTTTTTGTCTGTTTGTTATCTAGTCTCGTTAATTAAAAGCCTAATATGACATTTTTGTTGTCATATGAATGTTTCAAGAGGGATTGTTGTCACACAATTTAATGATTTTAAAGAATTCGGTGACTTTACTGGCTTCGACACGGAAAAAAAGCAAATTAATTTTTGATTTTTGTCATGTTTGACGTTCTTTTTGTAGACGTAAGACATATTCTGGATAATTTTATTTCTCAAGAGCTTGTTTTGGAAGAATCTAGAACATTCGAAAAATCGAGTGTTCCTAATGGACACACAGCATTAGCAGGGCTAGCTTTTGACCAATCTTGAACTGATATAATCCAAAAATAATCCGGATTGTAATCAGTCAGTCTTTATTATTAAAAAAAAAATCGATCTTTTCTACATTAATTAAATAACAGAAAAATTCAAACTAAAGCTAACTATTGAAAAGTCCAATTGGATTCCTAAAAAACTCCACATTGTTGTATACAGTTGATTACTCGAAAGCTTATGGTCGTTTAAACTTTTAAAATATTTGATTTTTAAATAAATAATGAATTATTGAAATATGCCTCTATTTTTCTCATAATTTGGTCAATTTGTAGCTTATTGTCAGCAATGAAAGAATGCTTCTTCTTTCTATTGAACTCAAATTTAATATTTATTGCGGTTTCGCGCCGTAAGTTATGGTTTCCTGGCTTTGATATTACTAGATTTCAAATTAAAAAATTTTTTTTTTGTTATTTGTCCTTTTTTCACGTTTTCTAGTTGTGTCACATTATCACGTTAATGACAGTTCGTATATCACTTTATTGGCCTTCAAAATAAGGCACAATTGATAATATTTATGTCCTTGAAGGTATACATTATGATTTTAACGGCTTTAACACTACTTTCTCGAAGAATTTATTTGAATTTTTTGAAATTTGTCTTTAACTGTCCTTTTTACTTTGTCTTTTTAGTCGTATGAAAATTCCAGTGCAATGACCCGGTTTCTTTGGTTTTTCAGGGAAGAACAGATGATCTGATGTTCTGATATTAGTAGATAGCTGATGGATTTCTTGACTCTGAAAACAATTGTTTTATAACTCAAAAAAAAACACTTTATAACTTTGCAATTTTGCTCCTTTTTTGTCTGTTTGTTATCTAGTCTCGTTAATTACAAGCCTAATATGACATTTTTGTTGTCATATGAATGTTTCAAGAGGGATTGGTGTCACACAATTTATTGTTTTTAAAGAATTCGGTGACTTTACTGGCTTCGACACGGAAAAAAAGCAAATTAATTTTTGATTTTTGTCATGTTTGACGTTCTTTTTGTAGACGTAAGACATATTCTGGATAATTTTATTTCTCAAGAGCTTGTTTTGGAAGAATGAACGAATCTATTTAATTATTTCATTCTATAATTAATGGCGTTCATGTCTTTGGAAATGTTTTTTCGAAAAAAAATTTTAAGTGTTATTTAGTTTTGAATTTTTTTTTCATTTTTTTTTCATCCTGTTACTTTGCTTTATTAATGAGAGGTTACATAAAACTTTATCGGTGCTTGCAGAAAGTGCAATCAAACATATTTTGGTGGACATAATATTGCTTTACGGTTTCGAAAGCGTTTTCTGTCAAGTTTTAATTGAATTTTTGTTTGTTGTCTATTTGTTGTTTTTTTTTGTTACCGCATCGAAAATTGAATACCAGCAGTTCTCAATTCCCTCTACAGAAGCGTTGGTAATCGTACACATATGGGATATTTTAGTTGACTTCCAATGGTTTTTCATTACTTTGAAATTAATTGTTTAAAAAAAATAAGCTAATTTTACAACTTTACTGTTTTTGTTCTTTGTTGTCTAATTGTTACCAAGCCTTTTTATTGAGTAGTCCCGTATCTTTTCTGGTGAATTAAGAGTTATTTTGTTAAATATCAGTTTTATCCTACGCTGTTTTGACTTTGTTATTAAGTTTTGTTTTTAAAACTTTCATGAAAATTTTGATGTAATTAATTTTTGTTGTTGTTTGATTTTGCTGTTCATCTTGACTCGCTTTCTTAATATTTGCACATCTCATCAATCAATCTAATGCACCATCATTCACTCCACCACTGAGTTATTTGCTTTGGAGGCTATCTTTTCGTTCATACACCAATTTTTAAAAAATACTTGAAATTTTGGTTTTTTTCTATGCCTCATTTGGTAGACAATCATGCCAAAATTGTGGATGAGCGGGTTCGGAACCTTATGTGCAATTGCACATTACAGAGTCACCTTGTTTGCTTCAGCAATGAAATAGATCTGAACGTAATTCCGGTTTAAAAAAAGTAATAATTAATGTTTAAGCAAAGACAAAATTGAGACAAGCAGAGAAAGCCAATGTAGCGAACTGGAAGCACTATTGAAATAAAGTACAACATTTTTATTTGTCTCCAGTTTAGATTTTTTGTGAAATCTTCCGAAAACAAGAGAACCAAATATTGATTCTAGGCAGAGCTCAATTTGAAGGTCTGCCCCAAATATTGTTGCCCGATTTCAAGAACTCCCGATTTCAAGAATTTAAACTAACAAAATATCAATATCTAGAACATTCGAAAAATCGAGTGTTCCTAATGGACACACAGCATTAGCAGGGCTAGCTTTTGACCAATCTTGAACTGATATAATCCAAAAATAATCCGGATTGTAATCAGTCAGTCTCTATTACTAAAAAAAAATCGATCTTTTCTACAATAATTAAATAACAGAAAAATTCAAACTAAAGCTAACTATTGAAAAGTCCAATTGGATTCCTAAAAAGCTCCACATTGTTGTATACAGTTGATTACTCGAAAGCTTATGGTCGTTTAAACTTTTAAAATATTTGATTTTTAAATAAATAATGAATTATTGAAATATGCCTCTATTTTTCTGTTAATTTGGTCAATTTGTAGCTTATTGTCAGCAATGAAAGAATGCTTCTTCTTTCTATTGAACTCAAATTTAATCTTTATTGCGGTTTCGCGCCGTAAGTTATGGTTTCCTGGCTTTGATATTACTAGATTTCAAATTCAAAAACTTTTTTTTTGTTATTTGCCCTTTTTTCACGTTTTCTAGTTGTGTCACATTATCACGTTAATGACAGTTCGTATATCACTTTATTGGCCTTCAAAATAAGGCACAATTGATAATATTTATGTCCTTGAAGATATACATTATGATTTTAACGGCTTTAACACTACTTTCTCGAAGAATTTATTTGAATTTTTTGAATTTTGTCTTTAACTGTCCTTTTTACTTTGTCTTTTTAGTCGTATGAAAATTCCAGTGCAATGACCCGGTTTCTTTGGTTTTTCAGGGAAGAACAGATGATCTGATTTTCTGATATTAGTAGATAGTTGATGGATTTCTTGACTCTGAAAACAATTGTTTTATAATTTAAAAAAAAACACTTTATAACTTTGCAATTTTGCTCCTTTTTCGTCTGTTTGTTATCTAGTCTCGTTAACTACAAGCCTAATATGACATTTTTGTTGTCATATGAATGTTTCAAGAGGGATTGGTGTCACACAATTTAATGTTTTTAAAGAATTCGGTGACTTTACTCGCTTCGACACGGAAAAAAAGCAAATTAATTTTTGATTTTTGTCATGTTTGACGTTCTTTTTGTAGACGTAAGACATATTCTGGATAATTTTATTTCTCAAGAGCTTGTTTTGGAAGAATGAACGAATCTATTTAATTATTTCGTTCTATAATTAATGGCGTTCATGTCTTTGGAAATGTTTTTTCGAAAAAAAATTTAAAGTGTTATTTAGTTTTGAATTTTTTTTTCATTTTTTTTTCATCCTGTTACCTTGCTTTATTAATGAGAGGTTACATAAAACTTTATCGGTGCTTGCAGAAAGTGCAATCAAACATATTTTGGTGGACATAATATTGCTTTACGGTTTCGAAAGCGTTTTCTGTCAAGTTTTAATTGAATTTTTGTTTGTTGTCTATTTGTTGTTTTTTTTTGTTACCGCATCGAAAATTGAATACCAGCAGTTCTCAATTCCCTCTACAGAAGCGTTGGTAATCGTACACATATGGGATATTTTAGTTGACTTCCAATGGTTTTTCATTACTTTGAAATTAATTGTTTAAAAAAAATAAGCTAATTTTACAACTTTACTGTTTTTGTTCTTTGTTGTCTAATTGTTACCAAGCCTTTTTATTGAGTAGTCCCGTATCTTTTCTGGTGAATTAAGAGTTATTTTGTTAAATATCAGTTTTATCCTACGCTGTTTTGACTTTGTTATTAAGTTTTGTTTTTTAAAACTTTCATGAAAATTTTGATGTAATTAATTTTTGTTGTTGTTTGATTTTGCTGTTCATCTTGACTCGCTTTCTTAATATTTGCACATCTCATCAATCAATCCAATGCACCATCATTCACTCCACCACTGAGTTATTTGCTTTGGAGGCTATCTTTTCGTTCATACACCAATTTTTAAAAAATACTTGAATTTTTGGTTTTTTTCTATGCCTCATTTGGTAGACAATCATGCCAAAATTGTGGATGAGCGGGGTCGTAACTTTATGTGCAATTGCACATTACAGAGTCACCTTGTTTGCTTCAGCAATGAAATAGATCTGAACGTAATTCCGGTTTAAAAAAGTAATCATTAATGTTTAAGCAAAGACAAAATTGAGACAAGCAGAGAAAGCCAATGTAGCGAACTGGAAGCGCTATTGAAATAAAGTACAACATTTTTATTTGTCTCCAGTTTAGATTTTTTGTGAAATCTTCCGAAAACAAGAGAACCAAATATTGATTCTAGGCAGAGCTCAATTTGAAGGTCTGCCCCAAATATTGTTGCCCGATTTCAAGAATTCCAAAAAGGCGATTTGCTTCGACAATTTGTTGAAAAAGTTTTAAATCTGATCTTGATTTGATTTTGAGGCAATCAATGTCTATATGCTCATAGTTTGAGCAAAACAGGTTGCAATTTTTTGAAACTGAATTTATGATTTTTTATAAAGTAATCGTGAGCGATTTTAAACGTAAGTCGGGGTCATACGTCATGTTAAACGACAATATTTATCTGAAAAGGAATTAAATTTTTTGTCAAAGTCTTTTTCTTCTATTGCCTTAGGTTTCAAAAATAGGCGAAAAATTTACAGGGATAATTTTTAATTAAAAATTGTTAAAGCAATACGAAATTGATCATTCTGGGTTTAACCTCACAAAAGCTGAACGTAACCCGTGGTGAGGTGATCAAAATATGATTCGACAATTATCGTCTGGGTGGTATCCTTCCAGCTCTAAGGCGTTAAAAATACGGTGTGGACAATGGCGCTGTTTCATAACATCACTTTTAACAAATTTTAAAATTAAACCATTTTGGCTTAATGTGATAAAATTACCTCGCGAACAATGTTCTGTTCTGTGTACTCGCTCCAGTAGATACCCTCTGGGTCGTTGCTGTAGTGTAGATAGAAACTGGCAAAAGAGCTGTCTTTGTGGAACACGACCCTTGACAGCTTGTAGCTCCTCAACAGAGCCAGTTTTATGTACTGACCAGACTCCCACTGCCCTAGCCACGTGTTGGAACGCCAGCCTGAAATGAGCATGTTTAATCTTGAGAAAAAGAACCAAAAAATGACAAAATTACAAAAAAAACACTTATTAAAACTTATAAAAACTGGAAAAATGGAAGCCGCGTTCAATCTCAAACTCCAATTAATTGCCAAAAGTATTCTAATTTTTGAGAGCCCAAATTACACAATTGCACATTTTCCGACTTAGCACACTAAAGGTGTTCTCTTTAAACTACTGTCACAATTTTCCAATTCGTTTTTAAAAATTAGTTGATAACTTGAGAGTAATAGAAGGTTTTAGAAAGTAATTTGACATTAAATAGTGGCTGTAAAAAATTAATTATCTTAAATGACACATTCTCACACATAAATTAGTTGTCTCAAAAACAACCTTGACTAAAACAGTTGAGAGATTTATCTTGGACTAACAAATTAAACGGTACATCACTTTTGTATATTCTAGATAAAATTAAGCAAGATTAAAGTTGGGAAAAGTCTGGCAGAGGAAACGAAGAGAGCTGAGGTTTCGAGGCTCTGGTCGGTGAAAAGACTTTGAAGGCTAGCCAATAAGTCACTTCAATGATTGTCAGAAATGTCTTGAGGTCAGTACCAACAAAATTTCTTAACTTCAAACACACAAATGTCTTTCTTAACTTTCAAACTTTATTTGTCTTCGCTCAAAAATAGCTTTTCAAAAATTACGTATAGATAGCACCAACCCTCTACGAAGGTTGAACATCGAGTAACTTCTAAGGATCTGCGAATTCTTCTAAGCATCTAAAACTTTTATAATTGTGGTATATTACAATTACCAATTCTCTAGATGCGAAGAAGAAGCTGTAGATTCTTAGAAGGTATTCTCATAAACTAAATCACAGACACAATCAACTTGTTCTTTTTGCAGTGCATTCACATATGTGAGATCGCACAAAACTCGTTTTTTTAAGCTTCGTGACAAAAATTTTGAAATTGAAATAAGCAACTTCTTAGATATTGCAGGAGATCAATTTTTAAAGTCAGAAAACTCGTGTTACTTTATTTTTTTCCATGTGGGATTTGCATGAAATAATCAAAAACTTTTGCAACGACGTTTTGCAAGAAGCAAAATTGATGGACGAGAACGTCATCGAAAAGCAATAATTTTAACCCAATTGATTAAACGAAACAGAATATTAGTTATTATTAATTAGGTGGAAACGGAGCTGGGTTTTGTGACTTATGACAAGTTCCGAAGGATATCGCACAGCTCGACAACTTGGTTCATCAGCTTCCGCAATCAAAATTGTTGACGTTGAAGAACCATCTAAAAAATCATGCTGTCTGATAAATCACAAATCTCAAGCAGTAAAAAAAAACACGGAGTTGCTTATGAAAAACTATTATATCGGCCTAACAGTGTCGCTTCAACATGAAGAAGCCGGACACCCATTCCTTCTAAAAATGAGATCTCCGAAGATGTTGATATCAATAAGTCAAACAACGGACAACAGCTACCTGATGTTTCTGATGAAAACAATTTGTTATCAAATGTCACTTGAATAAGACTGTCGCAACAAGCAAAAATAAATTGTTCTTCTTCAAATCAATCATGTTGGTTTTAAATCAATTGTTTTTTTTTTATTTTTTCGACTTCGTAATTTACAAAGTGTTCATATGCCGAATTACAATATTAAATCTTTGTTTGGTTTTGTCTCATCTAGATAAAAGTTTCAGTATTTACAACAAGAATAACAAACCGAATTTGACAACTTGTTGATATAACTATCTGTTTTTCTGTCGTTTCTGTTTTTTGATATACTTGATAATTTTGAAAACTATTCAGACAGTCAACAATAGTTTTTTGTCATCATATGTTTTTTGGACTTGAGACTCAAATCATTTCAACGATGAATCAGAATATTTTCAAATGTATGACACACATTCAGATCAGAAACAATATATATCAAGAGTTTATTAAATTACTATATGCGCAGTTTATATACTTTATGACTATATTTAGGTAATGAGTTCGCCTAGACTAAATTTATCCCACAAAGTTTGAAAAAAATGATTCGCTGAAATGAATTTTGAGCAGCAAAATGTCGTATCTTTGTAATTTATAACTGTTAAGTACCATAGTAAGTATATGTATTACAGACTTTGCATGCACATTTTTAAGATGAACATATTTTTTCATGCAGCGAATTTTAATTGAAAATCAAGACTAGTCATTGTAAATAGGGCGAATTCGAAAAAAAAACAGGGTACTGGCAATCCCTTTGGCTTATTCAGCTTTGATTTCCTCTGCAACTTACCTCAGGGTTCCCAGCCGTTACTTAGTTTTGGGATATTTTTCAAGAAGGAACGTATATGATGAAATCTTGGATCGCGCTTTTGTCCTGAGTCAAATTTGGTGCTATCATTTCGTTTTCGAACATGGCCTTTACTAATTAGTAAATAAAAGTCT
>NC_134469.1:75340317-75509317 GCF_964194025.1 Convolutriloba macropyga | reverse complement strand
TGCTGCAACTCCGGTTAATCTAAAACGGAGAAGTTCATCTACAAATATCAGTCGTCCGTCAAACCACACAAAACGCAGTCGCACTCTCTCACCATCATCAACATCAACCTCAGACATTCTTGCAAATCTCAAATTCGCCCAATGAGTGGAAGCAACAACAACAACAACAACTACAACAACAACAACAACAACAACAACAACAACAACAACAACAATGTGTTCAAAAGCAGTGCCGCCGACATAGCAAATCCGGTAACACACACTGCGCTTGATTTCTTTGAAAAACCAAGTGTTCTAGTCAATTACGAGAGCGCTTTTGACCAGGAGGTGTTCCCTCAAGTGGGAGCCAGTGGACCCACTTTAGATTTTGTAGTGAGCGGTGACAACCGAAATTGTATAGACCTAAAATACATCCATTTGTCTCTAGTGGCTGCTATCTACGATGAAGAGGGTCGCACTAAAATCGAAGCAAGCGATGGGGTTGGAGTCATCCTTGTTAATAACGCAATGCACAGCCTCTTTTCACAAGTTGAACTTTACTTGAACGACTCCCTGATATCTCACAGCAACAACACATATCATCATCGGGCCTTAATAGAAACGGAGCTCACAACAAACCAAGACAGCAAATCAACGTGGGCTACCTGCCAGGGTTATGCGTATAATCCGGATCCTGACGATAAGCGAAAAACAACTGAGTGGTACGCAAACAGACTTAAGCAAACTCTCGCAGCAGACTATCGGATGAATTTTTATGGCACTCTCTACGTTGATTTTTTCACTTGCGAAAGGCTTCTTCTGCCGGAAGTCAATATGCGGATTAAGCTCTGTCGTTCCAGTAGCGAATTCAGTCTCATGGGCCTGGGAGATGACGCCAAAAATAAATTCACCGCAGTTGTCGAGAAGGCGTCAATATTTGTGCGCAAAGTCACGCTAACAGAATCTGTTAAACTTTCGATAGAAAGAGCATTGTTGAAATCACCAGCCCGGTATCCATACATTGATAGCCTTTGCAAGAGCTTTATTATACAATCTGGACAGAACAGTTTTGTAAAGGAATCTATTTTTGGTACCGAACCTATTCGAAGGCTAACTGTTTGTATGATAGTCAACGCAAAATTCAGATGTTCTTTGGCCACTGATCCTTTTCATTACATCAAATTTGGTTTAACACGCGTAGAAATCAGTCGGGATAACGGGCTACCGATTGCCGGCACACCTGTAGACCCTCGAAACAATACACGACTATATCACAACACACTAACAGCTCTGGGCTTTAAAAACGGAGGAAACGGGATTGAACTTGATGATTTTGATGACCATTTTATGTTGACATTTGATTTGACATCCTCGCAAGAGGCATCGAAGAGCCTGACACTTTTCCCCGAACTTACAGGGGCACCAATAACTTTGAAACTTTCATTCAATCCAGCACTTCCTGAAGCAGTTGAGCTTTACCTAATTGGAGAAAAATTTAGTCAAGTGTTTGTCAATAGTGCCCGCGACGTCTGCAAGAATCAATTAATTTTCAATGGATAACTACTCAATTACTAATGTTGTTAGCAAATTTAAAGAGCTAAAATTTGTTTTTCGAGGAGTTTGGTCGTCTGATAATTTTCCTATTTTGCCCCGAAACCGACCTTCTTTTCAAGTAATAAACACATCTAGAGGTAATACACTTGGCACACATTGGATTTTACTTATTGCAATACCATCTAGGCTGGCTTTATCTAACAAGTCTTACAGGGGCAGCCGAAAAACCGGAAAAAAAACACAGTCCAAGAGAAAGAAAATGCAGGTGCTCAATATTATAATTTGGAACAGTTTGAATATACCTTTATGCTTCTTTGATTATCTACATTCTCGAATACAAAGCTTGTACAGTAATACTCATGTGTTCATTTTGCACGAAATGACATCAGAAACCTCAGTGCAATCTCTATCGTCTAATTTATGTGGTCTTTACTGTATATATGTAGCAACGCTCTTTCAGAAATTTTGGTCAATGTCCAATGAAAAAAAGTGAAACGCATAAAGACATTGAGAGCTTTATTACTGGTTTTCGTGCAAAATGTGTTAATATTCTTAAACAAGTTCGCCAAGTCAATGAGATTACCTTAGTTCAATTTTTTAACTGCAGGTCCATTAGTAACCACAAATTACGTGTCGAATGATTTGCATGATTCTTCATTTGTTGTAACAAAATAAACCATTAGCAATGTCTTCATTTTACATTGGTTACAGTGTATTTAATGCTTTTTAATTATAGGTATAATTGAATCGTTGAAAGTCTCGATCAAAAAATGAAGTGTCTGAGGAAAACTGAAGGTAAATTAGAGTTTGATTAAACCCACGAGTAATCAGATTCAGGCGTACTCTTGGATAAACCGGCTACTCATATTGGTTGGGACTGATTCAGTAATTTTCTTCATGATAATCATCATCTTCTTCATCATCCACTTCCATCGCCTCGTCATCAATGTAGGGATTCTTTTGCCTCAATTCTTTTCTCTCCTGATAGATTACACGGCTCCCCAATTCATTAAGATGAACGATATCACTACTTCCGCTGCTCTCCGGATCACTCCACTGCTGTTGATTGTAGCCGGGATCCGGTGGTTCTAGAATAACAGAACAAAGATACCGGATTAACCTTGGGAATATGAACACCCTGTTGCAAAACTTGATGGCTTTTTTTAAAAAAAAAAAATTAGCACACTTACCGTAAACATGTTTCCCAAGGTCTTGCAGATGTGAAGAATTCAAAAAAGAGCGACCATACAGCGAAACCTCTGATAGACCGTCCGAAGAATCGTAGCTCTCCCCACCAGCGCTTCCATTTCATCTGAACTTGATGACGATGATGACGTGTCGTTTCCATCGTTCACAAAGCTTTCATTTTCTTCATCGACTGCTCGGTTCTGCTCAAGCCAAAAGTGTCCGTGAGGCAGGGTGGTGATTCCATCGCTCAGAGTGAAACGTTTATCATCAAAGCTATTAAGGGCTACCTTGTTTGTCATAGAGATCTGGATCTGATGGTTCTCTGCGTGTATCCGCGTAATAGGTGCCCGCTGACTTGACTTCTCAAAAAGACAACTGCGGTATTTATCGTGATGGAGACTTTTTTGACACTACGTTGAACGCCTTTTGCACTCTGCTTCACTCCATCCACATATTTAATGCTGTACATCTTTGATCTCAGCAAAACGCATTCGTCCAAGACTTGCCCATTCAATTCGTCTGTCATAGTAAGTGGAACCTTTTTGTTCGTTGGATCATACAAAACGTGGTCTGATGGATAATCCGAAAGATCAAGCAGGTGCTTAAATTTCGCCATATCTTCGTAGAGATCATTCGTTTCAACCCGATAAAGTAGAGAGTCGGTGTCCTTGTAAACAACTAGTATTCGATTACCGTATCTCGGCCTCATTTGATCATAGTGGAAACCATAGAGCGCCAATTTGGATAGATCTAAAATTGCTTCACCAACAGGAGTTGGTTTGTCCCACGTTATGACTGGTTGCGACATGAAAACCGAACATAAGTTCTCACTAATAATTTTGAACGACTTGAAATTTGGTTTAAATGTCAGCTGTTCGGCTTTTCTTTCTGTTCCCACAAAATAAATTTGCCTACGATTGCGTTTGTTCTCCATTGTCTTTCCAAAACAGGCATTGGACATTAGCTTGTAGAAGTTTTTCTCAAATGTGGTTTTAGCTTGCTTCCTCATTACTGTTCCTCTCGATGTACGAACGTAGCCACTCAGATTGAAGCGAAGAGCTCGATGAATTTTCTTAATGATGAGGCCGTGCCGGACATAGAATTTCAAGTTGTTGATGTGACAAACATAGTGATTCTTATCAAACAGAGTTTCAACCAACTTTGGAACCTGCTCAGATCGAGACCTATTCAGATTTAGTTGAGAGCTGTATGATGACAGCCAGTCGGTTTGAATACAAAATTTTTCAGGTGCTAGAGGGAGATCTTGATGCGGAATATGCATGGATGCTGGATATTCTAAATCAACCTCAACAAAGTAAGCGTAGTCGTAATCTTCTCGGTATTTTAAAAGATCACTCTCGGAAATAGATTCAACCCAAGTATATTCACATAGAGGCAGGGATTTCATCATTATTCCAGCATAGAGAGACTTAACATCAAAGAAAGCTCCAAAAACTGATGTCTCATCTTCATTAAAAGTGTTCAAGTACTTGTTGTTTGCTTTGAAAAACCGCAAAGAGCCAACACCGTTCAAACCCCCTCTTATTGCTTTCTCACAAAACAAGAGTTTGTCAATGTCATCAAGTAGCTCAATTTTCACTTTTGTTGTGATGAGCATTGCGTCCCAGCTGAGATTAGGTGCACTGTAGAAATGAGCAGGATCTAGTTGGTACACTTTCATACAAACATCTCTGAACTTTTCAAAAACGTCAGCGAGAACAAAAACATCAATTTTAAGGTATGCATCGTGATAGTCTCCAAAATCATTACAATCCAATAACTCATAAATTTGCATCGCTTCGTTATATTGCTGCTCTGAAATATCAATTTTGCCGGTTAGGGTGTTTCTCCACTCCAGGCAAAATACAGGAAATGGGGCGTTGAATTTTTCGTGGCTGTCGAGGTAGCTATATGGGAAGTACGCTTTTTTCGCAATTTTTCTAAAATCATTGTCATTGATATGTTGAAACCCTGAGCGTAGTATTCGAAGATCTTCTTGTTCAAGAGTTTTACTGAGCGCGTCAAGGCTGGAAGCCATAAAGTTCATGCTGTCGAGAAACCGTAGTTCATGTTTAATTGTTTTTTCTTTACCACGTTTGTCAAAATACGTTCGAATTGGAACCTTGATGGAGAAAGAAATAAACGTTTCTTCGGTGCGAGCTATCGCCGAAAGTTCTTCTTTGTCTTCAAGCGTCAAGTGTTTAATTATGCGATGCGAGTCGAAACGAGAAAGGTTGTGGAAAAAATAGGAACAAAAGAACCAGCAGTAACCATTAAGTTACATTTCGAGTGCGCTTCACCTATAATTTTTCCCGTTAAATGACAGTGATGCACCACTTGGACCTCAACATCGTCGTCTGGAGAGAATTCCTTTTCACAAATGCAACACGGTTCTGCCCAATTGTCAATCATTAACTGTCTTGCTATATCGGTCATCTCTAGCTTTCGATGTCGTTGTCGCTCTACCGCTGTCCACTTCAACCAATGCCTCATTGTGTCCAAGAACTGTTTGATGCAATTTTCTCCTCTGTAAAACGTTTCCTTTGCAACTTTACCATCTCGAACGTCAACCAGAACGGCTCCAAAACTGCACGGATATTGTTGTTCAATTACATGCGTAGCGGCAGCACCACTGTTGAGAGCACCGTGCTGGTAATTAGAAAGTACATCCTCGCAGTCATCTGTTTTAACATTGAACGCTTCGAGGTCGGCGTAAATTACAAATGGACATTTTGTTGTTTTGTGCCAGCTTGTAAACTCAGTGACGGCTCCTTTAGGTGGCATCTCAATCATTAGGGGTTGTTGGTCAATGCAAAGCTGTCAGTGCTGTTGCATTTTTGTTCGCGCAACACTCTGCAGACATCGCTCACAAAATTTTCTGAGACTGTTTTCAGAACTAGCTGTTCTCTCAGACCGCAGAATTGTCTTCAAAAGCCTGTCTAGATTTTTTATTAAACAAAAATGAGACTTTTTGTCGTCATTCAAAAGCAGAAGATTGATTGGTTTTCCTCCACCTTTGATCTTTGTGAGATATGCTGGGTAAATTGTGAGAGGTTCTTCAAAAGCGTAAACGTTAATTTTCACTCTATTCTCTTTTTCAAAACGCGGTATTTGGCTGAGGGGCATTGGCATACGCTCTTTGTTGAACCTCAATTTTTTAAAATGACGAGTGTATCTTTTCGGCCGTTCTTGATTGTTACGCACTGGAAATAGAGCCGGCAGTACGCAATAAATGAAACAGAGACCATCTGCAAAATTTTTGATATTAAGAACAGTCCTTCGGAGAGGCTGAAGCAGCCTTGGTGTTGGAATAAAGCTAGCAGGACGCAGAGTTCGATAATTGCATAGCTTTATGTCAATCAGTTGGAGCCTCCTATTAACCCATCCGCTCCCAGCTGTGCAAAAAATATTGATTTGCGTCAAAACTTGGTCAACATGCTGATAGTATTGATCAGAGTCCAAATGAGATGAGACACTTTCCTTGTTACTCTTAAAAAAACAAGACGTTTTGTCACCTTTAAGCGGCTTTTAGAACTCAATTTGAAGACAGAGTGAGAATTTCATAGGGTCAGAGGTCATCTTTGACTTCACAAATTCGCAAAACGCACTTTCATTTGTCACCAAAAATTCGAAGGATCATAATTCTCCTCGTCGTTGATAGCAAATCGAAACGTGCGGAAAAAGCCTTTCACCGATCTCTTTTCATTGTGCAAATGACTTATTCCTAATGTCCTTGATTCGGTCGCTGGTTGTTGTCTGACATTATGATTAACATGTGAATGTTCCCCAACGCGTTTTGTGTGCCAAAAAAGGTCTGACAGCTCGAGCATTTCAAGTATCGTGCAAAATTATGCTGCGTCTTTAGATGTCGCACTAAGTTACGAGCTAAGGAAAACACGCTTGTACAACGCCCGCAACAAAAATTTGTTGTTGGTTCGTTGGGATGCTGTTGACGTTTATGAATAGTGAGTTTATAACGACTTGCAAAGGATTCATTACAATTTGTGCATTTGTGCATCATATTGGAACAGTAGGTGGCCTGAAACAACCAAAATTTTAAGTTGAAGATAAGCATTCGTAACTATAGACGGATTTTTTTTAAAAAAATTATAAAGAAGATGTAAAATACTGCCATCACTAGAATTTAGTCTATCATGGCTCAACGTCCGATGTGGACCTAATTTCTGAGCTAAGAGCAGTCACTGTCACTTCTCACAGGTAAATGACAACAGCCAGAGGACTTCTAAATTCATTGGATGGACTCGTGCCGAGACACTAGGGGACATTCATCTCGAAAATCAAAACGGGTAAAAGAATACATCGCGCTTAGCCTGGCTGCTCCCTAAGCGAAATGGTTTCCAAACCTGATTAACGAAATGGATCTCTCCCTGCCACTACTTTAAAGTTGACGTCCAAAATGCTTGTCACAGGGAGTTTGGCCCTAACTGAAGTTGAACGTCAATCCTATCTGTAAGCGGCGGTCTTTAGAACTTTCTCTTTTTCACATTTTACCTCATTATTTTTTCCGTATTCAACTTTGTTTACATCAAACGTACCGTATCAAGTTATTTCACGGGAGAAATTGTATCACTTTAAAGTCTAGTTTGAAAGTCTTTCCTTGATAGATATCCCTCCAAAATGGCTATGCTTGGACTTTGTTGCTTCAATCTGTTATTTCAGATAAAACCACTTGGTTTTCCGAGCATGAACAAAGCCCTATTTTGTTAGATAATGCCTTTAGTTCAAACAGATATTAAGAAATTTGATCATTTCAGTAATTTTCCCTGTGTAATAATATCGTTTTCCCCAAGTTTCTAGCGTTTATTAATTGAAAATCAAAGTTTTCCAGGCGTAAACAGCATTATAAATTAGTAGATATTGTCACCTGCGGTTTACACAACAAATAGAATAGCATTATAAACTGCGCTTTAACCAGCCACACCAAAATCTAACAAATTTATTTTGTTTTAAGTACTTGCAATTTTATAGTAAAATAAGTTAAATTTCAACTCAAAATTGAACTCATAGAGAATGTTTAAATCGTTTGTAGACGTTTGTTGTGGCTTTGTGTGGCACAGCAAAGTATTAGGCTTGATTTCGAGTCATTTGGAGCTCGAAAGACAAAATTTCAAAATGAGTCAAAAAGAGGGCGACAGACCCCCCATTTCTTACTACATCTATAACGAAGCTGCTAGCCCATTGAAAAAAAACATACCCAGCAGATTGCAGGAAAATAGCCGTCACTGATTCCTATAACCCCGATTGGGACTAAAAGAAGAGAAAATGAAATTTTTGCTGACATAAATCTTAAACCGTGAACTATTTCGATTTCATTTTGAAGCCTGAGCCACTTTTGCTTCTTGATGAGAGGATAAAATGGGCATTATTAATACCAAAAAGCATTAGAGATGGTAACTAAGACTTAAAAACAAAGTTCTTGTAGCGGGAAAATAAAATTTGGATTCATGAGTATATCCCCCTTCGATTTTGAATTTCAATTTTTGATACTGACTCTGTTGACTCATAAATGTTTTGCTGAGCAACTACAGATTTAAAGCATTTTAAGCAGAAAGAAAGAAAAGCGAAATTAGCATGGAAAAATCAAAGAATTTTACATATTAAATAGGCTGTGATTTAAGAAAAGCACATAAATTTTTATTCGACAAAGAATAGCTGGTCCTGAACTACAAATCGAAGAACTGAAGCAAGTGAAGACAGCGTTATTAGCCTCCATAAATAACAGTCTCCGATAACAAAAAAGGCGGACACGAAAGAAAACAAAACAAAAAAAGAAATTTATCTCAATTCTTTTAAAAAATTATTATCAAATTATTATTTCCCACAATATCAATCTCGAAAGAATGGAAGTTTGAACAATGGAAATTTAGACAACGAGCACCAATTTTGAAAACCACATCAGACAAAGTAAAAGGACAACAAACACTTAGCAAAAAAAATTGATTTTTTACTAATGTCATTGAAAATAAGTGGCATCAAAGTCAACGAAATATACATCTAAAACCTGAAATCTTCATCGTCTATTGCTTTATCTATCAACAGAAAGCATATACCAAGAAAAATAAGGACCACAAAAACAAAGACAGGAAGCAAAGTTCAAAAATTGTCAAAAACAAATTTTGTCGACGCCAATGCAATGAAACTCAATTAGCAATTAACTCGATTCATAAAATAGATTCAATTACGCCTAATCGGAGACCAGATGAGGACTATTACTGAGACTAACCGATAGGACAACTATCGAAAACGGTCACAAACAAAAAAAAAATATTTTTTTGAACACAAGCGTGTCAAAGTCGTGAAAACTGTTAGATATGAAAGAAGACCATTAAGAGTTTTCAGCTTAGACTTGAGTGCAATACGATCTATCATTATTGAGACTAAGTGCTAGAACAAAAAAAAACAAAAAATTTGCAAAACGCAAAAAAAAACAAAAAATTTTTAAAAACAAGTTATGTGAAATTCGTTTAATGCTGCAGTGGTGAATTGAAAAACTAGATAAGTTCATTTGAGCCTTAAAAAGAACCAATAAGACCTACCATTAATGAGGTTAAACGAGAAAACTAGAAAATACTACAAAAAGGCAAAATCCCAAACAAAATTACATGAAATGAAAAACGGCGCAAACAGAAGTCAAATTTCCTCACGTGAAAAAAGTCGCTCTTTAAAAAAGAAAATCTATTTAAACAGCAGCATTTCCTTACTTCACTTTAGAAAGGACTTTCAAAAAAGCCACGTTTTCAAATTGCACAAATTTGGATAATCTTACTACTGCAGTGTGCCAAATATCACGAAAACAATTTGACTTCTTCATGACAAGAAAAATTTAAAAAACGTGAGAGCAGATATTTAAAAGAAGAAATCGCATTGAAGACTCGTTGAATTGTTAAAACACAGCAGGACAGGTCTCGAACTACAATCCATTGAATTGAAAGATCTACTGGCTTGACAATTAACAACTTTACAAAAACATCAAACAAAGCCGACATAATTGCGGAAAAGTATTTGAATCAAAAAATCCACAGGCAATTTAAAATTTTCCTTTGAAAATAACCAACAATAACAACAGTCCATCATAAAATTGATACAACGCTCCGGTAGAGTAAGTAAAAAACACAACCTTATGTGAATCAATGACAGACAGACCAAAAAAATACAAAAACTGAAAAAATGGCTAAAAAGGGATTTTTAAGGTGTGTGGCGTCAATGAAGGACAACCAAAATAATACATCACTAGACCTCAACCAAAGCAGTTTTAGTAGTCATAAAATATCCTTTAGCCGTTCAAATGACTAAAAAAAGGCACAATAGAACTCAAATTGAAGGCAAGATTCACAAATTGACAAACGTTTCAAAAAGGACAAAATCTCATTCCCTAAATACCCTAGCTAAAAGTTGGCACCAATAAATTGATTAGTTACGCCGGTCTTGAAGGCCAATAACACTTTTTTAGACAGCTTCTCGAAAAACAAGCAAAAATTGGTTAAATCTTGAATTTGATAGTCACAGAAAAAATCATTAGCTACGAAATAAAGCCAATATTTCGATAAAATTGAAAATCATTATCAACCGAGGAGTCCTGTCATTAAAACAATAATCTCCTAGACCGCAATAAATCAAACAAATACTAGTAGAACTCAAAAATTCGCCAATATTTTTTTGAAACGAATAATGTAAACATCATACGAAATTGGCTAAACTAAAAAAAATTCAAATCAAGTATATCCTTAGAGCAACCGATGAAAACGGTCACTAATGAGATAAGGCTATAAAACAGCAACAAATACAAATGCCATTAATTTTCACAAATTCACTACTTTTTTAAATGAACATCATGAAGTCTATATAAAGCATTAGGTATGAACTGAAGATTAGTTAGTTTGATTAACTTAGACAACCATAATAAACGACACGATGAGACTTGCCGTCAATTAGACGAAGAGATAAGATAACAAAGACAACCACAAAAAACAACAAATATCAAAAAGTGGACCATATTTCTTGAAACAATTAGTGTCAACGCTATAGAAAGCTTTAGCTTTAAAAAGAAACACTTCAATCAAAAAATTAAATTCCCATTAGCTAGCTGTGAGACTCGTCCCTAATGAGATTTATGATAAGACAAATCGCAAACAAATCGCAAACTCAACATTCACTAGTAATTTTGAAAGTAAATAGTGTCAAAGTCACGAAAATAACCAATACTTATGAGCTCGAGTCATTAATTACATTCCTTTATGTCTCATTACTAACCATTCAGACGTGTTAACATTGGTATTAGGTAATAGACAACAACTAAAAAAAGCGTGCAAAAATCAAACTTAAACTTTTATGTTAAATATTGTGTCAAAGCATCAGCTGCACGTTAGGAAATCAAGAAATTGCAAATAGCTGCATTCAAAACTTAAATATCATTTTACTAGCCCTCAAAAGGAGAAAAACTGAAAACACGCACGGATAGTTTTACTGCAGAAACTTTGTTTGATTTGTCCATCAAGTAATAAAAAATGTGAAGTAGAGTAACCTGAATGACTCAAAAGAATTGTATTCGATCAAAACCGATTGTAATTAGTTTTCAAAAAAACTGCTTCAAAAAGCATTTCAACAAAAAATTTTGCTTGATAACAAAAATGTTCTTTATAACTCAATTCCAGAGTGTTTGATCTAGAGTTTTCATTCTGAAAATAAGCGAGGTTGAATGAGTTTGAAGTCTTGTATGGAATAAGTAGTGCATAATAGAAAATAACAATAAAAACGTCAAAGATCTAAATTCAAGTTGCTAGGCGGTAAAAGTTCGAACAAGTCTCGGTACAAGTGTCGAACTACAATCCATTGAATTGAAAGATCTACTGGCTCGACAACTAACAGCTTTACAACAATATCAAACTATGCCGACATAATTGCGGAAAATTAATTGAATCAAAAAATCCACAAGCAATTTAAAATTTTCTTTTAAAAATAACCAACAATAACAACAGTCCATCATAAAATTGATACGACGCTCCCGTAGAGTAAAAAAAACACGACAACCTTATGTGAATCAATGACAGACAGACCAAAAAAATACAAAAACTGAAAAAATGGCTAAAAAAGAGATTTTTAGGGTGTGTGGCGTCAATGAAGTAAAGCCAAAATAATACATCACTAGACCTCAACCAAAGCAGTTTTAGTAGTCACAAAAATCCTTTCTTTAGCGGTTCAAATGGCTAAAAAGAGGCAAAATAGAACGAAATGAAGGCAAGATTCACAAATTGACAAACGTTTCAAAAAAAGACAAAATCTTATTCCCTAAATACCCTACCTAAAAGTTGGCGCAAATAAATTAATTAGTTGCGCCGGTCTTGAAGGCCAATAACACTTTTTTTAAGATTGGGCTTCTCGAAAAACACGCAAAAAACGGTTACCTTTTGAATTTGATACTCACAGAAAAAACCATTAGCTACGAACTGAAGAAAATAGTTCGATAGAATTAAACATCATTATCAACCGGGGAGTCCTGTCATTAAAACAATAACCTCCTAGACCGCAATAAATCAAACAAATACTAGTAGAACTCAAAAATTCCCAAATAATTTTTTGAAACAAATAATGTAAACATCATACGAAATTGGCTATAAACTAAAAAAATTCGATGAAGTATATCCTTAGAGCAACCGATGAATACGGTCACAAAGTAGATAAGGCTATAAAACAGCAACAAATACAAATGCCATTAATTTTCACAAATTCAATATTATTTTTCTAAATTAACATCATGAAGTCTATATAAAGCATTAGGTATGAACTGAACAGATTAGTTAGTTTGATTAATTAGACAACCATAATAAACGACACGACGAGACGCCATTAATTAGACGAAGAGATAAGGTAACAAAGATATCAACAAAAAACGACAAATATCAAAAAGTCGACCATATTTCTTGAAACAATTAGTGTCAACGTTATAGAAAGCTTCAGCTTTGAAAAAAGAAACACTTCAATCAAAATATAAAATTCCAATTAGCTAGCTGTGAGACTCGTCCCTAATGAGATTTATGATAAGACAAATCGCAAACAAATCGCAAACTCAAATTTCACTAGTAATTTTTGAAAGCAAATAGTGTCAAAGTAACGAAAATAGCCAATACTTATGAGCTCGAGTCATTAATTACATTCCTTTATGTCTCATTACTAACCATTTAGACCTGTCAATATTGGTATTAGGTAATAGACAACAAACTAAAAAAAGGCGCGCAAAAATCAAAATTAAACTTTTATGTTAAAAATTGTGTCAAAGCATCAGCTGCACGTTAGGAAATCAAGCAATTGCAAATAGCTGCATTCAAAACATAAATATCATTTTACTAGCCCTCAAGAGGAGAAAAATTGAAAACACGCACGGATAGTTTTACTGCAGAAACTTTGTATGATTTGTCCATCAAGTAATAAAAAATGTAAAGTAGAGTAACCTGAATGACTCAAATGAATTGTATTCGATCAAAACCGATTGTATTTAATTTTCAAAAAAAACTGCTTCAAAAAGCAATTCAACAAAAAATTTTGCTTGATTACAAAAATTTTCTTTATAACTCAATTCAAGAGTGTTTGACCCAAAGTTGTCATTCTGAGAATAAGCGAGGTTGAATTAGTTTGAAGTCTTGTATGTAATAAGTCGTGCATAATAGAAAATGTCAATAAAAAACGTCAAAGATCTAGATTCAAGTTGCTAAGCGGTAAAAGTCAAATTAAATCTTCAAAAATTTGAGCTTAAATGTACACCCCTTTTTCGTCAAAAAATTATCTCAAGTAAAACAGTTTTTCAACATATGCTCAAGTTTCAACTGAGGTGAGGCATGAGCGACAAAAACGATCAATCATTTTGAGATCGAGCGCTCAAAAAACACATCTTTGTAAAAAATTATAGCATTGACTCACAGATTGTACTAAATGCTAAAATCTAATGACACAAGAGGTTCTCAAGTCATCAGAAATTGAATAGCTTCTAAAGACGGACAGAAACATGGGAAAACGATGTTGGCAAAAAAATTGTTTGTCTGGCCAAAAAAAGGTTGTCGAATTCTTTAAGCCTTCAGTTTCGCTCAAAATAAGAAAGAAAGAATTAGATGAGAAAATATATGTCACTTTCCTTTTAAAATTGTAGCCGGCAGCGATACCAAAAAGCATTTTGACAATTTTGAGGACAGCAAAATCTCTTCTAAGCAATTCCGAAGCAGTTATTTTCCAATTATATAATATCCTTTAGCCGTTCAAATGGTTAAAAAAGGCACAATAGAAATCAAAATGAAGGCAAGATTCACAAATTGACAAACGTTTCAAACAAAGACAAAATCTCATTACCTAAATACCATAGCTAAAAGTTGGCACCAATAAATTTATTAGTTACGCCGTACGCCGGTCTTGAAGGCCAATAACAACTTTTTTAAGGCTGAGCTTTTTGAAAAACACGCAAAAATTGGTTACCTTTTGAATTTGATACTCACAGAAAAACCATTAGCTACGAACTGAAGCCAATATTGCGATAAAATTGAACATCATTATCAACCGAGGAGTCATGTCAATAAAACGATAATTTCTTAGACAGCAATAAATCAAAGAAAAACTATTAGAACTCAAAAATTCGCCAATACTTTTTTGAAACGAATAGTGTAAACATCATACGAAATTGGCTATAAACTTTAAAAAAAATCGATCAAGTATATCCTTAGAGCAACCGATGAAAACGGTCACTAATGAAATAAGGCTATAAAACAGCAACAAATACAATTGCCAGAAATTTTCACAAATTCACTAATATTTTTTAATGAACTTCATATAGTCTATATAAAGAATTAGGTATGATTAATTGAGTTTGATTAACTTAGACAAGCATAATAGACGAAAAAACTTGCGATTAATTAGACGAAAAGATAAGATAACAAAGACCACAACAAAAAACGACAATTATCAAAAACTGGACCATATTTCTTGAAATATTTAGTGTCAAAGTTATAAAAGCCTTAGCATTGAAAAAAGAAACACTTCAATCAAAATAATTAATCCCCATTAGCTAGCTGTGAGACTCGTCCCTAATGAAATTTATGATAAGACAACAAAAAGTACAAATCGCAAACTCAAATTTCACTAGTAGGTTTTGATTTGAAAACAAATAGTGTCAAAGTCACGAAAACAACCAATACCTATGAGCTCGAAACATTAATTACAATCCTTTATGTCTCATTACTAACCATTCAGACTTGTCAATATTGGTATTAGGTAATAGACAACAAACTAAAAAAAGCGTGCAAAAATCAAACTTAAACTTTTATGTTAAATATTGTGTCAAAGCATCAGCTGCACGTTAGGAAATCAAGCAATTGCAAATAGCTGCATTCAAAACATAGATATCGTTTTACTAGCACGCAAGAGTAGAAGTACTGGAAACACGCACGGATAGTTTTGTTTAATTCAATAACCTTTACTGGAAAAACTTGTGCGATTTGGACATCAAGTAATAAAAAATGCTATGTAGAGTAATCTGAATTGAATGACTTAAATGAATTATATTTGATCAAAACCGATAGTTTTTAATTTTCAAACATTTTTGTAATAGAGTCGCTATAGCTGTAACTCTTACATAAGAAGAAGTAACAAGTGATGTCCAAATGAACTTCGAGGGCTCACAATCAATATATTTGAAATTTCAAAGTTTCTTGTGTTAGAGTTAACTACTTACAAACATACAATGAAAAGGACGCACGTGGACATTCTCTATCAAAAATTCTAATCAAACACCGATTCCTCACTCACTTCAAAAAGTGATCCAATAATTTGACTTCTCATTGGAGTGAAGAAGCCGAAAAAAGTGTGAACAGTTCTTAAAAAGCATAGCCCCAAGGAAACCACTCGAAGGACTATCTCTCCCAAAATAGAACACCTTCAGAAAAAAACATACAAACGGAAAACACCCTTGAGACAAAAATTATTGAAATCAGTTCATGAAAAAATAAGATCTTGAAACAACTTGCACTAAAAAATAATTTAAAACACGTAAGCTGATTAACGGCCGGCGAATTGATCTCGAGCGACTGGTGCGGCGAACAATTTAGAAGTCAGTTCACAATCGGTTTTATTTTGGCAACAGACTTAACTTCTGAATGCGCGCAATTCAGATAACTCAAAAAATGAAAAAATTCACGCGCGAAAAAAATCACTCAAAAAGTGAAACCAAAAGAATATTCTAGAAGAAAACGGTCAAGAAAAAATTCTGCATAAGAAAAGCACACGTTAACAATAATTGTTTCAAAATGAATCTTACTGAAAAACTTCCTAATTAGCTTAAAACATACTAATTAGCAGAAAACTTAATCAAACCTCCTATAAAAAAACTGCTTTAAAAACCATTTCAGCAAAAAATTTTGCTGGATTACAGAAATTTTCTTTATAACTCAATTCCAGAGTGTTTGACCTAGAGTTTTCATTCTGAAAATAAATGAAGTTGAATGAATTTGAAGTCTTCCATGGAATAAGTCGTCCATAATAAAAAATGTGAATAAAAAACATCAGCGATCTAAATTCAAGTTGTTAAGCGGTAAAAGTCAACTAAAATCTTCAAAAATTTGAGTTAAAATGTACACCCCTTTTCGTAAAAAATTTGCCTCAAGTAAAACAGTTTTTCAACATATGCTCAATTTTCAATGGAGGAAAGCCATAAGCGACAAAAACGATCAATCAGTTTGAGATCGAACGCTCAAAAAACATCTTTGTAAAAAATCATACATAGCATTGACTCACAGATTGTACTAAACGCTAAAATCTAATGACACTATAGGTTCTAAACTTATCAGAAAATGGAATAGCTTCCAAAGACGGACACAAACATTGAAAAACGATGATGGCAAAAACTAGTTTTAGTCTCGCCCAAACAGTTTCAGTTTCGCTCAAACAAAAAAGGAATTAGATTAGAAAATATATGTCAAATGTAGCCGGCAGCGATATTAAAAAATTTTGACAACTTTGAGCACAGCATAATCTCTTCTAAGCATTTCCGAAGCAGTTATTTCCCAATCATTGCAATTAATCAATTATAGAAAAACCCGAGAATATGACAGTGATAATAATTTCTAAAGGGAGCCAAGAATCACAAAAAATACATGCATTAGAAAGCAAAGACAAATTGCGCATATAGTGGACAAATATTTCTTGCTAATACTCGTTAGCATAAACAATTAATAGAAGATTTTGCAAGTTCAGGTTAGGTAACTTCTTCAGGTTAAAAAAAGGTATTCAGAATAAAAACTGACCTTTATGGCTTATCTGATCTGAATTTGATTTTGTTTTCCAACATTTACTACTTTTAATTTCGAAAAAAAAAATGTCTCATCAAAAGTTAATTGAGGAAAATCAGCCACAACATCTAGCCTAAATTATTCAGTAGAAAATAATAAAATTTGCAAAAATGTAGAGTTCGTGTCAGGAAAGCATTTTAAATGGCCAAAAGCAGCCGGTAGAATTCAAAAAACGACTCGCAAAAACTAAGGATTAATTTCCTCAAATTGAAACAACACATACACAAACAATACAAAAAAAGGCAAGCAAAAACAAGTCAAAAATTTCTGCAAAATCAAAACAATCTAAAAAGAAAGAAGAAAAATAATGCTCTGCCACATAATCGGAAATCTATTCTATTTCGCTCCCCTGAGCTTAGTGGGTACATAAATAGAATGCTACCACCACTTCAACTACCGCTCTTGCTACATGAGCACTGAATAAAATAATAAGGCAAGATAAATTTTCAGACATCCTCAACTTAAAATATCACACACAAACAATAGAAATTAAAAACATACCCGGCAGATTGCCGGAAAATAGCCGCCGTTGATTCCATTAAGCATGATTGGGATTGAACGAATAGAATATATTGAAAAAAAAAGATTTTTGTACAAAAAAATTTTTTAAGTCCGATTTATTTTGATGGCATTTCGTAGTTGAACATACTTCTGTTTCTTAGAGAGAGATTACAGGGGCTACTATCAACACCAATAAGCATTAGAGGTGGTAACTAAGACTTATAGGAACGACGTTCAAATAGCGGGCATCTTAAATTGGGCTTTATGGGTTTATCCCGTTTCTATTTCTGACTTCAATTTTTTATACCGACTCTGTTCATTTTGAATTGCTTTGCTTAGCAACTGATGTTCAAATTCACTTTTAGCAGAATGAGAGAATAGAGACACTAGCCTAGAGAAGTCAAAAAGATTTCACGCAAAATGTCGAAAAAGCGGCAAAATGGTACAGCGAAAAAAAGTTTGACAAAGTAAAAAAAAAAATACGAGCGCAATAATAGCCGGCTGAGAAGATGAGGGCGGCTATTAATAACAAAAAATTAAATGAAGCAAAGATAAAACATAAAAAGTCAAAAAAATGCGAAATATCAAAAACAATCTCAAAGTTGAAAGGTAAGAAAGAAGAAACAAACATTTTGTTCTTCAAATATAACCTGAAATCTATTCTGTTTCGTTCACCTGAGCAGCTTAGTGGGCACATACATTGAAAACTATAACGACTACCCCCCCCCCCCCCACCCGTGCTACTCCGTACATAGTAATATGCTGTAAAACTTTAATTGGGGGTTATAAAAACATGGGGCGGGGTGAGAAAATCCATAATCGAACATTACATGAGTACTGAAGAAAATAATGTGGCAAGAAAAATTTTCAGAGACCTCAGAAAACTGACATGAAAAACATATCCGGTAGATTGCCGCCATTGAATCCTACGATCCCAGTTCATTTTGAAAAAGAAAAGTAAAAAAAAACTGATTATTTTTTTTTACAAAAAAGAAGAACATATCTGATTTGTTTGGTAGTTAACCCAACCAAAACCAAAAATTACAGCATATAGGGATTACTATTAACGCCAACCACTAGAACTGTTATCTAAAACTAGACTCTATGGTCTGATTACACCGTTCCTATAATTGATTTTGTTTATCGACATTGAATCTGTACAATTTAATATGTTTTGCTGCGCAATATCTGTTATAAATCACTCTGGACAGATCAAGGATATAGAAAATAAAACTATGAAATAGAATAGAAAATTACATTTATTGCAAAAACGTGGAGTTGGTAATAAGAAAGTGCTTTAAATGACCAAAATACAGCCGGCAGAATACGAAAAACGACTCGCAGAAAACTTAAGATTAAATTCCTCAATTTCAAATAACAAACGACACACACAAACAATACGAATAAAATGACAAGAAAAACCATAAAAAGTCAAAAACTTGCTAAAAAGTGCAACATCAAAACAATCAAAAAGTTTAAAAAAGAAGCTATTATTTTGTTCTTCCATATGATCTAAAATCTATTCTGTTTCGCTCCCCTACTCCTTGTGGGAACATATCTTGAATGCTACCACTCCAACAACTACACCCTCCCCCCGTGCTACTTCGTACATAGTGATATGCTGTACGACAACACAAATTGTAATTGGGAGGTTAAAAAAAACATGGGGGAATAGAAAATCGGTAATCTGACATTACGTGGGGGCTGACTAAAATAATGTGGCAACATAACTTTTCACAGATTTCAGAAAATTGACATTGGCAACATATTCGGTGGAATGGCGCCTTTGAATAGAAAAAAAAATTAAAAAAAGGATTGTTTCTTTCTTACAACAAAAAAGTGCACATTTTGATTTGTAATTGTCTCACCCCAAATTACAGCATACAGGGATTAGTATTAACGCCATACATTAGATCAGTAATCTAACAGCAGGCTCTATGGGCTTATTATGCTGCTTCTATTTTCACTTTTTTATCGACAATGAATCTGTTAATTTCAAATTGCTTTGCTGAGCAATAGTAAGTTGAAATCACTTGGAGCAGATCTAGCAAATAGAATATAAACTGACTAACGTCGAACAAATTGCTCTCCAATGAGAGGCGGGGCGTAAAGAAAAAATAACTTTGCATCTAATAAATATGACACGTAACAGACAAGCAGAGGCAAAAACAACAAAAAAGTCAAGATCCCACAATTTAGCAAAAATTTCTGAAAATTCTTTTAACATTCTTTGTTTTTTGATAGCATTACTGCATTGTCATATTCTGTTGAAAACAAACAGCTCCAAGCTAGGAAATTAATTTTTGCTCCATTTAACTCAAAAACCAAGGGAATAGAGAGGCGGGGCGTAAAGAAAAAATAACTTTGCATCTAATAAATATGACACGTAACAGACAAGCAGAGGCAAAAACAACAAAAAAGTCAAGATCCCACAATTTAGCAAAAATTTCTGAAAATTCTTTTAACATTCTTTGTTTTTTGATAGCATTACTGCATTGTCATATTCTGTTGAAAACAAACAGCTCCAAGCTAGGAAATTAATTTTTGCTCCATTTAACTCAAAAACCAAGGGAATAGAAAAAATATTGCAAAACCTGAAAAAAAGCAGAACTCCAAAATTTTCATTTCACAAAACCAAGGAAGACAATTTATAAACTCGAAAAGAAAATTAGCAAAAAAATTTCAAATTTTGCATAGAAAACGTTCAATAAAAATGTTGGAAACAGTTTTCACGTAGCTTAAATTTACTAAATAAACCATATTCAAGCTGAGGAGAAGCTTAATTGTCTTCTAAAGATTACAAACAAAAAAAATCATTCAAAATTTTAAAAGGAAAATCACTACAAAATTAGTTTTCATTCAAAAAGAATTTCATTCATCAGTAAAAAAAACCAATGAAAACATAAACCGACCAACGTCGGAATAATTGCTCTCGAATGACCAACCACCAAATAATTGCTCTCTAAAACAATTTAGAAGGTGGCATATGATAGATAACTTTTATTTTAGCAACAGACTTAATTTTGAATGCGCGCAATTCAACTCACCAAAAATGTCGAAGTCAAGCGTGAAAAAATCACTCGAGAAGCGACCACGAAAAATGTTCTCGAAGAAAATTCTCACACAGAAATTTTGCTGAAAAAACTCGCCTTTACTAAAATTGCTCCGTTCGAGAGCAATTGAGAAGCCGAGAATCTAAACACAGAAAATCCAAACTTCAGCACTGATTTCGTATTCATCACAAACTTGAAAAAAATCCAGAACAATCGTAGCTCTTCTTGTCGTCGAACCGCAGCGATCCGCAGTACCGTCAATACTTCTTTTCGAGCTGTTTCAACACCATAATTTACATCATTCACGGAAAAATGCTGTTGGAGACTGGGTAAAATTTTTTCGAGAACTCAAAAGTGGAATAGGCTCGAAGTCTCACAAAACCAACACCTCTTGAAAAACTTATTAATACAATCCATTCATCGGTATATTATGCGTATTCAGGTACTAATATCGGCTCTCAAACGTAAAAATCAGAGCATCATAAGCTAGCTAGACACATTGCACTAACCTCTTCTCTGCTGGACAATTTTGCTTCTGACTTGGGCCAATTCAGGGTCAAGTTTGTCGACTACCCTCTCAATGTACTGGTCCAGAACTAGAGAACGGACCTCGATGTTGATAGGACTGCGGCATATGGGACACTGGTTGTGGCTGTAGGGCTTACTCTTCCAGCTGTTGATGCAGAACTCACAGAAGGAGTGGGCACAGCCAAGTGTCACTGCCTGCGTGAACAAAACAAACAGTTAACTTAAGCGTCATGAACATTGTTAAACACAAAAAAACTTTGCGAATCAAAGTACTTTTGCTTTAGTATCACCCTCTAGGCAATATATTATATAAAACTGAAGGTATAGTATTGATTTACAAAAATATGCCACAAAAAATTGACCAACCCGTGATTCTGGAATTTTTATTGTGTAAGATCTGATAAGATGCTGATAAAAAAACTTTATCGTGTAAGATCTTATCTGTTCTTACCCGATAAAAATTCTCCCCTACGTGAATTTTAATCGCGTAAGATCTGACAAGATACTTATCAGATCTTATAAGACAATAATTCAATTTTGCTGAATTGTTATCGTGTAAGATCTGAAAGGTATCTTATCAGGTCTTACACAATAAAAGTTCACATAGGGCACATTTTTTAACGTGTAAGTTCTGATAAGACATGTTTGAATGATTTCAATATTGCCGTATATCGTAATCGAGTTCACAAAAAATAATCGGTCAGCTAACAAATTATGAAACAAAAAAATGTTTGTTCAGTCTATTTTGGCGGCTGTTTTATTCCGAGTCTCAACTAGGTACTATGGCTCAACTTAGCAGTCCAAGATAGTTTTGGTCTTTGAATAAAAATTGTTTGATAATTGTTGTTTTGAGATTGTTTGATAATCACCGCTTCAGAAATAGCGCCTGATACTCGAATAACCTTTTTCACAATATCTTATAATTCTCAAAAGACAGTATAAGATAATTTTCTCTTTGATCCCCGACACTTAAGCGTTGCATGCCGTAGCTTTTTGGCTACTGCTTCAAAGCAACTCTGAGTTGTCTTCAATTTGAAGAGCGAGCCATACTTAACAATTTTTTTATCCAATAAGATCGGATAAAAAATCTTATCAAAAAGATGAGTCATAGCTTTCCAATTGTTTATCTTACAAGATCTTATAAGATCCATCTTACATGATAAACACTTTTTGTCAAGCAAAATTTTTATCGCGTAAGATTTTATAAGGCAGAATTCTTATCTTGTACGACTTGACAAAAGTGATCTTTTATTGTGTAGGATCTTATCAGACCTGATAATTTTTTTTATCGAGTAAGACCTGATAAATTGTCTCAAAAAGTCTTAGTCAAGTGACGCATAATCTTATAAGTATTTGTAAGACACTTTTGTAAGAAAATTCTACCATCTTACACGGCAAAAATTTTCAAATGTCTGGGGAAGCGTTTACCGAAAATGCAGGCACAAAATTTGATTTTGTAAAGTGCAATTAAGCTCCCAAATTCAGATAAACATATTTGAAAACTCAATTCCCAATGCTACAGAGATAAGGTCAGACTTAGAAAACTAGGAACTCTTTCACTTCCCAGTTTATATCAAAATACACTTCTGGCAAACCGAAAAAAAAAACTAGATTTCCACGCGATCAATCACAGCTTTTAAAAATAAATAAACTATTTAGTTTGATACCCAAATACAATACAATATAAGACTATGTTTCTGACATATGGAAAACATAACTGACTAAGTCGGAAGAATTGCTCTCGAACGACTAGTGGGAGCTCAAATCTATTGCATCCTGCTTCATTCGTACAGTAACTAAATTCACTGAGGGCGCTTCAAATGGCGTCATTAGAGGTTATTATACTGCACGTCAAAGGTAAAGTTGTCTCAAAATGTGATGTTTTCACGTTTGTTCAACTACGATTGTGTTAGCATTCGCGATAAGAATTCGATAAATTTTAAAAATTTGAACTAAATGTGACATCTTTTTTTTCTTATGAGAAGTTCGTTAACTTTATATCGAGGTATCTGTTACTGTTATCAGTTATTATTATTATGCATGATCTGAATTTCATCAGTAAACAAGACCACTAGCCAAGGGGTCCAATGGTGTAATAAATTTCTCCAAAAACTGATTACAAGCTGGCGTAATATTGCGTCAAAAATTCATAAAAGTTGGGGGTGTTAACTTACTTTTGACAATCAGTATATATACCACTATAACCACGAAAAAAACTTAAAAAGTTGCTCGAATTTTGCCTGATTTTTCATATAAATTTCAGCAGCGACTTGCCGCCACTTGAGTTCAACTGCTGACTTGTGAATGAAAGAAAAATTCATATCACACAAAACGAAAAAGTCAAGCGCGTAAAAGTTGCTTGAAAAGTCACAACGGTCAAGCAAAATGTTGCATAAAAAAGACCAACATGTTTACAATGAGTGCTTCAAAATGTTTGAAGAGCAATTAATTTTACAAAACCAACCGCAATTTATTATTGTTCATAAATGTAAATGGCATCCACCCGGATCGCACCCGTTTGAAATCTTAAGAACTAAACAATTTACAATCTTAAATAAAAAATTTTATAAAGGCAGCTTTGAAATGTTTCTCTATTCAAGTTTTTAATAACTTATGGCGAAAATGCAAAAAAAATATTATCACTCAAAACAGCCGAATTGTTTTAAAAATTGATTTAATTACTGCCAGAATCTAGAACTAACTCAGAAATTCGTCACAATGTACAATGGAACACAGTCTATTTAGAAGAGAACTTCTTCGATGCAAAAAAAAACTAGTTTCAAGAAGACAAACAATTTTAAGATCTATGGAAAACTTGCAAAGAGTTGCTTCTCAGAAATTTTCAACAGACAGAGTTGGCAACAAAACGCGTGACACAATTTATGTTACGACTCCTTTTCTGAAATTTACCAGAGCCAAAGGTCTGTTTGTTGAAGACCCACTGTTTTAATTCGCTGTTGATCATTCAACCAGAAGCAATAATATTGAGAAGCCTCAACTCATCAAAAAGCGGGAAAAGTCATTTTTATTACGGTAATACTCCATTGTATCATGTATCATATAGGGAACGAATAAATTAACCAAAACAAAAAACAAAAATAGTGACCAGAAGTTTTAATCCCCAATAACTCGGGCAGGTCGCCTATCATCGATAAAAAAGATCGGCAACAGCAGCCTTACACAAGAAAATACGAAACTCAGAAAAAAAATCAAAAAAGAACGCCTCGAAAACTCGTGGTATTACAATTATCAAAAACCAATCACAATAAGATGATGATGAAATGCACAGTATGCGTTGTCAGAAAGCAAACAACGCCTTTGCTAAAAAGTCAAAAAAATTAATGAAAATTAGTAGCATCAAAGTTCAAAGAACGCGTGACCATGTATCACTTAATCAGTTCATACCATTCATCTTTAACAGCTAACATCGTTTGTTTTTTCAAAATTCCAATAAGCATTAAAATTACAATAACAAGGCATATGACAAAAGAACTCATGATTAAAATATCACAAAATGTTAAAGTAGATGCTAGATACTCGTATTAGATAACAATAGTAATAAACTGAAAAAATTGATCGCATCGAAAAGTGCGACATTAGAGGGCCAATAGAATCTGTTATTTTCCAAACCGAAACCTGTTTTCTTGAGAGCAAAAATTCAACAGCTACAGCAAAACAAGAATTCACTATTTTTCAACAATAAACATTACCAAAGAAATATAAAACCACTGCATGGAAACAAAAGCCAATGAAGAGATTCAATTTTGTTTCTCTAAAGAGCTCAGGAGACCTGTCATTAATGAGATCAAAATAAGTCGACAAAAATGTACATCCGCATTCTAGATTTAAAAAGTGGTTGCAGAACAGAAGTTATATTAATGAGTGAAGTAATTCAAGATTGCTCAAAAAATCTGTACAACATTTCAACAGCAATCCTCACATCTAGTACAGTAAAAATTGTTCTAACACACTAAAATTCAGCTGTTGAGTGAAAAAAGTAACCGAGAAGTGTCTTTTGGATTACTTACCTCGTGACCAGATGATCGCAAAAACCATCGTGGAGGACGAATAAAAAAAATGGCTTGAAAAGTCTTGAAACACAGTCGAAAACCAGTAAACCTAATGATTTATTTAACCACTTTATGGTGACAACAGTCTTTAATTGTTAACAAAGTGTCCGGCCGCACATACTCGAAAAACATAGCAAAACTTTTTTTCGAAAATTGATATTGTTAAAATCATCAAAACCAATGACATCATCTTGATGCAGTTAACAATAAGCGCTACTACGAAACTGGCACACCAGCTTCGTTGAAAACTATTGAAACTTAGCAAAACTCAAAATTCACAAAAAATAGTGGCGTCCGAATTAGTAAAACAAGTGACCTTACATCAAAAAGTTTAACTCTTTCATAGCTTTTAATCTTGAGAAGCATCATACAAAATTTACTAACAACATGAAACAATTAAAAAACATAGAGCAGGCAAATAAATAACAAATGAAGGCAAGAAAAAAAATCAAGAGATGAGATGTTCGAAAAACACATCCTAGAATAAGTAGCATTAAGTATAAAATGAAGATGTTAACTGAATCTAAAATTCCTAATATGTTGTATTGTGAAAACAAAACACCAACAAATACGGCAAAACAAAATTCAAGATTATTCAAGAAGTTAGAAAATTCAGGAAGTTAGATAAAATGTAAAACCACTGAAAATATCCGTTTTCTGTCATTAAGCAGGTGTGACCTGTAACTAATGAGACTTAATTACAAATTCAACAAAAAGTACGAAAAATGGGGCCAACACTCAAAAACTCATTAATTTTTGACAACAAAAATATAATCGCGCAACGCCAAGCGGTGGGAATTTAAGCAATTGGGGGTAGTGTTGTGAGGGCTGGACGCGAGGGGGTCCAAATCGCCAGGCGGAGGGTGTGTGTGTTGGCGACAACGGAGTGGGAGATGAGTGGGGGTGACCGAGGAGGTCAAACTTTTAAGATCAAGAACCATCCTATATACCATGAAATCGTATCCTCAATACAGCTTCCGTAAATCGCATTCTTAGAGACTAGTAAGGTTTTTTTCTATCTATCCCTTTTTTGAGGTCAAAAAATTGCATAAAAAGTAGTATAATTGAAAGACCACAAAACTAGTATAATTGCTACAAACTTTGTTAGAGAGCAATTGATTACAGACCACAAAACTAGCATAATTGCTACAAACTTTGTTAGAGAGCATTTGATTAAAGTCATATAAATCTTTATCTATCAACTGAAATTGTTGCATATGTCTTTAAAAAGGCAACGATACCTACCAGCAATGAGACTTAATATTAAGACTACCACAATATCAACATGTACAGTCAAACCTCCCTCGAAAAAATTATGAACAAACAGAGTCAAAGCCATAAGAGCCACAGGCAATCTACTGAAAACATCTACGAGGTTCTATTAAGCAAAAACAACTCAAAAATGACGGTGACAATGAGCAAAATTGCGTTGACATAGATCAGGTGAAAACTGTCAAACCTGCTGTTCGAAATATTTTTGCTAGATAGTACAGTTTCAGCTAGCCCTCGTTGTGGATTATTAAAATTGCCTGAACAAGTTTCAGGGCAGTGCTCACGCAATTTATCAGGAATTTTTGCTAAAAATAACTGATTTGGTACTGGTTTTATGGAAAAATGGTATATCAGAAAATTCAGCAAAAACTTACGCAAAAAATTTTAAAAGAACCAACAACACTGTCTCATTGTAAAAACAATTTAAGCCATTTTTGGCATTTAGCACATTTATTTTGGCAAAATAAAAGAGTTTGCGCAAAATTTGGCAAAAAGACAAAAATTGGGGAAATCAACCAATGTTCACCAAAACTTTAAAACCCGATAACTCATTGAAAAACGAAATTCAAAATAAAAATTCATCAAACAATCTACGCTTAACGGGCTTCATGATTTCACTCTATACAACTCTATACAACAAATATATCGGTCGCAGAAAATTGACTGAACAGCTCCCCCGGTCTCTGAGTTCATAAAACAATTTATTTTTCGACCGATAAAGCACCTGACAGCAAAGATAAACAGATGCAGAATTAGGTCCCGGATGGCCAATAATCTACAGTTCTTTTGCTAGGGATATTCTTTTTGAACTTTTAAAACCATCCCAGGCTTTCAAACCCAGGCTTTCTATCCCGGACACCAATGAAAATTTGAAAAACCAATGCACTAAAATATTGCACTAAATAAAAACACTAATCATGAGCGTTTAAATCTCTTTGAATCTGCAAGTTTGCAAATGTCAACAAAAACTATCGAAGTTCATTTCGAGAGATTGGTGTTTACTCTCGCCATACCTTTCCATTCAGCACAGTGAATTGACCAATAACTGCAAGTAAACAATGAAGTTAGCCTTGACAACTCATATTAAATTCGTTGATCCTAAGTTAGTTTTCGAATAGAATGAACTTTCTAGATGCAGCGTCGAGTTTGAATTAACCTGCAATACATATTTTCTATGGTTCACAACTATCTTTGAAAAAATGAAAACATCGCAGCCTTTTTTGTTCGTTTTAAATTGATATTATCGGGACATCAAATTAATTAATACATTAAACGCAGACATGAGTGACCTTTTAAGTACTGCATCAAATTCCAGGTAAGTTACTAAACTCTAAGTTACTAATCTCGCAACACTTACCATTATCAACGCAAACATACGTAGCAGTTGGTTCACACTAGCAAATATTTTTTCACCAGGAACAGATCACATCACAAAATTGTACACAAGCTTGCCATTAGAGAAAAGCAGAAACCGGAAAAAACGATTACAAGAAACAGATCATGTTAGTACGTAGAACGATCAGTTCCACGAAACACTAAATTTTTAACTTATTCCCACTGCGTAAAAAGTACACTGTGTCAAAAGATCAGAAGCAAGAAAGCACGTTTATCACCAGAAAATTCTCTATAAAAAAGATCAAATAAATAATGGACTTTTTAAAGAAGTTAAAAATTACAAAAGCTGTAGGATGCAGAAAAGCAGAATAAAACTAGCGACTACGGCCAAAATTGCTTTTATGCGACGCAGGGGGTTTAGATTCTATCCTCGAAAATCTGGCGGCTGTTATGTTGTGGCAAAGTTGAAAAAAACACACAGCCAAAAAATAGCCGACATTGACCCCACTAACCAATGGGATTGATTCAATTAGAAAAGGAGAAAAAATTGACGACAGCATTATTTGTTCTAAGTGTCAAAAAGTTCTTTTTCGTCTTCATTTTCTTTGGATTTGAAAAAAATTACGAGATCAAACTCTAAATAGAAAAACAAGAAGCTTAACACCAATACCAGTTAGCAGTATATTATAAGGACCTCTGATAACCTAATGCACTAAGTATTTAAACATTAAGTCTTAGTGCCCCGGCTCTATTGGATTATTACGTTTCTTTACATGACATTTTTTTTTAATTTTGAACCTATTCGCGTAAATTTGTTTGCCGCATTAATTCTAAATTCAATTCAGTTGAAACAGTGAGTGAGGCAAGACGAACGTCAGAAGTCAAACGTTAAAGCTGTGAATTACCGAAATCGAAAAAAGAAGAGAATTGAAAAAGAGCGACTAAGTAATTGCCGCTGAGAAGCCGACGGCAGCAATTAAACACAAAATTTGGCCTAGAATTGAATCATATTGGATTACGAAAACCATTTAGAGAGAAGAAAACGATACAACTCTTAAAAAACAGCGAAAAATCTCGAAAAAACTAAATCAATTGCCGCATATGAACAAAAAACAATATCGAGATAAGTTTATGTTCAAGCATTTTCACACTGTTTAAAAAATCGCGTGAAAAAAAAACTAAACTGCAGAAACCACACGTCTTTGGGCTTCGATTCTTGTTTTGGAGTTGCCAAAACACCACCCGAACTTGACTTCAAAAATAAGTTGAAGCGGGAACAGATATGTAAAATATTGCAGAGAGCACTGAATTACAATCCAAAGAATGAATATATCTAGACATGGGCATCAACCTCATTAGAAAAAAAAGATTTGGAAACTCAACGGAGCAAATGCCAAAATAACCACAAAGAATAAGAGCCTTTGATAGTCAACAGGGCATATACTAAAACAAGCATGAAAAAAAAAATTGTACAGTAGGCGTTAAATCAGTAATAAATGACTCTTAAAACAATTTAAGTGTACAGTTAATCTATGGTACCTTTGATACTAAAAAGCAACTCCGCAGAACTCAAATTAGAACAAAAGGAAAAATAATTTGGCGAAACAAGCAGGCAACAATAGAAAAACTGACATTTTCATGAACAAATCAGGTCAAAGTTGTTAAGATTGTTTCGCATCAAATCAAAAATGAGTTATCAAAACATAAATCAACACCATTAAAAAGACAAGGTGACCAGTCATTAATGAATGACATTAAGTAGGGCAGAAACATTAATTGGAAAAACTCAAAAACTCACGACAAATATTTATTGAAAATGTGAAGTCCAAAAAGTTTAAGTAGTAGTAGTAGTAGTAAAAGACTTCTATTACCTTTGATAGGATATTACAGTATCATAAATAGAGTGAGCATTGTTAACATGTCAAAAGAAAATAAGGTTAATAATTACAAAAAAGAATGAACTAAAACATTAAAATAAAGCCTATCCTGCGCAAACACTACATCTACATTTTAAAGCCCAAGTACACGTATTATTGATGTCATATTTCGTTTTTGTTAAGTTCAAAAGACAATTATGTATAAGATCTTGACATGGGTTTTTCGATTTGAAGCTGCTTATACCGACATTCAGAAGATCAGCAGTGTCATTGACCACTCTTTGCACTCGGAAGAAGAAGGACTTCTCTGTAATACGTTGTCTTGCTCGCGAGACGACTAAGCGTTCCAGGTCCATATTACGAGTATTTACACTCTTTGTCTCAATTGTGAAGAAATCGTTAAAACTTAGACAATTTTGTTCGCTCATTATAGCAGAGAAGAAACGTAAATCACTCTCAATCAGCTGATAGGCAACTGGCAGGGAATTCGATGTAATCAACAAGCCAGCATAGTCACCCGGTCCAAAGCACCACCTAAGACCTTGTAGGTTCAAGAGTTCTAACCTACGCATATGGATAATGTCCGGGTACCAGGCAGGGTAGCCATACAACAATACTGATAGAACGCATGCTTTGTATAAATTAAACTTAACACCAGAGGAAAGACCGTATGGAACGCTATGTTTCAAATAATTTAGAGCTCTTCGAGCTTTCACAAGTTTAATTCTAACATGATAGCTCCACTTTAATGTGCTCGACACTTCAATACCCAAATCTGTAATCTGGTCAACTCGAGATATATTGTCGCTTCCAATACATAAGGAATCGGTAGAAGTCCGGCTGAAATGAAGATAACCACATTTGATAGCATTGAAGTTAATAGAATTGCAATAAGACCATAATCTTAGCGCGTGTAAATCACTTTGAACTGCGCGTAGGCAAGAGTCTTCGCTGCAAACTAGTTTTGTGTCATCAGCAAAGCAATATACATTAGAAAATTCAGGGATATCAAGCATATCATCGATATAAATTAGGAACAAGATAGGCCCCAATACGCTCCCCTGCGGCACGCCACTGCTGACATCCGAGACGTCTGAGAAACTGTTCCCAACTTTAACTCTTTGTCTTCTACATTCTAAGTAAGATGAGAGCAATGCCACGAAATCTTTGTCAAACCCAAAAGATGCTACTTTAAATAGCAGACAGGAATGATCGACAGAGTCAAACGCTTTGCAAAAGTCTAAAAACACAACAACTTGTTCCACATTTTCGTCAAAATTCAAATACAATTCGTGTAGAAAAAGGACAAATTGCGTCACCGTAGAATGTTTCTTACGAAAACCATGCTGCCTTGCATTAAGAAAGTAAAGTCCTTGATTTTTCCGTATATGTACATAAAGAGAAGCTTTTCGAAGATAAGAGAAATCCGTGGAAGTATAGATATCGGTCGGTAATTTTCAACATTTGCTCTTGATCCCTTTTTAAAAACTGGTGTGACAAAGGCGCACTTCCAAGTATCAGGCCATTTTTGAGTTCTAACAACGTACGAAAAAACAAGGTACAGTAACGTGGACAATGTATCAGCTGCTTTATTCAAGATAGTTGGTGGTACCCCGTCACAAGCTGCTATGGAACTATCGGGCACTTTTGCTAGCAAGATCTGAATGTCGTTCAAGCTAAATTCAACTTCCGAGAGCTTGACCAATTTTCCAAAAGGTAAATCCTCAGTGGAGAAGGTAGCCTTAGGTTGGAAGACCGAACTAAAGTAACGGTTGAATAAATTGGCTTTATCAAAATCATTCGAAGCCGCTAAGTCATTGTAAAAAACTTTACCAGGCAGACAGCTATTGCCATTCAACTTTTTAAGCAAGGAAAACGCGTCATTGGTACTGAAATTCTTAATACTGTTAAGAAACACTTGCTTATCCATGTCTATTAAAATTGTTAATTCGCTTTCAAGGCTTTGAACGTTACTCTTTTTACCTCTTCTCGCAGAGTGCAATTTGTTCAAACAGTGCATCGTTGCCGAAGAATAAAAAAACGGTGCATCAATCCTTTTCTTGCGTTTCATATTGACACTTAGCTGAAGGGCTCTTTCCAAGAGCTTGTAGCATCTAGAGATAAATGCTGGATGTGAATTGTGGCAATCGTATGCTAGTGACTTTGTGATTGAAGATTTTGAATAAAAGACTTTGCATCGAATGAAGATAAAGAAAACGCACTCGATGAGCAATAATTTAATCGAATACCTTCAAAAGTCAGAAATATAAAATTATGATCAGAGCAACTTGACTCTTTGATAACAAAATGCCAATCATCTGGATGGGAGCAAAATACAAGGTCTAAAATGTTTCCAGCTCTGAGTGGATTGGTCAATTATTTGCGTAAAAAATAACTGCTCGGTTATGAATTCCAGGAGAGTCTGCTCGTCCGAGTGTGCCGATGACATACATTCCCACTGTACGTTCGGGTAATTAAAATCTCCTAAAATTAGCCACTGTATTGAATCTGAGCTTTTCAATTGTAATTTGTTTTCTACTTCACTCATGATAGCGCGAATTCTGAGTTCTGCGACAATTGGTTTGACATAAAACTGTGAGCCACGTGGGGGAAGGTAGAAGAGAACAACACAAAGGGTTAGGCTCGCGTACGTAAACAACACGACGCAATCATTTTCGGATTTTGAGGAATATTTCATTTCGATATCTTTCAAGAAATTGTTGTGAAATGCAATGAGGATTCCTCCGTGATGACCATGGGTCCGATCTGATCGCACAATTACAGAGTACGGATTGCCAATAAAAACAGCACTATCGTTAACCGATTCTTCAAGCCAAGTTTCAGTGAGACAAGCAATTGCAGGAGATAGCATAGACATATAGCTACAAAATGATAGCCGTTTCTCAATGGATAGGATACTCTGCACATTCATGAGAAGTATGGAAGTAGAGGGCGAGCACTGAAAATGTAGTCATTTCTCTTCGCAAACTCGGCCCCATCTTATTCTGTACGTATTTCCAGGATTTTGACTCTCTAACTGTCGTTTTTCAATTCGCAGGTTATATTGTTGCACGCGTTCCGCTCGAGTTAAATCCGGCGACACATAAATACTCGAGAAATTGGGACATTTACGTAGATTGCCAGATTTTCGTAGAAACTCTTTCCTTTTCATCTGCTCCCTAAAACTTACTTAAAAATTAGATTAACCATAAGATGGCCTTAATACGCCTAAATATAGAGCCAATAAGACCTAACATTAAAGACAAAAGGCAAGAAACGTAATAGGTAATAACAGAATCAAGAACAACTATTAAACGCGCAGAACCAAAAAAAATAGCAATAATTTTGAAAAACATGTAGTATTAAAGTTCTGCAACATATTGAATCTGATATCAAACCATTAAATAGCCTCAATGATGCCTCATCAGGTAGCCAACGAGACCCTTCAGACTAAGATAAGAGGACAACAAAGAAATCTTCAACTGGCAAACTAAAAATTAGAAGTAATAATTGAAAAAAGTAGTGTAAGTTGTAAAACACGTTAGAAAAAATGCACACGCCAGAACAGAATCAATTGCGCCTCAACAGAGAGCCAACGGGACGTACCCTTTTTCACAACAGGTAACTAAGAGGTAAACGGTCATCGAACAAATAAATAAGTGAAATTAGTAAGGTCAAAGTCGTTACAAAAGTTATATATGACTCGAAGCCGTTCAGTATCTTCATTTATGGCTTATTAGAGTGCCAGTTAGTGCAAACTGAAAAAAGGTGTGTAAGTTGTTAAACACGTTAGAAAAAATTCACACGCCAGAACAGAATCAATTGCGCCTCAACAGAGAGCCAACAGGACGTACCCTTATTCACAACAGGTAACTAAGAGGTAATCGGTCATCGAACAAATAAATAAGTGAAATTAGTAAGGTCAAAGTCGTTATAAAAGTTATATATGACTCGAAGCCGTTCAGTATCTTCAGTTATGGCTTATTAGAGTGCCAGTTAGTGCAAACTGAAAAAAGTTGTGTAAGTTGTTAAACACGTTAGAAAAAATTCACACGCCAGAACAGAATCAATTGCGCCTCAACAGAGAGCCAACAGGACGTGCCCTTATTCACAACAGGTAACTAAGAGGTAATCGGTCATCGAACAAATAAATAAGTGAAACTAGTAGTGTCAAAGTCGTTACAAAAGTTATATATGACTCGAAGCCGTTCAGTATCTTCAGTTATGGCGTATTAGAGTGCCAGTTAGTGCAGTGTGTATTGAGACAAAAGAAACAGCCAAAACCAACATAGCAATTATAATTTACGAAAACAGGTAGCGTCCAAGTCATTTGAACTTCTAGCTGCCCTTTGATGAATTTAGAAAGAAAAGTATACACTACACCATTCGAAGATAATAGGACAACAAAGAAATCTTCAACTGGCAAACAAAAAATTAGAAGTAATAATTGAAAAAAGTAGTGTAAGTTGTAAAACACGTTAGAAAAAATGCACACGCCAGAACAGAACCAATTGCGCCTCAACAGAGAGCCAACGAGACGTACCCTTTTTCACCACAGGTAACTAAGAGGTAAACGGTCATCGAACAAATAAATAAGTGAAATTAGTAAGGTCAAAGTCGTTACAAAAGTTATATATGACTCGAAGCCGTTCAGTATCTTCAGTTATGGCTTATTAGAATGCCAGTTCGTGCAAACTGAAAAAAGTTGTGTAAGTTGTTAAACACGTTAGAAAAAATTCACACGCCAGAACAGAATCAATTGCGCCTCAACAGAGAGCCAACAGGACGTACCCTTATTCACAACAGGTAACTAAGAGGTAATCGGTCATCGAACAAATAAATAAGTGAAATTAGTCAGGTCAAAGTCGTTACAAAAGTTATATATGACTCGAAGCCGTTCAGTATCTTCAGTTATGGCTTATTAGAGTGCCAGTTAGTGCAAACTGAAAAAAGTTGTGTAAGTTGTTAAACACGTTAGAAAAAATTCACACGCCAGAACAGAATCAATTGCGCCTCAACAGAGAGCCAACAGGACGTGCCCTTATTCACAACAGGTAACTAAGAGGTAATCGGTCATCGAACAAATAAATAAGTGAAACTAGTAGTGTCAAAGTCATTACAAAAGTTATATATGACTCGAAGCCGTTCAGTATCTTCAGTTATGGCGTATTAGAGTGCCAGTTAGTGCAGTGTGTATTGGGACAAAAGAAACAGCCAAAACCAACATAGCAATTATAATTTACGAAAACAGGTAGCGTCCAAGTCATTTGAACTTCTAGCTGCCTTTTGATGAATTTAGAAAGAAAAGTATACACTACACCATTCGAAGATAATAGGACAACAAAGAAATCTTCAACTGGCAAACAAAAAATTAGAAGTAATAATTGAAAAAAGTAGTGTAAGTTGTAAAACACGTTAGAAAAAATGCACACGCCAGAACAGAATCAATTGCGCCTCAACAGAGAGCCAACGGGACGTACCCTTTTTCACCACAGGTAACTAAGAGGTAAACGGTCATCGAACAAATAAATAAGTGAAATTAGTAAGGTCAAAGTCGTTACAAAAGTTATATATGACTCGAAGCCGTTCAGTATCTTCAGTTATGGCTTATTAGAGTGCCAGTTAGTGCAAACTGAAAAAAGTTGTGTAAGTTGTTAAAACAGTTAGAAAAAATTCACACGCCAGAACAGAATCAATTGCGCCTCAACAGAGAGCCAACAGGACGTACCCTTATTCACAACAGGTAACTAAGAGGTAATCGGTCATCGAACAAATAAATAAGTGAAATTAGTCAGGTCAAAGTCGTTACAAAAGTTATATATGACTCGAAGCCGTTCAGTTTCTTCAGTTATGGCTTATTAGAGTGCCAGTTAGTGCAAACTGAAAAAAAAGTGTGTAAGTTGTTAAACACGTTAGAAAAAATTCACACGCCAGAACAGAATCAAGTGCGCCTCAACAGAGAGCCAACAGGACGTGCCCTTATTCACAACAGGTAACTAAGAGGTAATCGGTCATCGATCAAATAAATAAGTGAAACTAGTAGTGTCAAAGTCGTTACAAAAGTTATATATGACTCGAAGCCGTTCAGTTTCTTCAGTTATGGCGTATTAGAGTGCCAGTTAGTGCAGTGTGTATTGAGACAAAAGAAACAGCCAAAACCAACATAGCAATTATAATTTACGAAAACAGGTAGCGTCCAAGTCATTTGAACTTCTAGCTGCCCTTTAATGAATTTAGAAAGAAAAGTATACACTACACCATTCGAAGATAATAGGACAACAAAGAAGTCTTCAACTGGCAAACTAAAAATTAGAAGTAATAATGGAAAAAAGTAGTGTAAGTTGTTAAAGACGTAATAAAAAATTCACACGCCAGAACAGAATCAATTGCGCCTCAACAGAGAGCCAACAGGACGTACCCTTATTCACAACAGGTAACTAAGAGGTAATCGGTCATCGAACAAATAAATAAGTGAAATTAGTCAGGTCAAAGTCGTTACAAAAGTTATATATGACTCGAAGCCGTTCAGTATCTTCAGTTATGGCTTATTAGAGTGCCAGTTAGTGCAAACTGAAAAAAGGTGTGTAAGTTGTTAAACACGTTAGAAAAAATTCACACGCCAGAACAGAATCAATTGCGCCTCAACAGAGAGCCAACAGGACGTGCCCTTATTCACAACAGGTAACTAAGAGGTAATCGGTCATCGAACAAATAAATAAGTGAAACTAGTAGTGTCAAAGTCGTTACAAAAGTTATATATGACTCGAAGCCGTTCAGTATCTTCAGTTATGGCGTATTAGAGTGCCAGTTAGTGCAGTGTGTATTGAGACAAAAGAAACAGCCAAAACCAACATAGCAATTATAATTTACGAAAACAGGTAGCGTCCGAGTCATTTGAACTTCTAGCTGCCCTTTAAAGAATTTAGAAAGAAAAGTATACACTACACCATCCGAAGATAATAGGACAACAAAGAAATCTTCAACTGGCAAACTAAAAATTAGAAGTAATAATGGAAAAAAGTAGTGTAAGTTGTTAAAGACGTAATAAAAAATTCACACGCCAGAACAGAATCAATTGCGGCTCAACAGAGAGCCAGCGGGACGTACCCTTATTCACAACAGGTAACTAAGAGGTAATCGATCATTGAACAAATAAATAAGTGAAATTAGTAAGATCAAAGTCGTTACAAAAGTTATATATGACTCGAAGCCGTTCAGTATCTTCAGTTATGGCTTATTAGAGTGCCAGTTAGTGCAAACTGAAAAAAGTTGTGTAAGTTGTTAAACACGTTAGAAAAAATTCACACGCGAGAACAGAATCAATTGCGCCTCAACAGAGAGCCAACAGGACGTGCCCTTATTCACAACAGGTAACTAAGAGGTAATCGGTCATCGAACAAATAAATAAGTGAAACTAGTAGTGTCAAAGTCGTTACAAAAGTTATATATGACTCGAAGCCGTTCAGTATCTTCAGTTATGGCGTATTAGAGTGCCAGTTAGTGCAGTGTGTATTGAGACAAAAGAAACAGCCAAAACCAACATAGCAATTATAATTTACGAAAACAGGTAGCGTCCAAGTCATTTGAACTTCTAGCTGCCCTTTAATGAATTTAGAAAGAAAAGTATACACTACACCATTCGAAGATAATAGGACAACAAAGAAATCTTCAACTGGCAAGCTAAAAATTAGAAGTAATAATGGAAAAAAGTAGTGTAAGTTGTTAAAGACGTAATAAAAAATTCACACGCCAGAACAGAATCAATTGCCGCTCAACAGAGAGCCAGCGGGACGTACCCTTATTCACAACAGGTAACTAAGAGGTAATCGATCATCGAACAAATAAGTGAAATTAGTAAGGTGAAAGTCGTTACAAAAGTTATATATGACTCAAAGCCGTTCAGTATCTTCAGTTATGGCTTATTAGAGTGCCCGTTAGTGCAAACTGAAAAAAGTTGTGTAAGTTGTTAAACACGTTAGAAAAAATTCACACGCCAGAACAGAATCAATTGCGCCTCAACAGAGAGCCAACAGGACGTACCCTTATTCACAACAGGTAACTAAGAGGTAATCGGTCATCGAACAAATAAATAAGTGAAATTAGTAAGGTCAAAGTCGTTACAAAAGTTATATATGACTCGAAGCCGTTCAGTATCTTCAGTTAAGGCTTATTAGAGTGCCAGTTAGTGCAAACTGAAAAAAGTTGTGTAAGTTGTTAAACACGTTAGAAAAAATTCACACGCCAGAACAGAATCAATTGCGCCTCAACAGAGAGCCAACAGGACGTACCCTTATTCACAACAGGTAACTAAGAGGTATTCGGTCATCGAACAAATAAATAAGTGAAATTAGTAAGGTCAAAGTCGTTACAAAAGTTATATATGACTCGAAGCCGTTCAGTATCTTCAGTTATGGCTTATTAGAGTGCCAGTTAGTGCAAACTGAAAAAAGTTGTGTAAGTTGTTAAACACGTTAGAAAAAATTCACACGCCAGAACAGAATCAATTGCGCCTCAACAGAGAGCCAACAGGACGTACCCTTATTCACAACAGGTAACTAAGAGGTAATCGGTCATCGAACAAATAAATAAGTGAAATTAGTACGGTCAAAGTCGTTACAAAAGTTATATATGACTCGAAGCCGTTCAGTATCTTCAGTTATGGCTGATTAGAGTGCCAGTTAGTGCAAACTGAAAAAAGTTGTGTAAGTTGTTAAACACGTTAGAAAAATTCACACGCCAGAACAGAATCAATTGCGCCTCAACAGAGAGCCAACGGGACGTACCCTTAATCACAACAGGTAACTAAGAGGTAATCGGTCATCGAACAAATAAATAAGTGAAACTAGTAGTGTCATAGTCGTTACAAAAGTTATATGACTCGAAACCGTTCAGTATCTTCAGTTGTGGCTTATTAGAGCGCCAGTTAGTGCAGTGTGTATTGAGACAAAAGAGAGCCAAAACCAACAATTCAATTATAATTTACAAAAACAGGTAGCGTCCAAGTCATTTGAACTTCCAGCTGCCCTTTGATGAATTTAGAAAGAAAAGTATACACCATTCGAACACATGTGTCATCTTCTAGAGTCATTTGATCCAGATGCTTTGGAACAAAACAGTTGAAACCGATGTCCAAATGCCGCACGTACAAATAATTTTCTCAAAAACAAAATTTGTTCGAACACTTTCATTCCTCCATTTTCAAAGCAGTTAAAAAAATTCAAGCCCTTGAACTGCCCATGTTTTTCTTTCCTTTCACTACTCAGGTGTGACTAAAACCAATACTCTTATTTTACTTTACATTGAAAACAAAAATTCGAAGGTGTGATATGACCTTGTAAAAGATGACGGAAGGGCGATTGTACTTGAAAAACTGAGTGAACTAACATAACTTTCAAGCGAACTAACATAACGGACTAACGTCGAGCGAATTGCGCTCAAATGACCGGTGAGCGGCTGACTTCGTCATTAGCTAGCCACGGTTTAGTGAGGCCAGCTTTAGCTTAATTGAAGTGAAGTCAGCGCAGCGGGGGGGGGGGGGGGGCTGGGCAACAGTGGGAGGGGGTCTTTGGCTGCACGAGGCCCTTACGGTCTAAACGATGTGCAGGGGTGCGGTGAAGTGAGGCGGCCGATGTCTTGGGGTGGTGTGGGGGGTCACCCGCTAAGAACCGCCCTTCACACCGTAAGTCTAGGTTTGCAAAACAGTTTCTGTGAATCGCATACTTGGAGACTAGTGAGCTGAAAGGATCCAATAGACATTAATTCCGGCTGGACGCTACCTGTTTATCCCGTTTTTGAGGACAAAAAGTCAAATGAGTCAAACAAAAAATCGGTCAAGGTCAAGCGAAAAATCACACAAAAAGACCAACAGGACTAATATAATTACTACAAACTTTGTTTGAGAGCATTGAGAGCAATAAATACGCGAATAAAATCGGTCGAATTGCTCTCAAGCGACCGGCGAGCAGTTGGCTTCGTCAGTAGGCTAGCCACGGTTTAGTGAGGCTAGCTTTAGCTGAATTGAAGGGGCGTGAGGTGAGCCCAGCGGTGGGGGGGGGGGGGTGATGGGGAGGGGGGAACAATCGGGAGGGAAAACGGTGGGAGGGGGGTCCTTAGCTGCACGGGCCCCTTACGGTCTGAACGATGTGCAGAAGTGGGGATGGGGGGTGAAGTGAGGGGGCTGATTGTTTTGGGGAGGGGGGTCAAAGTCAACCTCTAAGCACGGCCCTTCACACTATAAGTCTCCATAAGCCTCAAAAATCAAAATATAAAAGTGCAATTAGTTACTCATAATAAATAAGCCTATTCAAACCACTTAACCAGAAAGAAACTAAAGAAAGCGCTTGAAAAAGCCGTACATGAACAAAAATTTTGCTCGTTTTGATTTTACCTTACAATATATTTACATGAAGCGTTTCTGATGTTTGAACACAAATTATACAAAAATGGAGCAAATATTGTCTTTGATTTGTTCCCATAATTCGAGAGCTAAATCTGAGCTTTAAAAAACTCGAGACAACTAAATTATTATTCTGGAGTTCTCTTTGTTTGATGAGACTATAGCTGCATAGCAATACTTTAAGTACCCCACCGAACAAAGAAAATTCCAGTTAAAGATTCTCTCGTAATTCTGTGCATATGTGCAATAGAATTTTTATGGCTTGATGCTGTGCATCGGAGGTTCGAGGAAACACTATAGTCTATTACCGACGTTTATCTTACACGATCTTGTGAAAAATCTTGCAAGAATACGCACCATCTTTCAAGATCTTGCAGCAGCTCCTAAATTACTAATTATATTGTCTAGCAAGAGGGTCGATGAAAATTTCTAAATTTTTTAAGCCAGGTTCACGTAGAGGAGGACAATATGGACTACTTTAAGGAGATGTCAACGAGAGTGTTCACAATTCTAGCCATGTGCTCTTTTTTGGGAAACTCAGTTGTCATCTTCAGCAATCATTGGATACTGGACGAGACGACCCGCTACAGAATGACTACCAGCGTCATTTGCGGCTGCGATCTTATTGTCAAGCTAAGGCAAACTTTTCCTCTATATATTGACTGCGATATAAGATTAAGAATTGTACATTATACAAGGAGTCGCGACAAACGCAATTACAACGCAGAAGAAACAAAAGCAAAGGTATGCTGCGACGTTTGACACGAAATGGCTCTCACCAACGGTCATGTCATTATTTATTACGGCGTCATTATTTGACAACGCAGGATTATTTAAGTAAAATGGAAATAGCATGAACTTATTCATGTGGACGTGCCGAATTTATTTCGCTCAAGGGACAGTTTAACAATTATTAACGCTGAAATAAATAGATCTAGTAGTGTCTTACGGTCGTTTATATAAGTATAGGACGTAATGTTTCAGTTATCTTTGGGGTATCTACATTCTGACACATTCGACCAAGGAAGCACTGGAATCGACCAACCCACAAGTACAAGCATGTGTCATCCAAGCATTCATCATTGACTTCTTCTACATCTGTTCCATGGTGTACATGGCATGTCTCATGATCATGATGACATGCAAGTATCTTGAGTATATAAAACGAGAGAAAACTCTTCACAGGGTGCTACACGTCATTCCATGGGTCATAGCTACCATAGTCAGTGAGTCGTTTTAAATGCTGTGAAGTTCGACCTCGTCCAAACGAGATACTCAATTCAGCTGATTGTGAACCCTTCATTTGGATAGGCAACCATTTTTGAAATAAAGGCGGTCGCTTTCAAGTAAAAACTCAAAAAAAGTGAAATAGCTTGAGCTTCGATATTCACGTTAGATCCATATTTCTGAGCGATTATGAGTCGGTTAACAACTGAATAAATCTACCGCTTTCGAGAAACAGTAGCCTTTTCCCATATCTATAAATTGAAAAACATACCCGGCAGATTGCCGGAAAATAGCCGCCGTTGATTCCAATAAGCATGATTGGGATTGAAATAACAGAAGATATTGAAAAAAGATTTTTGTACAAAAACATTTTTTTAAGTCCGATTTATTTTGAAGGCATTTCGTAGTTGAACATACTTCTGTTTCTTAGAGAGAGGCTACAGGGGCTCCTATCAATAACAATAAGCATTAGAGATGGTAAATAAGACTTATAGGAACGACGTTCAAATAGCGGGCATCTAAAATTGGGCTTTATGGGTTTATCCCGTTTCTACTTCTGACTTCAATTTTTTATACTGACCCTGTTCATTTTGAAATGCTTTGCTGCGCAACTGATGTTCAAAATCACTTTTAGCAGAATGAGAGAAGAGAGAAACTAGCCTAGAGAAGTCAAAAAGATTTCACGCAAAATGTTGAAAAGGCGGCAAAATGAGGTAAAGCGAAACATTTTTTTATTCGACGAAGTAAAAAAACATAGCAGGACAAGTCCTGACGTACAATTCAAAGAATTTTCACTGACTAAACAGAAAACTAGACCAAGAACGGACTATGAATGGATTGGGAAAACCATTTAGAAAAAAATCCGATCCAACAAATCGAAAAAACTGTAAAAATCAAAGTGAAATTGCCGCATGTGAACAAAAAACCAATAGAGAGAAAGCGAATTTTTGTTCAAACACCGTTTTCTCACTCTACTTTAAATTTAGAGCGAAAAAATTTCACGCCGCAGAACCACTCGCTTTTTCGCTCCACTTCCTGTTTCGGCGTGACCAAAATCACTACTCCAATTTGACTTCAGAAATCATGAAAATGTGTGAACAGATCTTAAAAAAAAAAGACAGCGCCCCAATACAATTCAAATTCTTTGAATTGTAAAAAAAAATAGGAGCGCTATAATAGCCGGCTGAATAGATGAGGGCGGCTATTAATAACCGGAAGAATGTCGAAGAATTGCTCTCGGACGACTATTGCGAGCTCTAATTTAAAGCAGCCTGATTCAGTCGGGGTGGCGTTGGGGGGGGGGGCTTCTAATGACTTCTGACTTCATTAGAGGTTATTATATGCTACTATAACCACTAATAAAATTTAGAGTGAAAAAAAATATTTTGCACTTTTCATCTGAATTTTTGAATTAGATTGCCGCCTCTTGAGATCAGCTGCTTACATTTGTGAATGAGAGAAATTTAGATCACGCAAAAAAAGTCAAGGGCGTAAAGTCACTCGAAAACTCAAAACGGTCAAGCAAAAATTTTGCATAAAAAGATCAACACGTTTACAATAATCGCTTCAAACTTCGTCCGAGAGCAATTAAAAACATTCAACCATACAATTCAATTTTGAAATCCTTGTTCAAACTATTATTGTCTTCTTATAAAAAAAACATCCGGAACAACAGCTTGCGTTTTTTCAGCATTATCAACAGCGTGCAATGGCGTGTATGGGTACGACCGGCATCTCAACTCTGGCTCCTGTTGGCTAGTAACAAGACGGCGAATATCAAAACGGTTCAGTATATTCAGTTATGGCTTATTAGAGTGCCAGTTAGTGCAAACTGAAAAAAGGTGTGTAAGTTGTTAAACACGTTAGAAAAAATTCACACGCCAGAACAGAATCAATTGCGCCTCAACAGAGAGCCAACAGGACGTGCCCTTATTCACAACAGGTAACTAAGAGGTAATCGGTCATCGAACAAATAAATAAGTGAAACTAGTAGTGTCAAAGTCGTTACAAAAGTTATATATGACTCGAAGCCGTTCAGTATCTTCAGTTATGGCGTATTAGAGTGCCAGTTAGTGCAGTGTGTATTGAGACAAAAGAAACAGCCAAAACCAACATAGCAATTATAATTTACGAAAACAGGTAGCGTCCGAGTCATTTGAACTTCTAGCTGCCCTTTAAAGAATTTAGAAAGAAAAGTATACACTACACCATCCGAAGATAATAGGACAACAAAGAAATCTTCAACTGGCAAACTAAAAATTAGAAGTAATAATGGAAAAAAGTAGTGTAAGTTGTTAAAGACGTAATAAAAAATTCACACGCCAGAACAGAATCAATTGCGGCTCAACAGAGAGCCAGCGGGACGTACCCTTATTCACAACAGGTAACTAAGAGGTAATCGATCATTGAACAAATAAATAAGTGAAATTAGTAAGATCAAAGTCGTTACAAAAGTTATATATGACTCGAAGCCGTTCAGTATCTTCAGTTATGGCTTATTAGAGTGCCAGTTAGTGCAAACTGAAAAAAGGTGTGTAAGTTGTTAAACACGTTAGAAAAAATTCACACGCCAGAACAGAATCAATTGCGCCTCAACAGAGAGCCAACAGGACGTGCCCTTATTCACAACAGGTAACTAAGAGGTAATCGGTCATCGAACAAATAAATAAGTGAAACTAGTAGTGTCAAAGTCGTTACAAAAGTTATATATGACTCGAAGCCGTTCAGTATCTTCAGTTATGGCTTATTAGAGTGCCAGTTAGTGCAAACTGAAAAAAGTTGTGTAAGTTGTTAAACACGTTAGAAAAAATTCACACGCCAGAACAGAATCAATTGCGCCTCAACAGAGAGCCAACAGGACGTACCCTTATTCACAACAGGTAACTAAGAGGTAATCGATCATCGAACAAATAAGTGAAATTAGTAAGGTGAAAGTCGTTACAAAAAAGTTATATATGACTCGAAGCCGTTCAGTATCTTCAGTTATGGCTTATTAGAGTGCCAGTTAGTGCAAACTGAAAAAAGTTGTGTAAGTTGTTAAACACGTTAGAAAAAATTCACACGCCAGAACAGAATCAATTGCGCCTCAACAGAGAGCCAACAGGACGTACCCTTATTCACAACAGGTAACTAAGAGGTAATCGGTCATCGAACAAATAAATAAGTGAAATTAGTAAGGTCAAAGTCGTTACAAAAGTTATATATGACTCGAAGCCGTTCAGTATCTTCAGTTATGGCTTATTAGAGTGCCAGTTAGTGCAAACTGAAAAAAGTTGTGTAAGTTGTTAAACACGTTAGAAAAAATTCACACGCCAGAACAGAATCAATTGCGCCTCAACAGAGAGCCAACAGGACGTACCCTTATTCACAACAGGTAACTAAGAGGTATTCGGTCATCGAACAAATAAATAAGTGAAATTAGTAAGGTCAAAGTCGTTACAAAAGTTATATATGACTCGAAGCCGTTCAGTATCTTCAGTTATGGCTTATTAGAGTGCCAGTTAGTGCAAACTGAAAAAAGTTGTGTAAGTTGTTAAACACGTTAGAAAAAATTCACACGCCAGAACAGAATCAATTGCGCCTCAACAGAGAGCCAACAGGACGTACCCTTATTCACAACAGGTAACTAAGAGGTAATCGGTCATCGAACAAATAAATAAGTGAAATTAGTACGGTCAAAGTCGTTACAAAAGTTATATATGACTCGAAGCCGTTCAGTATCTTCAGTTATGGCTGATTAGAGTGCCAGTTAGTGCAAACTGAAAAAAGTTGTGTAAGTTGTTAAACACGTTAGAAAAAATTCACACGCCAGAACAGAATCAATTGCGCCTCAACAGAGAGCCAACAGGACGTACCCTTATTCACAACAGGTAACTAAGAGGTATTCGGTCATCGAACAAATAAATAAGTGAAATTAGTAAGGTCAAAGTCGTTACAAAAGTTATATATGACTCGAAGCCGTTCAGTATCTTCAGTTATGGCTTATTAGAGTGCCAGTTAGTGCAAACTGAAAAAAGTTGTGTAAGTTGTTAAACACGTTAGAAAAAATTCACACGCCAGAACAGAATCAATTGCGCCTCAACAGAGAGCCAACAGGACGTACCCTTATTCACAACAGGTAACTAAGAGGTAATCGGTCATCGAACAAATAAATAAGTGAAATTAGTACGGTCAAAGTCGTTACAAAAGTTATATATGACTCGAAGCCGTTCAGTATCTTCAGTTATGGCTGATTAGAGTGCCAGTTAGTGCAAACTGAAAAAAGTTGTGTAAGTTGTTAAACACGTTAGAAAAATTCACACGCCAGAACAGAATCAATTGCGCCTCAACAGAGAGCCAACAGGACGTACCCTTATTCACAACAGGTAACTAAGAGGTAATCGGTCATCGAACAAATAAATAAGTGAAACTAGTAGTGTCAAAGTCGTTACAAAAGTTATATATGACTCGAAGCCGTTCAGTATCTTCAGTTATGGCGTATTAGAGTGCCAGTTAGTGCAGTGTGTATTGAGACAAAAGAAACAGCCAAAACCAACATATCAATTATTATTTACGAAAACAGGTAGCGTCCAAGTCATTTGAACTTCTAGCTGCCCTTTGATGAAATTAGAAAGAAAAGTATACACTACACCATTCGAAGATAATAGGACACCAAAGAAATCTTCAACTGGCAAACTAAAAATTAGAAGAAATAATGGAAAAAAGTAGTGTAAGTTGTTAAACACGTGAGAAAAAATTCACACGCCAGAACAGAATCAATTGCGCCTCAACAGAGAGCCAACGGGACGTACCCTTAATCACAACAGGTAACTAAGAGGTAATCGGTCATCGAACAAATAAATAAGTGAAACTAGTAGTGTCATAGTCGTTACAAAAGTTATATGACTCGAAACCGTTCAGTATCTTCAGTTGTGGCTTATTAGAGCGCCAGTTAGTGCAGTGTGTATTGAGACAAAAGAGAGCCAAAACCAACAATTCAATTATAATTTACAAAAACAGGTAGCGTCCAAGTCATTTGAACTTCCAGCTGCCCTTTGATGAATTTAGAAAGAAAAGTATACACCATTCGAACACATGTGTCATCTTCTAGAGTCATTTGATCCAGATGCTTTGGAACAAAACAGTTGAAACCGATGTCCAAATGCCGCACGTACAAATAATTTTCTCAAAAACAAAATTTGTTCGAACACTTTCATTCCTCCATTTTCAAAGCAGTTAAAAAAATTCAAGCCCTTGAACTGCCCATGTTTTTCTTTCCTTTCACTACTCAGGTGTGACTAAAACCAATACTCTTATTTTACTTTACATTGAAAACAAAAATTCGAAGGTGTGATATGACCTTGTAAAAGATGACGGAAGGGCGATTGTACTTGAAAAACTGAGTGAACTAACATAACTTTCAAGCGAACTAACATAACGGACTAACGTCGAGCGAATTGCGCTCAAATGACCGGTGAGCGGCTGACTTCGTCATTAGCTAGCCACGGTTTAGTGAGGCCAGCTTTAGCTTAATTGAAGTGAAGTCAGCGCAGCGGGGGGGGGGGGCTGGGCAACAGTGGGAGGGGGTCTTTGGCTGCACGAGGCCCTTACGGTCTAAACGATGTGCAGGGGTGCGGTGAAGTGAGGCGGCCGATGTCTTGGGGTGGTGTGGGGGGTCACCCGCTAAGAACCGCCCTTCACACCGTAAGTCTAGGTTTGCAAAACAGTTTCTGTGAATCGCATACTTGGAGACTAGTGAGCTGAAAGGATCCAATAGACATTAATTCCGGCTGGACGCTACCTGTTTATCCCGTTTTTGAGGACAAAAAGTCAAATGAGTCAAACAAAAAATCGGTCAAGGTCAAGCGAAAAATCACACAAAAAGACCAACAGGACTAATATAATTACTACAAACTTTGTTTGAGAGCATTGAGAGCAATAAATACGCGAATAAAATCGGTCGAATTGCTCTCAAGCGACCGGCGAGCAGTTGGCTTCGTCAGTAGGCTAGCCACGGTTTAGTGAGGCTAGCTTTAGCTGAATTGAAGGGGCGTGAGGTGAGCCCAGCGGTGGGGGGGGGGGGTGATGGGGAGGGGGGAACAATCGGGAGGGAAAACGGTGGGAGGGGGGTCCTTAGCTGCACGGGCCCCTTACGGTCTGAACGATGTGCAGAAGTGGGGATGGGGGGTGAAGTGAGGGGGCTGATTGTTTTGGGGAGGGGGGTCAAAGTCAACCTCTAAGCACGGCCCTTCACACTATAAGTCTCCATAAGCCTCAAAAATCAAAATATAAAAGTGCAATTAGTTACTCATAATAAATAAGCCTATTCAAACCACTTAACCAGAAAGAAACTAAAGAAAGCGCTTGAAAAAGCCGTACATGAACAAAAATTTTGCTCGTTTTGATTTTACCTTACAATATATTTACATGAAGCGTTTCTGATGTTTGAACACAAATTATACAAAAATGGAGCAAATATTGTCTTTGATTTGTTCCCATAATTCGAGAGCTAAATCTGAGCTTTAAAAAACTCGAGACAACTAAATTATTATTCTGGAGTTCTCTTTGTTTGATGAGACTATAGCTGCATAGCAATACTTTAAGTACCCCACCGAACAAAGAAAATTCCAGTTAAAGATTCTCTCGTAATTCTGTGCATATGTGCAATAGAATTTTTATGGCTTGATGCTGTGCATCGGAGGTTCGAGGAAACACTATAGTCTATTACCGACGTTTATCTTACACGATCTTGTGAAAAATCTTGCAAGAATACGCACCATCTTTCAAGATCTTGCAGCAGCTCCTAAATTACTAATTATATTGTCTAGCAAGAGGGTCGATGAAAATTTCTAAATTTTTTAAGCCAGGTTCACGTAGAGGAGGACAATATGGACTACTTTAAGGAGATGTCAACGAGAGTGTTCACAATTCTAGCCATGTGCTCTTTTTTGGGAAACTCAGTTGTCATCTTCAGCAATCATTGGATACTGGACGAGACGACCCGCTACAGAATGACTACCAGCGTCATTTGCGGCTGCGATCTTATTGTCAAGCTAAGGCAAACTTTTCCTCTATATATTGACTGCGATATAAGATTAAGAATTGTACATTATACAAGGAGTCGCGACAAACGCAATTACAACGCAGAAGAAACAAAAGCAAAGGTATGCTGCGACGTTTGACACGAAATGGCTCTCACCAACGGTCATGTCATTATTTATTACGGCGTCATTATTTGACAACGCAGGATTATTTAAGTAAAATGGAAATAGCATGAACTTATTCATGTGGACGTGCCGAATTTATTTCGCTCAAGGGACAGTTTAACAATTATTAACGCTGAAATAAATAGATCTAGTAGTGTCTTACGGTCGTTTATATAAGTATAGGACGTAATGTTTCAGTTATCTTTGGGGTATCTACATTCTGACACATTCGACCAAGGAAGCACTGGAATCGACCAACCCACAAGTACAAGCATGTGTCATCCAAGCATTCATCATTGACTTCTTCTACATCTGTTCCATGGTGTACATGGCATGTCTCATGATCATGATGACATGCAAGTATCTTGAGTATATAAAACGAGAGAAAACTCTTCACAGGGTGCTACACGTCATTCCATGGGTCATAGCTACCATAGTCAGTGAGTCGTTTTAAATGCTGTGAAGTTCGACCTCGTCCAAACGAGATACTCAATTCAGCTGATTGTGAACCCTTCATTTGGATAGGCAACCATTTTTGAAATAAAGGCGGTCGCTTTCAAGTAAAAACTCAAAAAAAGTGAAATAGCTTGAGCTTCGATATTCACGTTAGATCCATATTTCTGAGCGATTATGAGTCGGTTAACAACTGAATAAATCTACCGCTTTCGAGAAACAGTAGCCTTTTCCCATATCTATAAATTGAAAAACATACCCGGCAGATTGCCGGAAAATAGCCGCCGTTGATTCCAATAAGCATGATTGGGATTGAAATAACAGAAGATATTGAAAAAAGATTTTTGTACAAAAACATTTTTTTAAGTCCGATTTATTTTGAAGGCATTTCGTAGTTGAACATACTTCTGTTTCTTAGAGAGAGGCTACAGGGGCTCCTATCAATAACAATAAGCATTAGAGATGGTAAATAAGACTTATAGGAACGACGTTCAAATAGCGGGCATCTAAAATTGGGCTTTATGGGTTTATCCCGTTTCTACTTCTGACTTCAATTTTTTATACTGACCCTGTTCATTTTGAAATGCTTTGCTGCGCAACTGATGTTCAAAATCACTTTTAGCAGAATGAGAGAAGAGAGAAACTAGCCTAGAGAAGTCAAAAAGATTTCACGCAAAATGTTGAAAAGGCGGCAAAATGAGGTAAAGCGAAACATTTTTTTATTCGACGCAGTAAAAAAACATAGCAGGACAAGTCCTGACGTACAATTCAAAGAATTTTCACTGACTAAACAGAAAACTAGACCAAGAACGGACTATGAATGGATTGGGAAAACCATTTAGAAAAAAATCCGATCCAACAAATCGAAAAAACTGTAAAAATCAAAGTGAAATTGCCGCATGTGAACAAAAAACCAATAGCGAGAAAGCGAATTTTTGTTCAAACACCGTTTTCTCACTCTACTTTAAATTTAGAGCGAAAAAATTTCACGCCGCAGAACCACTCGCTTTTTCGCTCCACTTCCTGTTTCGGCGTGACCAAAATCACTACTCCAATTTGACTTCAGAAATCATGAAAATGTGTGAACAGATCTTAAAAAAAAGACAGCGCCCCAATACAATTCAAATTCTTTGAATTGTAAAAAAAAATAGGAGCGCTATAATAGCCGGCTGAATAGATGAGGGCGGCTATTAATAACCGGAAGAATGTCGAAGAATTGCTCTCGGACGACTATTGCGAGCTCTAATTTAAAGCAGCCTGATTCAGTCGGGGTGGCGTTGGGGGGGGGGGGGCTTCTAATGACTTCTGACTTCATTAGAGGTTATTATATGCTACTATAACCACTAATAAAATTTGGAGTGAAAAAAAATATTTTGCACTTTTCATCTGAATTTTTGAATTAGATTGCCGCCTCTTGAGATCAGCTGCTTACATTTGTGAATGAGAGAAATTTAGATCACGCAAAAAAAGTCAAGGGCGTAAAGTCACTCGAAAACTCAAAACGGTCAAGCAAAAATTTTGCATAAAAAGATCAACACGTTTACAATAATCGCTTCAAACTTCGTCCGAGAGCAATTAAAAACATTCAACCATACAATTCAATTTTGAAATCCTTGTTCAAACTATTATTGTCTTCTTATAAAAAAAACATCCGGAACAACAGCTTGCGTTTTTTCAGCATTATCAACAGCGTGCAATGGCGTGTATGGGTACGACCGGCATCTCAACTCTGGCTCCTGTTGGCTAGTAACAAGACGGCGAATATCAAAACGGTTTAATCTCAAGGTCTACTACCTTTTTGCAGGTAAGCGGCCTCATATGATACTACAGTAACTGATATCATTTCTCAGTCAAAAGTTCATTTCCAAATTATATCTCAAAAAAATTATTTCTACAATAGCAAGCTGTTTAAACCAGTTCTTCAAGAGCAAGAAAGATTGAGTTTACAATAAAAATTTCTGTCAAGCACTGGAGTAATCAGCATAACTTCAAAAGGCCGAACATTTTAACCACTCAAGCATAACGACTGCATTTCAAAAATTTCCAGATCCAAAATATTCGCAGTTTTTGGGCTCATTGCGCATGCTGTATCAACCTGGAAAATTTTCTGTTCAATTACCTTCTCAGGGTAGCGGGAGAAATTTACGAGAATGCTTTGCAAATAGGCAATGTCACAGTAGCCAATATGCGCTAATAACAGTAAAAAAAAACGAAAATCAATTTACGTTCAATAATCCGATTACAAATTAGCAGTTGTTTTACAATTAATTTAAGGTTTTATCATAATTACCGGGTTAATTCTCTCGTGTTCGGTTGAGATAGCTTCATCTCAACCCGGCTTGAAAAGGGATGATAACTTATAAAATCTTCTTGAGTTTCCCCATAAAAGATAATTAACTAGTAAAAACGTACAAATTGCAGGTCCAACTTGTAAGAATGTAAGACTTTGCAAGTCAGATGGCTAACTTGTAAGATTCTCACAAGTTCGTTCTGGTCGAGCTTTCCTCCTATTGGCTCTTTTTAAGCACCGTCTTTTTTAATGGCTAACCTAGACATGAAATATTTGGGCTCCTGCAGCAATAATTTTTTATAAAAATCTTCAAAGAGCAAATCGTTCTGACTGAACATTTTTCTTCAACTATGTTGAATTCAACTATGCCTCTTAACAGAATCAGATCACTTCAGTTTAAGAAAAGCAAACAAAAGATAAAAGCGCCCTTTCATTTTCTCACTGACTTTGAGTGTACATTAATTTTTTCAGCAATTGCCCCCTTTTAGAGTTAATTGTTTTTATCGCAATCAACAGATTTAATTATCAACTTTGCTTATCAACCTGACGCATTCCTGTTGCACTTTAAAAAATTGCATTAATTATCCTGCATTTTTCATTTTAGATAGCACTTTTATCTTGTCAAAACTTCAAAATTCCAATAAGAAACTTGAACATTTTGACAACCTAAACCTTACGATCTGATGAGCTACTGATTACAATTTTCGTATATTCATTTACTACTTATATACTATGTACATCAAATGGTAACCTTAAAAAAATTGTGAGTTTAAAATAAATTTATAACAAGCCGAGAGTTTTTGGTGAAAAACATGTAAGGCCTCATAAGAATCTTCGGGTCTTTCCCATTATAGGCCACCTATGAAATTATAACCCCCATTATGGTATAATTACTATGATTGGGGGCGCTATACGTTATCTGACCACTATGCTGGGGGGCTATAATGGGAAAGACCCGAATCTTCTAAGGTCTTAAAAATAACAATCCCGACTCAACCCGAGAAACACTAGCCGCTGAGGCATGACCCTGGCGATTGAATCTTAGGTTTCATTACTCAGGTTTGCTCAGCTTTGAGCAAATATACGGACTTCAATAATTCGTAAAAAAAATAACTAGGGCATGAAAAAGATTTTAGACAATCAAATTTTCACTTTGTTTTAAAACTGGCATTACATTAGGGATCTTTTCCGTTTGTGTCCCTCAGCTTAGTGTGTGCATATTATTTGCATTCCGAAACGCACGAACGGACAGATCCTAATTTAGTCAAAACGTAGTGTTCGTTGGCTTTACTTAAAGTTCTAAGCCCAAATGAATTGCTCTAGGTTGTTTCCAACAACTCATTTCTGAAAACGCATTATCTTTAGTGACATTAGTGGAAGTCCTAGAAAAAAACCATCGCTATCGAAATTTCTTGGAACCTCTAGTGTAGACAGAACATTTTTTAAACTATAAACCGACTAACCGATGAATTCCTCTCGAACGACAGACTGAGGAATTTAATTTAGAGGGGGCGTAGCTTAGAAATGTTTACGGGTGCAAAAGAATTTCTCCAATTGGGTTCGAACCCGAACCTACCTGTTCTCAGCCTGAAATCTGACCAATTCAGCTAGAAATGCTTTGATTTCCATTAGCTCAAAATCGGTTTTAGCAACGAACGGATCCAAACGAGAGCAACTTAGATCACTCAGAAAAGAAGAGCTAAGTGTGAAAACGTCACAAGAAATCAAAAAAATTCTAGAACAAAAGCGTCAAGCGAAAATATTGCATTTAACGAAGAAAGAAACGTTTACAAGAATTGCTTCAAACTTCCCAGACCAATTGCCCCCTTTTAGAGTTAATTGTTTTTATCGCAATCAACAGATTTAATTATCAACTTTGCTTATCAACCTGACGCATTCCTGTTGCACTTTAAAAAATTGCATTATTTATCCTACATTTTTCATTTTAGATAGCACTTTTATCTTGTCAAAACTTCAAAATTCCAATAAGAAACTTGAACATTTTGACAACCTAAACCTTACGATCTGATGAGCTACTGATTACAATTTTCGTATATTCATTTACTACCTATATACTATGTACATCAAATGGTAACCTTAAAAAAATTGTGAGTTTAAAATAAATTTATAACAAGCCGAGAGTTTTTGGTGAAAAACATGTAAGGCCTGATAAGAATCTTCGGGTCTTTCCCATTATAGGCCACCTATGAAATTATAACCCCCATTATGGTAAAATTACTGTGATTGGGGGCGCTATACGTTATCTGACCACTATGCTGGGGGGCTATAATGGGAAAGACCCGAATCTTCTAAGGTCTTAAAAATAACTATCCCGACTCAACCCGAGAAACACTAGCCGCTGAGGCATGACCCTGGCGATTGAATCTTAGGTTTCATTACTCAGGTTTGCTCAGCTTTGAGCAAATATACGGACTTCAATAATTCGTAAAAAAAATAACTAGGGCATGAAAAAGATTTTAGACAATCAAATTTTCACTTTGTTTTAAAACTGGCATTACATTAGGGATCTTTTCCGTTTGTGTCCCTCAGCTTAGTGTGTGCATATTATTTGCATCCCGAAACGCACGAACGGACAGATCCTAATTCAGTCAAAACGTAGTGTTCGTTGGCTTTACTTAAAGTTCTAAGCCCAAATGAATTGCTCTAGGTTGTTTCCAACAACTCATTTCTGAAAACGCATTATCTTTAGTGACATTAGTGGTAGTCCTAGAAAAAAACCATCGCTATCGAAATTTCTTGGAACCTCTAGTGTAGACAGAACATTTTTTAAACTATAAACCGACTAACCGATGAATTCCTCTCGAACGACAGACTGAGGAATTTAATTTAGAGGGGGCGTAGCTTAGAAATGTTTACGGGTGCAAAAGAATTTCTCCAATTGGGTTCGAACCCGAACCTACCTGTTCTCAGCCTGAAATCTGACCAATTCAGCTAGAAATGCTTTGATTTCCATTAGCTCAAAATCGGTTTTAGCAACGAACGGATCCAAACGAGAGCAACTTAGATCACTCAGAAAAGAAGAGCTAAGTGTGAAAACGTCACAAGAAATCAAAAAAATTCTAGAACAAAAGCGTCAAGCGAAAATATTGCATTTAACGAAGAAAGAAACGTTTACAAGAATTGCTTCAAACTTCCCAGACCAATTGAAAAAGCTATCACTGGTTAATTTAAAACTAACCTATTGCTAAACTTATGATTTGGCAGTTGGGTTGACAAATAGAATTTAGAAATGGAAGAAATGTTCGTGGTGCTGTGATTTCGTTTTATCACTTTCGAGCATACCCTGCTCAAATTGTCCGATGTTTGTATGTCACTTGTTCAATGTAGTTAGAAATTTCGTGTTAATATCAACAGTAAGAACGCGATGTCTTTGAGATTAAGAATGGAACTAAACATAACCGACTAAACGTCGGAAGAATAGCTCTCGAACGACTATTGGGACCTCTAATCAATTGCAGCCTGTTTCAGTCGGGGGGGGGGGACTAAGAAGTTCAATAGTGGGCTTCAAATAACCACATTAGAGGTTAACATATACAACTATTTAAAGTGAAAAATAGCACCACTTTCGGTACACTTTTGAAAAATGGCACCAGTTTCGGCGCAATTTTCATTTGAATTTTAGTATTAAATTGCCGCCAATTGAGTTCAGCTGCTTGAAATTGCGATTGAGAGAGAATTTAAGATCACGCGAAACGCAAAAAATCAAGGGAGTAAAAGTCACTCGAAAAGTCAAAACGTTCAAGCGAAAACTTTGCATAAAAAAGACACACACGTTTACAATAATTGCTATGAACTTCGTTCAAGAGCAATTAATAATTTAGGAACCCTGTGGGACAACCTTACACAGTGCATTGTAATCATTTGCTACTCCTTGATGTTAGCCAAGTACATTCAGAGACGAAGACTCTCATCTGAGAAGAGACACTTGTCATTTCTGGACAGTTTGAGGCACAAATCTCAAGACAGCTTCCGAAGGATGTTTGGCAATCTCATCCTTTTACCCATTCTATTCATTATATGTTTTATGCCCTCAGTCATTCGAATTCATCTCAACGTCGATTTCTTCGGTGAGCCTCACTTCCAAACGAATGCAAAAAAATTCCAGAACAAACCAAGTCTCGATTTAGCAAATAACTCTATTTCATACTCCCTAATTCAATGACGTCTGTTATACTTCCTCTTCTATCTAAATGCTTATCTAATATTTGGATCCGAACATTGATAAACAGTAATCTATTTTTGAGAACCTATGATTGGAATTTCGAGCATCACAAGTTTTACTTCGCATCTTTTTAGGCTTGTTTGAGAATGCTAATTGGGTACGCAACTACTACAAGGGACTCTATTTAGCAAATGTGAGTACCAATCCTACTTACTGACGTAACAATAAGACAATTACAGTACATTGAAAGATCAAATCTGTTTCAAAATGTGAAGAGTTGAAAAACAACAATGCCTCTACAACGTTTTTGAAGGAAAAATAAAAGTGCACATAGTTTGCGCCCTATTAGCAACGGTTCCTGTATTGCCACAAAAATTAGCCGCAGTAGCTTCGCAGATCTGCAGTCTCAAATAGAACATGAAAAAGCTCAAAAAAACAAAAAAATTTACTTTTCATTAAAAGCTGAGATGTTCTATTTTGATTAAGAATCTGTATTACTTATTGCTGCTTCTATAAGCTGCTCTTACATAACCTTCAATTAGATTGATATACACTTACTTGACTTTACCTCTCTGAATTAAAGTAAAGTCAGAGTGAGGAAGTCATTTTAAGTTCCTCACTCAGAGTGAGGAAGTCATTTTGAGTGAAGTAGGTCACGTGTGAACAAAAACTTCATCACGCGAAAGAACAAAACATAGCAGGACAAGTCCTGACGTACAATTCAAAGAATTTTCATTGACTAAACAGAAACGAAAACTAGACCAAGAACGGACTAAGAATGGATTGGGAAAACCATTTAGAAAAAATCCGATCCAAAAAATCGAAAAAACAGAAAAAATCAAAGCGAAATTGCCGCATGTGAACAAAAAAACCACTAGCGAGAAAGCGAATTTTTTTGTTCAAACACCGTTTTCTCACTCTACTTTAAATTTAGAGCGAAGAAATTTCACGCCGCAAAACCACTCGCTTTTTCGCTCCACTTCCTGTTTCGGCGTGACCAAAATCAATACTCCAATTTGACTTCAAAAATCATGAAAATGTGTGAACAGATCTTCAAAAAAAGACAGCGCCCCAATACAATTCAAATTCTTTGAATTGTAAAAAAAGAAAAAAACTCGCTCCACTAAGAGTGAAAAAAGACGTCACACACGGAATTCAGTTGGAATTGCACGAACGGATAAACAAAACAGATTTGAAGAGGTTGTGACGTTATATGGTCGTAAAGAAATCTTGACGACTTAAGAAACCAAGAGAAGGTCAAAATTAGCTTCAGTTATCGCTTTGCGGTCATTAAAAAAAAGAATAGACAAATTGATCTAACTCTTTGTTTCTTTTTTCAGTGTCAAAAAGTGTTCTAATTTGCAGTTTCAATTAAATTCTAAAACTATACTTAATTCAGCTTCTAAACTGAAAGCTTATAAGCTCAAAACCAATGTCAGCTAGCAAACACTCTAATGAACTTCGATACAGAAAGTTAGAAATGACCTTGCACGCTCAAATGCCGTTACGGAGAGGAAGAAGTTGACGTGAAAACTTCGTGTAAACAAATGAGACGACAAAACAAAAAGAATTGCAATTACAATTCTAAATATTTTATTAAAATCCCGACAACTAAATCCTGAAAGGCCTATGAATGGCACTTGAAAAACAATTGCTAAAAATTGCCCACAAAAAGTGAAATTACTGTGAAAAAACCGAAAAATTGCTCAAAACCGTTTTTCATTCTACTTAAAATTAGTGGAAAAATGCACGCCGTTAATTTCCTATTTATCACTCTACTACCTGCTATGTCGTGATAAGAAATCACCCCGCAAATTCTATTTCGAAAACCAAAATACTCGATTAGAGATTAAATTGCTGACGTTTCACAGATCACTTTTTGATTTCCAAAATATCCATTTTGAAACCATTTTGCTGAAATCTGGTAAAACTATCAATAACAATTTTGAAAATCCGTAATTCTTGAAAATTTTCAGGGAATCGGAAACAACCTGACAGGCGTGGTGAATTTTGCATTGTTCGTCCTGTTCACAAAGCAAACCCGAAAAACCTGTCGGTATGTGTTGCGTCAATACTGCGGAAGCCAGCCAAACCAAGATATCTTTGGGAAGAGCAAAACAGACACACTATTTTATACACTCGACTCCGACAGCTCAGTCAATGAAGACTCAACCATGCCCCCTGCCTACATGTCATTGTGTACTTCCTTCATATGCTGCCAGGTAAACTCCACAACAAACGTCAAAAACGCATGTTAGGAGCGTCAATACCGATGACAGTTTGTCATATTAGTGTCAGATTACAACATACTTAAGGTAGCTTTCGAAGTACGACTCAAGATTTTCGATTTTTTAAAATTTTGGTATGAGAGGAAAATTCTTTCATTATTAATGAACAACATGGAGCAATTGCTTGGAGTCATTTTTAGTACGTATTTCTTCAACATAAGAAACAGCTAAAATTTCAGAACCATCAATTTCACATTTATAATCAAAATGTCAGAACCTAAAATTTATTATGTTAATCAACCTTTGTAATAGGTGCAAACCGTTGCGTGCCGCTTCAATCAAACTGAATTTCAGTCCATCTCGAGTATGACATCAAAGTCAACGTAGAATTTAGAAGATAATGACGAAAACTGTTTTCCCTTTTCTTCTGAATGATAATTTGTTTATATGACGTTTATGTATGCCAAGTATCTCTCGCTGGTAACATCTGTTAAGAATTCACTTGAGTTAACTTTCGATTAACTGGAGAAGCACCCAAGTTAGAGTTGAAACGTAATTTGTTCTGTCTTTTTGTTTTGCACACACACTTTCTTCACATTCAGAGCATATTGCAAAAAAAAAATTAATCACGCAAACCAACGCTTAACGAACTACAAGACAAGATTTTGTCTTCAGATTTCAGATTTTTTTTAAAAAAAAGAGCATTCTTTTTACTTATTCCGCATCTAGAAATTTTTTTCCCGCATATCAAGAATATATCAATGATTTAATTTATTGATTACCTCAGAGCTTAGATCAGCAAATCAAAAGAATCAGGACAAACAAATGAGCAAGTGTTGAAAACCCGATTTTATTTTGTGTGGTTTTCAAAATGATTAGTTCACGAGAGAAATCCGGTGTAATTTTACTCAAATACCCCTCTAAGCTACCTGGGAGACATGACTAAGTTTTGCTTAGTATTGGAGAACTTTCTGAACAAGTATTGTCTGATTTAACCCTATTTTTGTAAACATAGCAGGTAGATTGACAGAAAATAGCTGCACTATCTTCGTAGATCTGCAGTCTGAAAAAGATTGTAAAAGAAACAGACCAAAAAATGCTCAGTTGTTATATTTTGAATTAGAATCCGTTCAACTTATTGCTGCTTATATTAGTTGCCCTCAAAAACCCTTCAATTGGAGTGACACGCACCCATTTGACCTTATCTCAATGAATAGAAGTAAAGAACAATCAATTGAAAACAATAAAGAAAGAGTGAGTAAGTCACGTATGACAAAAAAATTAATCACTCGAATGAACAAAAAAACTTTAGTCTAAGAGTGAAAAATGGCGTTACGGACGGAATTCAGCTGAAATTGCATGAGCAAATGAATAAAAAGCAGATTTTAATGTGATGTCATATGGTCGTAACAAAAATCTGAAGGACGAAATAAAAAACCAAGAGAAGGCCAATAATAGCCTTAGCTATCGCTTTGTAGCTATTACTAATGATCAGTAGTTTTTGAAATAATGATTAATAATGTTTGTAACAATGATACAAATAAAGGACATAGGTGAAAAGATGACTCTGTAACCTTTAACTTGAAGGCATTTCATCACCAATTGGAGTTTATATAATTGTTTATTTAAGATTTCAGAGAACCAAAAAATTAGGAAGATGTCAAGATTTGTGTGAGAACAAGAATGTTTTTTTTTGTATGCTGTTTTCTATCATATGCTGTATTCTAGCATATCATGCGTCGCATGAGAGGTAATCAAGCAAGGTTTTAATCAAATCAGTTTGAACAAAATAAACAGAATAAATCAAAGAAGTTCACTCGGAAGATTCAGAGATAAGACATTTTTGTACCAACCCATTTTAGTGGGGGAGAGAAAATATATGCCCAAATGCATTTTTTTTCTTACGTCAATTTTTGCCTATCGAAATATTCACTGTGCAGGTTTGTGAGTTGTATCAGTAGACCGCCAAACAAGCACAGACCATGTATTAATTTTTTAAACTTTGTTTTTCTTCCACGGAGTTGAAGTTAAAACCTTTGCGAACATCTGACTGAATTTCGCTGCTTTTGTTCACATTTTCCATACTTTTACGCAATTATGTTGCCAATTTTGCTAGAAACTATATATAAAACTGCTAACAATAGTTTTGTTAGTTTTATCACCAAAGATGGAAGTGTTGCTGAACTGTTCGATCCAATTTGGCCAAAGATTTTCCCTCAAAAATGGCCCCAAATACGCTTCTTTATTACACTTTGTTTAGATTTGCCGGATTGACAGGCATAAAAACGCTGACAAAATCTTTGTTTACACCAGATAGAGCAAGTTTAGCAGGAGCTTTCTTTTAGAATGCTCTCGAATTGAACTTCTGCCAGTTGTTCGCCAATTTAACTCCAAATCTATCCAAAATGCAGCATAAATTTTTCGATATATTAACACTTTCTTTTGTCAAATTATCATCATCCATAAAATTTGGATATGGGTCGTCCTTTTTGTCGTCCTAATGGGTTTACAGCAGTAGTAGGGCTGGTTTTGGTCTAATCATTTTTTTGTTTACAGTCCAAAAATAGTTCGGATTGACATCCGTCGCTTTCATTGAAAATAATTTTGCATTTTTTGCTTTTCCTTATGTAAGTTAAAGAACAGCACATTTTATATGAAGACAAACCAATGAGAATTTCAATCTGCTTTCTAAGCAGTTTCAAGGAAACCTATCTAATTTTTTCAGTCGAAAGCTCAAAGTCGTTTTGACTTTATTCTTGTTCAAAACAAAGAAAGGACTATTCAGCTTTGCCACGTTTTTCTCTTTTTGTAGTCAAATTATAGCTTTAAGTCAGCAAAGACATAAGACATCGCACTTCTAGCGGAGTAAAATTTAATATTTACGGCGGTTTGATTAATTACTAAATAAACGTCCTCGATCGTACGAGTTTTTGCAAAAAATTGAGGTTCTCTTTGTTTTGTCCAATTATTGCATATCATTAATCACATTATTGGAATTTGAAAAGCCAGTACAACTGAATATATCAATTTCTTCAGTTGATGGAGTATGGTTTTAACGGCTTGGACACCATCTTATGGCAAAATTTATCGGTAAATTTTGTCGTTCTTTTGTAGTCGAATGAAAAATTGTGGATTCCAAGTATAAGAGGCTTCCTGTGGTTGAACAAAGGAACCTATTTACTGATTTCAGTTGATAATTAAAGGTTTTAACCACTTCGAAATCCAACCTATTTTTAAAAAAAATAGAACTATTTTTTAACTTTGTAATTTTCTGTTCATTTTTGTCTACTTGTTACATAGTCTCAATAATTATAGATCGCACATCAAAATATTGGTGTTGAAAAAGTAAATGATACTTATCTTACGTCTTCAGTGCAATGGTTTTTGTTTGAACGGTTTCGACACGGTACATTTAGCAAAACAAAAAATTTTGATTTTTGTCGGTATTTCTCTTTTTTGTCGACGTATTAATTATTCTAAATAATAAAACATCCAAATGGGTGTTCTTGGGGAAATCAATCAACCTCAATGCTAATATCAGTAGATGGTTTAAGTTTATATGACTACAAAATATTTTCCAAAAATACAAATGCATTTTTAACTTTCTCTTTTTGTCTTTTTTGTCTACTTCTCTTTTTGTCTTTTTTGTCTACTTCTAACTTACTCGCATTACTCAGAAGACAAATATGACATTATTGGAGTTCAAAAAAGACGCAATTGATTACATGTTTTTAACTAAATAGATTATTGTTGTGACCGCTCCGACACCGTGTTCTCTCACAATTTGATTGAATTTTCGTTCTTCGTTTATATTTGTCGTTTGTTTTTGTAGACATACAATCTCTGGTTAGTGACAGGTCTCAATGTCTTCACAAGGAAGTATGAATGATAAGAATGAACATGAACTCAAAGATTTCAGTTGATTTTGTTTTCAGAAAAAATAACATCGCTGGCAGATTGCAGGAAAATAGCCGCCGTTGACGTACTTGATGCACATCGGGATTGAAACAGAAAAAGAAAGAAAATTTAACGAATTTTTTTCTGTTTTCAAGTGTTAAAAAGTGTTCCAATAGCGCGTGCAGTTTCAGTTAGATTCTAAAACTATACTTAATTCGGGCTTCTAAACTGAATGCTAATAAGCTGAATACAATGTCAGCTATCAAACACTCTAATGAACTTTGATAACCTAATGCACTATGACTTAATGACCGGGCTTTATCGGTTTATCCAGTCTCTTTTGATTTTGCTCTTTTGACATTGACCATATTCACCACACTGCGTAATTCAAGGCTTGAAAGAATTTAAAATCCATTCGGTTGAAACAGTGAGCGAAGTAAGTCAGAAGTCATACGTGAAAATCGTGACTGGTTTAAAACAAAAAAAAACGTCATCAAAAGGTAAAGCCAATTAAAAAAGAGCGCCTAAATAATAGCCGTTCATCGGCTATTAATAAGGTGTATTTTTAACTTAGCCGTTCTGTTATTTTTTGTCTAATTGTTAACGAGTCTCATTAAGGACTGGCCTCATGTTTTATCCGGTGAAGCACAAAATAATTTATTCAGTTTAAGTTTTTTGACGCTATTTTAATGTTATTTGATTTTTTTGTTTGTCTTGTATCGTAGTCTTAATAAAGGCAGTTCTCATCGGCTCAAAAATGTGAATCAACGGGTTTGGAAGATTATGCGCAAAATGCACATTACCGAGCTTCCTCGTTTTACTTTAAAATGGACTAGTTCGATACAGTAGTCAACTTTAAATTTCTATTTAACGACCTCAAAATCAAAACTGAAAACCAAAATATTTCTCCGTAGGAATTTTCCAAAAACGCAACGCAACCCACTTATTACTCTGATATCCGTCGAACAAAAATGTCCACGAAATCCTCATGAAAAAGTACTAAAGAGTGCAAAAACTTTTTGAAAAAGTTCCGTTCCCATTGTGTTTTCTTTTTGTCAAATTAGAAATGTTTCCTTTTTCAGAAGCTAATGGTCTATCCTGCTCAAACACCACCACACCAGCTGAGGGGTTAAAAAAACTTTACAAGCCCGAGTTCAATTTTTTTCAAAATGAGATGATAGCATATATCAACTCATGATTTGTAACGTAGCTAAGTAACGTAGGCCAATATTCAAATTTTTTCTTGGAAATGAATTCTACAATGAATCCGCTTGCTAGTGATACCGCTTTCATGTTTCTAATGCGTTAAAAAGAGTGATTTTTATTGGAAAAACTCACACAGTATTAACCAATTTTGGATAGAATCTGGTCCTCCTCCTCCCCCCCCCCAGCTTAGTGAGCATATAACTTTACACCCCCAGCATTACGTGCTATAATTTACATAGTAGCATGCTACGTAACAATACATAAATTGCAATTGGGAGCATAAAAACACCAGGGGAAACAATATATCCCGATTTTTAATGGATTTCCTTGAAGGCAATCCTGAATTTACTTCGAATTTTCCAGCGTCACTTCACTTTAAGTATGCTGTTTGGTTCAGTTTCATTCACGCAAACTTTGTTTTCAGAGACCAGCCTATGGAGCAAGCATGAGAAGACGAAAAATATCCGAGAGAAGAACCTGGACAAATAAAATGCCTTTTGTGCCGCTTAGATGAAATATTCAGCATTCATTTCTCACGGATTGCGAAAATTCCTAAAGATAAATTTCATAAAGTATAATCATAAATGTCAACAAATTTGTAACTTGCAACAAGCAACTTAAATTCTATGATTTGATACTCTATATTTGCTTTCGAATTCGAAATTCTTACCATATTCTTTTTCCTGCGAAAAATATTTTTGAATCACTTTCCAGAAGGAAAATGTTTATTCTCATTTTGCTCCCTTTACTATTATAGCACAACCGAAAACACTGCTTCAACATGACTTTTCATAACATTTAAAACGAAGATCTTAGGAAAAAGGTTGGTCGTCAATATAATCCAAACTTTCGATTGTACAAACTAAACTCATATTAATAAAAGCCTTGCCATTGCGGTTTTTAACAAAGCGGAATTGTAGCTAATATTAACTTAATTGGGCAAAATATTTAAAATTGATCGAAACTTTCAAACCTACAGAACTCCTATTTGAGAAATTCTTTTCAATTTACAATTCATCGCTCGAGGTCCTTTTTATTGATTACACTCGCGTATTTCAAAATGCACTCAAATATATCGATCCCCCCCCACTAAGTAGGGTCGGAACAAAAAATCATTCGGAGTTTGTCAATCTGTTCAACTCAGTGTTTCTCTTTTTCAATCGTGAATGAAAACAAGGAGGCTCGATTCAGATTCAAAAAATTACAACCTGTTTTGCTCAAGCTATGAGCATATAGACATTGATCGCCTCAAAATCAAATCAAGATCAGATTTAAAACTTTTTCAACAATTTGTCGAAGCAAATCGCCTTTTTGGAATTCTTGAAATCGGGCAACAATATTTGGGGCAGACCTTCAAATTGAGCTCTGCCTAGAATCAATATTTGGTTCTCTTGTTTTCGGAAGATTTCACAAAAAATCTAAACTGGAGACAAATAAAAATGTTGTACTTTATTTCAATAGTGCTTCCAGTTCGCTACATTGGCTTTCTCTGCTTGTCTCAATTTTGTCTTTGCTTAAACATTAATGATTGCTTTTTTAAACCGGAATTACGTTCAGATCTATTTCATTACTGAAGCAAACAAGGCGACTCGGTAATGTGCAATCGCACATAAGGTTCCGACCCCGGTAATCCACAATTTTGGCATAAGTGTCTACAAAATGAGGATCAGATAGAAAACCCCAAGCATTTTTTAAAAAAATTGCTGTATGAACAAAAAGATAGCCTCCGAATCAAATAACTCACTGGAGTAAAAAAGACGCATTAGATTGATCATACCTGCCAACATTAAGCAAGCGAGTCAAGACCAACAGCAAAATCAAACAACAACAACAAGCATCAATTACATTCAAATTTTATGTCCATTTTAAAAAACAAAACTTAATAACCAACTCAAAATAGCGTCAGATAAAACTGAAAATAAACTAAATAACTTGTAATTCACTAGAAAAGATATGGGACCAGTCCATAAAAAAGCTCGGTAGCAATTAGACAAATAACAAAGACAGTAAAGTAAAAAAAATCTCATAATTTTTTAAAACAAATAAGATCAAAGTAATGAAAACCGTTAAAAATCAACTGGAATATCCCAAAATTTAACAATTACATATCTTTCTATAGAATTAAGACCTGTCATTAATCATTTTTATGAGGTTACAGAAAGAACAAATAGACAACAAAAATTCAATTGAAACTTTCCAGAAAATGCTGTCGAAGCCGTAAAGCCATATTTAGCCCCTCAAAATATGCTCGATTGCCAAAGTTATTTCCAAAGTCATGAAAGCCATTAATTACAAAATAAAATTAATAACAGCTTCGTTTATTCGACCAAAAAGCCCTTGAGAACTGCCATTATCCAGAATATGTCTTACGTCTACAAAAAGAACGTCACATATGACAAAAATCAAATCTTAATTAAATCTATTTTTTTTGTGGAAAACCCGCTTCGAAGCCAGTAGTCATAACAAATTCTTTAAAAACATTAGATTTTGCAATACCAATCCGTTGTGACGCCTTCACTTGACACCAATAAAGACATACATGACCTGTAATTAACGAAATTAGGTAACAAATAGACAATTAAAAAAACAAAACAAAATTGCGAAGTTAAAGTGTATTTTTTTAATTCAATGTTTTCAAAGTTATGAAAGCAACCAGCTATCTACTAATATCAGGATGTCGCCTCATCTATTCTTCTAAAAAAGCCAACGTAACCTCTCATTATAACAGAAATCTCAAACGACCACAAGACAAAGTAAAAATAACACTAAGAAAAAATTTAAAAAATTCAGTTAAATTCTGCGAGAAAGGGTGTCCAAGCCGTTAAAACCATAATCTATATCTTAATGTTCAATATTAATGTTCAATTTTGCCTTATTTTGAACTGTGATGTGATATGTGAATTGTCAATAATGTGATAATGTGACAAAACAAGAAAACGTGAAAAATGGGCAGATGCCTAAAAAAAATGTGAATTCTAGTAGTATCAAAGCCACAAAACCATAACTTAAGGTATAAACCGCATTAAAGATCAAATTTTGATACAGTAGGAAGCATTCTTTCGTTGCTGACAGTGAACTACACGTTGACCAACAAATGAAAAAATAGGCAAAGTTCAATAAGCCATTATTTATTTCATTAAAAATCAAATATTTTTAAAAGCCAGAACGACCATAAGTTTTCAAATGAAAACCAATATACATTATCTTGAAGCTGCTTACGGAGCCAATTGGACCTATCACTGGTGAGCTTTGACTTGAAATGTTTTATAAAAAATTGAAATTAAAAACAGATTTTTAAAAAAGACCGACTGATTACAATCCGAATTATTCCGGATTCTAAGAGTCCAAGATTCGTCCGCAAATAGCCCAGCAAATGCTATTCGTCTATTAGGAACACATAATTTTTTCGAATATGACAGATACAGATAAATTATTAAAAGTCGAAAACAAATGATGCGCTTTTGATAATTTACGAGTGAAGTTAGCAAAAAACAGAAAAGTTTTACTTACAGAGCACTCTCAATGAAGTTAAAGTAGGAATAGCCGCCACTTGAGTCTAAAAATAGTGTTTATGGTTTTTGGGTGTGTACTTCCGGCAAAATCAAAGTGGACTAAAGCTAAATTCGTGTTATTTTTAAAGAGAAAGGCCGAATTTTTAAACAATTAGCCAAAATTTTTGCCAAAAATATTAAATAAAATAGTCAGCAATTCTTTTTGTCTTTGAAAAAAATCAAACATAGCCGGCATATTGCCAGAAAAAGCCGCCGTTGACGCCCTAAACGCACAATACGCACAACACTTTTTACCTAAGTTGCAAAAAAAAACGTTCAAATTCAGAGTGCAGTTTCAAGTACATTCTAAACCTATATTTACTTTAGCTTCTAAATAGAAGAGTATAAAGCTTAATACTAATATCAGCTGGCAATCGCGCTAACAAACTTTGATAACCCAATGCACTATGACTTAATGACCGGGCTTTATCGGTTTAACCCGTTTCTTTTGATTTTGCTCTTTTACATTGAGCGTTTTCACTACACTGCGTAATTCAAAGCGTGCAAGAATTTAGAATCCATTCAGTTGAAACACTGAGTGAGGCAAGTCATAAGTCAAAAGTGGAAACGAAAAACGTGATCAAAATGTAAAGCGAATTAAAAACGTACCCGGCATATTGCCGGAAAATAGCCGCCGTTGATTCCCATAACTCTATTGGGATTGAAAGAAAAGTAAAAATCAACAAAAATTGGCAACTAATATGTCTCAAGAGGGAGTGGAGGTCAAAATTTGTCTTCAGTTTTAAGATTAGAACTGTTTACTACAAAGCCAGTCTGGTACAGTAACTCTACTAACAACAGACTAATTGTTCAAATACCGCGTTTGCTTAGTTTCGATTGAAAGAGCCTAAGTATGGGTGAGAGAGTAATTGACTCAGCTCCTTAGACATAAAATGTAGAAGAGAAGTTCATTGAAGTTGAAACATACCCGGCAGATTGCGGGAAAATAGCCGCCGTTGATTACCATAACTCTATTGGGATTGAAAAAGAAAATATCAACAAAAATTGATTTTTGTACAAAAACATTTTTAAGTGCCATTTATTTTGATGTAATTTCGTAGTTGAACATACTCCTGTCTCTCAGTGAGAGGCTACAGGGTCTAGTATGATTACCAATAAGAATTATAGATAGTAACTAAAACTTATGAAAACAAAGTTCAAGTACCGGGCATCTAAAAATGGGCTTTATGGGTTCATCCCGTTTCTATTTCTGACTTTGATTTTTTTTATACTGACTCTCTTCATTTTGAATTGCTTTGCTGAGCAGCTGCTGTTTAGAAGGACTTTGAGCAGGATGACAGAAGAGTGAAACTAGCCTACAGAAGTCAAAAAGATTTCACGCAAAATGACGAAAAAGCGCCAAAATGGGTAAAGCGAAAAAAAATTCGACGAAGTAAAAAAATAGTAGCGCTATAATAGCCGGCTGAGAAGATGAGGGCGGCTATTAAAAACATAGCAGGACAAGTCTTGACGCACAATTCAATGAGTTTTTATTGACTAAACGAAAACGAGACCTAGAACGGACAACAAATGAATTGGGCAAACCATATCCAAAAAAAAAATCAAAAATTTTCTAAAAAACAGAAAATCAATGTCATAATGCCGCATATAGACAAAATAAATCCACTAGCGAGAAATTTGGTTCAAAGAAAAAACTGGGCCTAGAAGGGACTGGGAAAACCACTTAGAAAAAACGCCGATAAAAAAATCGAAAAAAGTAAAAATCAAAGTGAAATTACCGCATGTCAACAAAAAAAACACTAGAGAAAGCAATCTTTTGTACAAACACGTTTTCTCACTCTACTTTAAAATTAGAGTGAAAAATTTGACACCGCAAAACCACTCGCTTTTCGCTCCACTTCCTGTTTCGGCGTGACCAAAATCACTACTCCAATTTGACTTCAAAAATCATGAAATTGTGTGAACAGATCTTTAAAAAAAGACAACGCCCCAATACAATTCAAATTCTTTGAATCGCAAAAAACGAGAGCACCTAAATAATAGCCGTTTGAGAGGCTGACGTGGCGGCTAATAACAACACCATTCGTAAATTACCATTACCAAAATTGACGAAATTTTAGGCAAATATTCCATAAAAATGTGAACAAAAATAACGCAAATCGGTCTAGTAATCACAAAAATTTAAACATCGATAACTCGCTCTGGAATACGAAGTTCAAATAAATCTTTTCAATTCCATATTCTAGGCTGGACGGGCTTTTTAATGATACCACTCACAACTCTCAACGATGAATATATCGATCGGTCAAAATTGACTGAACAAAAAAACCCATTTGAGTATATAGTTATGCCCTCCTCAAGAGGGTCGGAACAAAAAGCAAAAAATAAACGGCCAAAATCAGCTCTTATGTCCAATTCTATCATTAAAAGAGACTCGAAACAATATTAATCCACTATCTCAATTAGACCGACTTTTAAAGTTTCAAGAGTAATACTCATCGTTGGTATCTCTTCCTTTCATGTATCTTGATGCTGCATTTTCTCATCGCAAAGTCACTCAAGTACTCTTTAACACTTGGGAATGTTAACATCGGGGCTCCAGCATTAATATGTAGCCGTTGTTTTTATGAAGAAAGTAACACAAGAGAAAATCAGACGTTTGACCATTTTGAATATTTTCATGATTACATGGCACTTTTCATCAGGCTTTTTGTTTGTCTTTCATTTATTATTTTATTATCTTTCAATTTAGCAACGTACGTCAACAGTTTGTATTTTAATTGACGCTTCTTAAGGTTTTTACTAGAAAAAGATCTAGAACAATCCTTATTCGACTCAGGCGCGTTCTCCAATTGATTAAATTAGAAACGACGAACCTTGGAACTGTTAGGACAACGAACCTATTTACTCTTCAAATATGTTATTTTTTACGAAAATTTTGCACCTCTGAGTCATCTGGATTGTCAATTCTGGCAAGTTCAGTACCAAAACCACAATGAAATGAGGTCACCAGAGAACGCGAGTGATTTTGACAATGCTTACAGGAAAAAGTATTGAATTAATTTCTCAACATGATATGACTGTTTTGTTATTGTTATTTTTTGGTTTTGCAGCATGTTACGAATGTTGGTTTTCCAGCATGCAAAAAGGAATTACACTTTACCAATTCAAAATTATTTATTATCTTTCATTACTTACGTACCATGTGCTGCTTTCAGAGCTAGAACACATGCGCATAATAAAGACACTGACCACGCGCATAGTTTTGTAACTTATTGAGAACAGCTCTGAATTAAATCCATACCAGCGAACCACTATACCAACGAGTTCTATCGGTCACATGACACATGAAAGCCGTTCAATTCGAACATACGTATCTCGGAGCAATATTAGAGGTCGATTAACAAAGCCGATTAAGACGAATTCGTTTTAATCTTAAGGCAATAAACATCTCTTGTCATTTCGAACTACACTGATATTTTAAACCAAGAGATAGCAAATTTCAACTTTAAAGTTGAAATTATACAAATAGTTTGAACATAATTGTACTAAATACCTTTAACACTCATTTGGTTACCCAAATTCTTAATTTCAGCAAGGATGACGTTTTTGCACAAATTTTTATAGCCACAGATTTTCAAAACTAAAATCACATTTTTTTAAATTTTATTATTAAAAATCTTTGTTCAACGAATTTTAAGAAGAGATTCAAATTATCCTGCTTTCATTTCTTCAATTAGTCGGCTTAGGAATTCTGCTAGGAGCACCAATTTATCTCGTTTTACGAAGGAAATAGAACACAAAAGAGCGTGTTGCCTCTGTAGTTGAAGAGGAATGAACAAAAGCAGCACAATCACGTGAACAGAAAGAATTGTTAATGTTTTCACGTGACTGAATAAATTGGTATTTTTGAACTGGAGGTTATTTGAGTGCAGTATCAGAGCACGTGCTGACAGAAACTAAGCCATGTTGTTTTTAGAGAAAGGCGAGACTTGACAGCTCTAGCGGTCTTTCTATTAAAGCAAGAATTTTATCTTAATATGCGCACAGTTTACTAAACTAACTATTTATTATCATTATACTTATATTAAGTAATTAAACCTTACTTCACAGTTTACGCCAATTAAAAAAAGCTCATGTTAACTTTTTTACTGTCATACAATCAATTCTAGAGTCGGTTATTTGATTTTTGTAACATTTTTAATAATAAAATGCTAATCGCGTTCACGGCTTGCAAAAGCCACGAATTCTACTCAATTTTCAATCAAAAATGCTTCCATGTAAAACAATAATTTTTAACTAAATGTAATTCAAGCAAAAACAAAAGTTCAAAAACAAAATCAAAATATGTTCACTTATTATGTTCACAAATCAAAATATGCTCACAAAAAATCAAAATGTTCACTTTTCAAAGTTGCATTGACAAAAGGTTCGGCAGCGAACAAAGTTAAGAGATTGTGGATTGCGGACGAAAGAGAGCAAGAAACATTAACATTGGAGACCATCACCCATTCTCTACGAATTAAGTGAACAAAATTCGTAACAGAGGAATGAGGACTCACATTAATGAACAACTCTGAGCAAATTGAGCACTGCAACTCGCTCTCTAACATGTCCATAGTCTCTTTCAACTTCCTCTTCTCGCCCTCTAGCGAAGTGTCCTTAGCTTGCAGCTCATTCGTCAGCGACTCCTCGCGCGCCTCTAAAGTCTCCAACTCGGATTTGAGTCGGGTCTCGACCTCAGACAGTCGTCTGTCGTACTCCACGCTGAGCTCCTCCTTCACCTTCAATCGTATCTGCTCCAATTCTTCTCGCTAAAGCACAAACACTTATTCAGAGATCACACATTTTCGATAATGATAGTTGGCTCGTTGCGAAAGCCTTCGGTAGTTTAGTCCTGATACAACTTAAAGCTGGTTCGCGCTTTTAGTACGCGAACAATCTCTGGCCGACAATTAATGACATCAATGAACTAAAATATAACTTCAAACATTAGGAATTAAGATAAATAGAGTAAAAATTCCAGCTAGAGTTTTCTAGCTGGTAAAAATTCCTTGTACACGAACCATCAGTAGGAGTCGTAGAAAGGAGCGAAATTTTGTCACAAAATTCACACAAATGCGGTTTTGTCTTAGGAGACAAAATTTACTTTGCGTGATTTAATTCCGCGTTTCTTTTAAATGGATTTTTAGCAGAGAACTTTTTGTGAAGACTCATCGGCGACCATGCGGATAATTTTTCAATTGAAGTATTCCATTTTCACATAGTACAGAGACATTAAACATCAATTTCTTTCGAACAGAAGTCTTTCAGAACTTTTGATCATCGATGCTTCATAGAGAATAGAACAAATCAGATATATAACTGCAGTCAATTCATAACCTGAGATAAAAAATTAAATATTATCATTTTGCTTTCGAAAATTGTTCAATCGAAAAAACTCGTTTGTTGTTGCATAAACTAGACGCAATCACAATTTTGCCGTATAGTAACCGGTCAATCTCTAGAAATTTTACAAAATATTAATCCAGTAAACGCAAAAAAGCTACTATCGATTTGTCGATATGCAGTGGAATGACATTATTTAACCGCTTAGACTTTCATTCTCCTATCAAGAAGCCGATGGGGCCAATTAAGTTAAAACTTCAAGCCTTCGAGTTTATATTGTCAAAAACACTCCAAAACGGTAAATTAGTTATAAAAATGAAGTAAGTGAATGGCATGGCGTACTCACTTCATTGATGCGACCCCTCTTGAGCCGGGGGAGAAACTATATACACATGGGTTTTTTTTGTACAGACAATTTTGGCCGATCGATATATTTATCGTAGAGAGTTGAGACTGGTATCATTAGAAAGCTTGTCCAGCGTAGAATACGGAATTAGAAAGATTTTTTTATTTTCGTTTTCTACAGGGAGTTATCGAGGTTAAAACTTTTGAGAAAATAGAGTGAATTCCGTTGTTTTTATTCACATTTTTCGGAATTTTTCATTGAAATTTTGCCAATTTTGCTAAAATTTGTTGAAAATTATTCAAGAGTGTTGCTGATTTTATTTTAAAAGACAAAAAAAATCGTCGGCTATTTTTATTTTTTTTTGTCAAAAATTCTGGCTAAATATTTCACAAAATTCAAACTTTTTCATCAAAAACAGCTCGAAATTTTTTTTCGTTTACTTTGATTAATTTTACACGAAGTGCACACCCAAACAATAATAACACAAAAATTGTAGACTCACAAGGGGGTTATTTCTTCTTCAACTTTCGTTGCGAGTGCTCTGTATTTAAAACTTTGTCGTTTTTTGCTAATTTTATTCGTTGATTATCAAAAAGGCAGCAATTATTTTTAATTTTTTACCTAAGAAAATATCTATATCTATAACAGTAGAAAAATTAAGTGTTCATAAAGGACAAAAAACATTAGCAGAGCTAGTTTTGGACCAATCTTGGACTGTTACAATCCAAAAATAATTCGAATTGTAATCAGTCGGTCTTTTTTATTTAAAAAAATTTCGATCTTTTTCATATTAATTAAATAACAGAACATTTCAAATAAATACAGTAAAAAATCCAGCTGGAGTTTTCTATCTGGTAAAAATTTTTTGTACACGAACCATCAGCAGGAGTCGTAGAATGGAGCGAAAATTTGTCACAAAATTAACACAAATGCGGTTTTGTCTTAGGAGACAAATATTACTTTGCGTGATTTAATTCCGCGTTTCTTATAAATGGATTTTTAGCTGAGAACTTTTTGTCAAGATTCATCGGTGACCACACGGATAATTTTTCAGTTTAAGTATTACATTTTCACATAGTACAGAGACATTAACATCAATTTCTTTCTAATAGAAGCCCTAACTAATGATGTCTTTCAGAACTTTTGATCATCGATGCTTCATAGAGAATAGAACAAATCAGATATAACTGCAGTGAATTCATAACCTGCAGAGAAAAAATTAAATATCATCTTGCTTTCTAAAATTGTTCAATAAAAAAAACTGGTTTGTTGTTGCATAAACTAGACGCAATCACAATTTTGCCTGATAGTAACACGTCAATCTCTAGAAATTTTACAAAATATTAATCCAGTAAACGCAAAAAAAGCTGCCATCGAATTGTCGATATGCAGTGGAATTTAAGCGCTTAAACTTTCATTCCCCTATCAAGAAGCCGATGAGGCAAATTATGTTAAAACGTCAAGCCTTCGAGTTTCATATTGTCAAAAACCATTCCAAAACGGTAAATTAGTTATAAAAATGAAGTTATTGAATGGCATGACAAACTAACTTCATTGTTGCGACCCCTCTTGAGCGGGGGGAGAAATCAGATACAAATTGGCTTTTCTTCAGACAATTTTTGCTGATCGATATATTCATTGTAGAGAGTTCATCATTAGACAGCTTGTCCAGCGTAGAATATCGAATTGAAAAGATTTTATATTTTTGTTTTTTACGGAGTTATCGAGGTTTAAACTTTTGGGAAAATAGAGAGAATTCCGTTGACTTTATTCACATGTTTCTTAATTTTGACTAAAACTTCGCCAGTTTGGCTTAAATTTGTTGAAATTTCTCCAGAGAGTGTTGTTGATTTTATTTTTAAAGATAAAATTTGTCTATTTTTTAGTTTTTTTGTCAAACATTCCGGCAAAATTTCACATAGTACAGGGGCATTGAACATCAATTTCTTTCGAACAGAAGCTCTAAAGAATGATATCCTTCAGAACTTTTGATCATCGATGCTTCATAGAGAATAGAACAAATCAGATGTAACTGCAGTGAATTCATAACCTGCAGAGAAAAAATTAAATATGATTTTGCTTTCGAAAATTGTTCAATAAAAAAACTGGTTTGTTGTTGCATGAGCTAGACGCAACCACAATTTTGCCTGATAGTAACACGTCAGTCTCTAGAAATTTTACAAAATATTAATCCAGTAAACGCGAAAAAAGCTGCCATCGAAATGTCGATATGCAGTGGAATTTAAGCGCTTAAACTTTCATTCCCCTATCAAGAAGCCGATGAGGCAAATTAAGTTAAAAAGTCAAGCCTTCGAGTTTATATTGTCAAAAACACTCCAAAACGGTAAATTAGTTATAAAAATGTTGTAAGTGAATGGCATGGCGTACTCACTTTTTTGATGCGACCCCTCTTGAGCGGGGGGATGAACTATATACACATGGGTTTTTTGTACAGACAATTTTGGCCGATCGATATATTTATCGTAGAGAGTAGAGACTGGTATCATTAGAAAGCTTGTCCAGCGTAGAGCACGGAATTAGAAAATTTTTTTTATTTTCGTTTTCTACAGGGAGTTATCGAGGTTTAAACTTTTGAGAAAATAGAGTGAATTCCGTTGTTTTTATTCACATTTTTCGGAATTTTTCACTAAAATTTCGCAAATTTTGCTAAAATTTGTTGAAAATTATTCAAGAGTGTTGCTGATTTTATTTTTGCTGATACAAGACAAAAAAAATTGTCTGCTATTTTTATTTGGATTTTTTGTCAAAAATTCTGGCTAATTATTTCACAAAATTCAAACTTTTTCATCAAAAAAAGCTAGAAAAAAGTTTTTTTTTTCGTTTAATTTGATTAAATCTGCACGAAGTGCACACCCAAACAACACTAACACAAAGTTTGTAGACTCACAAGGGGGTTAGTTCTATAATTTTCGTTGCGAGTGCTCTGTATTTAAAACGTTGCCGTTTTTTGCGAATTTTATTCGTTGATTATCAAAAAGGATGCAATTACTTTCGATTATTTACCTAAGAAAATATCTATATCTATAACACTAGAAAAATTAAGTGTTCTTAAAGGACGAATATCATTAGCAGAGCTAGTTTCGGACCAATCTTGGACTGCTACAATCCAAAAATAATTCGGATTATAATCGGTCGGTCTTTTTTATCAAAAAAATTTCGATATTTTTTATATTCATAAATATAACATTTCAAATCAAAACTCTCTAATGATAGGTCCAGTTGGCTTCCTAAGTAGCTCCAAATTAATCTAACTAGTTTATTGCTTGAAAACATGGTCGTTTTGACTTTGAAAAATATTTGATTTTTGAATAAAAAACGACTTATTGAACTTTGCCTTCATTTTTCTTTTAATTTGGTCAACTTGTAGCTTAGTTCCAGCAATGAAAGAATGCTTTTCCTTTCTACTGATTTCAAATTTAATCTTTATTGCGGTTTTACGCCTTAAGTTATGGTTCTCCGGCTCTGATACTACTAGATTTCACATTATTTTTAGGTATTTGCCCATTTTCATGTTTTCTAGATTTGTCACATTATCACGCAATTGACGGTTCACATATCACATTAATGGCGCTCAAAACAAGGCAAAATTGAACATTAAAATCCTTTAAGATATGATTATGGTTTTAACGGCTCGGAAACCCTTTCTAGAAGAATTTAACTGAAGTTTTTAAATTTTTTCAATTTTTTTTTACTTATTTTTAGTCGTTTGAGATTTCATTTATAATAAGAGGTTTCGTTGGCTTTTTTTTAGAAGAATAGATGAGCCGAAATCCTAATATTAGTAGATAGGTGCTGGCTTCGACACGGGTTTTTCACAAAAAAAGTAAATTATTTTTTCATATATGACGTTCTTTTTGTAGACGTAAGACATATTCTGAATAATTACAATTCTGAAAGGTTTCCTTTGGAAGAATAAACGAACCTAATAAATCATTTCATTTTGTAATAAATGGCTTTCATGTATTTTTTTCGAAAAACAAATTTTACTTAATTTTGCCTTTTTTTCTTTTTTGTCTACTTGTTACCTAGTCTCATTAATGAGAGGTCGCATACTTCACTGTCGGTGTTCGAAGAGGGCGCAATCAATCATATTTTGAGGGTCAAAGTATGGCTTTACGGCTTCGAAATTGTTTCTGGCAAGTTTAATTGATTTTTTGCTTGTTGTCAATTTGTTGTCCTTTTTAACCGCTTAAAAAATTGAATACCAATAGTTCTTAATTGCATTCAATAAAAAACATTGGTAATTGTAAACCAAAGGGATATTTAAGTTTATTTCTAATGGTTTTCAATATTTTGAAATTATTTTTTTTTAAATAAGCGAATTTTTCAACTTTACTGTTTTTGTTCTTTATTGTCTAAATGTTACTAAGCCTTATTATGAACTCGTCCCATATTTTTTCTGGTGAATTTTATGTCATGTTGTTTGATTTCACTTTTATCTGACGTTATTTTGACTTTTTTATAAGTTGTGGTTTTTAATTTGATGTAATTAATGTTTGTTGCTGTTTTTTTTTCCATTTTGCTGTTCGTCTTGACCCGCTATCTTAATATTGGCATATCTGATTAATCTAATGCATCATTTCTCACTCCACTGAGTTATTTGCTTTGGAGGCTATCTTTTCGTTCATGCACCCATTTTTTGAACAATACTCGAATTTTTGGGTTTTTCTACCTGTTCCTCATTTGGTAGATAATTATGCCAAAATTGTGGATGAGCGGGGTCGGAAACTTATGTGCGATCGCACTTTACCGAGCCTCCTTGTATATCATTAAAGAGGCAAACGCGACTTAAAATGTCAGCTTAAATGTGGCGCTCGAATATGCGACGTATTGCTGCGACCAGATATAACAGAACTGGTATGTTGCCAGAAAAAGCAGCGGTAAGTTTGACCTGCATTCTGAAAATAATAAGAGAACGAAGATACCATTAATCATCGCTGAGATGTTATTTTGAGCAACACTCTTATAAAAAACTTATTCATGCGTCTAATGACTACCTTCAAATAATCTCTTCGTGGTGATGAAAAGGATTACCAAGTGCAGCAGAACTAATAAATGAGTTCATCTTCATCAAATCAACAAAATTTCACAATTGACGCCTCCTATATTATTCAGCAATAAAAACTACAACTATAATAGTGGATTTAACAATTGGGCTGATTTAGCACGCAAGATAGTGTTAAAGTTGATCAATTTTTAATGACATTTGTGAGGTATATTCAGAATTTGATGCGTTTGTGGGAATTGAATTGAATTATTTTCCTTCAGAAAGATTGACCTATTATCGCACATAGTTTATATACTATGAATACTCATGGAAGACGGCTGCCCTTGAGTATTTTGCATCATAGCACGTGAAATTAATTTTTGACTTCAAAAGGAAAGAAATCCTTAATGGTCGTAACAAAAATTCTGACTACGGCACAAAAATCCTGATCTCTTTTTTTACATCATACACGTTTTTGTCTAAGATTATAATATATGCAATATCGAGCTATTATTGGCACAAGGGAAGGCCAATAATAGCTCGATATTGCATATATTATAGTCTAAGACAAACCGTTGTTTGATGTAAAAAAGAGATCAGGATAACCATTGTCATTGCATGCTATGATCAAGCCTCAGCGGCTCGTGAAAATAAAATATGATTCTATCACAACCGGACATAAACTGGTAACAATTCAAAACATTTTTTAAAATTTCCATGCTTCGGCAGGTTTTTCACGCACGTTTTATAAAGTTAGACAAACTGCCCTCAAGCGACTGACTGGAGCTGGATTTTATTTTAGACTGCATCAACCAGTGTAGCGGGGAATAAATTTTCCACTGATTTCAGTTTATGTTACCAGAGCTTATATAGGCTATTCGCTAAAGTAAAAAGGAAAATCTTATTAAACTGCCGCCACTTGAGTTCAACTGATTGAAATTGCTAATTAGAGCGCACTTTATGTCACGCGACAACTATGTAAACTAGGTAAACATTTCGAATAAAAAGAAACTCGGTTACAATAATTGCTTACTTTGTTCGCGAGCATTTAAAAACCGGTGCCTGTTATGCCACTCTTATACTTCATTGTAGATCTCTTCAGGCCCAAGCAAAACCATACAGCCCCAACTTAGACAATAAACATAACCGACTAACGTCGGGAGAATAGTGGTTGGCTTCGTCAGTCGCTAGCCACGGTTTAGAGAGACCAGTTTTAGCTTACTTGAAGGGTCGCGGTAAGCGTAGCGGGGTGTTCGCCGGGGAGGCTGATGGGGGGGCAACAGTGGGAGGGCGGTTTTTGGCTGCACGGTGCCATTACGGCATGGACGGTGCCATTACTTAACGACCAGTGAGCTGAAAGGCTCTATGAGAGCTTAATGCCTGCTGGGCGCTACCTGTCTATCTCGTTTTTGAGGACGAAAAGTCAAACGGGTCAGACCAAAAATCGGTCACGCAAAAAATTGCATTAAAAAGATCAACAGGACAAAAAATAATTGCTGCAAACTTCTTTTACGAGCAATTAAAAACAGAGAGCCCATAAAAGCTGTCAGATGTTGATTTTGAATATGCAATTGACACGTCTTAAGTATTAGATTTCATGGGTTGTCACGTCGAAATTCCGTTCATCCGTGACAGGTTTTAAGTTTACTTTTTAAAACCATTTCCTTTCGATGCATTTACAAATTTAAAAAATTGTTTCACTTAGAGCAAACCCAAAACAAGAACTGTGATAGCGCTGCTCTATTCAACAAAACAAAGAACTTCGTACTCTGAAAACGCAATAATACACAAGTCAATGAAAGGAAGCAATCAATACACTGGGTCAATAGCGTCCTGCTGTCAAGATTTTTAAAACAAAAATTCAATACAAAAACCGACTTAAGTCGGTCGAATTGCTAAAGAACGCCAGGGGCTATAACCAAGGAAATTTATTTAAATGTACACTGCTTCAGTGGTGGTAAAAACCTGGTAAGATGCATGAAAAATTTATTCTCTAATAAGCGAAAAAAATTTGAAAATGAACCAATTTCAGTAAATTTTTTTTTAGTAAACTGTAGTGAATCAAATTAACAGCTTTAAATTCTGAAAGATCGATTCAAATCACGCACAAACAAAGAACACGCACGACAATATTGGAGTTTTACGTGTCAGCTGGCTCAAGTTTTTAACTTGCAATCCTGTAGAAAATGTTATTTCTTGTGTTAAAAATAGATGTCCAAAGTTTTTTGTAAATTTGACGATGCCATTCATCTATGGGTACATCACATGAAAAAACAGTTTTTTAAGACAAAAAGCCAAATTATGTTTCCCATCATTAATTTAAAACATTTGAGTTTTTGAACGTCCATGTTTGCAAATTGCAAATCAAAGCACGAGGTGTAATGAATTGTCTCTTACACGCCCCTATTTTGTGCCTCACAGTTAAGTGATGACTTTCCTTATAAAAAAGTAATATTAAATATATAAATAGATGTAAATTAGTTCATATTCAAATTGTTCTCAAGGCCAAATTTAGCCAACCTTTCTATCTAGGACTGTAACCATTAATTTGCTTATGTTTATAAAAAACAGCCGCAGATTGATACGTTACTGATAAACATATTACGTGCCCAAGAACCTAAGTATTAACCTAAATATTTAAGTTCGGTGAATTTGTATAACTGGTAAATACAGTGAAGAGAATTTATGTACTGGGTGAAGTAATTATGCTGATAAAGTAGGTGCTAATACGAAAAATGTATATGTACTCAATCAACATCAAGAAACGTACAAAAGCCGCAAATTGTCCAACTTGGAGATCAGTAAATATTTGCGAAGGACTCATACAGCCCGAGGTACAACACTGTGGAATCGACGATCACGAGAACACTGGATAACCAGCCTGACAATCAGTTGATAACTTAGTCTTAAAATACTGATAAAAATTTCAAACTTTTAGTTGTTTCTCTTGAAATTCTTTATATAATAATTAAAGATTGAACTGGAAAATCTTTCTTAAATTCCAAAAGTTATAATAGACACTGACGGAACTTAAACATAGCAGTGAAAAGCTATTAAAACACAAGGCACGCGGTGGACCTGAACCGCTCAATTAAAGGCTATTACTAGCTAATTGTAGTGGAATTATATCCGCTAAAATCGCATTATGAAACAACCATAATATGTCCTTGTTAATTATAAAAATGACGATAACTCTAGTTAATTACTCCTAATATTAACCTCCAAAACATCGAGATAATAACTCTTAAAAGTTAGTGCTTAACAATTGTAATGATAAAAATTCGTAAAAACGACCCTCTACGGTAAAAATTTCGAGCTATTTAACGCAAAAAAAAATGTGTAGTTTCGAAAATGTAGTTATAAATCATATATTAAATATAATTATTCTTACTGATTTATTGTCTGGATTAGAACCGCTGCTTTTGTTCATCTGGGCATCTTGACGTCTCTTCATCTGTACAACCCACTCTTCTAACAGAGAATCCCTCTCGCGTTTCAGCCTTGCAGCCACTTGATGGCCTATAGTTCTACCAGGACTGCTCAGCCCACTAATACCAAAAGGAGGTATCCAATCGCAACTTATCTCATGGCTCGGTGACATTTGCCAAATGGGGGAACTAGGCACAGTTTGTGAGGTACGAGCTTTCTTCACAGGACCGACGGAGTCTGTCAAATGATACGTAAGGGAGGAGCTACCACTGCTGCTGCTCGTGGCTACTAAGGCGGAAGGTGTTAGGGACTTCGACTCACTCAAGTTTACTAGGCATTCATCACTATCACTTGGCAATTTATGCTTTAAATTGCTCGTTGTTTCCACGCTACTCGCACTGTCCATCATTGCAGAAGTTTTGTATGCGTTTTCCAAAAAAACAACAACTTGGTAATCTTTGGAGGTTCGTTGTCCTAAACATCAATGAATATTTAGGTTATAATTTTATATAATTAATTCAGGCAAAGTATACATACCGATAATTCTTTGATTGTTTGGCGGCGATATCAAACAACAGACAATGAGTTCATTGGTGATCTGAAAATGAAAGTCGTCGATCATCTTGAAAAAAAAATAAATCCGAATGTCTTCAACCACAATTTGTGAAGAAATCAGATCCGCAAATGGTTCTAGAAGAGGAAAACTATACAATATATGATATCTAACAAGATATACTGAGCTCGCTAGTTTAACAGTGCAGTTAAACAGAACACAACTAACGATTGTCAAGTTCCTCTCAAACTATCGTGGTATTAGTTGTCAGTAAAACGAAAATAGTTAAACTTTAGCCGCAGCTGAGGTCTATGAAGCCAGGTGCAGGCATAAAACTTATCATGGACCGCCTAATTTTAATAGATCAATGAACAAATTCTGAGTTCAATTTACCGATTTTCTGCAGTATATTACCGCCTAATTTTAGCAAGATTAATTCAGTACAAGTTGCTCTAAAATTGTACAAGAGCAAATTAGATTTTCCAAATTAACTAGATGCAAAAAAGTCACTAACGTGAAAAACTCACGCTAACAAGTTAAATAAATCCGCCATGAAATTGCGTAAAACGCACAATTGGAGCTATCTGATTGGTAAACCTTTTACATCAATTAAACAGGTCAAATATTATAGCCTGAAAAAACAATGATTTTTTTAAAAAATTGACAAGAGATAAATGTAACGTAATCCAAAACAAAGTTCTTCAATGACTGCCTGCTTTAGAGACAGAAGATAAATCGATTATGTGGTAGGAGCAGCCTTGAGAAACGATAACCCATGGTTCTTTTGTGTGATTGGAAATTGATGTAATCGCAGACGATTCCTAAAATGGATAAATGAATAACTGGTATCGCATGCATTTAAATATTCAATATTTTATTGGAAAGGGAAGAAACCTGGGTCAAAGGTTCTCTGGTTAGCACAGAAGAGTCAATGAGATTCCATACGAACAATTTCCCATTTTCCGTTCCACTGACAATCAGCTTATCATCAACAGCAAAACAACACTCCAACTTGTATTTAGATGAAGTGCAGCCTTCGTACTCATTGAAAAGTTCTCCTGACATTCGGTCGAATAGTTTTAGACTCGAATCAAGTGCAGCCAGCAATAAAAGCTGATTATCGCCTCCAAAGCAACCATATGTAAGTTCATTTCCTATAAAATCAGATGTTAATTGTCCCAATCTAATATCGTACGTTCTACAAGTTTTGTCGAGCGAAGTTGCAAGAATCTCAAATTCCGAAGTATCCAGACACGTCACAGAGTCAGACGCATCGCTTAAAGTCTGCACAGACGCATTACTTTTGGAGCGTGCATCCCACAGTTTGATTGTGTTGTCATCAGATGCAGAGAGAATAATTGAAGAGTCATGATTATATCTGACGCAATTGACTTTACTCAGATGCTCTGAACAAAAAAAATGTAAACAACCAACTGATAAAACTTAATTGAATTACATAAAAAAACAGTTTATCGCAAAACCTAAAAATCTCCGCTTGATAACTCCTGTTATAACATCATACAGGTACACCGCCTTGTCACCTCCTGCCGAGATTATTTCAGAGTTATCAAAGGATGAAACGGCATCCAACACATCCTGACTGTGCCCTGTGTAAGTTTTCAGCAACGCACCAGTCAACGGATTCCACAACTGAATTGAACGATCATTTCCCGTTGACAGCACGTACTCACAAGCTTCATTGAATCTGAGGGATCTTATAACTCCATGCGATGTCTTAACAGTTTTCAGTTTGACCGTCATTAGCAATCTATACACGGAGAAAGCAACTTATTGATCGTTGTATTGACTTTCCTCTCGAGCTTGCTGCCATTCCTACCACTCATATCCTTTTCCAGTTAAGGGTACAGGACAGACGGATCTATTCTGTTTCGTCCTCCCAGTTACAAATTATATATTGTTATATAGCACGTTTCTTTGTAACAAAATAGCCCGTTCGCCTGGGGGGCGAAAAAATATAAGCCCACTAATCTGAGGGGGGGGGGGGGAGGGACGGAATAGATCCGGACAGACTGTCAACTGCGAACTGCCACGCACAGTGTTGCAATTGAATGTAGGTGTCTCATAAAATGACGCTCGTTATATTCACTAACCAAACGTTTTGAGCTCTTAATCGTTAAGGGGTTGGTGAAGGGGAGGCGGTGTGGTGCAACATGATTTGATTTGCTGTATGGGACTATAAGCAGAACTATGATTGCATGTCAACATTTTGATAGAGGATGTACTAAAGGTCACAGGAATCAAAATGATCATTACTCAGACTCAATATTTCAGAAAACTGGTATGGATTCGATTTGATAGAAAAAGCTTTCGCTCAGAGATGAAAAGAGGCCAATATAGTGCTTTTAGGTTCTCTTTGATAGAAGTAAAGACAACGTACTGGTAGGCTACGCTTCGTGCGGTCGCAGGGGATCCAAATCATTCATTGAACGCCACAGCACTTTTGGGTGAAAATTGCAGTTTCCCTATTACTCACGACACTGAGGAAACTGTAACTTACTAAATACGTCCGACTGTCCCTGCCATATACTGTTTGAGAATGGCTTTTAGAACACCGGATAATGCTGCCGAGGAAAGCAAGGAATTTTAGAGGCACAAACTTATGGAACATGAATTTACCTTTACTTTTCAAAGAAAAAGTTCTGGCAAAGACACTTAAATATAGCACTGTAGTACTTATGTCTCATATTCAAATCATAAAATGATTGTTTAGCATATTTATTTCAGATGCTGGTTCGATGCAGTCTCAATCAATTCAACTGATTTCTTCAGCGGATCTTTTCCGTTTGTGCCCCCCCCCCCCCCCAGTACGTTATGCTCCCCCCAGTTACAGAGCACGTGTCATTACATAGTAAATCATTATGTAAAAATATTGCACGTGCCTCTGGGGGTTGCAAATAATATGCACCCACTAAGCTGGGGGGGCACAAACGAAAAAAGATCCTCTTCAGCTAATATATTCAACTTTCCAAAAAATCCAACTTTCGCAATCTTCCAAACTGCAGTATTCAATCAACTTCTAAAAACAACAATTCTACTTTTTTAGTAAGTCACTAAATACAAATTTATCCAATGACAATCTAGCAATTAAATCTCAAATTCAATCAAATACATTCAGGGAGAATATGTGTAAAATTTACCAATGACACTGCGCCTCTTTAATAATTTTACTACATGATAGTGTATAAAATTTTATCCTATATTTCTAAGAAACTTCAATTTGCTTTTCATGCACTTTAGCTGTAGCCATTAAAAGCATTTAATCAATTTTGAAAATTAATTCTGTCATAAGTTTTTATTGTGCATCTTTTAGGTACTTTGAAGATGACATTGAAGCTGTAATAACTTTCGTGTTTGTGTTTTATTACCTTGTGAAGACATTTTTGTAAAGATTAAGCTTGTGGTTAATAAGAGTATGTTCTATGTTTTTTCTCGCTGATTCATCTATAGTTGCTTAAGATTGTTCGTCAGTTGTTGACAAAAAAAGGTTCATGTCCATCGGAGGAGCAGAAGTTGGTTGAACAATTCCACTGTATGAGAGGTCAGACATTGATTGAGTTTGATTAATAACCACATTCTTTTTCAACATTCTACACTCTGGGTGTATGTTGAGAATTTGATACTCATCATCGGTAACAATTAGTAGTGGTCGAGGTATTATTCCTTATTAAGATCTAATATGTTTTGCATAACGTTTTTCATGTTTGTGAACTAATTAGTTATTAAAAAATGTAAAATAATTGATTTTATGAATGACGCTATTCCAATAATGATTGACATTTTCCATGCTCTAGCATGTGTGAATTTATTACTTGGACTGGTACGAACTGTTTGCATCTCACGCAATATCGGCTTAGAGACTTCATCAATTTATCGAGCGAGACCCGTTGATACTCAGGCACTTCGGAAATTTTCAATTGAAAATCTTCAATGAATTGTTGGCGAGCTGTGCTATTGTTGCTAAGTGAGGCCAATTATCAATCGTTGCTTTTTTCTCAAGCAAATGTTGGAGTGGATCAGTCGGACTTATGTCAAGGCGTGTATTTGAAGCATTCATGATAAGTTGTTGCAATTTTTGTTCCACACTCATAATTGGATTATATAAAACTTGACATTCTGCGAGTTTTGGTTCGAGTCAGTGGGTCATTGTTACTCATTGTGCTCAAATACAAATCAAAATTAGGAGTTGACGAAGTGATCATCCAATTTCCATTTCCAGTGTTTCTAGCTTTTTCCACTACTGGCAGTTTTTATAACACATTTTGTAACGCTATAAAATATTTGCCAATCAGAAATGATCTTAGGCATGTGTCATGAGCAGTTTCCGGCGAGAAGCAATTATTGCAAACAAAAAACTGCTTGAACCTGCGCACCTGTCAATTTCATCATGCAATAGAGGAGCGGTTTTAGGAGTTGATTCAGTTATAGCAATAAAATTCTTAAGATTAGTTCCTTCATTGGGCATCGGAAACGGTATAGCTCTGAGAAGATTAAGAACAGTTGGTTTTGTCACAAAAGGAATCGCCAAAGTGAAGAACTTTCCATCCTCCTGTACGTCAAGATGTCTGAAAATTTTTGTATCGTAATACGCTAAGAGCAGACTTGTAGCTATTGCCAAAAGTAATCGTTCAATTGCTTTTGTCTGCCAAATTACCACTGCTTCTAGAATTTCTTCAAGAGCTGTTTTTGGAAGTAAAACCATTGGTATTAGTTTATTGAACATTGTAATAACTGAATTTAAAATTGTATACTTGTAGCTAAAAACTGTTGTTCTGTGTGATTTAATTTCAATCAGGAGAACGGACAACGATCCAGTTAAATTTGTCTGAACATGTAACATTTGATCTCTTGAATATAGAACTTGGTTGCAAGCCATCATTAATCTAGAGTTATAAAGAATTAAAGTAACTGCTTTATCTGGAACTTCCGAATAATTTTTCTTAGTTTCTATAATTTTGCGTTTACAACTATTCACGTTCTTCACTTCATCTGCAATTATAAACATTTCATTGTTCATTTTCCCCTTTATTTCATTCCATCGCTTGTTATTCTCTTCTAATTGAAATAAAGCAAATTTAAATTCTTTTCTGTTTTGATCTGTTACTCCGCCTGATCCAAAAATGCATCCCAGTGAACAAGCAAGGCCTGCACCATCAGTTACTGCTGTTAGTGCTCCAAATGCAAGAAGAACTGGTCCTCGTTTTTGTCTTGATAACACTTTTTGTCCCAAATCATTTTTTTTCTTTTCGTGTTTTGTAAATTTGGCCTTGATATCTTCAACATCATCTTGAGCTGAAATTAGTTGTTTTTCAACATTTTCAGTCAAATTAATGAAGGTCAAGCCAATTTCATTTGCTTTCATATGTTTAAGATCACATCCAAACTCACATTGATGCTAAGAACTGTTTCAGAGCAGTTAAAAGTTTTCCAACTGTTGGTGTATTTTTGTGTCCAATCGAGGAAACGGTTCCAGAAATTGAATGTTAACAAATTTTTCTGCCAATAAAAATTTTTGTTGATAAATTATTTTGATCCATTTTTGTGAGTCATCGCTGTTGTTATAGAGTAATTTGAATATTACTAATAGAAAGAGAGGTTTTTTCAAGGAAATTATTTTTGTTTGTTTTCTTATCAAAATGAATTTTAACAGGGCTTAGTTATGAACAAATTGGCCAATCTGAGAAGTATTTGCTAGCCTGTAAGATAAAAAACTTGATATACATTTTTCTTTATTAAAAACAAATTTATAAGCTGCGAGGTAAGTAAAATAAATTTTTGTTGATTTTTATCCGCAGACAACTTAAAAATCCTGGAGACAAAGAAGTTATTTTTATCGTAAAGACTTTCCAGCTGTAATTATAAATCAATATTGTTCAGTTGATCGAAGATTTGTGATTACTTTATCAACAAAATTTGACATAATCAAGCATATAAATTTTTCAATTTTTATTGCGTCATTAAGGTTTAAATTTTTTCTTAATTTCAAATCTGATCCTCAAGATACCGGCAATGAAGATTTTTACAAAGCGAGCTTAGAAATCTGCTAAACGGCGCGCAGTGCACATAATATTTAACAGCTATTAAAGTAATATAGTTTCTTTTGTCTATTTAGGGCTCATCTTTATGATATAAATAAGGTGTTTCTGGTAATGTACAATTTTAAACTCACGTGGCAAAAGGTAAGAATATTTTAAGTTGAAATGAAGTTCGTCATATACTGCATGCTGCATTCTTTCTGTTTTGCTTGTACGCAAAAAAACATCTGGGTTAAGTGTGTTGTGCTGCCAAAATAAAATTATATTTTTGTAATCTGATGTAGTTGTCTATGAGTCAATTAAAACTGAATATCCTTGTCCAGAAGTCAGCAGGGTTGCAATCAACAGTAAATGGGTTGTCCGTGTGTATCTGGGTTGTGTCATCTGTGTCTGCTGCTGGCCGTATCTGGTTGCGTTTATCATAATGACCAGATGTTAAATAAAGTTTATTTAACTTGAATAGTTTTTTTAGGTTAGGTTAATCAGAATACATTCTTTAAGATAACAGGTCAATAACACGAGAATCTTTTACTGAAATTTCAGAATTTAGTAATCAGTTTGCTAATAACGATTACTAATCTTCTCTGGGCTGAAATCCAGTGCCAGTAAAACATGTTAAAATTGCGAATGATTGGAAAGCAATTCAGACTGAATTTATCGATCATGCATTTGGACATTATTTAATTGGAGAGCGGGTAAAATTCTAATGCAATTTGTAATCGCTGTCGGCTAATGGGAACGCAGAGACAAAGCTTGTAATCAAATAGTTGTATTAGAAATAGTGGTTGACAATTGTGGCGATTAACACAAAATTCAGTCCCTCTTTATTACCCCAAATAACTGCACTTTAACATTCATGGTGATCACATTTAATTTATAACTTTCTTGACTTCCTATGACATCCGATTTAACTAGCTATCTTCTCTGATAATTTAATTCTCCAAAAGATCAAGGGTCAACAAATCATACATAACAATATGAAAAGTTGGGGATAAATCTGATATAAATAGCACGTGTTAGCTCAATGTTGCAATAACTCATTTCATACATAACCAAGATATAAATCAACACGTCGATTGAGGTACGTATATCTTTTCATATTTTAAACAATTAACATTATATTTTCAATACTCCTCCAATCATTTTAAGTGTTTGATCCGAGTAGGACATCACGAAAAAGTAATACTTTGTTCCTCCCCAATGCTTTTGTGATTGTGTCAGCCGGCATGCGATCGGTAGGTAAGTAGTTTAGCTCTAATAGTTGGCTTTCTCCTAAATTCCGAATGGAGTGCACTTTTAGTGCGAAGTGCTTTGTCTTTCCGTGATTCATCGTATTTTTACTAAGAGCAATACAAACTTGAATGTCTACAAAGACGTTTACTGGCTACTGGATTTATAAATCTAGTTCTCGTTATAGGTTTTCTAAATGTTTTGCTTCTTTACTTGCCTCGACTACGGCGTTAAGCTCAAATTCAGCTGTTGAAGTAGATACACACTTTTGTAACTTGTTAGCCCAACTGATTGCACCTGAACTATTATTAAGTTTAAAACAAAAGCCACTTGTACTTTTTCTATTGTCTATGATGCTTGCCCAATCTGAGTCTGAAAATCCTCTTAACTCCAGTTCCTCACTTTTTCTAAAAAACATCTTCTCTAATTTTGTCCCTTTTAGGTAACGTAAATACCATTTTGCAGCGTTCCAATGTCGCTTTACAGGATTTTGAACAAAAGAACTTAATAAATTAGCTGCGTGCGCAATATCTGGTCCACTCGTTTATTCCAGATAATTCAGGCATCCCACTATACCACTATAGTCAAATGACTGAGTTTCACTATGCTCATTGCTGCCTATTTCTGGTGAATCTAATTTTGACAGTTTCAGGCTAACATCCAATGTTGTTTCCAGTGTTTTCGATTCGCTCATGTTAAACTTTTCTAGCAATTTTTCCAAATAAGCTTCTTCACTTAGCTTAATTTCGTTTTCTGTTCGCTCAATTTTTATATTTAAGAACCAACTAAGATCTCCATATTTGCTAATTTGAAATCGCCCACTAACTTTGTTTTTAAAGCTCTCACAAAAGTCCTTCTGCAATCCTAATATCACCATATCATCTACCCAAACACACACTAGTCCCTCAATAGCATTTTGACATTTCTTTATGAAAAGAAACTCATCTTGAATAGCCGCTGTAAAACCTAATTGGTTGAGAAAATTTTTGATTGTTAAGTACCAATTTCTACCGGACTGTTTCAATCCATATATACTTTTCCTCAGCTTATAAATTAATGGATTTCCTTGCTTGTCAAAATTCTTGAACCCTTTGGGCTGTTGCATGAAGATTTCTTCTTCGATGTCATTGTTAAAGTATGCTGATTTGATATCCATTTGTTTCAACTTGGTGTTTTTATATAGTGCGTAGCTTATCAGTACACGAATTGTTGAGAAGCGTGTTGTTGGTGAGTACGTTTCGTTGTAATCCCGACCTGGAATTTGGCTAAATCCTTTTGCTACGAATATTGCCTTATACTTTGTTATCTCCCCGCTAGGACCAAACTTAAGTGCAAAGTAACAGCGGCTACCAATGGGTTTAATTCCTTTGTTCTCTACCAGTTGCCAAACTTTATTTTCCACTAAAGAGTTGTATTCGAATTTCACTGCTTCGTACCAGTTTTCATCCCTAATTGCTTCACCAATAGACTGAGGTATTAATTCGTTGTTCACTTATTCACCAAGAAAGGCTACCGCGTTTAAATCTCTATCATTATCTGACTGATGCTTGTTGACTATCTCCTCCTTCATTTATTTAACTTCAATAAACATTTCGTTTTCGTTAAAGGTTACATTCCGAGATTTTCTAACCTTAAAGACCTCTTTGTCATTTCGAATACCTATCAGATATGTCTTACTATTTTCTGCAGACTCCAAAAATATTCCTTTTTGAGAAGTTCTATCAATCTTACTTGGACAAATTTTTTCAACATGAACCAAAGCTGAAGAACCAAACAGTTTGATAAACTCTAAGTTTGGTTTCTTCTTGTACATTGCCTCAAAAGTTGTCTTTTGAATATCTGAATGGAAACAAAAATTTTTAATCCCACTTGCCATATTAAGTGGATATGGCCAATACTCTATTTCTAAACCTGACTGCTCTAAAAGGCATCTAGCCATTGGGATGATTGTCCCCCAATTCTTCTCAACTTTTCAGTTTTCGTGTGTTGTGTACGGTGCCGAGAACTCAGGTCTTACACATTTTTGTCTACATAATTGTTTTATGTCATTTGAGACATATTCCCCTGCACCGTCGCAAACTAAGGTCCTGGTTGTCCTATGTGAAAAAAGTGCTGTTTGACTTTTTCAAAAGCCTCGTCCCTTGACCTCAAAAAATGAAGTTTCTGATATCTGCTAAAACTATCCACGAAACCTATTGCATACCTGTGGCCATCGATCGCTTCCGGTTGGATTGGCCCTAAAATGTCAGTATGGACAATTTCTAGCCTCGCTTGCTCTTGTTCCTGAGTCTTTTGGTACTGGAAATTTCTTTGATTTATTTAGCTGACATGTTTTACAGTTTGTTAAGTTGTGCTCGCTTAGTTTTAGTCCTACTGCGTCATCTTTTAGTTTGTATATGTCCTCAACATTATTATGGCCCAAAATCTTATGCCACAAACTAAGGGGATCTCCGTTTGCTAAATTGCACTGCTCTGAGATTTCTTTGTAATCAAAGTTGTTCCAGATAAGCAAACTATCTCATTCCTCAAAAGGGAAAATTGCTCCGTTCTTAGTTCGTATTTCCAAAGTTCAACCAAATATAACCTCATTGCCTGTTGCTCTAAGTTTTGACACTAATACCAGATTCCCTGTGTTGTTCGGAAGAAGCAACGCATTATTTGATCTTTTTTCTTTCTGAGCCATTGGAATCCAAAACCCTAATTTCAAATGTTCCTTTCCCACTAATTAGATTTTTAATGCTGTTTGCATCAGTGATTGAAACCGAATATTCCTTGTCCATATCTATGAATAAACTTTCGTCCTTGATCATATGACTGGTAGCACCTGAGTCCAAAACTAGCTCATTTGCAAGCTTGTTTTTTGACGTTTGAAAAATGGAAAAAAAATTTTCTGCTTCTTCTTCTTCTTCTTCTTCTTCTTCTAAATTCTGTTCCTCAACTAATTTTTGCGAGCCTCTCTGATTGGATCTTCTGTTTTGACTGACGAATTTTTTCTCAGGTTTCTACAAAATTTAGCAATTTGTCCGTGTTCACCACACTTAAAACATTTTATTGGGGAAGCTTTGGGTTAATCATGAGTCGATTTCTTAAGCCTACATTCTTTTGCGATGTGTTCTATTTTCTGGCAATTGAAACATTTCCAGTCCTTATTAAAGAAAACGCTCTCTGTTTTTGTTTTCACTTTTTCGTGATCGAAGTTTATCAGGTCTCGCTTAATTTCCTCTAGAGATTTCTTGTCTTTGCTGTAGTTCACGAGTGTTGAGAAGTTTTCATATTCCTTCGGAAGCCCTTTTAGAATTATTGAAATAAACATTTTTTCACTAATCCTTTCATTCACTACTGTTAAATTGGATTGCATATCATCTGCTCTGGTGAAATAATCTACTATACTCTCACTTGAAGTCTTTTTAAGGCTAGTTAATTGTGCTATCAATTTATCTAGCTGAGGTCTCTCGAAACATTTGAAGCGTTGACACAATACGTCCCAAGCTCTAGTGCCATCACCCTTATGTGGTCTAAGAAAAAAACTAATGCTTTGTCTAAAACCTGAACTAACTCGTACCACAAAAACTTCTTCTTCTCTTATAATTCTTCCCGCCCCTTCTCTATAGCTTGCCTGCGTTGCTCCTTCGAAGAATTATTTCTAACAGTTTGCAAATAATCTAGGTAGCTTCTCCAATAAGAACTTTGCCAAGTTTTAAAGAATGCATACGAGCCTCAAACTGTTCAGCAATATACAACAGATCAATCTCACGCCCGCTGAATACCAGTCTTTCTGCTTTTGAGCTCATTGTTAAGACCTTACTTTTTTTCAAATTTCGGTCTGACTCAATTTGACTCTTAACACTAATTGTTCGCTACTGAACCAAATGCTTTTGCTGCCCCAACAACTCTGTCCCCTTTTTTTAAGCTAGTACTGCTCTAGGTAAATATTCCTTTGTAAAAAACTTTGGGCTGTGAAAAAATCGTGTTCGGACTAAGATCAAAACTCTTTTCTTTTCTACAGCGTTTTTGAATCTGTTGCCTATTCGTGGCTTTGTTATAGGACAACGAAGCGGTGATTCGTTATGTTTGTGTGTCAAAAAAAGCACCAGGTTAGCAAGTGTTGTAATATGGTAGCACTTGTTAGAGAAACAAAAATCACTAAGCAAAAAAAGTTTGGTCGAATAAATTAATCTAGAAGTTGGTGTGTTGTTCGAGTTCTGTAGTGTCCTTGACAAAATCGAAAGCAGGACATTGACATTGAGCCAGTGTTTTTCTGCCGCGATCAAGCACGATGAGGATACCAACACCCTCCGAGGATAATATACTCGAACCCTTTTCCTAGTCCTATTTAAGAAATGTTTTACCACCACCTTTTGTGTCTTTCGACCCAAACTTGTTTCTTACAGAAGCACAGCACACACAATTGAAAATGAAACAGTTGTTTAAGCTGAGCTGTTCTCAGCTATACTAAGCAATCTTGGTTTCCCCGACAGCTCTGTTATACAATTGAACCTCCGCGCACATCACTGATCCCCACAACAGCTCCACTCACTCTTACTTCACAAGCAGAATCCACTGCTTAGCTACACACACTTAGCACTCCACGATTGAAGTCCCCCAACCAGGTACACAAGCTCTCGACTCCACAGATGAAGTCCCCCAACCAGCTACACGAGCCGCCCACTTCACAAATGAAGTCCCCCATCTAATTACACAAGCTTCCAACTCCACAATTGAAGTCCCCCAACCAGCTACAGAAACTTCTTACTCTTGCTCCTTCTGGTCTTACTTGGCCACTTCTTGACTACAAGGCTGGTCCCTCTGTCTTCTCTGTCTTCCTCCCCCAGTGATTTCAGCTACCATCTTTTATAGCAAAGAGGCTCAGCAACAAAGTTTTTTTTATTTACGAGGGGGATTGATTACTTAACTTAGAAAAGCTCTGGGCCCATAACCTGTCGGCTAATGGGAACGCAGAGACAAACCTTGTAATCGAATACTTATATTAGAAATAGTGGTCGACAATTGTGGCGATTAACACAAAATTCAGTCCCTCTTTATTACCCCCAAATTACTGCACTTTTACATTCATGGTGATCACATTTAATTTATAACTTCCTTGACTTCTTATGACATCCGATCTTAACTATCTATCTACTCTGATAAATTAAATCCTCAAAAGAGAGTTATCAAGAATTCTCCGATTATGTTGATGACTATCATTGTCTTCCTTCAAAAATTATCTGAATTATTCGTGAATCTAGATTTCATCAGAAACATTCTCTTACAGAATCAAAGATATATTCGTATTCTAGTTCCAAAAGTTTTCCAATGGAGTCACTGGTAAAATTCAAAATTCCTGCCAATTTTTTTTGTCATTTTGATGCGCTCTTTCAATTTAGCCCGTGGTTTACTGAGGCTCATGTGGAAACCGGTGGTAAAGATTCCATATCATACACACCCATTGGAAAAAAAACTGGTCATTATTTTTGAGCGTGGTGTGAAATCCGTTACGTTGGAGAAACATATTCGTAATGTTTAAAACTTTATTTGCTTTGTTAAAGCTGCTTCACTCCACCCGGACTTTGTGTGCACAGTGTTATGAGTTTTACAACAGGACCGTCTTTGGTCTTGGGTTTGGAGGCATTTGATAAGGTAGATATTGAACGCGCTCAAAAAACCGTACAAAACTATGAAAATGGATTAGGAAACTCCGCATATAACTGCTTGAAAATCAAGTGCAGTTGAGTGGGGAATAAAGCGTGATACTTTGTCATAACTTCTAGCGAAAATACAGAACATTTTGTTGCACTTAATAATTCCATTTAACCAATTCTAGTAACTAATGTTTCCAGTAAGCGTGGGCGGCCAACTGGTCCTTCTTAGCAACGGAAAAAAAGTTTTAGGCTCCCCAAGCAACAATTGTGTTTCGAAGAAAAGAAGGAGCAGGATTTTGGTGATAATTCAAATAAGTGGTGGCAATAGTAAGTAAAAATAATTTTCCTTTTGTATTTAGAGCAAATGGAAAAGCGGTTTACAAACGACATATTACGTTACTGTACTGCACTGCAGTGTATAGGCCAATATGAGTGGAATAAATTGAAAAAAAATTGCATGTTCTACAACGCCTAGCGAGCAGATTTTTTTATTCTCCTGTGAAAATTTTGACAAAATTGGGCTTAATTGTAAATTTGAACAAGTTTTTAGCAATTCATTCTTTGGAATTTGAAATTTGAAGTTTTGTGTTGCTTTTGAGCGCTTTTGAGCTGCTTGTATTCTGAATCACATAGAGCTTTAAAACTGTAGTTTAATTGTTACTGGGACAAACATAGGAAAATGTTTGCTGCAAAAGGTAAGTTATAAGAGATAGATTTTGTATAAGAATGAAAGAAAGGAGAAGGAATTGTGAAAGAAAGATCAATTTTATAAACAAGTAGTTAAGTAGACTGAACATGCTGTGCTTGTTTCCTTACGCAACCGTTTTTTGAGACAGTATTAGCAACTTGCGGCGATTCAGTTCGTCGGCTTTTAGTTACATTTGCTGCTGTAACCGTTGAACTTGGCGGTGGTTGTGTAATTCCAGGCGGTCTTTCTACCCTTTTCTCAGCTATGAAAGGAGCTAAGTTAGAAACAGGCGCTTTAGGCTCTGAGTGTACTGCGCTCTGATATTGTACTGGCATTGATTTTCTGTTGTTGGACTTCTGAAATTGCTATACGAAATTTTAGGCGAAACACTTCCATTTATTTTTGAATCTGCTGTGCTGAACTCTAAGGGTGACGATTCATTAGATTGTCGTATTTCTGGTGTTTATTCTGCTTGTTGAAATTGACTCTGTGGAGAGCTAGGTTGGGTTTAACAAATTATATTACGTTTTATCGTTCGGTTGATTCGTTTTTGAACTAACACTTTTCTCTTATCATTCCAAAGACTAAAAAGAGATTCGTCGATACAGTTATCAAAGAATTCTGTCACGCAAAATTTCAGGGACTAAATGAGAGCAACAAAGCTTTCCTATTTCACTTTAATCTCCTGTACTATGTACTGAGGCTTTTTAGCTTTAGGCTAACTCTATGAACAATTTGATTATGATTTGTTCCAATTTTTCTTATGAGGTAGTTGCCTCTAGTTAAAAATTTCTCTATGTTGTAAAAAGCCATTCACTTGCATTGCATGTTACTATTTTTCCCATGTTCATTAGAAAATTTTAGGCTTAAAAAGCAAGCAATATTCTGCACCTTTCAAAGGAACTGCTTTTGCTTTTCTGTCTTAATAATCCCGATATTTAAAAAAGTTTTTCAGCAAGGCTTCCTTTTTTGGCCGAATATTGTCGACCTTTTAATTTGCACGTCCGCTATGTAGTCGAAGTAACCTTTCGGTATGTGAATGTTAGCATTATTAAACTTCAGGTCTATGCCAATTTTTTTTTCCTGCCAATTTTTTTTTGTCATTTTGATGCGCTCTTTCAATTTAGCCCGTGGTTTACTGAGGCTCATGTGGAAACCGGTGGTAAAGATTCCATATCATACACACGCATTGGAAAAAAAACTGGTCATTATTTTTGAGCGTGGTGTGAAATCCGTTACGTTGGAGAAACATATTCGTAATGTTTAAAACTTTATTTGCTTTGTTAAAGCTGCTTCACTCCACCCGGACTTTGTGTGTACAGTGTTATGAGTTTTACAACAGGACCGTCTTTGGTCTTGGGTTTGGAGGCATTTGATAAGGTAGATATTGAACGCGCTCAAAAAACCATACAAAACTATGAAAATGGATTAGGAAACTCCGCATATAACTGCTTGAAAATCAAGTGCAGTTGAGTGGGGAATAAAGCGTGATACTTTGTCATAACTTCTAGCGAAAATACAGAACATTTAGTTGCACTTAATAACTCCATTTAACCAATTCTAGTAACTAATGTTTCCAGTAAGCGTGGGCGGCCAACTGGTCCTTCTTAGCAACGGAAAAAAAGTTTTAGGCTCCCCAAGCAACAATTGTGTTTCGAAGAAAAGAAGGAGCAGGATTTTGGTGATAATTCAAATAAGTGGTGGCAATATTAAGCAAAAATAATTTTCCTTTTGTATTTAGAGCGAATGGAAAAGCGGTTTACAAACGACATATTACGTTACTGTACTGCACTGCAGTGTATAGGCCAATGTGAGTGGAATAAATTGAAAAAAAATTGCATGTTCTACAACGCCTAGCGAGCAGATTTTTTTATTCTCCTGTGAAAATTTTGACAAAATTGGGCTTAATTGTAAATTTGAACAAGTTTTTAGCAATTCATTCTTTGGAATTTGAAATTTGAAGTTTTGTGTTGCTTTTGAGCGCTTTTGAGCTGCTTGTATTCTGAATCACATAGAGCTTTAAAACTGTAGTTTAATTGTTACTGGGACAAACATAGGAAAATGTTTGCTGCAAAAGGAAGTTATAAGAGATAGATTTTGTATAAGAATGAAAGAAAGGAGAAGGAACTGTGAAAGAAAGATCAATTTTATAAACAAGTAGTTAAGTAGACTGAACATGCTGTGCTTGTTTCCTTACGCAACCGTTTTTTGAGACAGTATTAGCAACTTGCGGCGATTCAGTTCGTCGGCTTTTAGTTACATTTGCTGCTGTAACCGTTGAACTTGGCGGTGGTTGTGTAATTCCAGGCGGTCTTTCTACCCTTTTCTCAGCTATTAAAGGAGCTAAGTTAGAAACAGGCGCTTTAGGCTCTGAGTGTACTGCGCTCTGATATTGTACTGGCATTGATTTTCTGTTGTTGGACTTCTGAAATTGCTATACGAAATTTTAGGCGAAACACTTCCATTTATTTTTGAATCTGCTGTGCTGAACTCTAAGGGTGACGATTCATTAGATTGTCGTATTTCTGGTGTTTATTCTGCTTGTTGAAATTGACTCTGTGGAGAGCTAGGTTGGGTTTAACAAATTATATTACGTTTTATCGTTCGGTTGATTCGTTTTTGAACTAACACTTTTCTCTTATCATTCCAAAGACTAAAAAGAGATTCGTCGATACAATTATCAAAGAATTCTGTCACGCAAAATTTCAGGGACTAAATGAGAGCAACAAAGCTTTCCTATTTCACTTTAATCTCCTGTACTATGTACTGAGGCTTTTTAGCTTTAGGCTAACTCTATGAACAATTTGATTATGATTTGTTCCAATTTTTCTTATGAGGTAGTTGCCTCTTGTTAAAAATTTCTCTATGTTGTAAAAAGCCATTCACTTGCATTGCATGTTACTATTTTTCCCATGTTCATTAGAAAATTTTAGGCTTAAAAGCAAGCAATATTCTGCACCTTTCAAAGGAACTGCTTTTGCTTTTCTGTCTTAATAATCCCGATATTTAAAAAAGTTTTTCAGCAAGGCTTCCTTTTTTGGCCAAATATTGTCGACCTTTTAATTTGCACGTCCGCTATGTAGTCGAAGTAACCTTTCGGTATGTGAATGTTAGCATTATTAAACTTCAGGTCTATTGGGTTTAATGGTATTCGTCCATTGAAAACCAAGCTTGGGGGTCAACCGATTGTATTGTTTTATTTCGTATTATGTTGGAAGACTGCTAGGTCTATATGCTTGTGCCAGTCGTGTTGTATTTGATATTCACAAATTTTCAAGTAGCATTTTAGTGGTCCTTGTGAACTCTCGACTACTCCTATAGTTTGTGCATATTTCAACATAGCCTGTTCTATTTGAAACTCAAGTAGTGATGAAAATTCTTTTAGCTTTTTTGAAGTGAATTGAGTATTTGTATAATGCTGCAACAGAAATTGAAGTGAGTAGATGGGCAAACATATATTTAGTAAATACGTCCATTCCCGTAATAATGTATGAAAAACACCCAGATTTCGGAAACGGCCCTTCTAAATCAATTTGTAAAATATCCGCATGCAAGTTTGTATTTGAACTAACCTGAGATAGTTGTTATTGTTTTCTTTGTTGTTTTGGAGATCTGGCTGGAAGACTACTTAAACAGTTGTTAATATATTGAATGAGAATTTCAAGGAAGTCGGAAAAAAACTTTTCCGTCTGAATTCACGATTCATCTTCTGTATTCCAGTATTGCCTTTCATTTTAGAGTTACGTATTCTATAAATCAGTTCTGTTCGTAACTGCTTTGGTACCACAGTTTGCTCTATATAGTTTTTACCAGTAGGATCAAAGAATTTTCTGCACAAAAGACCATTGTCAACTATGAGTCGACCAAAATGTTAATGGTATTTCTGTAAGTTATGTGAACTGTACCGTTGCATATGTTTTGCTTTTCTCCGTTGAACTATCATCGGGCTGTTCTATAAGTAATATGAATCCCGCGGCATAGAAACTTGCGTCACACACAATAATGAATTGGCAATGCGGTTTAGCATTTTTCAACGATAGATTGCACGCTTTGACTAAATCATCTTTAAGTACTTGCAGACTATTTTCGTGTTCGTTATTAAAATGAAAAGATGACTTTTTACGAAACAATTTGAAGAAAGGATGTAATTTTAAAGCGAGGTTTGGAATAAATTTTTCAAAGTACTGCATAAATCCAATGTGACGTCTAACCTGTTTAAGTGTTTTAGGCAATTTAACTGATTGAAGAAATTCCTCAACTTTCGGTTTGTTTCGAGTTTTTCCAATTGCTGAAATTTTACGTCCAAGAAACTTTGTTTTCGGTATGCTGAAATAACATTTGTCAATTGCCAACTTGAGGCCTAAGTTTTGAATAAACTGGAAAATACAATTATGGTTGTCAATTAGTGCTTTGAAATTTTCTTGCTTCACTTCCGAAATCATCAAAATATACAAAACAATTGTCACTTGCCACAAAAAATTGTAAGTGTTTGCTTACACAAGAACTAAAAGCTTTCGGTGAGCAGTTTAAACCTTGTGCTATTCGTCTGAACGCAAATGTTCTTCAACCAAAATTAAACGCTAAAAGTTGCATATTTATTTCATCAATCATCTGCATTAAGAAGTAGGCCTGACTACAGTCCTTTTTTCAAAAATTTATTTTCCAGCTAGATGTGCAGATTCTTCTGCCATTGTAGGTATAAGGAAGTTATTGTTTTTTAGTCATAACGCAGTAAATGATTTATTTGTCTAAAATCGATTAGAATTCTTCATTTTTGCGAAGACTGCCGTTGGGCAAAAACTGGCGAATTGTGACTCATTCCAATTAAATTTTGATAGAAATTTGTTTCGATTCTCAGCTTCTAAGTTTGGGTTAAGTTGTTCATGCTGTTTAAGTTTTTTGAGGTTTTCGTACACTTTTTCCCACACTCCTTGTAGATTTTCACCTAGTGTGCAATTTTTTGGGGTTGGAAACCAAAGTTTGTCTCATGGCGTCTAATTTTATTGCAACAAATAAATTTTTGTTTTCGAAAATTGTCTTCTGATAACGAGTCTGTGATCGAAGATAGTAGGCATAGATGGAAAGATAGAATGGTAGATGCATGAGTTGGTTTAAAAACTACAATTTTTGCAATTCTAGTTTTCGCCGACATAGAAACGGGATATGAGTTTAGATTATTTACGCGGACAGCTGATTGTAAGTTTTCATCTTATCGATTCATTGATGAAATTAGACATAAACTTTTCTTCTTTTCAAATAAAATTGAAGGGTCGGTTGATTTGTACGTAAATTTACAACTAATATAAGGTTTTGCTTATTGCACTTCAATGATTTTTTTGTTGGTCTGGTTCTAACAAAGTTTTGCTGATAGTTTCAAGGAGGAGATTCTTTTGACTCAAATTCTTATTCTGAGAGATTAGCGAGTTTATACTTAATGTAAAGTCTGATAATTTCAGCAATTTGTTCGAAGGCTGAATGATAATGTTATTTTTGACAACGAATGTTATGCCCAAAAATGGTGAGCTCATTTCTTTTAAAATAAGAAAATCTTCTTTTTAGTTATTCAATCCCAATTAAATGTAAAGTTATGCTTTTCCACAAACATTGATTTGTTGTCCATCAGAAACCATGACTTTGTTGGATGAGAAGTGGCAAGGACTTTGATACTCTCTGGACTGCCACTTTCAATTTTTTGAAACAAAATTCTGGAAATGGCACCAAAAAGAGCGCCACTGTCAATAAAGTGTTTAATTATAAGAGTATTAAAATGTAAAGGCACGTAGAAAAGTTTGGTACCAAAAATTGGCATAGAATGAGCTGTGTTAGTAGTAAGCGCCGATAAAAATGAATGCTCTATCTTTAGTTTTTTGAATTCGTTGATACGATTGGTATGTTTTTACCTCTTTGCGGTGGTGATTTAAACCAACCTTTATTCTGGACGTGACCGGGCTGTTCACATGTGCGACAGATAGGTGTGTTAAAACGAAATCCAAGTCTTCTGTTCAAGAAACATCCTCCGAAGTTTGGTTGATAATAATTAACAATATTTTGCTGTTGCTGGTTTTAAGACTGGTTGATAATAGGAACACTGTATTGTTGTTGCTGATTTTGAAAACTTTTTTCTGTTAAATGGCTGAACGAAACTGTATCTTCCTCTGTTGTTAATATTGTTGAATCTCCGGTTGTTCAAATTCAAATTCATCCTGTTCATTTGTTTACTGAGATCTCGTTGACCTGCTGCCAAATTTTCCTTGTGTTATACTGTTAATAGTTGCTGCAAGATTGATTTTTTTGTTTGGCATTTTGTTATTGTACTTTGTCTGGTTGTGCTAGCTTTCGAAACTGGATCAAACTGAGAAATGTAATAAAAAGCACAGGATATAAAGAGATAAAGAGCAGGAACAAGAAATAATAACTCATTTCATAACGAAGAAGAACAAAAATGATAAAGTCTACCTGTTTGGGGGCAACCAGATAGTGCCATACAACTGCTTTTTGAATCCCTTTTTTTGTTTTTTTTTGACAAAAATATTTATAAGCTGGTTTTTCTGGTTCCCCGACCCTTTATTGGGTTCCCATTATCTTCAATTTTAGATCGGCTGGCAATTTTTTCCAAGTTCTTGCCGCAAAAAACCTATTGGGGGACAAAAATACAAAAATATGGAATTTTTTAGCTAAAAATCTGCTTACAATTTCTTAAAATCGGATACATGCACACTTAAAATTTGCAAAAGTGAGCAATGGCGAACAATAGCGCGTAGAAATAGCGTGAAAAGTGGTATAAAAGTGTGACATAGTAACGCCCTTTTGTCTAGCTTTGCACAATATGGCGGGAAATTAGCACAAATTTGCAAAGAATTATGAACCGAATTTAAATCGCCGAGGTATAGTTTGAACGACAAATTTTAATGTAGCACAATAAAATTACTATAAAGCTGACAAAAACCTCAAAAATAGGGGGACACTTTTTGTAATCGGTCAAAAAAATTAAGTGTCCCACCCCCTTGATTGCTATCCGAAGATTTAAGCGAAAGACTTTAATTTATTTGTGAACCTGGTGTGTTAAATTGTAAGGGTGACGATTCAATAAATTTTTGTGTTTCTGGTGTTCGTTCTGCTTGTTGAACTTGACTCTCTGGAGTGCTAGGTTGGGCTTAACGAGTTATAATATCCATTGTGTTAATGCGTTTTTGAACTGACACTTTTCTATTATCATTCCAAGGACTAAAAAGAGCTTCGTCGATATAATTAACAAAGAATTCTGTCTCACGCAAAATTCCAGGGACTACAGGATCAGCAGCAAAGTTTTTTATTTCACTTCAATGTCTTGTACTGTGTACTGAGGCTTTTTGGCTGTAGGCTAACTCTATGAACAATTTGATTATGATTTGTTCCAATTTTTCTTATGAGGTAGTTGCCTCTAGTTAAAAATTTCTCTATCTTGTAAAAAGCCATTCACTTGCATTGCATGTTACTATTTTTCCCATGTTCATTAGAAAATTTTAGGCTTAAAAGCAAGCAATATTCTGCACCTTTCAAAGGAACTGCTTTTGCTTTTCTGTCTTAATAATCCCGATATTTAAAAAAGTTTTTCAGCAAGGCTTCCTTTTTTTGGCCAAATATTGTCGACCTTTTAATTTGCACGTCCGCTATGTAGTCGAAGTAACCTTTCGGTATGTGAATGTTAGCATTATTAAACTTCAGGTCTATTGGGTTTAATGGTATTCGTCCATTGAAAACCAAGCTTGGGGGTCAACCGATTGTACTGTTTTATTTCGTATTATGTTGGAAGACTGCTAGGTCTATATGCTTGTGCCAGTCGTGTTGTTTTTTATATTCACAAATTTTCAAGTAGCATTTTAGTGGTCCTTGTGAACTCTCGACTACTCCTATAGTTTTTCCATATTTCAACATAGCCTGTTCTATTTGAAATTCAAGTAGTGATGAATGTTCTTTTAGCTTTTTTGATGTGAATTGAGTATTTGTATAATGCTGCAACAGAAATTGAAGTGAGTAAATGGGCAAACATATACTTACTAAATACGTCCATTCCCGTAATAATGTATAAAAAACACCCAGATTTCGGAAACGGCCCTTCTAAATCAATTTGTAAAATATCCGCATGCAAGTTTGTATTTGAACTAACCTGAGATAGTTGTTATTGTATTCTTTGTTGTTTTGGAGATCTGGCTGGAAGACTACTTAAACAATTGTTAATATATTGAATGAGAAATTCAAGGAAGCCGGGAAAAAACTTTTCCGTCTGAATTCACGATTCATCTTCTGTATTCCAGTATTGCCTTTCATTTTAGAGTTACGTATTCTATAAATCAGTTCTGTTCGTAACTGCTTTGGTACCACAGTTTGCTCTATATAGTTTTTACCAGTAGGATCAAAGAATTTTCTGCACAAAAGACCATTGTCAACTATGAGTCGACCAAAATGTTAATGGTATTTCTGTAAGTTATGTGAACTGTACCGTTGCATATGTTTTGCTTTTCTCCGTTGAACTATCATGGGGCTCTTCTATAAGTAATAAGAATCCCGCGGCATAGAAACTTGCGTCACATACAATTATGAATTGGCAATGCGGTTTAGCAATTTTCAACGATGGATTGCACGCTTTGACTAAATCATCTTTAAGTACTTGCAGACTATTTTCGTGTTCGTTATTAAAATGAAAAGATGACTTTTTACGAAACAATTTGAAGAAAGGATGTAATTTTAAAGCGAGGTTTGGAATAAATTTTTCAAAGTACTGCATAAATCCAATGTGACGTCTAACCTGTTTAAGTGTTTTAGGCAATTTAACTGATTGAAGAATTTCCTCAACTTTCGGTTTGTTTGGAGATATTCCAACTGCTGAAATTGTATGTCCAAGAAACTGTGTTTTCGGTATTTTAAATTGACATTTGTCAATCGCCAACGTGAGGCCTAAGTTTCGAATACACTGAAAAATATAATTAAGCTTGTCAATTAGTGCTTTGACATTTTCTTGCTTCACTTCCCAAATCATCAAATTATACGAAACAATTGTCACTTGCCACAAAGGATTGGGTGACCGATTTAAACCTTGTGCTATTCGTCTGAACGCAAATATTCTTCAACCAGAATTAAACGATAAAAATTGCATATTTATTTTATCAGTCATCTGCATTAAGAAGTAGGCTTGACTACAGTCTTTTTCGAAAAAATTTGTTTTCCAGCAAGATTTGCAGTTTTGTCAGCCATTGTAGGTATAACGAAGTAATTATTTTTATAGTCATAACCTATCAAATGATTAATTCGTCTAAAATTGATTAGAATTCTTAATTTTCGCAAAGACTGCCGTTGGGCAAAAACTGGCGAAGAGGATTTTAAAAACGGAAGTGTTGTGATAATATCATAATATTCCATGAAGTCTAATTCAACTAACAGATCATCCCGAAGACGGATTGTGTTTGCAGGGTTTGGTGAAAACAAATGGTGATCATGTTTTGGAGTTAATTTCACCAAACAATCTGCGTTTTTGCCTAAGTCCAGTCTGTGTCTGGAAAAATTTTCATGAAATTAAACCAAAAATTTCTCCATTACCTTTTTTTCATCCTGTGTGAATTGTGACTCATTCCAATTAAATTTTGATAGAAATTTAATTCGATTCTCAGCATCTATATTTGGGTTAAGTTGTTTATGCTGTTTAAGTTTTTGGAGGTTGTCCTATAATTTTTTCCACACTCCTTGTAAATTTTCAACTTTTGAGCAATTTTCTGGGGTTGGAAACCAAAGTTTGTCTCTTGGCGTCTAATTTTGTTGCAACGAAGAATTTTTTGTTTTCGAAAATCGTCTTCTGAAAACGGGTCTGTGATCGAAGATAGTAGGCATAGATGGAAAAAAATAATGGTAGATGCATGAGTTGGTGTAATAATTACAATTTTTTTGCAATTCTGTTTTTCGACGAAATAGTAACGGAATATGGATTTAGATTAATTACGCCGACAGCGGGTTGTAAGTTTTCATCTAATCGAATCATTGAAGAAATAAGACATAAACTTTTCTTCTTTTCAAATAAAATTGAAGTGTCGGTTGATTCGTACGTAAATTTACAACTAATATAAGGTTTTGCTTATTGCACTTCAATGATTTTTTTGTTGGTCTGGTTCTAACAAAGTTTTGCTGATAGTTTCAAGGAGGAGATTCTTTTGACTCAAATTCTTATTCTGAGAGATTAGCGAGTTTACACTTAATGTAAAGTCTGATAATTTCAGCAATTTGTTCGAAGGCTGAATAATAATGTTATGTTTGACAACGGATGTAATGCCCAAAATTGGTGAGCTCATTTGTTCTAAAATAATAAAATCTTCTTTGTAATTATTCAATCGCAAATAAATGCAAAGTTATGCTTTTCCACAAACATTGATTTGTTGTCCATCAGCAACCATGACTTTGTTGAATAAGAAGTGTCGAGGACTTTGATACTCTCTGGACTGCAACTTTCAATTTTTTGAACCAAAATTCTGTAAATGGCACCAAAAAACACGCCACTGTCAATAAAGGGTTTAATTATAAGAGTATTAAAATGTAAAGGCACGTAGAAAAGTTTGGTACCAAAAATTGGCATAGAATGAGCTGTGTTAGTAGTAAGCGCTGATAAAAATGAATGCTCTATCTTTAGTTTTTTGAATTCATCGATACGATTGGTATGTTTGTACCTTTTTGCGGTGGTGGTTTAAACCAACATTCATTCTGGACGTGACCGGGCTGTCCACGTGTGCAACAGATAGGTGTGTTAAAACGAAATCCAAGTCTTCTGCTCAAGAGACCTCCTCTGAAGTTCGGTTGATAATTACCACTATTTTGCTTTTGCTCGTTTTGAAAGACTGGTTGACAATAGGAACACTGTATTGTTGTTGCCGATTTTGAAAACTTTTTCTGTTAAATGGCTGAACGAAACTGTATCTTCCTCTCTGTTTTCTTCCTCTGTTGTTAATATTGTTGAATCTCCGGTTGTTCAAATTCATACTGTTCGTTTGTTTACTGAGATCTCGTTGACCTGCTGCCAAATTTTCATGATGTTATACTGTTAATAGTTGCTGCAAGACTGGTTGTTGTGGGGCCTTGTGTTATTGCATTTTATCGAGTTGTGCTAGCTTTCAAAACTGGATCACACTGAGAATTGTAATAAAAAGCACAGGATACAAAGAGCAAGAACAAGAAATAATAACTCTTTTTATAACGAAGAATTTCAAAAATGATAAAATCTACCATTTAGGGGGGCAACCAGACAGTGCCAGACAACTACTTTTTGAATCCCCTTTTGTTTTTGTAGCCAAAAACATTTATAAGCTGGTTTTCCTGGTTCCCCCGACCCTTTATTGGGTTCCCATTATCTTAAATTTTTGATCGGTTGGCAATTATTTTCAAGATCTTGCGGCAAAAACCTAGTGGGGGTTAAAAATCCAAAAATTGAATATTTGGCCAAAAATCTGCTTACGTTTTCTTAAAATCGGATAAATGCACTCTTAAAATTGGCAAAAGTGAGAAGCGGAGAACAATAGCGCGTAGAAATAGCGTGAAAAGCGGTATAAAAGTGTGACATAGTAACGCGCTTTTGTCTAGCTTTGCACATTATGGCGGGAAATTAGCACAAATTTGCAAAGAATTATGAACCGAATTTAAATCGCCGAGGTATAGTTTGAACGACAAATTTTAATGTAGCACAATAAAATTACAATAAAGCTGACAAAAACCTCAAAAATAGGGGGACACTTTTTGTGATCGGTCAAAAAAATTAAGTGTCCCACCCCCTTGATTGCTATCCGAAGATTTAAGCGAAAGACTTTAATTTATTTGTGAACCTGGTGTGTTAAATTGTAAGGGTGACGATTCAATAAATTTTTGTGTTTCTGGTGTTCATTCTGCTTATTGAACTTGACTCTCTGGAGTGCTAGGTTGGGCTTAACGAGTTATAATATCCATTGTGTTAATGCGTTTTTAAACTAACACTTTTCTATTATCATTCCAAGGACTAAAAAGAGCTTCGTCGATATAATTATCAAAGAATTCTGTCTCACGCAAAATTCCAGGGACTACAGGATCAGCAGCAAAATTTTTTTTGTTTCACTTCAATGTCTTGTACTGTGTACTGAGGCTTTTTGGCTTTAGGCTAACTCTATGAAGAGCTCATTTCTTTTAAAATAAGAAAATCTTCTTTTTAATTATTCAATCCCAATTAAATGTAAAGTTATGCTTTTCCACAAACATTGATTTGCTGTCCATCAGAAACCATGACTTTGTTGGATGAGAATTGTCAAGGACTTTGATACTCTCTGGACTGCCACTTTCAATTTTTTGAAACAAAATTCTGGAAATGGCACCAAAAATAGCGCCACTGTCAATAAAGTGTTTAATTATAAGAGTATTAAAATGTAAAGGCACGTAGAAAAGTTTGGTACCAAAAATTGGCATAGAATGAGCTGTGTTAGTAGTAAGCGCCGATAAAAATGAATGCTCTATCTTAAGTTTTTTGAATTCGTTGATACGATTGGTATGTTTTTACCTCTTTGCTGTGGTGATTTAAACCAACCTTTATTCTGGACGTGACCGGGCTGTTCACATGTGCGACAGATAGGTGTGTTAAAACGAAATCCAAGTCTTCTGTTCAAGAAACATCCTCTGAAGTTTGGTTGATAATAATTAACAATATTTTGCGGTTGCTGGTTTTAAGACTGGTTGATAATAGGAACACTGTATTGTTGTTGCTGATTTTGAAAACTTTTTTCTGTTAATTGTTGAACGAAATTGTATCTTCCTCTGTTGTTAATATTGTTGAATCTCCGGTTGTTCAAATTCAAATTCATCCTGTTCATTTGTTTACTGAGATCTCGTTGACCTGCTTCCAAATTTTCCTTGTGTTATACTGTTAATAGTTGCTGCAAGATTGATTTTTGTTTGGCATTTTGTTATTGTACTTTGTCGGGTTGTGCTAGCTTTCGAAACTGGATCAAACTGAGAAATATAATAAAAAGCACAGGATATAAAGAGCAGGAACAAGAAATAATAACTCATTTCATAACGAAGAAGAACAAAAATAATAAAGTCTACCTGTTTGGGGGGCAACCAGATAGTTTTTGTTTATTTGTTTTTTTTTGACAAAAATATTTAAGCTGGTTTTTCTGGTTCCCCCGACCCTTTATTGGGTTCCCATTATCTTCAATTTTAGATCGGCTGGCAATTTTTTCCAAGTTCTTGCCGCAAAAAACCTATTGGGGGACAAAAATACAAAAATATGGAATTTTTTAGCTAAAAATCTGCTTACAATTTCTTAAAATCGGATACATGCACACTTAAAATTTGCAAAAGTGAGCAATGGCGAACAATAGCGCGTAGAAATAGCGTGAAAAGCGGTATAAAAGTGTGACATAGTAACGCGCTTTTGTCTAGCTTTGCACAATATGGCGGGAAATTAGCACAAATTTGCAAAGAATTATGAACCGAATTCAAATCGCCGAGGTATAGTTTGAACGAAAAATTTTAATAAAGCACCATAAAATTACTATAAACTGACAAAAACCTCTAAAAGACACTTTTTGTAATCGGTCAAAAAAATTAATTGTCCCATCCCGTTTGTAGTCGGGCAGAAAACATTGCGTTGCAAAAAGTGTGCGTCACGCCCGTTGAGTTTCCTGTCAGATTTTTATACTACTTACCCGAAAATTGAATGATCAAAAAGTCTGCAGATGGGAAATCTGAACTCTGGAAATTTTGAGAAAAAAAATTGCAAGTTACTTTTGGTTTTGATCTTTCGGGCTAGCTTTTTCTGTTGTTACGGAAATATTGTCAGACTACGGAAACAATTTTGATGAAGAGTTAATTTTGAATGATTGATAATTGTATTGACTGCAGTAATTGATTATTGAGTTGACAGTTGAATTATTAATTGTTATCAAAATAGGTTTTTAGCAATTATATTAGTCTTGCTGTCTTTTATGCCATTTTTCTGGGCAGCTCTCTTACTAGTCTTTAAGTATTCTCTCCATTACGGTTTTTTGGGAGACAATTCCATTGTGTGAAAAGTGATTCTGTAAATCTTAGATTTTGACTCCCTCAGTCACCCCAGCCCAACACACCCTTGTCCGCTCTCCTCCATCTAGTCATTCAAACCAGCGCTCCCAACTCCAAGCTGATTTTTCAAATTTTCTCACTGTTCTTTGTCTCATTTTTTGCAAGTAGTTTTCCATATCTGGTTCCCGATAATTTGTTAATAACGAGTATACAATTAATTGCCAAAACGTTACATTTCTGAAATGGATAGTTTTCATATAATTTTTAATATAATGCAACCTATTTAGCAGGGCTTCAGTAAACAGCTTCAATTCAAATGCAATTGTGCGATTAATGGTCTCCATTGTCCATGTAGGCCCTCGTAGAGGTCTATGATAAGGGTTTTCAGCACCAACAACATCAGAATTGAGTTACCACCAGTAATTAGAGAGCCACGCGTCAAAATTCAGCAATTGTTTACTGACAGTGGTATAGAAAAATCAATTTATGGTTGAATGTTAGAAATTGCAGTAACTCATTGCAATAGTTGGCTGGGGACGATATTTTTCACAAGGGGTCGAAAGGATACAATAATTTGCCAATATTGAACATATCATTGGTACTTCTTGCAACACTAACTCCCTCTGCTGAGTGGACATAAAAGGAATAGCCCCTCCAAATTAAACCCACCAATATGTGGGGAGCTACTCTGGAAAATACCCTATAATCTTAGCAGATCGCTGAATTTTCTGGAGCCTAATTTTCTAGAACAAGGTAAGTAACAGTTAGTAATGAACTTTCGAGGCTAACTATGTATTTTTTTAGGAAACCTTGAATAAAACAGATATAAAATCAATGGAAATTTTGAAACGAGGTTAATTTTTCAAGTCTAAGGAAATGATTTTGATGGATTTTTTTTAATTTTATTTTATTAATAATTGGACTAATTGATTATTGAGTTTACAGTTTAATTTTTAATTGCTCTCATTTGAAGATTGTACCAATTACATTTGTCCTGTTTTCTATTTATGCAATTTTTCTGAGCAGCTCTCTTACTGTTCTCCAAGCATGGGATTCACAAAACCATTTTTGGGAGAGACTTTCTTTGGGTGAAATCTGGATCTTAATTTTTAAATTACTCCAACACTCACTCGTCCATCCTCCTCCATCTGGCAATTTTAACCAGCTCTAATAACCCCACGCGGTTCGTTAGAGGAATTGGCCCGACGTTAGTCGGTTAGTTTTATGGTTCTCAACCAAATCTTTTGCAATTATTTTTTCCTCAAGAGGACGGTGTTAGAGACGAACGGGCGCAGAGCAGAATGCTATGTAGACTGAGATCTAAGGACGAGTTTTCCGTGCTCTGATTGGTTGAAATTAAATTTATTACTTAGTGGCATTTTTGTGAAAAATACCTACCAAATAGATTAACGAAGTTCTATCCGTGATCACAACCTCGCCCTCGTCAGGGGGGTCGCGGCCATGGAGAAGCCGAGTGGAGCGCACACCATAGATAATAAAGCGACGAGAATTATTTCGCCGTTTCTTGCATTTGTTGTACTTTATTTTAAAAAAAACAATCAGATTATTCGGCCAATCAAATAAAAGCATTCGGCTCAGCGCTCGTCGCTCTATTTCCTAGAACCTTTTCCTTATCTGTCTCCTGAATATACAAATAATTGCGAAAACGAAATTTTTAAGTGGTTCATTTTTATCCTATTTCAAGAGTTTGACTTGTAGTAGTGAGTTTTCATTAGGACTGATTGAGAAAGACTTTTTTGGGAAACTGAAAGGGCTACATTTGACATGATATTTCCTAATTTTTCTCATTAAGAGGGCAGAATGAATAGTCAATTGCGTATCAAGTAAATAGAAAATGTTGCACAAAAGTGTTTGTTAGCATAAAAATTGTTCAATGTTGTCGGTGTGTTGAATTCCAATGAACCATTAGCTCCCCGTACTTTTCGTGCTTGGGCAATAAAAGTTGATAGCACAGAAATTAATCTATCCGAGAATGGCATCGAGATCAAATAAAATTGAGCTACTGCAAAAGATGTTATTGCTTTGCAGTTCAAAAATGTCAGAAGATGACCCGATTACCGGAATTGGAGTGGTCGAGTCTTTGGCAAATGTACCACAAGGATACAATGCTATTTCATCGTCAGCTGACGGCAAAGATGCAGACATATGGAAGGATGGGTTTTTTGGACGAGCTGTCCGAAGATACATTTGTTTCACTCGGGTGTTCCCTTTAGACAACGGTCGGTGGAGAAATGTTGTCAAAGACATCAGAATTGTAAAAGTAAGCATAAATCTTCACTTTACGGAGTAGTATGGATTATGCGAGTGGATCTGCAAAATATTCAGTTGATGCGCAGTCGCCAGCTTAACTCAATTTGATGAGGGGCAATTGATGGTACAGGTTGCAATTCTTGAGCAGAATCAAGGTTTCAAAGTCTTTTCGACTGCATGTCACAGAGTTACATCTAGTTTTAAAGCTATTATTAGTTTATTTTTTTTGAAAAAAACTTTTGATTAACCAATTTGAGTTTTCGAGTGAATTTTTCCTCGTGACTTTTTGAGGTTTGCTCGATCTAAAGTCTCCTATTATCCGCAATTTTAAACAGCCTAATGCGATTGGATAAGATGTGGCCATCCCCGGATGAGATGTATCACAGGAAGTCTGAGTCTGCCATGAAATTGATTACCAGAGGTAACAAAGAGAAAAGCGAACTACTTTTAACACCTTCTTTCGTAATGTCTTCACAAACACTGACAAAATTGAAGAAAACACCACACACGCAAAGCTAAACAATTTGTTTAAAATGAAAGTGAAAACTGGGAAGCTCAAAATAGTCTTCATTTAAACAAGGCTTGTGGACCAGAGAACATTGGCAATGTGATGCTAAAAAACGCTGCAGCCTTTTCAATTCCCTCAGGCTACTGTTTCAAACCTGCATAAAAACAGGAAATTCTCCGGGTCGTGAAAACAGAGATGACGCCTTCATAAAAGGAAAACTGAGCTGACATCTAACAAAACAGTCGGATTAGCCTTCTGGCTAATGTCTCCTCCTGAATGAGAACATTTAGAGTGAATCTCAATACGGTTTTAGATGGAATTGTTCTATTGTTCAACTTGGGTTCTCTGGATAATCTTTTCACACGGTTTGACATAGAGAATATGTAGATTCCTGGAATGCGTTTGACAAATGAGGTTATTGGAAACCATTTTTATAAAGCTTCTAAAGGCCGGAATCTTCGCAAGCTGCTGAGAAACCTTGAACAAATGGTGAAAGGTGTTGACATAAAATCAAAACCAGCCAAGGTTACGAGAGCAACAGCCAGAAAATAGTCACTGAATGTAATTATCTGGGTTCAATACTAAATGATCAATCTGACAGAGGCCGCGGTGAGACGTAACTGCACTAAAGCTAGATTAGCTGTTCTAAAGATGAGACCTGTGCTCGTCAGCTCTACGCTCACAATGAGAATCAAATGTCGGCTAATTGAAATATGTATTCAGCCAGTACTGCTGTACGGGATGAAACAGTCATAACGCCAGAGAAGGACAGCGACAAAGCCCGTACCATAGCATGGTCCTTAAGACATGCAGCAAAAAACACCCACTGTTGAAACTCTTGCACTGAAAGTTTCTCTAAGAGACATCAAGATAGAACTCGCAGTTAGAAGCGCAAAGCTTCGCGAAGTCTCAAGAATCTGCATGACGAAAAGTTTATAAAGCGAAGGAAGAAAACGTATTTCAAAGACTCGTTGCGTGCCCTCAAAACTTTTTTTAGAGAGACTGTAAGTAAGTGACACTGAAGAATGGATAAGAAATCCATCAAAAATAGAGTGGTCATCAAATGTAAATACTGAAGTGAAATCAGTGGGAACGAGAGACCAAATTGTTGCATGTGAGAAAAGAATTTGTACGAGACACTTTGCAACAAGAAAAGAGATGCTCAGGCATCTGAGGAATGATCACTCTGAAAGTGGCGATGGATTGGTCATGACCCCTTTCCAAGCAGGTAAAACGACTAGTGTGCCAATGGTATGTCCAGCTACTGGCTGCAAATTGACAAACAGATTAGATGGTGACTTCACCACATCAAAAAGGCCTACCCTCAGTGTACAATAGTGTACATTGATAATGTCACCGAGGAGAATAATGGAACAGCAGAACCACAAAGCACTGAACTGAGTGGGAACACAGTTTAGTCAAGATGAGGCGGATGTTCTAAAGCCGGAAGTTCCTCTAACCCGTATGGAGGGGCCGTACATTGCGGTTCCTCCAACGCCCCCTAGCGGGAGGCATCCTTGACCTATACCACCCTGGAAGGTCTGGAGACTAATGACCGGCGGTATTGTGTTGCTTGCGCAGTTAACCAATGGGAGGGTGCCACCCCAAGGCACAATCCTCGGACTGCTAATCGTTTATTTTTAGATCAATGAGCTATGGCTACATCAATAGTGTTCCTTGATTTGGGTACGCAGATGACTTTAAAACAAAAACCGGCAACCTTGGAGAATTATCTATGGTAACCGATGAAATAAATAGATGGAGCGAATAGAATGGACTGGACCTGAATACCCGAGGATAAATTTTAGGGTGTAAGAGAATTCAAACCCTCCTGTGACGCAGAAGATCTTGAAAGTGTGTGCATCAAAAGATCTAGGCGTGTTTTTTTCAATGATTCTTGGTACAACTGCCAACTAAGAATGGGTTAAAGCCTTGAAAGGGTTCTATGGTTGAACAATATACTACCCAAAGCTAGTTTTGGGTAAATTTAACAAAAAGCGAAATAGTGGATCGGTAGCGCAAACGAAGAATACAAATATCGGTTAGCAAATCTGGTAATGTCAATGTACATTGAGTTGCATGATTTACTTATTCTTATAGTCATAATTCGAGTTAAGTACGCGATGAATTGGATGTCTTATGGGAACTGAATTCGGAGATAAGCGCCAACAACGGAAGTTTGAATTACCCAAAATCAGATTGAAAGAACCAACGACATTTTTCTGCCTTCCTGCAAAGGTACAATGAACTAGACAGCTGTAGCTGAAAGGCTCTCTGCTCTTGTGGAACCTGCAATCCGTCCAGAAAACTACTAGATGACAAACCAAGGGTTGACACCCGTGGGCGACAATTCCAGAAGTCAATTGGCGACTATTTACTAAACTTTAAATGAGAAAGCCGATACTGGTTCAAATTTTAATTGAATCCTTGTAGTGGTCTATGATAATCTCTAGCAATTCCATTTGAGAAGACGGTAATGAAGTTATACCCCGAGCTGACATAGGTTACATTATATCAGGTTCGTCCACCTTTCGTTCGAAAGTATCGTGTCCGAAGTTAGTCGGATGTACTGATCATCCGCGATTGCTCATGCAGTCAAAGTATTTGCCATTATGAGATGATCTCAGGAATGATTCAATTAGTTTGCATTTTTTAACGCAAACTATTGGTTAATTAAATAATAAATTAAATAACACCTAGAGTTAAATTTTAACATAAAACCCTGCTCCGTTTTATTGGATTGTTTAAGAGATTGTGCAAGAAAATATAGAAATAAAATAAGGTTCATTGACTTGAACTTGATGATACGGCATGATACGGTGAACTAATGAAAATAAGGATTCTTCTACGACTGGAATAAGAGTATTGGTACGACTCGTAGAGGAGAGCATAATACTCGTCGAGGAGAGCATAATAATGCCAATTGTAATAGATTCCCATTGAGCAATTTGATTGGACTAAAAAGAAAGGGAAAGCAGTGCAGATAAAAACGGAGAAGAGAACAGCACGGAAAGAAAGGGGATAAAAAAAAGGAACAACAAGAAAAAGGCGAAGAATTGAAAGAGGAAAAAGGGGACACAATTTGATTCTATTTGGAAAACAGTTGGTTTAATATTGTTAACTCAAATTCACTCTATCTCCAAAAAACCAGTTTTGAAACCTTGCTCAAATATCTGACAAGTTAGGCAGCGAACCCCCGTTGATTGCTAAGGTTAAAATTCTAGTAGTCAGACCACTCCGCATTCAATGACTATGATGATATAGAAAAACAGGAAAACAGTTTGGATGGAGATTTATTTCACTCATTTAAAACATTATTACTACAGTCAAAATTAGCACAAGTAAAACATTCTGATAAGAATAATTAATCTTGTTTATTTGGTTAATTAAAACCCATACAACACAATTATATAACATGGTGACAAGGGTTATGCCTAATGTTTCCAATAACTCTTGTCAGTCACCACGTCTTTATAATTGAAAGTTTGGTTCAATTATGACTTTTATCGACGTTCAAAATAAAAATCTTCGAATAAAAGTAGACAACACAGAAGGCCAAATTATGTTTCATAGTTTTTCACCTTGTTTCAACCAATTGTGTTTATTCTTCAAAAAACAAAATTCCAATATTCTATGTGTTTTTATAACCGACAACATGTCACCTCATTTCAACCAAACTAAAGCAAAACTTCAGATGTCGAACACAGTGTTGAGTTTTACCGCACAATATTCATTTACTTTGCCAATTTCTGATTAATTTTTACTGCGTATTTTTTCCCCTCTTCTCACTTACTTTCGACAAATCGATTACAACAGATACAGTTTCACGGTTAATACAGAACTACGAGATATAAAAAGAATCACAAATGACAAGCAAGCCAAACTGCTATCTTACACTTTGAGTAACTTTCAAAAAACTTTGAAGCTTACCTGATCGAAGAGACTCGTGAAAATGAAGTGTTTACGATCGATAGCACATTTGGTCAATATCCACGAATTGTTTCTCAACTAGAAAAAGAAGAAGAACAAACAGACGACTTGAGAATCTCTCACACGGACATCTCAGATTGACCCCAAGGATGACTAAAGCAAGCAGTTCATGTAAGATGACATCTCTCACGAACTACTCACCTCACATCAAGGAGTTGACAGTGACAACTCGTTGAACAGGAAGTGCGGACACAACCAGGAGCCCCTACAAAATTCTTCAGCAGATAAGTCATAACAATGTTCTATTTTATTTTGTAAAAAGCAGTGAAATTTATAATCCTTCATTATTAGTCGTAGACTCTTTAATCATTCATTGCATGGTTTTAATTGCACGATTTAAAAAAAAAATCAGAATGGCAGCGAATATACAGCCATACATTAAAGTTGACAAATTCAGCGGAAAACTAGGAGAATCGTTTGACGATTTCCGTTCCTCCATCGAATCTGCAGTAGCACTAGCAGGAATTGACGATGCTCTGAGGCCACAATTTGTGAGAATGAATCTAGCTGAGAGCGCTCTTCGATTTTTTAACGGCCTTCCGGAAGCAGTGAGAAACGACTATGATCAACTCATGGAGAGATTGGGCCGCCGATACAACAACACCGATAATGGAGCTTTCCATGTCTTGAGATTCAACGAGAAAATTTTTGATCCAAGCAAAGAAACAGCTGAGGATTTCTTAGTTGCAATTCAAAGACTAGCAGACTTAGCATTTCCGGACAACGCTGCCGCAGGAGTTAATAGAGCTCAGGAGAGGACCGATCGAATAAAAGAGAAGTTTATACAAGGAATGCCGCTAAAATATAAACGCAAGCTTTTGAAAGCACCGGCCGCTGAAACGGTAGACCAGTTATGCGACAGAATCAAAACAGAAATGTGGGTCTCTGACACATATCCCGAAACTAGCTACCCTGCTTCCTTCAATGCTTTGCAATCGGACACCAACCAAAGGGAAGACGCTTTCTTCAAAAAACTCGACAGATTTGTAGACAATATGACCAAAATTAGTTCAAGAATCACCGAAGCTTCTGCATCTATTGCCGCGACCGTGACTTCACAGCCACAACGACAGCATCAGCCTACATATGCAGCAAATTGGCGTACTCGTGCAATGCAGAGTTCACCACCGCGTCAATACGGAAACCAATATCAAATTTCGTACAGTAACCCGCGTTCATATGCACAAGAAAATTCACAGCCGGACAGAAGATATCCACGCAGTCCAATACCAGCAAGGGATATATGCCGTAACTGCGGACGCAGAGGTCATACTCAGGGACAATGTTGGCAAAGACCAGCCCCGAGAGTTGGAGAAAGCATTCCATTTCCGCGTCAACCAAAAAACTAATCAAACCACGGAACAAAACAAACCTCAATCAATCAACCACAAACAAATTTGCATCCTTTTCTACAATTTCTTTAGATGAGGACTCTTTATCCTCTAATGACTTAAATATGCATGTCACACGCCCTTTCTTTGTTAACCTCATCTTTTCTCCTCAATGTAAGCAAAGAGCACTTATTGACACCGGAGCATTTTGCAGCGCCATGTCAAAATCAATGTTTGAGTCTATCTTAGAATCCAGTTGTTCCACAATTTGTCAAAAACTTGACCCTCCATCATACAAAGTCTCGGTTGCTTCCCGATCTAAAGTCGAAGTCCTCTTTCAAGCCGATATCAAATTCAATCTTGGAAACAAAAAATTTATTGAACGCTTTTTAATTCTACCCGATATGAACGACATTTTATTAGGCCTTCCTTTTTTAGACAAAAACAATGTTGTAGTAGATTGCAAACGCAGACTGCTAAAATTCTCGGACTTCACATTTTTTATCCATTCTCTTCAAAATGATACTTCTGACTTAAAAATTGAGAACAGAGCCAAAAGTAAGTTCCCCGTAGTTCTCCAAGGCACTGTTATTTTGGCTCCTTTCGCTTTTCATTTAGTTGTTGTCAGCTGTCTTAATGGCCATGAGCTGAGAGACGTTACCGGACTAATCGAACCTTGCAAAAGCTTCGAAAGTAAATACGATGTAAGCATAACTAGCGCAATCGAAACGTCCGACGACAAAGGAAACTTGTATTTAGGCCTACTGAACAGGTCAGAAGTTCCGGTTGAACTGTCTCCCAATGAAACAGTGGCCGAATTTGAAGTTGTCACACCAGATCAAGCTAAGTTCATCATACCAATAGATCCAAAGATTCTTAGTCTGACAGATGACAGTACATGCGATTCGTTACTAAGTCAAACTATATTAGCCTCCGCCCAAAATGAACAAACACCAACAAGCAATAAGTCGCAATTCTGGTTCCCAACACCAGAATCATGCCAAAATCCGGATGCACTTACAGGAATTGAGAAGCAAATTTACGACTCATTAATAAAGTTTCAACAAATGGAACTACTGAACCCTAATAATTCATCAGAACACGAGGAAAAGTTTTTGTCTCAATTCAATTGGTCTAAATCGATAATCTCAAACTCTGAAAGGACCCAAATAGAAAAGCTGTTGAAAAAATATCACCGAATATTTGCGAGACACCGTTTGGATGTAGGCAAAAACGACGATTTCAAAGTTCTTCTCACACCTGAACATGACAAACCTGTATATTCCCAGAGCCCAAGCACGCCCATTCACATACGCGACGAGCTGTTAATCGAGCTTGCCTTACTACAGTACTATGGAATCATAACTACACTACCATTCTCTAAATATGCTTCACCTATCTTTGCACAACGCAAACCTAGTGGAAAACTTCGCCTTCTCATCGACTTGAGAAAAATCAATCATCTGTTACGCCATGATTACGATTCCAAAAACTTCCCAATTTCAACGCTTGCAGATGCAGGGGCGCATTTAGCGGGGAAAAGTTTCTTTTGCAAACTCGAGTGTAGCCAGGCATACTTTGCTCTTCAAATGGCAGACCAGCGCTCAATTGAGCTGCTCGCATTCAACTTTGCTTCACGCACATACGCATTTCTCCGACTAGCGCAAGGTTTGAGTCGAGCAGTGAGCACATTTAGTTCCTTTATGCGACAAAAATTAGACCCTTGCGTCATAACTGATAAATGTTTTCAGTATGTGGATGATGTTGGAACTGCATCGAATAGTGTCCCAGAAATGATTGTTAACCTGGAATGTATATTCGAATGCATAGAAAAAGCTGGCCTGAAACTGTCGCCAAGCAAATGTGAATTTGGAACAGGGTCAATTGAGTTTTTGGGACAGACTATTACTTCAGAAGGAGTTCAACCTACGGAAGAGAAAATAACAAAATTCTTAGAAAACTTGCAGATTCCAAAAACAGAGAAACAGATTCGATGGTTCATTGGATTCCTTCAGTTCTACAAAGCGTTTATACCAAAGCTTTCCGAAAAACTTTTACCCTTTTACAAATTACTACACAAAGACCAAGATCTTATTTTGGAGTCAATTCACCGTGAAATTTTTGACGAACTAAAGAACGAGCTGAAAAGAATATGCCAAATGACACTGAGACTACCGAAAACCGGATGCCAGTACGTAATATTAGCAGATGCTTCCTACTATGCAGCTGGATTTGTGCTGATGATAGAGGACTACGTGAAAAATAAAGCCGGCAAAGATGTTAAAATCTACAGTCCAGTTACATTTGGATCCAAAATTTTCCAACCAGCCCAACTTAAGCTTTCAATTTATGCAAAAGAGTTCCTAGCTGTCCATTTTGCGTTTGATGTCTTTGCGCATATCATCTGGGGAGCAGAGAAGCCAGTATTAGTTCTTACTGACAACAAATCACTGATCAGATTCTTTCAAGCAAAGAAAATACCTGCACACCTCTGGAACGCCGTTGACCACGTCCTGTCCTTCTCATTTGTATTGGGACATATACCAGGCCGTGCAAACCTTGCAGCTGACTATTTATCTCGAATCCACATTAATCCAACCGAGAAACTAAATCTCAAAATAAAAGAGGCTATACCGCTCAAAAGCGTAGAACTTGGCATGGATCCGCAGCTTCCTGATAATTCTCTTTGTTCTGTAGACATAGAGCAAGCTGAATTACCAAGCATCACATCGCTCTATCCTTCAGACAATTCACCGCTGATACAAATAGAAACTGAAAATGAAGTAACTCCAATAGCAATTTCAAGGGAACAAATACATCCACAAATTGGAGCCCTCAACGAGAGCAACCCATTAGACAATTTTGACCTCACAACGCACCTAGAACAAATCAGCCAAATCGAAGAACAGCTAAAGGACGAAGATATTCAGCTTGTCATTAAATGGATAAAAGGTGAACAAAGAATCGACAGAGAAAGACTCACACCGTGCCAAAGAAAATACGCTAAACAGCTTCCACGGCTAGTGATTGAAAAGGGCGTATTATTCAGAAAATTTTTCAATGATATAGGTAAAGTCATTACATTACAGTTCTGCGTACCAGCTCACCTTAAAGACGAACTATTGTTTCGCCTCCATAACGATAAACAGAAAAGTCATCCAGGTATCGGAAAGATGCTAAATGATGTCCGACTCAAATATTACTTCCCTAGCTTCAGTGAAAGCATCGTAAATTATGTTCGAAATTGCTTGACTTGTCTACAAGCCAAAGCAGTTAAACCTGCATCACTCAGACCATTGCCTTTCCCAATAGCTTCTCAACAAAATTTTCCAGAAGACTTACTCGAGATAGATCTGGTAGGAAAAATGCCAGGCAGTCAGTTCAAATTCGTTCTAACTGGAATAGACGTTTTCACACGCTACCTTTTTGGACTACCACTTCGAAGCGCAGATGCTGAATCTGTTGCCAAGGGTCTGACTAGCATATTTTTTCGACACTCCTACCTTCCAAAAACAATCCTAACTGACCTTGGGACTGTTTTTACGGGAAATTTGATAAAGAATTTATCAAAAACACTAGGCGTTAGACTTAAACATGCTACATTGAAGCACGCCCAAACAATTGGCCTATTAGAAAGGAGCCACGCCTCGTTCAAAAGAGCATTGAAAGTCAATGAAAACCAACTCTCTTCTGATTGGTACAATTACGTTGATGTTGCCGTCTTTGCTCATAACACCACATATCATAAAGCAATCGGTTGCCCACCATCTTAACTCTTTCATGGCAGAGAGCCTTACACATCTGTGGACCTCCGTTTCAATACTTCTCGTCAAACGCTTCCAAACAACCATTATGACTACATTTCGAAACTACATAGTCGAATGTCCGAGTTATTTGTGGCAGCACGTCAAAATATGGTCACTTCATATCATCAAAACAGAAAATACTACGACCGAAAATGCGCAGCCTCACCATTAGAGCTGCACTCGTATTGTCTTCTACTAGATCCAAAGGTGACAAACCCGAACACATCTTTCGAAAAGCAGAGAAGCAAATGGTTGCCACTTTACAGAGTTGAAAAGGTCCTAACACACAGTAATTACATTGTTAGGAAAGTTGCTACGAACTATACCAGTCTAGTACATAGGATTAGATTGCGACCAATCAAACCACAATATGCTGTAAATGATTTAGAAGAGATTGATGAATCAAAATTCGAAGCCGATCCAAATACTGAAGAGCACGAAAAGGAACCACAATTGCTTGACAGTTACATTGAAACTTCTCTGGAGCTCAATACAGAAAGCGAGCACCGACTAGTACAATTCGAGAACAACAGCGTGAACAAAAATCACCCAGAAAGAGAAATTGGTGATACTTGGTTGTCAAAATTGAATGAGAACTCGAGTTCGAGCGAAGAATTTACTGTAGGACAAAATTCAACAAATGATCAAACGTTAACATCCGAAAGCATTGACACCGAAAACTATAATTTCAGACAAAAATCAGCCGAGGCTGAAACGACACAGTCAAAATACAACCTTCGAACAGGAGACCGGATGATAGCAGTTCGTGAGCAATGTGCAGCACATCTCAGTTCCCTTAGAAAATCGGCGTTCGACAGGCAAACTGGATGCATCAAAGATTCAGTAACACACATTGCTTATTGGATTTCTCTGGATATGGAACCCAATAGTGAAACTGCAAAATACATTTTCCAAAAACATCCAATACTAAAATGGCAACCTAGTAGACAAAATTCTTGTGTCGGACAAACGGCTCTGTACTTTGATGAAACTGAAAACCGTTGGATTATCAGTTTGATTTACTCAAAGAAATCAACTGACCCATACCTCCCACAAACTATCAGGTCATGCTTGGAAGATCTCCAGTTTCAAGTGCAGCAACTTGGATTACATGAAATAGCAATAGAAAAAATTGCAGACGAAAAGCGTAGCCTCATGTGGAAAGATGTGGAGAAAATGATTGAAACAACCTTTTACAATACTGATCTTGCGATAATAATTTATGATGAACAGACAATCAACTCAATACAACCAGAAAAAGAACCGATTGAGGATGTTGAATGCGGAGCGTTCTTTTGCCTCAAGGTGCCATCATATGCCACAGGAACCTCAGTAGCTCAATCATCTTCATTTGACAGTATGTCACTGCACGAATTTTTATCTGACACCAGCAGAAGCAATCCTCAAGAGGAGTGGCAAAATGAACTGAACGAGCAGCCGCAATGCAGTACACCGAGGCAGGCTCTCGAGAACACTGCAAGATATGACGAATCTAGCTTGAACGACTTAATAGATTTTGATGATGTAACAATACCTCACGAAAACGATGACACAAATATCAAAGAAAACGAATTAGGTTGCTTAGAACTCTTTTATCAATCACGCAGCATTAAAGTCCCAGTACCAGATTTGATGAATTCTTCTACTACTACTGACAGCAGTCATTCAGATGGAAACTTAGTACTGTATCCAAACCCACTTTACGAATCTGACCACTCATCTATTGACAGCCCTCCACCCCTAACACATCGTGACCAGTTCCCATCATCAAGAGAGTTTCTTGATTCAAAAACATTACCTCCACTCGAAAAGGCTCCCACATGGGAATCACAAAACTCACAGGCTCAGGCACCTTGTGGTGCATCAAAGAGCAATCAAAATCAAAAAGAAAAACAAATATCAGGCATTCAGACAACAGTTGATTCCAAAGGCCGAAGAGAGGCTAAGTTTTCATTCACCGGAGATCAATAAACAAAAAAAAAATCAAAAACGCATCCCAATTACCACTTAGTGTAGGGCCATGTATTGGATAAAGACCGCAACAACACTTATTTTCAAATAGCGCTAAAAAGTAGGTTTTCAAATACCACTCAGTGTAGAAAACCGCAAAGAACAGGAAACGAGCGTGACAATAAACGATTAAAAACATTAGTCTGTTAATGCAGGTACTGATCACAACTTCAAAACAGACTCCACATTAATTTGCTCCGGTTACTCTTTCGACCAGAAGGAGCCTCTAAACTTAAAAAACGCACAAAAACTAGCGTCATTTGACTAGCAAAAGCTAACTGCAAAATTCTTAGAAAACAAAATCTAGGGCATGCCCAAACAACCAACTAGAAGATTTTTTTTCTTTCAAAAAGGAGAGCCCCCCCCCAAAAAAAGAGACGCGCGCAAAAAAAAAAAAGAAAAAAAAACTGGCACAAAGAACTACCCCCGTCCCCCACGCCCCGTCCCCCCTCCACCTACACCCGAAGCCAAGAAAGATAAAGGAAGACTCACCTTTTTGAAGGGATTCAATGACTTTTTTGTCGCCATCCGGAATGTGAAGACTTAGCTTCACTCTTGATTTGATTAATGTCTTCGTCGCTGCTTATGTTAATTTCATCTTTCGATTCGCTATCTTTGGTCATTGCCTTTTGTTCGTCGTCGTCGTCTGATTCTTTGTCGCTACTTGAGTGGCTTGAAATTACTTTTAGGAGAAAAGACTTTCTAACTTTTTCGCAATCTTCAAAGACATCGGCGATAGCGCATAAAGGAAACGTCATTTCTTCATCTTCAGTTAAGCTTTGAAACTCGTTCAGGACATTTAATTGTTGCTTCATAAGTTTGTCTTCTATTCTGGAACTTTCTTTGAACTGCATTAAATTTTTGAATTTTTTAACACTTTTCTTCCGGACTTCCTTCGCTTTAAAACTTTCAAGAAGGTTATAGTCAGCAATAGAAAAAGCTCTCAGATGAGAAGAGTGTTCGGTAAATCCAAGAAAAGAGCGCAAAGAGGAATTATAATCTTCTGTTTTTGACATCTTCATTACAGCCGTTCTCCAGTCTCGCGCTTTGCTTAAACGACGAACAACATCTACAGATTTGTGCTTTTTAATTAAAGTTTCAATAACTGAAGAGGTAACACCGAAACAAAAATTGTTTATGACAGTTCTCCCCAATTTCATGTCATTTCTGTTGATTGCTTCCCAACCATGAACGAGCGCCCATATTCTTCTGTCTTCTTTGGTTTTTTCTTCTTTAGTTACCACACAATGGGCAAAGAGGGAAGGCTGAATGATTAAATCTCCACTTTTTCCGACATGGTAAAAAAGACCTTTGTACTTTGTTGTTACGTTTTCACCAGGTTTGACTATGAGGAAATTTAGCAATTGATTGAACGTCCTTATCTTTAAAAGGAATCTGCTGGTATTTACAGATTGCGACATTATCCAAAGTTTACATCCACTAACTAATTTTGCTACAGAGTCGGCCCCACCAAATTCAATATGGCCATTTGTAAACCAGGAACCTTTAGCTACAAGCAAATCAGTTGCTATTAGAGTTAACTCTGGACTGAGCTCTAATTGTAAATTATTCCGTTCTATTTGAAAAGAAACTGTTTTTGTTGACTCAAAACCTTCTAGTCCATTTCCCTCGTTTCTGGCATTTTCAGCTTTCGAGTATTTCTTCATAAAACTTTCGATATTGACATCTCCTCCATTCCACATTCTGCTGACGCCATCTTTTAAATTACAAATTCTGTTGGCAGCTTTACCACGCACAACAAACGCTTCTTTAGGAAAAGGTCTATTGCATAAAGAAAAGTTTGTGTCTTCTACTATCTTTAAAGGCTTTATATTCAAATCTTGCATTAAATCTTCATTCTCAATTCGTTGAAAAAGTTCTTTTTTTGACTTGAAACAGTTTGGTTTTGAATCTTTAATTCTTGAATAAAACTCTTGATTGTCTTTTTCGTAGTTTGTAGTATGTGTCATTTCTATCTGAAAATAAACAAACATTTGACATCATAAGGTACAGGGCAATACAAAAGTAGAACCACGAGCACAGACACACGCAGCGGACAACGCAAGAGCCGGAAAACGAAAAAAAAAGAACCCTACAAGAAAAAACCTAAGCAGAAAACCAACAACTCAAAACAAAAAAGAACAAAGTTAGTTTTTTTGTACTGTACGTGAATTTTTGTTATTCGCTTTCTGGAAACAAAAATGCTTTCATTCGATTGAGAAAAACCCCATCTTGAATCTCTCGGGCTATTTTTTGCATTTTCTTTCTCAGAGCGGAAAAATTACCGATATGGTCTGAAAAATTTAACAACCTTGATAACGCAACTGTTGTGATTCTGTCAACATTTTTCGATGTTCTGATAATTTTATTCAGTCACTTTGAACCTACAAGCATGTTTGAAAGAAACACTAACGTTGTCGTTCAGTCCTATAACAAAAAAGCAACAAAAATAGGGGAAAATTTGCGAAAAGAATCAATAACTTGGGAAGAAACTTCGAAAAATTGCAAATATGTGCTTCAGTTTTTAATTTTGCTACTGTACGTGAATTTTTGTTTTTCAACATTTTGGGACCAAACCAACGTGATTCGATAGGTAAAAACCTCCTCTAAATTCTCTCGGGCCAAAAATTTAAATTTCGTTTTTGAAGTCGAGAGAACTCAATTTTTGTACCTAAATTTTCAAGGAAAAAGGTAATCCTTCCTTATTTATTTGGATCGTAATTCCCTATCTTACGTACCGCAAAAATAGAAAAAGCAGCGTGCACGCGAAGCTACAGTGAATTTCCATTATTCCATGCCGCTAACAACCCCCACCACATAAAGATAGAGCTGCTTAAGAGATATAAACAGTCAAAATCAACAGAAAAATGAAAAAATAACCAATTTAGGCCACAAAAAACAACAAAGTTTTGCAATCTACTGTTCTTTTGAACCGCCACAAATATCAGAAAAGACTTCTACTACCTTTTAATGCATTAAACTGACCCTTTAGAGCACTAGAAAGACCATCTAAGCAGTAAAAATAACCGAAAATTCAATCAAAACTGTCAGACCCAAATGAAGAAAAATACCGTCATTTTCACAGATTTTTGTACCCCCCGAAAAATCTAAAACTCCCAGCGACGTGAAATTTGGCGTGCAGCTGGTCATAACTATTATCCAAAGAACTGTAGATGGAATTCTGAAAAACTTCAATATTTACAAAGATATAAGGCACTAAAATTACCGCCCTCGATATAAATAACGACAATTAGTCACATTCAAGATATTTAGAACTTTGCAAGTCATTTACAGCACACGAATCATTAAACAAAGTAACAACTAAGCAGTAGAGCACTAGCTCCAGCGAGCAGAACAGCTTAGACATGCAACCGCTTAAAAGAGAACAACAGCCAAGCACTATTTCTTTGATAATTTCCTACTTCCTCCGCTTTTTGCTCTCTTCATGGCCTCAATCTTCTTGTTTTTAGCTTCCTGCTTGGCTCTCTTTGTTAATTCGGACTTTCTCTTTGATATTGAGCCAGAACTTGGCAATATTACCCCAGTACCACTATCTTTAAGTTCTTTAACGAAAATCTTTATGTCATTGCATACTTTATATCTAGTCGAATCTCCATGACGACAACCGTTTTTTCTGTTCTGCAAACTAAGCTTAAGGGACTTCGAACCCATTTGCTGGTTTCCCAGGAATCTCAGTTCTAAATAGAGAACAGATTAAGCACACTTTTAACAACAGCCTCATTACAAAACAGAAAAAATAACCCAGGACAAGTGAAGAAAGATTTTTTTTGCAACAAAAAAAGTGCACAAATAGTTAAAACCGCTCATACCAAGAGAAAGAGTCAGACTTCCAGCTGCTCCCTCTGCCAGTACAGTAAAATGGCAGAACGCACGATCACTCGGGACACAAACAGCTTGTCCGGACCTCTGAACATGGAACAATAAATTTCCGTGAAAGGTACCACGATCGATCGCCCTTTTGAAGTCCTTCAAACTTCTCACTGTTCTGGTCGACTGAAGTCCACTTTGTTCGGTCCTCCAGAAGAACCAACAACGGAAGCCATCCATGGCAGGCAATACAGAAATGGTAAACTGGCCATTCTTTTGAAATTGTGGCAACAAAAACCAGTTACCATTTGTCGCCGTCAACGCATCATCCATGGAGTATGCTCCTCTCATCATAAAGCAGTACCCTCTTCCCTCCCGAACCTCTACTCGTTCAAAAAATTCGCTCCCTGGCAACTCTGTATCTTTCTCGATATCGCCCACAACTTTGAACCGCGAATACATCTCCGAGATGCCACTAGAGAGACAGATATCACTATAAAATCCGGGCTCCAGATAGACTAAAGTTCCATCACTCGATGGGGTGAAAGCTGGCAGTCCAGGTACTTGTCTGCTGATATCAGCAATCGGTTCAGCAAATTGACAGAGCCTTTCTTCTTCAAAGAACCCAGCCACAACCATATCACTTAGCAGAGACATTTCGAACTGAAAATATCATGTACAGTTAAATCAATGGAAAAATGATCAAACGTTACATGTTATACAACCATCACGCACAAAAACATGCATTGAACACTGCAGTTAACGCACACTAATGAGCCATTATGATTAAGCTAACTACGACCTCCTTAGCCAGAGATTACAAGACAAGACTGTCATGAAAACACATTTACAAAAAACAAAAAAGTAATCAAAATAAACAAATAAAGCCGGTCGCCAAAACAAATGATCACAATCTCTCTTCCATTGAGATAGGATACAAACAAATCCATTTTTCTCACTCCTATTTGGCATATTAGCTGGTTGTAAAAATCAGAAAAATTAAAAGTTGCAATTGAATTTTCTAAACTAAAATATACTTACTCATTCAATACAACAATGTTGATACGAATTAACGGCAAACTTGCAAAGCTTAAATCTATTTTATCCCGCTACAGATGCAAAAATTATCCACGCAACCTTTCAATTCACCGGTCTTTTGACAGAGACGTTTGTTGTTAAGAGTACATCAGCGTTATTTCTTGTTCAAATTTTCCTTTGAGCACCACATTCCATCAAGTATTCATACATTCAACAACATTATTGAATATTGAACAAAACAAAAATACGACAACAGTAAAATACAAAAAAATTTAGCTATGTTTGTTTGGAAACTTGCTTTCTTTATCGCCGTATTCGCCGACAAAACTTCTCCAGCTCCCAACCCAGGAGACAACCACATCCTGCAATCAGGAATCTTATTTAATTTTCAACAAAAAGTCCTCGTAGCAGAAAAATTTGTTAACATCAAGTTTGTCCTTCCTTATCCACCCTATAACGCAACGCTTTCCAAGTACCTCAATATATTAGCCCAATCCCTATCAAAAAATTGGAACGCTCCTACCGAACTTTGTCAACTGAAGTACACCGAAGTAAATGTCACAACAACATCAGCCGAATGGATTTACAACATCACGCAGACTGAACATAATAGAGCCAGAAGCGACCTCAGAAACTTGATCAGCGAAATCAGGAAACTTCTTTCACCCAAGCGGAGCTCAAAAAGAGAAAAACGAGCAATGGGAATGGCTTTAGGTGTTGGTGCGGGTATAATGGGCCTTGGTCTAGGACTCGCATCGGGAGATTCCTATGTCCTTGGAATCCTTGGTGGTTGCAATGAGCTCGGGAGTCAAAACAGAAATGCAATCCTCTCAACAGTTCACTACGTCAACGAAATGAATGCGAGATGGAAAGAAGCAGCCGGAACAATAGATAACAAATTCTTTGTACTCGGAGAAGAAATCAACGATATGAAAAAACAACAACAAGATATTACAACTGCTCAAAACGCAAATTTCGAAACTATCCATGGGCAGATGTCAGCAATTGAGAAAAATGTGCACGCATTAAGAAACTGCGATCAATTTTTCTTCTCCAGACAGCAAATGAACCAACACCTAGCTAGCATATCGTCGATCCTCAATACGTTGCAAACAATCATAAGATCTTATAGATTATCATTAGCAAACTTTCGAGCTAATTTGCTACAGAACTTATCGGCTATGGTCAATGGTTTCCTGCCGCTGTCCATTATTTCAAAGGAAATATTGCACGAAATTCTCATTGCAGTCATGACAAATGAAATTGAAAATGGAAGCAGACTAACCTTGGCTATACCTCTGAATGAGATACTCACCTACTATGAGAGCAAACTGCTGCTGAAGGTAGAATCAGATGAAGCCGGTGTTATTTTTACGTTCTCTGTACCGTTTGCATCTATGTCAACCATACTCACAGTTTACGAAGCGATACCAATCCCAATGCCCTTGCAAGATGGTACAGCAAATCTATGGGATCTCGAGGAGCAATACATTGCGACAACAGACGATCAGAGTGAGACAGCGGCGGTATCAAAAAACGACCTAGAAAAATGCGTGGGCTCAAAAGTTTACACTATTTGGGAACAGACTTTCGCAATGGAAAAGACTAGCTCAACATGTCTGGCGGCACTCTTACTTCAAGACCAGTACCGTTCAATGGAAAACTGCAATCTCAAACCAGTTAAACTGCCACTTAAAGAGAAAGCCAGGAATCTAGGTTTTGGTCGGTGGCTGGTAACGTGTGCACACTCCAAATATAAGCTACAGGAAAGAAGAATGAATTCAAGCCTACCTATGCCTATTAAAATACACGAAGGCTGCAATGTTTGCATTATTACTATACAATGCGGACACGAAATCCAGGGACCAAATATACACCTGAAGTCTGACCTGGAAACGTGTTCAAAAGTACCAGCTGCACGAGTCAACGTGGAGCTACCGAGCCCCTTACACGACCTGTTTAAAGACTTCCCAGAACTCGATGAGTTTCCTCATTTACCCGATATAGCGACAGCCCGCATCACCTTATTTCAGGAGGTACAAAAACAGCTAATTCGACTTCCCGAAGAACAGAAGAACGACCCAGTGAGGATCAGAGCGTTGAAGGAACCGATTACGTTTGAGATGAAACAATTGAGAACAAAGCTGACGGAACATATGTCAGGCTTCACCACGATCAAGCTTTCACTTACGGTTGGACTACTTTCTTTCTTAACATCACAAGCCCTCCATATCTTTTGGACATACCTGGCCCACAAGAAGCTACCCATCCATAACAAATTTCCGTTCCGCATAATGCTTGAAGGACAAGCAATCAAGACCAGACCAGTTGCAGCAGTCTCTGAAGAAGATTACAACTATTTAATGTCACATCCAGATCACCGCATTCACAAAAAAAGGGTCGTTATTCCCGAGCGACAATTTCAGCTACCAGCTCCAGAAGTAGAGTCAAGAATTCTACAATCCCGTCATAACGAACTCTATCCAGAGGTTCCAAACGTGTACTCACGTATTGGAATGGCTTAAATTTCTGATTCATTTAAAAATATATATAAAAATTTCATAGATAATCTCATTTATCTTTTGCATGTTCTTCAAAAATTTTATTAATAAAAAAAGTCCAGCTGTAAAGTTGTGGTTGGCTTTGCAGCAAGACCAGAAAAAGTTCCGTGGTTTTCGAAAGAAAAAAAAATGTTCATCGTAGAACGGTTCATATCATTCTTTCCCTATCTTTCATTGCATGATTCTCTTCAAGGCATGATTATTGCAGTAATTTGATATGAAGCAGTAATATTGTAAATTTTATAATAAAAAAACTGCACTTGCTTACAAGAAGGACGTGGCAGTTTCAACCAGTTGGCCAGTGTAATGGATTCCCATTGAGCAATTTGATTGGACTAAAAAGAAAGGGAAAGCAGTGCAGATAAAAACGGAGAAGAGAACAGCACGGAAAGAAAGGGGATAAAAAAAAGGAACAACAAGAAAAAGGCGAAGAATTGAAAGAGGAAAAAGGGGACACAATTTGATTCTATTTGGAAAACAGTTGGTTTAATATTGTTAACTCAAATTCACTCTATCTCCAAAAAACCAGTTTTGAAACCTTGCTCAAATATCTGACAAGTTAGGCAGCGAACCCCCGTTGATTGCTAAGGTTAAAATTCTAGTAGTCAGACCACTCCGCATTCAATGACTATGATGATATAGAAAAACAGGAAAACAGTTTGGATGGAGATTTATTTCACTCATTTAAAACATTATTACTACAGTCAAAATTAGCACAAGTAAAACATTCTGATAAGAATAATTAATCTTGTTTATTTGGTTAATTAAAACCCATACAACACAATTATATAACACCAATCAACTGCAAAACCTGCTCATATTTCTCAATTATTTTAGTTAAGTTTGTTTTTCTTTCAGTAAAGTAATTGTTTTTGGGATCTTTTTATCAGAATTGTTAGGACAGCAAGCAGCAGAGCGTCATCTAAAGCGAATGCGTTTTCTTTTGATTAATTCAACCCTTTAAACTAATTCTTCTAAGTCTTGACGAATACCGTTGTGTTCGGTAATAAATACTTCAAGTTTACTTGCTCTTGAACGATTTGCCTTTGAAGCATTTATTGTAAGCGTGTATTGCAAAATTTTGGCTTAGAGCAGTTCTTTCGATTTCACTTCTCGCGAGACTTTCACGCTTGACTTTTAGGTTTTTAGTGAGTTGGGTTGTTCGCATTCATGAAGTAAGCTTTTTGCTAAAATAAAAGCGGTCGTGTGAAATGACCGTATATACCCCGTGTAGCTTATTGTTTAATGTCCCAATTTATCATCCAAGAAGTCGTGACTATGAACCCATTCCTTGTCAGAGGTTTCTGCTAAATAAAATTTTCTGGCCTTATGTAGTTTTGCTTCACCAATCGTTTGTTCGCTTAACGTTTTTTTAATAACTTGTGTAAACATTAATCCGATTTTGTTGCTTTTCGTCAAGTTTTTTATTTTTTTTTGTATTAGTATTTTGGTTTGTTTTACTAGAATAATGAGCTCTGTATGCCACCAATGACTTTTTTTAGCATTATGGATAGTTCAAATGTTGTCGGCGTCAAGCTTTGTAGTTTTGCCTGATAATTTGTATTAGAAATTTACAATTTTTATATTTTTTAGTATTTTATGGAATCAAATCTTTAAATTCTGTTCAATGTTTTTTGACAGATGGTACTTTTGTTCTACCGCGTCTCCAACCAGTAATGCAGTTAGTTTTTTTTAAAAGTCTTGTAGTTGGGTCAGAAACATAATATATTGGTTTGTTAGGAAAGAAATTCCAAGGAGTTGAAGCGCATAAGCATTATGCCGTAGTTTTTCTTTTTAATAGCCGTTTTCAACCTCTCAAAGGCTATTATTTCGGCGCTCTTTTCTTCTTTTTACGGTTCAAGGAGAGGCCTTATGGAAAGGTCAGTAAAATAAAAACGGAACAAAAAAATTCAATTTTGCTTCATGTCAGCTCTTAATATATTGTCTGTACGTTCTTTGTTAAGATTTCTACCTTTCCATAATAGCCACTCTATTCTCAAGTGGTTCTATTTAGTGGTTCTATTTTTTCAATTCAGCTAATTTGAATTGCATTGGGGAGCTGTTTTGTTGAATATCTCATTATTTTTGAAGTCAAATTGAAGTTATTGTGGTCACTGGAAACATAATGTGGAGCGAAAAATCGAGTGGTCTTGCGGCGTGAACTTTTTTTCATTTTTGTTTTTAAGTCGAGTGCAAAATTGTTTGAACAAGAGTTTGCTTTCTCACTAGTGGTTTTGTTCACAGCGAAAATTTGACTTTGGTTTTTACTGTTTTTTCCAATGTTCTTGAATGGATTTATTTCTAAACGTTTTTTTTCCAATCAATGCACAATCTATTCAAGGTCGTGTTGTTTTGTAAATGCAGGTTCTTTGAATTGTAGGTGAGGATGGCCCTGCTATATCTTTACAATTCCAGCAATTTGAATTGTATTGTGGCGCTGTTTTTTACTCGAAGAGGAATATTGGAGAAGTGTCTTCTTCATCAATTATATTTGAGTAAATTTAAAGCATAAAATGAAACGAATGAAAAAATTTGTGGTGATTCAGGTGCTGAACAAAACTGATTGGAACCAAACGAGTGGATTTTTTTGTTCATAGCACTGCTTTCGAGTGAAATTGAGGTGTAAAAAAAATTCTGGTAGTGAGGTAAATTTTCTGTTCACCTGCGGCTTTTGAAAGCAGTCGTTTTGCATTTTTTGGTTAGGAGGCTTTGATCATGATACTGTATTAATTTTAAGTTGTTCTGATAGTGGTTTGACGATTTTCGGTAATGTTTATCTTTTGATGTTTTTCATCTCGTTGAGTTTTAGGCGAATTTTGGCAATTTTTTGCTTATTGTTATGTTTTTCTGCTTTATGTTGGATTTATTACTTATTAGACGCTTAATACTTACTGAGTTTTTTTGCCTTTATGTGCGCTTGTAATATTAAAAAATTTATTTGTTTTAATTTTTTTTAAAGTTGTTTTTAAATGCTTTTTAATAAAATTTTTATAGCATTAGTGGAGGTCTTTGGCTCAAATTGATTGTTTTAGTTGTTTTGGCTGCATTTTGATTGAATTGATATTCATTTTGAGTTGTTTTAGCAAAGATAATAGACTAATTTTTTTTTAGCAAATTTGGTCAATTATCGTCTGTTTTTTTGCTTTTGGTCGAAGATTTCTGCCTGATTTTTTGGTTTCGCTTCTTGCAACTTATATGAAACTATGCTAGAGGTGTCGCTGGAAGTCACTGAAAGCTACACAGGGCACTTTTCATTGAAATAATTAATACAACTTTCTGTTTTGTTCATTGCTTTTTGTATAAATGTATAAATCTTCAAAGTGTTGGTTGGGTGAACGCTTGACTACAAGTCGTAAAAACAGTTCGTTATTTAATGGTAATTTCTGCATTACCATTACCAGTGTTAGTTTTTCTGCTAATTTATAGTTTGTTTCGATTGTTGAAACGAAGTATGTTGCGTGCTCTTTTGCCATTAGTTGTTTTGGAGTTGCTTTATCAGGTTTTCTGGTCAGATACTTTTTCATTTTTGATTTTCATGTTATTGTTTCAAGTTTATTGATTTTAATAAGTAGAATGTTTATTCTGTCAGTAATTGTGGACAATTTTCTAATTCGAATCTTTTACCAAATTGTTCCGGCTATGTTTTTTAAGATCTTTTCACAAATTTACATGGTTTTTGAAGTCCAATTGGAGAAGTGATTTCGGTAATGCGGAAACAGGAAGTAGAGCGAAAGAGCGAGTGGTTTTGTGGCGTTACTTTTTTCACTCCAATTTCAAATTAGAGTGAGAAAACGTCGTTAGAACAAAAGTTTGCTTTGGGTTGTGGATTTTGAGCGGCAATTTGACTTTCATTTTTGCTATTTTAAATTTTCGATGCAATTTTTTGCTTAGTAGTTTTCCTCATTCCTTTGTTGTCCGTTGTAGGTTTAGGCTTCTGTTTTGTCAATTAAATTTCTTTGAATTGTGTCAGTGCTTGTCCCGCTATGTTTCTTTTTACTTCGCCGAACAGAATTTGTTTCGCTTTACCGAATTCACAACTCGTTGCACATTTGTTTGACTTCTCTGGGCTTGTGTCACTCCTTTCTCATTCTGCTGAAGGTAATTTCAAACAGCAGTTGCTGAGCAGAGCAGTCTAAAATGAACACAGTCAGTATCGAAAAACAAAATCAAAAGTGGAATTGGGACAAACCCATGAAGCATAATTTTGGCTTCTTGAACATTGTTGCCCTTGTTACCACGTCTAATGTTAATTGGCATTGATGTTAACCCCTGTATCCTTTCAGTAAGAAACGGGAGGTTGTCTAAATACGAAATCTGATCAAAATATTGCACTTCGTAAACCAATCAATTTTTTGTGTTCTTTCAATCCAAATTGGGATTATGGATTGAAATAGATAGATTATCAGAGTTTTTTGTTAGCGATAACATTGTTTTGGTTTCAATATTGCTGTGAGTTGCGTTTCCTCGCTTTATTTTTTGATCGGTCTCTTTGTTCTTGAACTGTTTTGTGATTGGTGCTCAGTTTGATTTGGTTTTATCGGCTTTTTGGCCTAGTTTTTCTCTGGACTATTGCAGAAACTAAGGTTTTTCTTCACTTCCAGCTCATTTGATCTTTGTAGTAACTGTAGCGGTAGCTTTAATTGCACATGCCTACATCTTAACTCATTTTTTTCAATTTCATTGAAATGGTGATCGTCTCGATGATTTTTCCAATACCTCTAATAATAGACTGACGGACTGTGACTTATTCATGCAACCAAAGTATAGCTAAAGTGGACTCACAACCAAAGTATACCCTCGCTTGTTGTTCAGGAGGAATTCTCACGATGGTAATCGGTTTCATTTAAAAATTTTTTTTCAAGTACTAACGCTTTTTCGATTGTTAACTTGTATGACCATTTTTTTAAAATCCAAACTGGTTTGTGAATTTTTCAATTTGTGTCAGACGAGCTGATGTAAATAAAGGTGTGCAGTAAAAGTGTGATATGCCCACAAAGTTGATGTGAGCTGTAATTTCGCGTTTGTCAGACTGATTCTCGGACATTTTGGTTACAGTACAGCTAAATACAGTACTCCACATTTTATTGTTATACGTTCAGCTGAACTTCGACCAGTTTATTTCAGGATGGAACAGGAGCAGCTCCGCCTGGGTACGTTGTCATTAGTCAGACCATGGGCTCAGCACAGAGACAGCCGGCTCTGCAAGGCATCCGACTGTTCATCAAGAATGAGCCTCGAGATAATTGTGACGGAGCTTTCACAGATCTACTGCTCGTCTCTAAAGGTAAATTTGGTGTTCGAGTTATACTTTCAAATTTAGGTATTTTCTGAACATTAGGCGGTTTTTAGTTTGACGGAAGTAAAACGAAAAAATCACGTTATATCGTTCAGTTTCCACTTACAGAAAAACAAAAACCGCTGTATTTTTAGTTTGAAAGATTTTAAATAAGCTTTTGCGACATTTTTGAGTTTTTTATTTAAAAAGTGTCGTTGGAGTTTGATTTCTACTGACTGCTGATGCCTACGTTTCGTGTTGTGTTCGAAAAATATTTATAGAACAATTGAAAGGTAAAATGGTTGCCCTCTTGCTAATATGTGGGTTTTCAGGTGCGAGAAATGAGAAGTCGCTAACTACGAACTACATTAAAATTGGAGAATTGAATGGAATGTTTTTGTATGGAAAGTGGAAGAATCTTGCACCTATTCCCACAATGAATGGCCAAGGTCAGCCACAAGTAATGCCACAAGCAGGCGCTGCTACCCAAGTTGCGAACCCAAAGCCCAATGAGTTCGCATCTGTCAACGAAGATGGATTCGAAGTTGTAGGCAGAAATACCCCTCAAGTTTGTAGACCAAACAACCAGTGGTCTGCAATGACACTGGAACGGCAGAAAAGCGAAGTTCTGACTACAGGCATTGACGGCGTGAATTTTGTGATTAATCCAAAATATTACAACAATAACAGCTCTAGTACGACTCAGTTTGTGCTACCAACATTTGATCTGATGAGTATGGATGAAATCAATTCCAAGTACACCTATTCACTTGATTTGGAACGATCTCTTTTAAACTGATACCTTCCAATTCCTAGATAGATTCTTGCACGTTGTCATAAAAAAACAATTCTTACGCTACAATTTGGTACCCACGAGTTTCCAATTGTGTGTTGGGGTTTAAAAAATACAACATAATTCTGTAGATCATAAAAGACTGGAATGCTTGAAAGACTATGATAGATGTCGGCCAATTAAAAATCTAATTGGTTTAGTTAATAATTGAGATATTTAAAAAGTTCATCTGCTGGACCTATTAAATTATAGTTTCCTTCCTTCTGTTTTATTTTATGAGTTGTGATAGGCAATAGCGTAGTTTTGTCAGCCGGCTAAGCTAGCACCTCTGAGATTGACCCCATGGAGGGATTTTCAATGACAAAAAATAGATCTAATTTGTTAAGCCCCCTCTCCATCAATTTGAGTGGGTGAATAACTTTTGCCTCCCCCAGGAGCCCGTGCTATTTTACATGATAATATTTAATTGCTCTCAAACGAAGTTTGTAAGCAATTATATTTGTCCTGCTGGTGTTTTTAAATGCAATTTTTGTACTGCCTACCTTTGTCTGATCGTTTTTTCGTCTGTTCTCCCCCTTTAAACTTCACCCCCCCCCCCCACTGCATCTCATTCCACCCGTACCCTCGCCCGATCCCGTGCGCGCTCCCCACGCTCCCCCTTCCCTCATTATCACCCACCCCGCCCAATTATGTTGAGCTAGCCTCACAAAGTCAACCGCTCGCTCATTCAATTCGCCCGACGTTGGTCGGTTTTGGTTTGTTAGGGGAAGTCATAAAAACAGCACAGAATAGATTTGGTGATCTATGAATGAACCTTTCAACCGAAGCTGTGTTGTCGAAATTATTTCGGCATACGTTTCAAAATGTCGTGTGAGCAGTCGTGATCGTCCTCAAAAAGTAAAAATCAGCTTTTGTTCGAAGCAAGTGAACCCTCAGGTATGATAACTTAACTAATGTACATGACACCGTTTTGTAGATATACGGGGACACACGTTGTATTAAGATCCCCCAGTATCTACTACAATGCGGTGTCATGTATTACTCTTAACACCTTTGTAGAGCAGCATGTACCGACAATTGAGACAAACGCGAGGAAAGGCTATTTTTTATTAATAGCCGCACAGCGATAGATGTGGCTATTATTGGCCTTCTCTTGGTTTTTACAATTCAAATAATTTGAATTGTATTGGGGCGCTGTCTTTTTACAATTCAAAGAATTTGAATTCTATTGGGGCGCTGTCTTTTTTACGACTCGAAGAGGAGTATTGGAGAAGTCCTTTTTTTAATCAATTTTATTGGAGTGATTTTTGAAGCGGGAAATGAAACGCGTGAAAAAATTTGGAGTGATTTTGGCGCTGAACAAAAGTGAAGAGTGGAGCAATGATAACAATTGGTTACATTTTTGTGGGTAAGAATCATTTTTTTTGTTGAGAAATATGACAAAAAAACTGTTTTTAATTTTTTGCAGTTTTTCGTTTTTTTTTCTGTTTTTAGCTAAGTTTCTTTGCCTATTATGACTTGCCTTTTGTTTTGCGAGTATCTGGATACACTATTGGCTCAAGGGAATTTTTCTTTGAATTTTTATGTTTTTGAAATATTAAAAAATTTAGTAACTTTTTCCAGTTTTTCAGTGAAAGTTGTTTTTAAGAGCTATTTTTTTCATAATTTTAGCCTAAAGTATTTTTTCAAAATTCACATAAGTGGTTTTTGTAAGTACTAGTTGTCAGATGAAGTTATTTTGGCAGAGATCGTTTTTTCGGGATCTCAATTTATAACAAAATTTTATCAGATTTTTTTATCATATTTTAACAGATTTGATTTGATTGTTTTTATTTTTTTGTTTCATGACTTTGTTTCAAGATAATCATAAATTAGTGAATTGTAAAATTTTTTAAATTGGTTTTTTCAATTCACTCATAATCCATTCTAGGTCTAGTTTTGCTGTTTAGTCAATGAAAATTCTTTGAATTGTACGTCAGGACTTGTACTATGTTTTTTTAAAGATCTGTTCACACATTTTCATGATTTTTGAAGTCAAATTGGAGTAGTGATTTTGGTCACGCCGAAACAGGAAATGGAGCGAAAAAGCAAGTGGTTTTGCGGCGTGAAGTTTTTTCGCTCTAATTTTAAAGTAGAATGAGAAAACGGTGTTTGAACAAAAATTCGGTTTCTCGGTAGTGGTTTTTGGTTCACATGCGGCGATTTCACTCTGATTTTTACTGTTTTTTTTTCGATTTTTTGGGTCGGATTTATTTTAAATGGTTTTCCCAATCTATTCACAGCTCATTCTAGTCCTAGTTTTTTGTTTGAATTAAATTTTCATTTCTTGCTAGTTGTTTTTTTTGTTCACATGCGGAATTTTGACTTTGATTTTCTGTTTATTTCTCATTTTTTTCTGATTTTTTAAATTGGTTTTTTCAATTCACTCATAATCCATTCTAGGTCTAGTTTTGCTGTTTAGTCAATGAAAATTCTTTGAATTGTACGTCAGGACTTGTCCTATGTTTTTTTTAAAGATCTGTTCACACATTTTCATGATTTTTGAAGTCAAATTGGAGTAGTGATTTTGGTCACGCCGAAACAGGAAGTGGAGCGAAAAAGCGAGTGACTTTGCGGCGTGAAATTTTTTTGCACTAAATTTAAAGTAGAGTGAGAAAATGGTGTTTGGACAAAAATTCGCCTTTTCGCTAGTTGTTTTTTGTTCTAATGCGGCAATTTCACTTCGATTTTTACTGTTTTTTTTTCAATTTTTTGGATTGGATTTGTTTCTAAATGGTTTTTCCAATCCATTCATAGTCCGTTCTAGGTCTAGTTTTCTGTTTAGTTAATGAAAATTCTTTGAGTTGTACGTCAGGACTTGTCCTGCTATGTTTTTTTATTTCGTCATGATTTTTACGACCATATGACGTCACAACCACTTTTTGTTCATTCGTTCATGCAATTTTAACTGAATTGCATGTGTGACGGCATTTTTCGCTCTTAGTGGAGCGAGTTTTTTTGTTCATGCGCGTGATTAAATTTTTGGTCACACGACTTACCTCACTCTCAAAAATGACTTCACTTTGAAATTGACTTTTATTTACTTTAATTCAAAGAGATAAGGTCAAATGGGTGTGTGTCAATCTAAATGAAGGTTATTTGAGATCAGCTAATAGAGGCAGCAATAACTTATACAGATTAGACTGCCGATCTACGAATCTATTACGGCTATTTTCTGGCAATCTGCCAGCTATGTTTAAACAACTTGAAGCTTAAGTAATGTAATAATATCAAGAGCTGGAATCTGCAAAAATATTTGTCGATTTAATTAACCAGCTGCAGAACGTCCATTAGTTTGTTACATGGTTAGATATTTGTTTATAGGTTCCATCATTCTCACTGCTAGAAACAATCAGTTTGCTGGTTTCTATAAGTTTTGTTAATTTTTCTGTTCGTTATCTGTTGAAAATCAAAGTGCTCCGGTAAATATTCTTTTTCGCAAAGTTTTTTAGTACAACTTAACAGGGGCAGTTGACCAGGAAAATTAAAAAATACTTGGTTGGGTCGAGCAGTAAGCCTGATGGAACGTGCAAAATAAAAAAAATGATTCAATGTTTTTTTGATGTAGAGGATAGTCAATGTTATTTTGACTAAAAATATTGAAAATTATTTTTTATCGGTTTCAATTCATATATCTTGCACTACCGCAATTTTTAATATCCATTTTCATTAACCTAAAATTGAGAAGCTCTTTCAAATGAAGATACAAAATACCAGGGAATTTATTATTTTCGTAAATTAAATATTTTAAAATATCACTCCCTTTTGCTACGTGTTATGTTTGCTTGTACATAAGTTCAAAACACAATTTAACTTTTTAAACCAAAATAACAGCCGAGTAAAACCAAATTGAACCAATTATGAATTGTTTTATTACAAAAAATCTATTGGAGTTTTGCACAGAACTTATAACGGAAAAAATGGTGAAGATCGAGTCTTTTTTGCAATTTTGTATACTTTTTTACGCTGCTGCTTATAGATCACACAATTGAGAATAAATGTTAAAACCAATAAAACAACAGATTTCAAATAACCGGAAAAAATTGTAGCTATTAGGCTCAAAGGAAACTGACCAGATCATAATTAGACCAAGTTTTCTCCCTACAGAGAATTTTTTTCTTTAGAGAACACAATTGAGAAAAAAGAGTTAGATAAAAATCAGTCATCAGAGACCAATTGTCCATTTGTACAGCTTTCTGTTCCAGAGAAAATTTTCCGAATATGTTTTTGAAAGCGTTTGTGCCATGTTTATCTTTTCTTGCCTTATGTTAATCTGATTTGTTGATATTTAGTCTTTTAATGTTAAAAGCTTTCTAGACCTTCGATATGATTGCAATAATTTTTATGAAGAGTGCATTTTTTCAAAATTTAGTGAGAAACAGTGTGACCCATAAATCTTAAAAAGCAAAATAATTTTTGCACACGTAAATAAAAGTCCCGCTTCTTGTGGAACTAGATGCAGTCATTCTGTGATAACACTACAGGAAAAGTTACCTTACATGTACAGAATTTACGATGAAAAAAAATTGAGTTGAGAACAGCACAATGCTGAGTAATTTCAAATCTTTTAATTTTCAGAAAAATTGTTGATATTTTTGAACTAGATGTTTTTTCTCGAAGCATAACTTTTAGACAATTATGGCATGCTTTCATCGATGGTTATTACTGGAGACACTTCAATTCAATTCTTTAAAAACTATTTACAAGTTAAAAGTTTGCTTTGAACACAACGCGTCCTTGTCTTTGATCGTTTTCCCTTTTTAGGTCCAAATTGTTAGTTTGGATGCTTTGAGTCCACGTTACATCGGGCATTGTTCTAACACATCTGTTTGACGTCATAATCTTGCAATCTTGTAATTTAAAATCGAACTGAAACGGAGACTTACATATTTCAAAATCAAAATAACTGAATTAAATGGCAGTTAATAACATCATCTGGGGATCGTAAGCACAACCATAAGCTGTAGGGGGTTTGAGGTACACGTTTTGTAGTACCGTGTCCGTTAAAGACCCAAAGTTGTTCCCAAGTCACAAGACGCGGTTTTGTCCATTTGGGCAAAAATCCTGGTGGCCCGCCCTTGTGTCCAATTTTTACGGGGTTTCCACACTTCAATCGCTTTTTCGAGCGCTGCTGTTAATCAAGTAGAAAAATCGTTTTCTAAATTGCAAAATTGAGAAATTAGCCTACAGGTACAGAGGTGAGAATGAAAAAAAAAACAATTTGAATTGAGAACAGCACAATGCTAAATAATTTCGAATCAATTCATTTCTAGAAAAAATTGTTGATTGTTTGGAACTGAATGATTTTAGCGGAGCAAAGCTTTAAAAAACACTTTTAGCATGCTTCCCCCGAAGGTTAACATTGAACACTCTTCAATTCAATTCAATACAAAACTGTTAACAAGGTAAAACTTGATTTGAACACAACGCGTCCTTGTCTTTAATCGTTTTCTCTCTTTAGGTTCAATTTGTCAGTTTGTTTGCTTTGAGTCCAGGTTACATCAAGCATCGTTCTAATAAATCCGTTTTACGTCTTGACATTGCGATCTATTAATTAAGAATCGAAATGAATCGGATACTTACATCAGGGGAGGTTTCAAAATCAATATAACTGAATTAAATCTCAGTTAATAACATCTGGCGATCGTAAGCCCAACCATAACCTGTCAGGGGTTTGAGGTACGCGTTTTGTAGTACGCTGTCCGTTAAATACCCAAATTTGTTCTCAATTCACAAGACAGGGCGGTTTTTCTGTTTTGGCAGAAATTCTGGTGACGTGCGCTTGTTGCCAAATTTTAGAAGGGTTCCCACTTTGCAATTGTTCAAGCTATTGCGCAAGCTGTCAGCGATGTCCACTTTCTCTGTCCTAAGGTGGGGACATGATCATACAGCTGGCGATTCCAGATTTGTTACGGGCGCGGCTTGACTCACAACCCTCTGGGAAGTGATTCAGCGTGAGAGGGTCCAAACTCTGGTGGTCGCCCCTCGCGCGGATCGGTTGCAGTAGTGCTGATCTTAGGGGTCAGTTTTGCTAAAGCATCAACGATGATAAGAACTCGTTTAACTATCTGTACAATTTCCTCCAGTATGAACACAATGATGGCCTATTTTTGATTGTATTCTCTCTTTTCTTCAGTTTTGATTGTTGGTTCCCATGTGTTTGTTACAAGGTATATCAATAATCGTTCTAACAAATCAATTTTACATCGCTTTATAATAGCGCTGCTGTAAATCAAGTTGAAACGTCATTTTCGTTTTTTCAAAAGTGAAAAATAACTTACAGCTACAGAATTGACAATGGAAAAAACAACAATTTGCATTGAAAACAGCACAATGCTGAATAATTTCGAATCAATTGATTTCTTGAAAATCTTGTTAATTTTTTTAAACTGAATGAATTCAGCGAAGTAAAATCTTTACACACTTTTAGCATGCTTTCATCGAAGGTTAACATTGAAGACACTTTAATTCAATTCTTTATAAACTATTTACGAGGTAAAAATTTGCTTTGAGCACAACGCGTCCTTGTCCTTGATCGTTTTTCCTTTTAGGTTTTTGTTTGTTAGCTTGGATGCTTTGGGTCCACGTTATCTCAAGCATTGTTCTTATAAATCTGTTTTACGTCATGATTTGGCTATCTAATAATTAAAAATCGAAATGAAACGGAGATTTACATTTTTCAGAATCAAAAATGAATTAAATTGAAGTTATTAATATCATATGGGGATCGTAAACAAAATCATAATCTATAGAGTGCTTGAGGAACACATTTTGTAATACCCTGCTCATGAAAGACTCAAAGTTTTTCTCAAGTCGCAAGGCGTAGCTGTTTTGTCGGTTTGGGCAAAAATCCTTGTGACCTGCCGTTGTTGCCAAATTTTACGGGGTTTCCACTCTTCAATTGCTCAAGCTACAGCGCAGGCTGTCAGCGACGTCCATTTTCTCTTGCTCAATGTGCGGACATGCTCATACAGCTGGCGATTCCAGTTTTGTTGCGGTCGTGGCTTGACTTAGACCCCCTATGGGAAGTGATTAAGCGTGAGAGGGTCCAAACTCTGGTGATCGCCCCTCGCGTGGATCGGTTGCAGTAGTGCTGAAGACCGTAGTGATCAGTTTTGCTAAAGCATTCATGATGAGAAGAACTCATTTAACTTTTTGGACGATTCTCTCAAGTATGACACGATGTTGGCCTATTTTTGATTGTATTCTCTCTTTTCAATTTTGATTGTTTGTTCCCATGTGCTTGTTACAAAGTATATCAGTCATCGTTCTAACAAATCAATTTTACATCGCTTTACAATAGCGCTGGTGTAATAAATAAAATTTGAATTGAGAACAGCATATTGCTGAATAAATTCGAACCAATTAATTTCTAGAAAAATTTGTTGATCTTCTGGAAATGGATATTTTTTGGCGAAGCATAATTTTTGAACACTTTTACCAGCTTTCATCAAAGGGTAACATTGAAGACATCTCAATTCAATTCTTTAAAAACTTTACAAGGTAATCTTTGCAGTCAACACAAAGCGTCCTTTTAGGATCTAACTGTTAGTTTGGATGCTTTGAGTATCAAGTCACAAGACTTAGCGGTTTTGTCGGTATGGGTGAAAACCCTAGTGACCTGCCTTTGTGACCCTTTTTTGCGGGGTGTCCCCTCTTCAATTGGCCAAGCTACAGCGCAGGCTATCAGCGATGTGCACTTTCTCTTGCTCATGGTGGTGATTCCAGATTTGTTGCGGGCGCGGCTTGACTTAGACCCCTATGGGAAGTGATTAAGCGTGAGAGGGTCCAAACTCTGGTGGTCGCCCCTCGCGTGGATTGGTTGCAGTAGTACTGAAGATCTTAGTGATCAATTTTGATAAAGCATTCATGATGAGCAGAACTCATTTAACTTTCTGGAGGATTCTCTTAAGTATGACACGATGTTGGCCTATTTTTTATTGTATTCTCTCTTTTCAATTTTGATTGTTGGTTCCCATGTGCTTGTTACAAGGTATATCAGTCATCGTTCTAACAAATCAATTTTACATCGCTTTACAATAGCGCTGGTGTAAATCAAGTTGAAGCGTCTTTTTCTATTTTGCAAAAGTGAAAAATAACTTACAGCTACAGAATTGACAATGGAAAAAACAACAATTTGAATTGAAAACAGCACAATGCTGAATAATTTCGAATCAATTCATTTCTAGAAAAGTTTGTTAATTGTTTGGAACTGAATGATTTTAAGCGGAGCAAAATCATAATCTATAGAGTGCTTGAGGAACACATTTTGTAGTACCCTGTCCGTTAAAGACGCAAAGTTTTTCTCAAGTCACAAGGCATAGCTGTTTTGTCGGTTTGGTCAGAAATCCTCGTCCTTGTCCTTAATCGTTTTCTCTTTTTTAGTTTCTGATTGTTAGCTTAGATGCTCTGGGTCCACGTTACCTCAAGCATTGTTGTTGAAAAATTGTGTTACGTCATAATTTTGCTATCTAATAATTAAAAATCGAAATGAAACGGAGATTTACATTTTTCAGAATCAAAGTAAAAGAATAAAATGGCAGCTATTAAAATCTGGGGACCGTAAACAAAATCATAATCTATAAAGGTGCTTGAGGAACACATTTTGTAATGCCCTTTCCGTTGAAGACTCAAAGTTTTTCTCAAGTCGCAAGGCGTAGCTGTTTTGTCGGTTTGGGCAAAAATTCTCGTGACCTGCCGTTATTGCAAAATTTTACGAGGTTTCCACTCTTGAATTGCTCAAGCTACGGCGCAGGCTGTCAGCGACGTCCATTTTCTCTTGCTCAATGTGAGACATGCTCATACAGCTGGCGATTCCTGTGTTGTTGTGGTCGTGGCTTGACTTAGACCCCTATGGGAAGTGATTAAGCGTGAGAGGGTCCAAACTCTGGTGATCGCCCCTCGCGTGGATTGGTTGCAGTAGTGCTGAAGACCTTAGTGATCAGTTTTGCTAAAGCATTCATGATGAGCAGAACTCATTTAACTTTCTGGACGATTCTCTTAAGTATGACACGATGTTGGCCTATTTTTTATTGTATTCTCTCTTTTCTTCAATTTTGATTGTTGGTTCCCATAAGTTTGTTACAAGGTATATCAATCATCGTTCTAACACATCACTTTTACATCGCTTTACATTAGCGCTGGTGCAAATCAAATTGAAGGGTCATTTTCAGTTTTTCAAAGGTGGAAAATAACTGACAGCTACAGAGTTGACAATGGAAAAAACAACAATTTGAATTGAAAACAGCACAATGCTGAATAATTTCGAATCAATTCATTTCTAGAAAAGTTTGTTAATTGTTTGGAACTGAATGATTTTAAGCGGAGCAAAGTTTTTACACACTTTTAGCATGCTTTCATCCAAGGTTAACATTGAAGACACTTCAACTCAATTCTTTAAAAACTATTTACGAGGTAAAAATTTGCTTTGAGGACAACGCGTCCTTGTCCTTGATCGTTTTTCCTTTTAGGTTTTTTTTTGTTAGCTTAGATGCTTTGGGTCCATATTACCTCAAGCATTGTTCTTTAAAATCTGTTTTACGTCATTATTTTGCTATCTAAAAATTAAAAATTGAAATGAAAAGGAGATTTACATTTTTCAAAACCAAAATAAATGAATTAAATGGCAGCTATTAACATCTGGGGACCGTAAACAAAATCATAATCTATAAAGGTGCTTGAGGAACACATTTTGTAGTACCCTGTCCGTTAAACACTCAAAGTTTTTCTCAAGTCGCAAGGCGTAGCTGTTTTGTCGGTTTGGGCAAAAATCCTTGTGACCTGCCTTGTTGCCAAATTTTACGGGGTTTCCACTCTTCAATTGCTCAAGCTACAGCGCAGGCTGTCAGCGACGTCCATTTTCTCTTGCTCAGTGTGGGGACATGCTCATACAGCTGGCGATTCCAGTTTTGTTGCGGTCGTGGCTTGACGTAGACCCCCTATGGGAAGTGATTAAGCGTGAGAGGGTCCAAACTCTGGTGATCGCCCCTCGCGTGGATCGGTTGCAGTAGTGCTGAAGACCGTAGTGATCAGTTTTGCTAAAGCATTCATGATGAGAAGAACTCATTTAACTTTTTGGACGATTCTCTCAAGTATGACACGATGTTGGCCTATTTTTGATTGTATTCTCTCTTTTCAATTTTGATTGTTGGTTCCCATGTGCTTGTTACAAGGTATATCAGTCATCGTTCTAACAAATCAATCTTACATCGCTTTACAATAGCGCTGGTGTAAATCAAGTTGAAGCGTCTTTTTCTATTTTTCAAAAGTGAAAAATAACTTACAGCTACAGAATTGACAATGGAAAAAACAACAATTTGAATTGAAAACAGCACAATGCTGAATAATTTCGAATCAATTCATTTCTAGAAAAGTTTGTTAATTGTTTGGAACTGAATGATTTTAAGCGGAGCAATGTTTTTACACACTTTTACCAGCTTTCATCAAAGGTTAACATTGAAGACATCTCAATTCAATTCTTTAAAAACTTTACAAGGTAATGTTTGCAGTCAACACAAAGCGTCCTTTTAGGATCTAACTGTTAGTTTGGATGCTTTGAGTATCAAGTCACAAGACTTAGCGGTTTTGTCGGTATGGGTGAAAACCCTAGTGACCTGCCTTTGTGACCCTTTTTTGCGGGGTGTCCCCTCTTCAATTGGCCAAGCTACAGCGCAGGCTATCAGCGATGTGCACTTTCTCTTGCTCATGGTGGTGATTCCAGATTTGTTGCGGGTGCGGCTTGACTTAGACCCCTATGGGAAGTGATTAAGCGTAAGAGGGTCCAAACTCTGGTGGTCGCCTCTCAAGTGGATCGGTTGCAGTAGTGCTGAAGACCTTAGTGATCAGTTTTGCTGAAGCATTCATGATGAGAAGAGCCCATATAACTATCTGGACGATTCTCTCCAGTATGACTTGATGATGGCCTATTTTTGATTGTGTTCTCTCTTTTCAGTTTCGATTGTTGGTTCTCATGTTTTGTTACAAGTTACATCAATCAGCGTTCTAACACATGCATTTTGAATCGCTTTACATTAGTGCTGTTGTAAATCAAGATGAAATGTCGTTTTCGAATTTTCAATGTCGAAAAATTAACTAACAGGTATAAGGTTGACAATAAATGAAATTTGAATTGAGAACAGCATATTGCTGAATAAATTCGAACCAATTAATTTCTAGAAAAATTTGTTGATCTTCTGGAAATGGATATTTTTTGGCGAAGCATAATTTTTGAACACTTTTACCAGCTTTCATCAAAGGTTAACATTGAAGACATCCCAATTCAATTCTTTAAAAACTTTACAAGGTAATGTTTGCAGTCAACACAAAGCGTCCTTTTAGGATCTAACTGTTAGTTTGGATGCTTTGAGTATCAAGTCACAAGACTTAGCGGTTTTAACGGTTTGGGTGAAAACCCTAGTGACCTGCCTTTGTGACCTTTTTTGCGGGGTGTCCCCTCTTCAATTGGCCAAGCTACAGCGCAGGCTGTCAGCGATGTGCACTTTCTCTTGCTCATGGTGGTGATTCCAGATTTGTTGCGGGCGCGGCTTGACTTAGACCCCTATGGGAAGTGATTAAGCGTGAGAGGGTCCAAACTCTGGTGGTCGCCTCTCAAGTGGATCGGTTGCAGTAGTGCTGAAGACCTTAGTGATCAGTTTTGCTGAAGCATTCATGATGAGAAGAGCCCATATAACTATCTGGACGATTCTCTCCAGTATGATTTGATGATGGCCTATTTTTGATTGTATTCTCTCTTTTAAGTTTCGATTGTTGGTTCTCATGTTTTGTTACAAGTTACATCAATCAGCGTTCTAACACATGCATTTTGAATCGCTTTACATTAGTGCTGTTGTAAATCAAGATGAAATGTCGTTTTCGAATTTTCAATATCGAAAAATTAACTAACAGGTATAAGGTTGACAATAAATAAAATTTGAATTGAGAACAGCATTTTGCTGAATAAATTCGAACCAATTAGTTTCTAGAAAAATTTGTTGATCTGGAAATGGATATTTTTTGGCGAAGCATAATTTTTGAACACTTTTACCAGCTTTCATCAAAGGTTAACATTGAAGACATCTCAATTCAATTCTTTAAAAACTTTACAAGGTAATGTTTGCGGTCAACACAAAGCGTCCTTTTAGGATCTAACTGTTAGTTTGGATGCTTTGAGTATCAAGTCACAAGACTTAGCGGTTTTAACGGTTTGGGTGAAAACCCTAGTGACCTGCCTTTGTGACCTTTTTTGCGGGGTGTCCCCTCTTCAATTGGCCAAGCTACAGCGCAGGCTGTCAGCGATGTGCACTTTTCTTGCTCATGGTGGTGATTCCAGATTTGTTGCGGGCGCGGCTTGACTTAGACCCCTATGGGAAGTGATTAAGCGTGAGAGGGTCCAAACTCTGGTGGTCGCCTCTCAAGTGGATCGGTTGCAGTAGTGCTGATTACCTTAGTGATCAGTTTTGCTGAAGCATTCATGATGAGAAGAGCCCATATAACTATCTGGACGATTCTCTCCAGTATGACTTGATGATGGCCTATTTTTGATTATATTCTCTCTTTTCAGTTTCGATTGTTGGTTTTCATGTTTTGTTACAAGTTACATCAATCAGCGTTCTAACACATGCATTTTGAATCGCTTTACATTAGTGCTGTTGTAAATCAAGATGAAATGTCGTTTTCGAATTTTCAATATCAAAAAATTAACTAACAGGTATAAGGTTGACAATAAATAAAATTTGAATTGAGAACAGCATATTGCTGAATAAATTCGAACCAATTAATTTCTAGAAAAATTTGTTGATCTTCTGGAAATGGATATTTTTTGGCGAAGCATAATTTTTGAACACTTTTACCAGCTTTCATCAAAGGTTAACATTGAAGACATCTCAATTCAATTCTTTAAAAACTTTACAAGGTAATCTTTGCAGTCAACACAAAGCGTCCTTTTAGGATCTAACTGTTAGTTTGGATGCTTTGAGTATCAAGTCACAAGACTTAGCGGTTTTAACGGTTTGGGTGAAAACCCTAGTGACCTGCCTTTGTGACCTTTTTTGCGGGGTGTCCCCTCTTCAATTGGCCAAGCTACAGCGCAGGCTGTCAGCGATGTGCCTTCTCTCTTGCTCATGGTGGTGATTCCAGATTTGTTGCGGGCGCGGCTTGACTTAGACCCCTATGGGAAGTGATTAAGCGTGAGAGGGCCCAAACTCTGGTGGTCGCCTCTCAAGTGGATCGGTTGCAGTAGTGCTGAAGACCTTAGTGATCAGTTTTGCTGAAGCATTCATGATGAGAAGAGCCCATATAACTATCTGGACGATTCTCTCCAGTATGACTTGATGATGGCCTATTTTTGATTGTATTCTCTCTTTTCAGTTTCGATTGTTGGTTCTCATGTTTTGTTACAAGTTACATCAATCAGCGTTCTAACACATGCATTTTGAATCGCTTTACATTAGTGCTGTTGTAAATCAAGATGAAATGTCGTTTTCGAATTTTCAATATCGAAAAATTAACTAACAGGTATAAGGTTGACAATAAATAAATATTGAATTGAGAACAGCATATTGCTGAATAAATTCGAACCAATTAATTTCTAGAAAAATTTGTTGATCTTCTTGAAATGGATATTTTTTGGCGAAGCATAATTTTTGAACACTTTTACCAGCTTTCATCAAAGGTTAACATTGAAGACATCTCAATTCAATTCTTTAAAAACTTTACAAGGTAATGTTTGCAGTCAACACAAAGCGTCCTTTTAGGATCTAACTGTTAGTTTGGATGCTTTGAGTATCAAGTCACAAGACTTAGCGGTTTTAACGGTTTGGGTGAAAACCCTAGTGACCTGCCTTTGTGACCTTTTTTGCGGGGTGTCCCCTCTTCAATTGGCCAAGCTACAGCGCAGGCTGTCAGCGATGTGCACTTTCTCTTGCTCATGGTGGTGATTCCAGATTTGTTGCGGGCGCGGCTTGACTTAGACCCCTATGGGAAGTGATTCAGAGTAAGAGGGTCCTAACTCTGGTGGTCGCTCTGCACGTAGGTCAGTTGCAATTGTGCTGAAGACAATAGGGGTCAACTTTGCTAAAGCATTATTGATGAGAAGAACTCGTTTAACTATCTAGATGATTCTCTCCAGTATTACACCATGATGGCCTATTTTTGATTGTATTCTCTTTTCAGTTTTGATTGTTGATTCCCATATTTTCGTTACAATTGACATCAATCATCGTTCTAACACATCCATTCTACATCGCTTTACAATAGAGCTGTTGTAAATCTAGTTGAAAGGTCGTTTTCTAATTTTCAAAATCGAAGAATTAATTCTACAGGTACAATATTAGTTCTTTTCTACGTAATCGCAGTGGAGCTTAGGCTTTCAGTCTTCGTTAACAGTAGCCTGTTCTCAGCTGTCCGTTTTCTATTTTTCACACATATCAGACTGTTCATTTTTTGAGCATGAATGTTTGAATGTTCTTTTTGGTGACTATGGCTGCTTTTTTCCGTCGGAAATCTTCATGTGGTACCATTATTGCATCCAACATTGGTCAGGCTATGGTCAACCTGAAGCTAGATTAAGTAAGAGCTCATCCTCACGCAGACAACTTCATGGAGGCACGGGATCGAACTATCGATAATTGGCGTGTCAATCACACATCTTACCTCTCGGCTATCACGCCAAACATTCTTCTTATACGTGGTTCAAGCAGCTCTATGTGATATATCAAAAGTTGTTCACAATTTTTTCCCGTAGTTTTTGTTGGTTTGTATTGTTTTGAGAAGAAAATGATTATTGGGTTTCAGACTAAATCAGCAATTTATGAAAACATGTTGAGTTTTAAAAACTCTGGTGGAGTTTGAATAAGCCCCGGAAAGATTGTTAAAACAGTTTTAAACAATGAGCAGGCACAATAACAAAACTGGTTCGCTAAAACTAATTATCACGAACTGAATTGCTTTAATTTAGTTGTTTAGAAGTTTACCATACTTTCCGCCGAGAGCTTAGCCAATGGGATGGGATCCAAAACAAAAGAAGGCCGCTCAATTTTGGTATTATAGTTTTCACCTTGGAAACATGTAATGGGATAGAGGTGTCTCCGAGTTTTGCGAAGTGTGATTGGACCCGAGAAAAAAATAATTCAATTTATTTTCACAGTTTCTTGCATAATGGCGATACCAAGGGCTCAGAATGTATGCCGGAGTTCATACAATCAGGTCTGGCTTCAAGTGGGGAATTGGCGCCGTTGATTTAGAAAGCTGTATTGCATCTTTCCTTCATATAAAGATAGCTACTTTTTTAATGTTGGAAAATTTAATATTTGATGAGGCTTTTCCAGTTCCCACATTGTGATATTAAACCTAAGAGCGTCCAGATGTGCCGAACAAGTTTCCACATCCATCCATTGTTGCCAAGCAACCTTGAGTATCCCAATTCTGCTTCAGAACGCCATGTGGAATAAATTATGCAGAGGGAATTTTGTGAAAACTGTGGTTTAAAACTCTGCGTGAAATACATGCATTCTCTCTCAACAGTTTTGCTGAAAAGAACACCTGTGAATTTTTGATCATGTTTCCATTTTATCCCAAATATTTCCATTCTTTATGATAGTGTTGTGTGTAAAATGTAAATTTGAGGTGAGGCTGTGAATTCAACATTATTCGGTATGATACGAATTTATGGATTATTGTTTTTAATAGCTACTCTTGCAGGTTAGTTATTGCAGTACCTAATTAGATAATTATTATATTACACAATTTAATCATCATTTCATCCCGCATGTCACCCCGCACCGACATTACAAGCTTGTTTTCTCACAATTAATAAAGGGGTAGCAATTACACAAAGGATTAAAATTTGGGTGATAGAGGGGTGAAATGATAGAGGGGTGAAATGATAGAGGGGTGAAATGATAGAGGGGTGAAATGACGAGGGGTGAAATAAAGGGGTGACAGAGGGAGTGAAAATATTTTGGTAAGAAATGATAGAGGGGTGAAATGACGAGGTGAAATAAAGGGGGTGACAGAGGGAGTGAAAATATTTTGGAGTGAAATGATAGAGGGTTAAACAAATAGGTTAAAAGGCCGGACACCAAGTGAAACAGTCTCTCGTTAGCAGAATAGAAAAGGACCCTATGAAATGTAATTTAAAATATCTTTATACTCTTCGGGAGATTCTTGGCACGAAAACCTCAATATATGAAGGAATTGAGGTCCCAGAATAAATAGGAGACCTCTGATCAGACCATCTTCGAGTGCTCATCTGTGCATCGTTCGCTCGAAATTCATGGTCTCGATAAACAGAAGTCTGGACAATGATCTGCAACTGTTCTGATCAGAGGCAACTTTGGCCTGGGCTGGTCTTATCAGAAGCAGTTTGGAGAGCACTCTAGTCTGATCAGAGGCGGATTCGAGCACACACTAGTAATTGAGTACACTAGAAATCTTATTGGTCTTTGCGTGTTTTATGGAATAGAATATTTTGTTTTGAGTTTGTTACGATTCATTGGTTCATTTTTGTTTATAATATCTGTTACTTCATATAGATTAAAAGTGCCCCTAAATACAGGTAATTTTAGCTTAGCGTAAACTGGAAAGGTTCACACAAAATATTGCAACATCAGCGCAAATTGATGTGAGAGCGCAATATGACTTTTTGTTCATTGCACTCCTTCCTGAATATTTTTTTTTCACTTTTGAACAGTGGAAACTTGAACGATTGAGCGGTTTTTGAATTAGCAATTAAATAGAAAAGGTAATTAGAGTCAGCAAAGTTTAAGCGATTAAACAATTGACTGTGAGCTCAAGGATGCTGAAATATATGTCAGTTAACGTTGAATTCACTCAAATAGTTCTGGGTTTTAAAACCTGGTTCAAATTTTCATTTAGTCTGGGTAGAATCGAAAAAACTGCTTTTAATATTACTATTTAGGCATCTTTTTAATAAATATTTAAGTTTGAATTTTTTTGATTTTTGACGCTTTGAGATTTCGCAACATTTTCAGAAATTGTTATGAATGATTATGCTGAGTTTCTCAAACAAAACTGAAAATCGTAAATTTGCAGATCAAAAGAATATGCGCCCGGATGGCCATCAAGGGAAAACAATTTGGGAAAAGCTGCTTCAAAAAATGCGAAACTCTCTGTCTTTGATAGGTTTCCGGAAGACGCGCGGAAAATGGTGAAAGCGCATGATCATTGGGCATAATCATACGGGAGGTGCAATCACATATAGAACTTCGTTGCATTAATTAAAAAAAGTTGTGCTCTTTGTTTGCGCGCGTACTAAATATTTTAATTGTTTGTTGATTGTTTTAAATTGAACAATCAGAGCTTCAGAGTCGATCTTTCTGCTCATACTACGTGAATTGGCCGAATTTCTCATTTTTTGGCTGTTCGATAAACGCGCCGTGTCGAAAAGTTAAGAGATAAAAACCTAATGTAAGTTGTGCATACAAGAAGCTCTACTTGTTCAACCTATCTGTGGCTAGAGAAATGACGGCTTTAGAAACAAGAAGGAACGTGAGATTGGGTTATAAGAGATGCACAAGTTCGAGAGCTTGAGACCAGTTGGTGTAAATGGGCAGCACATGAGGCTTACAGGTAAAAGATGCCGGTTCTAACTCAGTACCGGTCAATTTTCACAGTAGTTGCACCTGCTTAGACACCCTAGCAGGTTATGGGCCCAGACCATAGTCTCTGAGCTTAATCGGAAAAAAGAGACAAGATAGTTAAAAACTCTGAAAGAGACGATGCGCAAATTTAGCGAGCGTGTTAGGTTGAGAGCAAAAAACCTAATGTAAGTTGATTATAATTTAAGCTTGACATAGAAGCTCTACTTGTTCAACGTATACTTGGCTAGAGAAATGAAGCCTTGAGGAACAGGAGAGAACGGGTCATAAGAGATGTACGTGCTCGAGAGCTTAAGACCAGTTGGGGTAAATGGGCACCACACAACACTTGCAAGAAAAAAAGTGCTGGTAACCAGTACTCGTAACTCCAGTACTGGTTTTTTCCACAGTATTTACACCTGCAAAGACCCCCTTACATGTTTGCACAAACACATAGTGACAATCATAGACGCATTCATGGACTTTGTGCCCATTCGAACAGTGGTCAGAAATCATAAATTGGAGGCTTCCAGAGTGCTGGGCGGAGGTTTTTTGAGGATCATCATACTCTCAAACAATGGGAATTAATTGAAATGGGATTTCAATGGGAATTAAAGAAGCGCGTGTGTGCTCCTGACTATTCTTCAAACCTACTGTCAGTCTCAAAATGCACGGAGTAGGGACATAACTTCTTTTTCCAGAAAGTATACAACTGTATGAAACTCGAGAAGTGAACTTGGGTGAAACTAGCTCAAGAAAAACATTTGTTTTACCTACCCTGCCATGTTTTAGGACTCATGATGAGTTCCAGCATCGTGAACATCAAAGAAGTGGCACAAACGATTAGATCAATTGAATCAAGCGAATCTGGCGAAGAATGCACCAAAAAAGAGGGAGAATTGAAGATATGAGCAATGTATGCGCTTTGGCCAAGATCACAAGGACTCCAGTACCAAGAATGGACGAATCCCAAGTAGAGAAACTGGGGAGGGTGTTCGCAGACGTGATAGGACCATTCCCAGTAGAGTCCAGTTTATGAGTTTCCTTTGTGTTTGTAGACCAGTACACAAAGTTTTTGTTTGTAGACTTGCCTAAGGCAAAGAGTGAAGCACCGGCCAGCCTGAAGACGTTTGTCCTAGTGTGGAGAGGCTCAAGAAGCTGAGACAAGACAATGCTAAAGTTTCTTACAGCAGTTCAAGACGTACTGTTTGGATATAGGCATTTTACAGAGAAAAACCATATCTGAGGCGCCACAACAGAACGTGTTAGCTTAGAGGAGCAACAGGACGTTGCTGGAGATGGCAAGGTGTTTGCTTTTTGACTCAGGGCTTCCCAAGATGATGTGGGAGTAGCAATTTTCCACGTTGCAAGGATCAGAAACTTGATTGTGAGACGAGGAGCAGACATATGACCGGCAGAGCTTATGCGGTTATAAAAATTAAGCTTTTAATTAGTGAACTCTCTAGTTTTGTTTGCAAAGTTTTTATGAAGAAGAGAGACAGAGAAATCAGCAAAGTAGAAGCCAAAAAATTAAAAGCCAAATAAAAGCAAAGTAGATGCCACTGAAAGAAATGTTTGTGGTTTACACTGAGCTTGACAATGGTTACCTCGTGTTCATACCCAACGCTCAAAGATTGATGGCAGTTCGGGATGTGGTCATCGAGGAGTCCGAAGTGAACTTATTTCCTCACAACACTGAGAGGGGTGACCTATTAGATGAGGGACTGAGGAACTGGGGATCGGGCACCCAGACGATGGTCCTTAAGGCGATGGCAACCTAATAGAGACAGGGCACATGTACTGCAGTAAAGTGGGAGTGGCACGAGACAGAGAGCGTGAACACTCAGGAAAGAACACTCAGACGAGATGATTCAGATGTCGAGAAGGGAACAACAGATGAAAAATCTATTGCAGCAGAAAAGACTCTGAGAGACTCAGCGTCACTGGAAGAGTGACACGGAAGACTTCTTACTATCAGTGGCTGTTGGCTCCATTTACGATGCACTGGAAGAATTGGACATAGCAAGTATGGCAAGGTCCAGGCAAAGGACCCGAGCAAGGAATGTTCCGCATCTTTTTTTGGAGAAGTTAGAACCCATCTTGTGACTGAGGTTGACTATTTAGATCCCAAAACAAGCTATTTAGATCCCATTGATTAAGACCAGTGGCACTGGAAATGAAGGACGAGCTCGAGGAGCTCCAGGACAACGAGACAAGGTATTCAGTGAGGTCACCCACAGAAAGGGAAGTCATATCGGGAGAATTGGTCTACAAAGCGAACTTGGTCAATTCGACAAATAGAAAGCACGCCATTTGTCGAAGAGCTTCAAACAAAGTGAATGACTGGTCTCTGAAATTTTTGTGCCTAACTGTAAGCCGGAGGCATTCAGGATTCGACAAATACCAGCAAAGCAATGCTATTGGATGCACCGGTTTATTGTCAACACGGCTGTCTTGCACTCATTAATAGAGGAGGGAATCTATCTGGAAAATTAGTTCTGACTGAGAAAAATTAGTTGCCGACTGAATAAACCATTTTATGATTTAAAGCAGAATGCTAAAAACTGGTACAAGGAGTTGTCAAACGTCCCATCGAGGCATATGTTCACCAGAAGCAGGAACGATCAGAAGCTAGAGACAAATGGTCACACCTTGATTTTGGTCTTGGTTGACATCATAGTAGCATCAAGAAACATGACAGTAATCTCCGATGTCATGAGAGCACTAAAAACTACGTTATTCATTTAAGACAGTGGAAGATTGTACTGCTTTCTGGGCTTCGGAATCAGAAGAGACGAGAACCAAGTCACAGTTGACCAAGAGTTCTATATAGAGATAATGCTTGAGTGGTTTCAAATGGTTCAAAGCAAATCCTCAAGGACTGCAGGTGATTTGAAGTTGAAATTTGAGACAAAACAAAACGGAAACAAAGAAGTAGATCAGAAAATTTAGAGAAACTTGTGTACATCTTTTTGTTTTCTGACGGAAAAGACGTGGCCAGACATGTTCACAGTCAATTTTCTCTCAAGACTCATGAATGCACCTACCAATCAACACTGGCTATGCCGAAAACGGCCGCTCAGATATCTTCTAGATATCGTTTTACTGAGCTAGAATGTCAAGAAGCAGACCACGTTTGCTTTTTCATCAACAGACGCAGAATGCCAGTGCATGGCTGCTGCAGGTCAAGAGGCACTGTACTCGAAGCAACTTCTAAGGAGTTTTGGCACCCCACAGAAATATAAAATGCGAATGGAGAGGACAACCAGAGTTGTATCAGACTTTAACAAAACCCAGTCAAGCGCAAAAGGAGAAAGCAAATTGAGAACATTTTTCACTTCTTTTGGGACAAGACGGAAGATGAGACTATTTCAATTCACTGCATTCCTACTGAAAAATGGCATTGCTCGTCCTTACGACATCATTGCCCGTATCAATTACGAAAAGATTCAAAACAGTTTGGATGATAGCAGATTTCACGCATTTATCTCAAGTCTGAGTGGGGTGTTGGAATTTCGATTCAAAATATGGTCTTAAACTTAGTTGGAAATTGAAAGTTCAACTTTCCAGATTATTCAGACAGAATTAAATTTAATAAAGTCGCCCAATTGATAAACATGAATCTTCACATGGTGCTGTGAATCAATACTCGAATCAAAATGACGATTCTAGATGGTTATTATCAGAGTTAGATGATATGATGTACTCTTCCCACCACGCTTTGAAAGATTATGGTACCGCTGGAAGTGTGACTGAGTTCTCTGAAAAATGCAAATTCATTCTATATATGGTTTTACATGCCTCTGATTTCTAAGGTTTTTGCTGAAGCAAACCATTTTGGGTAACTCTTGCAACCCTCACTATTAGTTTTGCTGCTTTGATTAATTTTGTATCTTGACTTTTGCTCTAATAATGATTATATGTACAGATGATTTTGAATCCATTTTTATCCCTGAATCCAAATTACCAACTTGATCTATTAATCAGATCTCTCCTGTAAATCTTTCAATTCTGGTGTACAATATTTTGTTTTTCTCTTTTTTTGAGTACTAAAAACGCTTCTTTTCGCTGGCGAAAGTTCATAAACCAACAGGTTATAGGCCCAGCATTTTTGAAGTCATAAACATAATTTCTAAAACAAAACTAATTTGCTGTTAGTAGCCATTATCTTTGTCTACTTAGTACCTTTTCTTTTCACAAATTTTTTGTCTGCTCATTATACAATGCATCAACAGACAGTGAAACTGCTGACCTGCACAGTAAAAACACTGGAATTTACAATCTCGAGCATCAGATTTGTTGCAGCGATACAGACAAGGAGTCTCTACAAAGCACTACTGTGACATAGGAGCAATCTAATGATGCGTGCAACACTAGCCAATGGGCATGCAATGAGGAAAAGAAGAACCACAAGGTGCTAAAGGATGCATATGGCAAAAAAGTTGCTGACTTCAAAGAGAAAAGAATCAACATTTGATGCCATCTGACACTGGCTCTAGATGCAATAGCACTCACACTGATGAGAGATGACTGTGTGGGAGATGACAGCATAGGAGATGGAGCAAAGGCTTGGGACTTTTCGGGATAAAGATTACAGAGTCTGGAAACGCCGACAAGTGGTGTTTTTTTGGTGGAACAGCTGGCTCGACTACAGATTGATGTTATTGAGGAATTAGAAAGTTTCTTCATCACAGGACAGGAGCTGCTCAGAAGGCTACAAGAAGCAGGGGTAGCAGTCTCGGGGCCATCTTCAACGCTTTGGTCCTCAATATTCTGCAATGAGGCATTAAGTTCTGCCATACAGGAAAGCTTCAACTTTTCAACGAACTCCGCAGAGATGAGGAAAAGGCAGTAAACTTCCAATGAAAGCACATCACTGGGGCACAAAAGAGAAGAAAGGAGTTTAATCTCACTAGCAATGAGACTTGATTTCAAGAAGGGAACCAAGAGAGGAATCTGTTTTGTATATGGGATCCCTGGACACTTTGCCATGGACTGCAGGAGGAAGGAGACAGCACAATGCAGCAAATGTGGCTAGAAGGGCCACCTAGACAGGGCATGAAAGAAACATAGAGATGGAGTTAATCATTGGTCAGTGGCGATGGATCCACTGTTGGCTACACCAGATAAAGATTATTGGGCGGCTCTTACCCAGTCAAAAACAGCAGACATGCTAGTGGACAGCAGCTGATGCCGCATAGACCCCTTAGAGTTTATTGGGCCCAGAGCCTATGAGCAGAAGAGAGACACTATAGTTTGAAACTGTGAAAGAGGTTGAGAGAGAACAACGCTATGTAAATTGTGCATAAGATAAACTTGACGTAGCTTCACAAGAAGCTCTGCTTGTTCAATGTGTACTTGGCTAGAGAAATGAGGCCTTGAGAAACAAGAATGAACTTGAGACCGTGTTGCAAGGGACGCGTATTTTCAAGAGCTTGAGACCAGTTGGTGCAAATGGTTAGCACATTTGGCCTACAAGTAAAAGATGCTAGTTCTAATCTAGTACTGGTCCATTTTCACAAAAGTTGCACTTGCTTAGCCACCCTTACACCCTGTTGGCAAATTCTTCGTCTACCGAAAAAAATTGATGCAAAATAACCTGTGGATTGTTCTCCTTGCTTGTTTTTGTAAAAAAAACAATCGTTTCTCACCTTTTTAAATTGAAAATGTGTTTTACTGGCTACTGTTTTTATTGATTGTTAATTTCTCAAAAGACACGCTATTTTCAACATTCGCTGCATAATTTATCTAGATTATTTTGGATAGCTTTGGTTTATGATGTACGTTTTTCAAGAGAATAATAACTCTTGGTCGGTTTTACTTCTTATCAGCCTTGTATTTGAGCTAATCAGTCTCTGAATCAGTCCTGGGAGTCATTCAAATTTTTTTAGTTCAGTCTGATGGCCTCTGTGTATGTGGTGCGGGTGTTCTCCCTAAAAAATTGTTTAAGTAAAGCATCTAAAATTGTTTGAGAAAAACGTTTAAAATTGTTTAAGTATAACATTAAACTGTTTAAGGAAAATTTTAAGGAACGTAAAATTTTAAAAGTTGTTTAGGTAAAACATTTAATTATGTTTAAATAAAACATTCAAAAATTGTTGAACTAAAACGTTAAAACGCTAATTAGTTATTTTGAGTCCTGACCGAAGAAGGGAGCTTAGATATGACACATTTATTCAGCGATTTGATTCGTTTTGTTCCAACCTGATGAAAGCCATTAGAACACCAGTTGTTGATTTGATTTCAGGAAATGTGCTTTGTAATTTTTGTCAGCTACGTTCCTTAATTTAAGTTAGGTGTTATAATTGTAATTAATTTGTTAATTATACTGTTTTAGTTACAGAGGTATTTGCAACTGACAACCCTATAAACGTAACGTATGAGAACTATGGACTGAGTCTGAGCACTTTCTCTCTCCTCGATGGCCCTGGAGAGAGTGAGACGTTTGACCTCGGAGAATTTGCTACCATGAAGTTTGAGTTCCAAACAGACATTGATATTCAGGTACGTATTATAAAATGATATCAGGCAATTTCTCACCTATGCTTGCAAAATTTTAGTGAAAGAGGTCATTTAAGTTAATTTAAATTGCTTGCACTCAACAGCATGCGGAACAATGAAGCGCTAAATTATCTAAGAGTTATAATAAGACCTGCTAAAATGAAAGTAACTTTCAAACGTTTGACCAAAACTTGTTTTTAGGCAGGAAATCCGTGAAAACTGAGCACCTATTTTATAATGAAGCTGAGGTCTATTGTTACAATTAAAAAAAACTACAAACGTAAATGACTTCATTTTTTTTCTCAACAATTAAAGCTTCACAATGGAAATTACTTAAACATCAAATACTATAGAATAATTTTGGAAATTCTGTGAATGTAAATCACATCGTCCTTTAAAATGTGGTATCGCTCTGATACCTAACAAATTAGATATTTGCAAAAAATATTTTTGTTCTATTTTTTTAAAATTATTATTTTGATAGCAAGGATGTTTTTTCAATATTTCGATGCTTCCGAGTCTTTTCATGCTATCAGATTGTTTTCAGTAAATTTTATCTCTCCTGGAATTATAGGCGGCCAACAGTTGTAGTTCACCAGTGCGTCAATTCTGTATGGAGTTTTAACAAAAAGAAAATAGATGGACATTTTTACTGACACATTTCCGATCTGAGCTGGGCAACTCTCCTCTTGTCAAATTCGCTGCAAATATATCAACGTAGAACCCCAGTGAATTGTCCATTTATGCGCTTAAAATTTGTGAGAAATATCAATTGATGAAAGATGTGAGATCGTATTGAAAATATCCAACCTCGGTATCAACCCTATGTGATGTGGATATAATTCTGAAAGTACAATTCAGCACGCTCCATAAAATAATATTTCAATGATTTTGAATTGTAAATCGAGGGGAGGATTTTCCCGGAAAGTAACGGGGAAAAGAGTGTAAAGAGTGTAAATAGGGGTGAAATCTCCTCCCGGGAAGTCATGAATGAAGTGATATCATGAGTATCTATAGTTTTCAACATGTCTAATATATCTTTGAAGAAGATAATTGGTTTCATTCTGTCTTGTTCATAAAATGAAGTAGTTTCTCCTTATCAATCTCACTCTAGTTGATGTGCTTGAAAATGAAAATTTTTCTCCTTCATTTCCAATTAGTTTTGTCATGTTGTTTTTCAATCAGTTTTGGCCTTGTACGGAAAATCCTAGTCCTGTAAACAATTAAAGAGCTTAATATTAAACCTTCAAGGAAAATTGTACGGAAATGTTTCAAATAATTATAGCTGCGAATATTGGTAAATGTCAGGTAAAACGGCTGAAAAAGAAATTTTTGCCTGAAATGATAAGGCGTTTTTTTCAGGTATTTTTCAGGTATGTTCAGTTAAAATTCAACCGGTGATGCCATAATTTTTCAAGTAAAGTTCAGGTAAAATTCAGGTGCTTTCAGGTGTTTTTCACGTGAGAACAGTTTGCCTTAACGATTTAGGTAAATTCAGGTGTTTCTTCAGGCAAATTTACTTTTTTTTCGAGTGTAATCCTGAAGAAGTTAATCAAAATCGAAAATTGTACGTTTATAATCATATTCTTACATATATACCCTCGCTATACCCCGCTGCGTGGCTCCTGTAAGATTACTAGTACATCATATCAATGTGTTCATACAAATAAAAAAACTTTGGTTGGATTTGGTTGAATCACATTAATTCATAACAGTTAATACTGTCGATAGGATACAATCACAATGGAGTTCAGTGGCTTCTACAATGGCTACAGTGCACTCATTCTGTGCGGAGAGCCAATCATAGAAGCGGAATCCGACTACATTCTGTCTTATGACACTCTGGATGACATTGCACCTCATGTGAGTAGAAATCACCACCTATGAAGCATCAACTGTTGCACAATTTGAGGTCAAACCGTTATGACTCTGATAAATGTGAATGGTATCAGGACATTTTAACCAATTCCATTTTACCCATTGCCATTATGCCCATGCCATTTTACCCCATGCCATTTTACCCAATATGTCCATTTGATCTTTTTGTTTAGTTTTTCGATTGTAAATTAGCAGTCGCTATTACACACTAATTATTCTTCAGGTGATATTCAGCTATTTTTTTCAGGTTTTTTAACTTTAAATATCCAAGGAAATTTCTCAATTTCTTCAGAATTTAGGTAATTTTACCTTAACTGTTCAAGTGTGTTTTTTTAGTTAATTTTACATTTAAGGTTTGCTCAGTTAAGAGTTATTCAGGTTGCCCCGTTAATTTTTCAGGTAATTTTCAGGTAAAGTTGAGGTAAGTCCTGGCAAGTTTGCGTATCAAGTCACACGGGCCATTATATGCTCAAAAGCGGATCTGGTAACATTTAAAGTTTGGGTAAAACAAAGTTAGCATTGGCTATAACGACCCAGGATATAATTGCGTTGGGTAAAATAAAATTGGATAAATTGTCGTATAGCCAAGTGAATAAATGCAGGCGTGGCATGTGATACAAGCGAGAGCTCTGATCACGTAACATTTCACATCTAGGAGTCTCGCCCAATCAAACTCCAGCAAACCTCGTCTTTCTGGCTTTAATCATTCCAGTTAAAGGCCAGTGTTAAAGTGTCATCCTAATTTTATCAACTTGCACTCCATCTACTTACTTATATTTTGTTGGAAGTTGGGCATATTTTATTCATAGAGTTTGAAAAGAGTTCAATTATTGGGACAGAAAAATTAGTTTGAAAGGAAATAATTTGATGATGCAGCATTGGTATATATTATAATTATAATTTATACTATATTTATATCATAAATTTCCATTTAAAAAACGCATGCTTGCAGCGGGATACCATGTACCTGGAGTTTGTGGGGGAGGTGAACTGGGAGAAGGGAACTTTGTTCTCCATCACATTCAACATAATGTTGATCAGCCACAAGGACTACATAGTCGGGGACATCTATTGGTTCGCAGCTGCCATGCAGTACAACCACGAGAGGGCCGACTGGGTATCCGACATCGCTTTCGAGTTGGGACCACTTCCTGTTGTGAGTTTAAATGAGACTTTTCAAAAAGCTTGGGCAAGTCGCGCGATAGCCAAGAGGTCGCGTTAGTAACGCACACGCCAACTATTGGTGTTTCAACGAACTGCCTCTGTAGTCTATGCGTGAGAATGAGCGCTTATTTAAAGCTAACTTCAAGTCAACAACGCCTCGAACAATCTTTTTTTTTCAATTGTTGTTCCTTGTTAATATTTCAGACTTAAAAAGGTGGCGATCATCAAAAATAGTAAAAAATGTGAAAAATTGCAACAAAGCTGCTATTCAGAACAGGCGTCATTTGGTCTAATTTTGTTCCACTATAATTACTGCGGAATGAGCAATTCACTAACTTTATAAATTGTTTTTCTAATTCGTATTTTAATTTTTTTTCAGGTAACTGGAGACGTCCAGATGAGGATAGTTGAGCAGCCCGGATCTTTGCTCTTCAACAGAGGAGGCAGTGGGATGGCAGAAATTGAAGCTAAAGCTCCCTTCTTTGAAGTGGCCGACTTTTTCTTCTCCGCTGAAGTCAACCCCGGCAGCTCCATGTACGATGATCTGTGCATTTGTGGTTTGTCAATCATCGCGGCATCTCAGAGTTTTCTGGGCTGTTCGGCTGATGCGTCGTTGCCAGAGTATGCTCTGTTTGTGGACCCTCCCTACAACGAGACCGAGTGCAAGAAGAAAATGCTGCTCGACTTTGGTGATCTCAAGAAAATCGGCGTCACACGTAAATATTTTCGAATATTTTACCTCCCGTGAAAATAAAACACAGCAAAATTGATTTGGGCAGTATTTTTTTGCATGTAAAGTACAATTTTGGTCATTGATTTTACAAGATGCGTGATCTTTTTGTTTAATAGCCGCCCTCATCATCTCAGCCGGCTATTATAGCGCTCCTATTTTTTTTTACAATTCAAAGAATTTGAATTGTATTGGGGCGCTGTCTTTTTACGACTCGAAGAGGAGTATTGGAGAAGTCCTTTTTTCTAATCAATTTTTTGGAGTGATTTTTGAAGCGGGAAATGAAACGCGTGAAAAAATTTGGAGTGATATTGGTGCTGAACAAAAGTGAAGAGCGGAGTAAAAAGAGAGTGGTTTTTGTTCATACCGCTGTTGTTGAGAGAGCGAGAAATTGATGTGTGAAAAATTTTTCTCTAAGCGAGCGCAATTTTTTTGTTCACGTGCGGCATTTAAAAGCAGTTTTTTCCAACTTTTGATGGTTATGAGGTTTGATTTTGATATTGTATTAGTTTTAGGCTTGTTTTGATAGGAATTGAAAGTTTCAAGTAGTTAATTAGAGTTTAATGATAATTTATAGGTTTTTGATCAGTTTTGCTGATTTTTAGACGAAATTTAATGATTTTTTGCCTATTGTTTTTTGTTTTAATGCTTTAAGTGGGATTTTAATAGAAGCTTGTTACTGAAGGAATATTCAGATACCAATTGACTCGAGTTTTCTTGGTGTAAACTATGTTTTTTTTTAGTAAAATTGACAGAAAAACTGAGAAATTTTGAACCAATTTTCTTATTTTTTGCAGTTTTTCTTTTTCTTTCAATCTTAGACAAGTTTCTTAGCCTATTACGACTTGTCCATTATGTTGCGAGGTTTTCATTGCTCTAATTGCAAAGGAACTTTACTCGGTTCTATGTTTCCTTGTACTATTTAAAAAAACTCATTTAATTTGTCTTTTTTTGTTCAATTTGTTTTTGAATGCGGTTTCTATTCTTCCTTATTTTTTATGGCATTTGTGGAGGTTCTGGGTTCACAATATTTGTTCTATTTGTTTAGTCATAAGTATGGACAATTTTCTCCTTCGAGTCGTTTCCGGAATTCTTTCGGCTATGTTTTTTTTTAAGATCTGTTCACACAATTTCATGATTTTTGAAGTCAAATTGGAGTAGTGATTTTGGTCACGCCGAAACAGGAAATGGAGTGAAAAAGCGAGTGGTTTTGCGGCGTGAAATTTTTTGCTCTAATTTTAAAGTAGAGTGAGAATACGGTGTTTGAACAAAAATTCGCTTTATCGGTAGTGGTTTTTTGTTCACATGCGGCAATTTCACTTTGATTTTTAGTGTTTTTTCGATTTTTTGGATCGGCTTTCTTTTAAATGGTTTTTCCAATCCATTCATAGTCCGTTCTAGGTCTATTTTTCTGTTTAGTCAATGAAAATTCTTTGAATTGTGCGTCAGGACTTGTCCTGCTATGTTTTCTTACTTCGTCGAACAAAAAAATGTTTCGCTTTACCTCATTTTGCCGCTTTTTCAACATTTTGAGGGAAATCTTTTTGACTTCTCTAGGCTAGTTTCTCTCTTCTCTCTTTCTGCTAAAAGTGATTTTGAACATCAGTTGCTCAGCAAAGCAATTCAAAATGAACAGATTCAGTATAAAAAATTAAAGTCAGAAATAGAAACGGGATAAACGCATAAAGCCCAATTTTAGATGCCCGCTATTTGAACGTCGTTCCTATAAGTATTAGTTACCTCTCTCTAATGCTTTTTGGAATTGATAGTAGCCCCTGTAATCTCTCTCTAAGAAACAGAAGTATGTTCAACTACGAAATGCCATCAAAATAGATCGGACTTAAAAAAATGTTTTTGTACAATTTTTTTTTCAATATCTATTCTCTCAATCCCAATCATGCTTATTGGAATCAACGGCGTCTATTTTCCGGCAATCTGCCGGGTATGTTTTTGTTTTTGCGTGTGAACAAATTTGCAGTGTTTTTGCATTGATGACAGTTCCTGTCTCTTAATAAGAGTTGAAAGTGTTCATAACATAACAATTTAAGCACTATCATTACGAAGCTGTGAAAATGTCAATTATGGAAGGTATCATAATGTACACACGCGGTGGGGGGGGGGGGTTGTGATTTTCACTGCTAATGCGTCTGCTAATATTCACAGGAGAGGATGACACACTAATGTTTTTCCTGGTGTACCGCACAGACAAGGACTACACTGACTCCGGAAACACTTTGGACGAATTGTTCATATACAGCATGCGCAACCACAGCGGATCTGTAATCACTTCCAACTCCGGACAAGTCGAAGTCCAGCCTTACTCTGGAAGCATGAACGATGTGAGTACAAACAAACGCATTGATTGAACTCACGTGATCGTTTGTCCTCTGAATTCACGCCTTATCCACACTTTAATGCAAACACCTGCCTGATTGACACATGTCAAATGAATTCGCCTGACCTAATTCACACAACAAGGAATTGAACAATGAAGTTTTCACGCCTCCTCATTATTATTCATTCGTTGAACCGGAATGAAAAATAGCACATTTGTCAGTCAAGTTTGATGTTTTCGAAACTGCAACTTCTTTTTCTCAACCCATAAACTAATAATAAATTGTTTATATTCTCATGACTTGAATTAATGTTCACAAATTGAAGAGTGCTTTCTTCGACATCATTTGAAAAATAGAAATTGTTTGTGAAGTGTTTTTTTTTTATAAGAAAGAGTTGAAGGGTTGAGAGACAGAAGTGCAGCAAATATGGCGAGGCGATAGAGTAATTGAGGGCTTAAGTATTCATCTGCTCAACACATTTCAAAAAAAAATACGGTCTGTAAAAAAGAGATTCGTTCTTGACAGCGACAAATACTGATGTCAAAAACAAATTTGTCGTTTTAAGTTACCATAATTCACGTCACAAACTTACAAAAATTAGAAGTGGAGAAAATTTCAAGACTATCGGTAGAGGTTCTCCATCGCATCTCACATAATTGTTCAGTACCATATGGAAGCAGTCAATTTTCATTATAACTGCGTTCAATTTCTCCCCCTGATTTTTCTACAAATTCATAAATTCATTGGAATTTCGCAATATTTTAGTGTTTATATGTGTTCATACATTTTTAGCGGTTAGTATCCCTGACACCTCAATTTTGGAATATAAAAAGCAATTTAAGGAAAGTCCTTATAGTTAGACATTAGGGATAAATGTGGAAAAAATCGTCGTTGAAAATTGGGGATAAGTGTGGAAGAGTGGATACTTTACAAACGCCAATTTAAGTTTACCGTTATTCCACTCTTTTTCACTTTTTTCAGTTCTTATTACAAATGAAGACAAGCTGAAAATTTATTTCAAATTGCATGTTTTTTATTTTGCTTCCACAATATTTTTATTCTTGATTCCTATTAGAAACAACAATTGGGTACTTTAATTGCTCATATGTTTTTTATAAATGTCAATCCGTTTGTTCTGCATCTGAGGTAAGTACACAACGCTACTTAACTAAATAAAATTAAAAATATGGTGAAATTGGTGGAAAACATGGTGTTCGCTGTCTGTAGAAACATTTTTGGCGCGGAAAATTGGATTAAAAATAAAACTCCTAAGACTAAGTTAAAATTTAAAAATGAAAAATGTATATTACAGGTGCGGACTAAAAGTGGAAATCTAAGCTTAAAATGGAATTTCACGATCAAGTAGAGTGTAATCAAATTGAGAAATTACATTTTACCTTATTTAATTGTTATCTCCTTTTTCAGTTTTCAATGGAATACATTTTTAAGTTTTGTTGCTTGGTTTTCGTACATGCTCAAAAAATGGTGAACTAACGGTGAAAAAATATCAGCTTGTATCATTCAGTGTCCACTAAATTTTATCGGCTCGTTTCGCCACTTTGATTTTTAAAAATATAGGTCTCAATTTTGAATTGATTTTTAATTACTGTTATTATCTGCTCTCGAGCGAAACCTGAAGCAATTATTGTAAACGTGTCATTTTTATGCAAAATTTTTGCTGGACCGTTTTCTTCTAGAACATTTTTTTTTCACTTCTCTAGAGGTTTTTTAACGCTTGACTTATTGATTTCTTGCTTGAACTAAATTGCTCTTATTGAGAAATTAGGTCCACGTTGCTAAATCAAAAGCGATTGTATTTAGGAGAGAAGATTGGCCTGATAGCGGAGTGGTAAGTTCTGCAGACTATAAAGTCGAGAGTTCGAATCCCCCAATGGATTTTTAGACGCCCGTAAAGAAAATTTTGAATCAAATTGCCTCAACTCTCGTTGGAGAGATTTTTTTCGGTTTATGTTTAAAGCGATCAGTGAAACGGAAACGATTCTTTGTTTTCATGTAATCTGAAAGAAAAACGCGGGAAACTCAGAAATTTTACCTTCAAAACTTATCAAAGAGAACAAGATAAAATACGACAAAAGAGATAGAGAGAGAGAGAGAAAGGGGCCTAGGAGGAAGATTCCTAGTAACCTCGTGTTCGGTACCGCTTTTCTCGAGAACTTTTGATCTTAAGGATACGGAAATTGTCGGTTTTTATTTGTTGGATCTTTTCTGCTAGCGCCTCCACTCTGCTTAGTTTTGCAGCCCCCTTTTATACATCTACAAACATACTGTACATTACATGAAAAATATGTATTTATTAAAAGCTAACACATCTATGTCTTGAAATTATTACGTATTTTAACGAAGATTTGTTGCTTATAATGTAAACATCAATGAAATTTCTGTATTAGATCATTTTTGGTGTTATAAGGGCCTGATTTTTATAATTTTCAAAGGAAACTATTCTGTGAGTGCCTTAATTCTACCTAGACGTCTTGTTTCAATGGAATGCAGATATCACTCTTACAATTCGCAAAAACTTAGACTAAAATAACGGCTATATAGTGCTGGGGCGGGTGCTAGCAGAAAACGTCCGATTGGTTTCACTGGATCTTTTGTTTTTGTCCCCCTTTACTAGACAACGAGTCGTAATGAATTTTTATTTCCAATTATCAAAAATACTTGAGCCATGAAGAAAATG
>NC_134469.1:75295340-75340117 GCF_964194025.1 Convolutriloba macropyga | reverse complement strand
ATGATGAAATCTTGGCTCTCGCTTTTGTCCTGAGTCAAATTGGGTGCTTTCATTTCGTTTTCGAACTTTGTCTTTCAGTAAATCAAAGTCTAAACTTGGGAAATGTTCTTACCTGAGTTAGCATTTGCGCGCAGTCCTCTGTGGATAGCAAACTCAACTGGATCTAACTCAGAACTGGCTGTGATCTGGCACTCTGGAAACAGGGTCGAGTCGTGGATAGGCACCAGCACTCCGGAGCAGCTGGAATCTATGAAAGCAAAGATGATGATGCTTTGGGTTAAAATACAGCTGATCAAAGAGGCAAATCTAACGTCATTGGTACATTGTTTATATAAATGGCATGGGTTTTAGCCCTGTTTTGATTTTTTGGGGGGTTACAATTGGGCTCATGACAAGAAACAAAAGCACAAATTTTCTTCCTATTGAAAAAATAAAACTGTAAATAAATCTACAAGAAATTTAGAACAACTTATTTTAAGTGACTACTCAAAACCAAACCGAATTCCAAACTGCTATCCTGAAAGAAAACCGGAAAAAAATTTCAGCAGTTTCGTTATTCTCTCGAGTGATGTTACAGATTTTCATAAGATTTTCATCGATATTAAAGGGAAAAAACGGTCGATGTCAATGTCCAAAATTGAAAATGATTAGACTCTTGGAACCAAAATTTCCCTTCGATTTGGATCATGGAAACCTATGCAGACCATTAAGACTTTTGATCAGACTTTGAATGATTATCAGTTAGTTTTTATCATCTGCTTATCTTGCAGGATCTTGGAAGATTATTGAAAATGTCGCTTGTCTTGCAAGATCTTGTAAGATTCTCCTGCAAATGACAATTATCGTGCATGGTGCTTCTTGCGAGAAACTTACAAGAACGTTCCAGATAGTCGACGAAAAAGTTCAGACAAAAACGGCCCTTAATGGAACTGATTCACTCAATAAAGTTTTTTCTGATGAGTTCAGCCCAGAGACTGATCTTCTTGATACAGAACAAAAACCTTTACGAGCGATAACGTATTTGAGATACTGGTAACAAGGAAAAATATTCAATAATTGTTTTAATGGCTACAGCTGTATACATTACGTGTGGATAAGTTGGTAAGCAAAAAAGGTCATAAGAAAAGTACCAGTGCCTATATTTTAGATGAAATTTTGTTCATGAAATAAAACTGTAGTAAGAGAGCTGCTAGAAATGAACAGATAATTGATCTGGTAAACAGAGCAATTATCTAAATTCGCAAAATAACAGCACTTCTAGCACGCGCTAAACAATTTATCTCGCGTTTGGACTAAGAACGTATTAGTTACAACATTTGCGCTTCTAAATGATAAGCGTGCTTCAATTTAGGCCTGGATTTCCTCGAATATTATCAAGACGACAAATACGCGTTCGTTCACGTTGGCGGCCCAATAGTAATTAATATCTCTTGATCTACTGCTTGATATTTGCAGCTGACAGATGAGGTGCTAAAATTTTCTCCAAGTTCAATTAAGAAGACGCATATTGTGGTTTTTAGGAAGTAGAAAGCAGATTTTGGGCACCTGAGACAATAACTAGTTGACACGTTTTGTTTTGAAGATTTTTATTATTGTTGAAGGATACAATAAACATTCCATGGGATTAAGATGAGTTTATTATCTCATATTTCCCGACCACAAGAAAAAATAAAAATCACCTCACTATGGACGTGAACTTTTGATGTGGGTTTATAGGCTCAAAACTGAACTCACAAATTTTTTTAAAAAATTTGTGAGCTTAGACGGATTTATTCTTCCAGATTGTGCCTGCAGACATTCACCCTACCTTTTCTACAGAAACTTTACTCAAATCATCTCTGGTTATTACTAGAAAACTAACTAATTAAAAATTGAACAACTTCAACAAAATTAGATTTTATTGCGGAGCAAAACAAGACAAAGCAAATCCAGAAACAACAACTACCTGTTCTACTATCCATAAAAATCCAAACAGGTGAATCCGATTCAACTGGTCATTAGTAAGCTTGTATATATTTATTGTAGCTTTTACAAATTTAGTCTTTCAGCCCCCAATAACTTTAAATTAAGTCTTATAGCACAAACAGATCTCTATAATATACCCTTGCCTTCGATTTAGGATATCTTTTGTCCAATTAGACTGGCATACATAATAAGATCCTTTTTTGTCTGATCTTCAATAGCCCAGTCTAATTTGATCAGACATTTCTGTGCCTCATATCAAGTCATTGTTAGGGGCAAACTTCCACAAAACCGCATTTCTAAAATATAATAGTCACCCGTGGCTTTCTTATTACCTCTTTTTCCGTGCTTACTAACTTATCCAAAACGTGGTGAGAAAATTCTAACCACAAAAACAATTATTGAACAGAGTCCCTTTTTAGTTATTGATTCTCTAAGTATTGCACCGTTTTTAGTCATTAAAGAAGCTAAAGAGACCCAAGCGCAGGCTAAGACTGGATTTCTGGACCCCTATTTTGCAAGGGTTTTGCAAGAGTTTAACGCTTATCTTGTAAGATTGATGCTTATCTTGCAAGATTCTTGCATATCCAACGGCTATCTTACATCTTGTTGCAAGGATCTTGCAAGATGGTGTGTAAACTTACAAGACTCTTACAAGATGCTTGTTAGATATTGCACGATGGCCGACGGTAGTGGCTAACAGACTAGGGTAGCTCGTTAAATTTTGCCTGTGAGCAGGACAAAAGACATATAAATTTAAGAGCGCACCCCCACCCTCCGCCTCCAACCCCAACCTCCCTTTGGGATTTTGATGGTCTGTCTGATAACATTCAGCTTTGAACGACGACCTCGACGTGGGAAGACACGAGCTGAAGGGAAATAAAGGACTTACTGGTGACGAGGTACATGACCTCGGCCGATTTAGTCTTTGGAGAGTATGGTTCAGCCGAACTCGTGCCCAATGAGCTGCTGTCTGTGGTGCGGAAAGTGCGAAGATAGCTGAAGTCGATGGGACTGGTGACGTAATAGTCCCGGTCCTCACGCACCCCAATACTACCAGCTGTCACTTCGATGTCGTATCGAAACTCCACATACTCCATAACACCAAGCTGGTTTATCTACAAAAAACCAATTCAATATTTTTTTTTTCAAAATGTCCCCCCCCCCCTGTTTATCGTTCACGACCACCCTCCTGCTCTATACCCACTGGAACAGATTTTGTGTAACAGAACAGATGTTATTTCTTCGGGTCACTTCAATCGAATCTTCAGTTATTCTTTCTATATACCCCTTTTACTGTAAGGCTTTACAGTTAATTTCGCAAAAGTCTTGAAAATGCAAACAGAATTTTTGCTAATTTTATTTTTAAAAATTGAAAAAAAAACTCTAGCCCCTGTCACCCCACTATCAGCAATAACAGTCCGAATGGTATTCTTACGTTAATATGAGGCTACATCTATATTATGTGACCAAAAGCTGCGGGGGGGGGGGGGTATGATGGAAAAGACCCAAAAATTCTAAAATTTCTAACGCTATATCAACAATCCATAATAGTTTATTATAAGAAACTTGACAAGGGGAATTTAAAAAGAAAATGCGGCATTTCTATAGTTTGCATTAGTTTCATCTTGCATGATTAACTTGTATTTAGTAAACAGGACATCGGAGAATTCGAAGTTGCTTCAAAGTTACATGCATGGATAAGAATTATGAGCAGCAGTTACCAACAAAGTGTCACAAAAAAGTGGGAAGGTAATTTATAGTTATAACCCAACACCCCCCTACCCCCGCACGATGGAGCGCAACCATTTATAGTTTATATGCCTCCACCTTTAATTGCAATAATCAATTAAACGGCTAGTAACTTTTAACTGAGAAAGATTTGATTTCTAAGATACCTTCATGGTCGCTTTGTCAGACCCGAATGCGTATTCCTGCGTAGGAAGCTGTCCAACGTAATGTGTTGTGTTCTGCTCCTGGACATAGATCAGATCTGGCAGGTACACTACAGTCTTGAGTAGGGTGGCCTGCGCACTGCTGCTGCACTCGTGGTAAGTCTTCACCAGGAACTGGATCATATCACCTGGCTCGAATTCTCGGTTCAGTGTGTAGGCCAGACTCACATCCAGGGCTACTCTGGGGCGACGGTCGGCGAGGAACCCGAGCTAAAGGAGGAATAAAGGAGCAATAGAGGAGGAATAAATATTTTTACGGGAGAATTGAATTTTTGCAAGAAATGAGCGAACAAATTAGTTCCTGACTAGTCAAATATTATTTTTCCGGAAGCCGTCTCAACTACAAGCGTCGCAAATGTTGAAAAAATGTCATATGCCATCTGAGTACACTGGGCAAATTACAAGTAAACGACTATAGTTGTAACAATAGAGTCCAACAACTTCGACCACAGTTTTCCAGCCCTAAACTCACAAGGAGGTTGTTGACAGATATTTGCCAAACCAGCGAGTGGGTGAACTACGGTGGATTACTTAAAAATATCATGATCTCAAAAACTCTTTATTTTTAAGACAAAAATATTTTTAATCCACCAAGTATCTCCTGGCAGTTTTTTTTCATTTAAAAAACATTTTTGTTCCGACCCCTCATGGATCTCAAAAACTCTTTATTTTTAAGACAAAAATATTTTTAATCCACCAAGTATCTCCTGGCAGTTTTTTTTCATTTAAAAAACATTTTTGTTCCGACCCCTCATATACACTCAAATGATTTTTTTGTTCAGTCAATTTTGACCGATCGATACATTCATCGCAGAGAGTTGTGAGTGGTATCATTGAAAGCCCGTCCAGCGTAGAATTTGGAAATTAAAAAATTTAAGAGTTTAGTGTTCTAGAGCTATTTATGGATGTTTAAATTTTTGTGAATAATAGACCGATTTGCATTATTTTTACTCACAATTTCCGGAATTTTTCCCTAAATTTTCGTCAATTTTGCTAAAATTCGTCAAAATTTTAAGAATAGTCTTGTTCATTTTGTTTTTAAAGACAAAAAGCACTGTTGACCATTTTGATTTACTTTTTGTGGCAAATGTTTTGGCTAAATATTTAAGAATAAAGCCTTTTTCATCAATATAGCACAAAATAAGCTTCTTTAGTCCACTATAATCAATTTTTCTGGAAGTATCTGACCCAAAACCACTAAAAAAATCATTGTAAACTTCAAATTAGGGCTAGTCCTACTTCAACTTCCATTGGGACTGCTCTTGTCGTTTTATTGCCAACTTTGCTCGATGAGTATCAAAAACGCAGCACTTATTTCTGATTTGTAACCTGGTGGCAGGTCCAATTGGCGCCCTAAGCAGCTTCGAATTCATTTCTCTATGGTCGGTTTGACTTTTGAAAATACTTGATTTTCAAATAAACAATGGCTTATTGAACTTTGCCCCTGTTTTTTTTCTTAACTTGTTCCACATGTAGCTTAGTGTCAGCAAAGAAAGAATGTTTTTTTTTCAACTGAAAAATAACTTACTCTTTATTTCGGTCTATTTAAATATGGTTTTCATGCTTTGATATTACTAGTTTTCCTATTTCTTTAAGTTATTTGGCATTTGCCAATTTTTCTCGTTTGTCTTCTCTACCCAAGTTTTTTTCTTGTTTGTCTTATTATCACATTATTGGCAGATCACATATCCCATTATTGGCGTCAAAATAAAGCACAATTGAACATATCATGATTTTTAAAATTGTCTGTTGAGGTATCTTTACAGGCATCTTTAAATGTATAGATTATCGTTTTTACGGATTCAACACCACTTTCTCAAAGAAATTAGAAAATTTTTACTTTTGTCTTTTACTGTCATTTTTATTTGCTTTTCAGTCGTGTAAAATATCCTGGATGTTGAAAAATGTTGATTTTTATGAGCCGACATTCTGTTTTTAGCAGATAGCTGGTAGCTTCCGTGACTTTGAAAACAATTGTTTTTTTAAAACGCATTTTTTAACTTCGCGATTTTGCTCTTCTTGTTGTCTATTTGTGACATAGTCTCGTCATTTGCAGCGTTTTGATATTATTAGTGTCAAGGGAAGTTGATGCAAGGGATTGGTGTCACAAAAACAAATATTTTAAGGAATTGGTTATGACTTTACTGGCTTCGACACGGGTTTTTGCAAAAAAACAACATAATTTAATAGTGTCACTTTTGACGTTCTTTTTGTAGATGTAAGACATATTCTGATTAAATACAAGTCTCAAGAGCTTTTCATGACTTTGGAAATAATATTTTGTCTAAAAATACGAAACTATTACTTTATTACTTAAATACAATACTATTATTTAGTTTTTTGTCTACTTGTTACCTTGTCTCGTTAGTGAGAGGTCACATATCACAATACACGTTATCGGCGTTCGCAAAAAGCGCAATCGGACATATTTTGAGGGGAAATATGGCTTTTCAAATTCGACAGCGTTTTGTGGCAAGTTCAACTGAATTTTTGTTTGTTGTTTCTATTGTTGTTTTTTGTAACCACAAAAAAAAGAAAACTACAGGTCTTAATGTCCTTCTATAGAAGCATAGGTAACCATAACCATATCTGACGTTCTTTTTGTAGCCTTAAGACATATCTTGATTAATTAGAGATCTCAAAGGCGACCTTCTTTGGACGTTTAAGCGAACGTACTTAATTATTCGATTTTGTAGCTAATAGCTTCCATGACGCTGGAAATAAATTTTTCAATAAAAAAACAAAACTATTTAAATTATTACTTAATTTTGCCATTTTTTCTTTTTAGTCCACTCGTTACCTGTTCTCATTAATGAGAGGTCAGATAACACGTTACACATTATCGGCGTTCCCAAAAGGCGCAATCGGACATATTTTAAGGGGGCAAAATAGGCTTTACAACTTCGACAGCATTTTCTGTCAAATTTTTTTTTGATTTTTTTTGTTTTCTCTATTTGTTGTTCTTTTTGTAACCACATCAAAACTGAAAAATGACAGGTCTTATTGCCCCTATATGGAAAAATAGATAATCATAATTTTGTGGGATGTTTTCAGTTGCTTTCTAATGGCTTTTGTTATTTTGACATTAATTGTTTTCAAAAATATAAGCAAATTTTTCAAAACTTTTGTTTTTGGTCTATTCGTAACCGAGCATATTGACTTGTCCACTTTTTTTTCTAGTGAAGTACAAGTTATGTTGTTTAGTTTTGGTTTTATCTGACGCTTTTTTGACTTTCTTAATCAGTTCTTTTTTAGAAATGGACGTAAAGTTTTGCATCTAATTAATGTTTGTTGTTGTTGGATTTTGCTGTTCGTCTTGTTTCGGTTTCTTAATAATGTCTCATCTAATCAATCTAACGCGGCATATTTTACTACACTGAGTTAATTGCTTTGGAGCTGATCTTGTTGTTCATACTTCAATTTTTCTGAAGTATACATAAATTTTGGGGGGTTTTTTTATCTGTTCCTCGCTTGGTAGATAATTATGCCAAATTTGTGGATTATGGGGGTCGGGACGCCTCCGTGTTGAAGAAAAAAATTAGGGTGGAAAACTTTTAGGACTCACCGTATTGGTATAAGATAAATAAAACTAAAAAACAGAAATTTCGTGAAGCACAAACTCCTCAATGAGATATCTATGGCTAATTGTCAATATATTTAACTAATGCTCAGGACCTTCGAAATGTCTCAACAAAAAACTAGCAAAAATTGGACATTTCTCTTTATTTCAATATTCAAGCGTTATTTGGTGTTGAGACTTGTCAAACAACGCTGCAAATATTAAAATAGACTACCCTTTGAGTTTTTTACATAGCAAACAAAAATTGGCCAAATTCAATAAGTTCTACTTTTTTACCGTTTAGGTTCCTGCAGAGGAATTTAAAGATGAGTTCAAGGCAATAGAAAATGTCTAAGTTGATCTTTGTTAAGAAGATAATTTTTGAGAGAAATTTTATTTTTTAAATTGTTTAGAACCATTCACCGCTCTAGAGAGTTACAAAAATACTTATAGATTAGGAACTAAAAAATGTTGAATTACTATTTCATTATTATTCATATAAAATCGAATTAAAATTTTTTATCACCAATTTGTTTTCTAAATCACCATGTCGTAATCTTTCAACTAAACATGCAACAAAACCTTTCTGAATTGCATTTTAGGATAAGTACAGATTCACTCAAACGTATTGTCAGGGGGCACTTGGGTATATATTCAGCTATGTTTTTTCTTAAAATTTTCTTTGACAAACATTAACCCGTACCTAAAGTTCAGTGACAATCAGTACTGATGCAGAACATTTTCAGAGAAGTTTTAACTTTTAGTACTGATTCAGAGGGATTTCAGAACAGACTGTGAAGTGATTTCTGAATTTCTCTGAATCAGCAAAATTCAGAGAAAGTATTCTGTATTCTTCTGAATCAGAAGATAATTCAGAATGAATCACTGAATTAGCTCTGAATCAGACAAATTCAGTGTAAAATGTGACCTGAATTAGACTCTGACTCAGTACTGAATTCGGCTGAGAGTTAGGTACAGGAATATTATGGCAGCCAGTTTTTTTAAAGATGGAAAATCTAAATTTGAACATAGTGACCTTGAAATTATATTGAGAAAGCATGAGAGCGCTCCCACTGTCCAGTGCCCAAATTAGGGAGAGCATTTTGCCCTCTGTGAATGTGATCTCGTCCAGCACCTTCACATACACCAGCAATCGAGCACTCCTTGCCCTGCTGGCAACTGTGAAAGGTTGGGTATCATAGTAGCCAGTGCGTTGTCTCACATCTAAACAAACAATTAAACACAAACAAGAACTCATAACGCTGACTTAAATAGTGATAAACACTGATTTAAATATTAAGTTTTTCATCTTTTACGAAATAATTCAGCTACTCAACAATTTTGAAATAATTCTGATCATAACTAAAAGAGTTTCAGAAAAAAAATGACTCATCAGCATCTTTTAAAAGCTAGCTATTCACCAATACATTTTTAATTAGTAATTGACTGTTTTCTTTGTAATGGTTCGTACGCAATAAGCTACAAAACCAACAATTCCGATTTTTCTCTTTCCCTTAAAACAACATACTATCATTACTAAAGCCTAAGAGATTTTTTGTCATTTTCTATCGGCCGTCTTGTCAATAACCGGATGCAATGAATTAAATTATGTTCGATTTCACATAACTTGTCTATATATATATATATATATATATATATATATATATATATATATATATATATATATAAGCCTAGAGAATTTAAAAAAGAAAGGAATAAATCAGGGGTTCTCACCTAGAACTGAAACGCGTCCAAGTCTGTAGTGAACTGTGTTCTCCTGGTATTGCCATTGAGCGGCACTAGCCTTGAAGAACATCTCACCATCAGTCAAGGTGTCATTCAAGGAAGCAGACAGATCCTCCCCTACAACGAACTCCTCCTGGTCTATCTCCACACCTCGGATCACAAATTGGGAACCTCCGATAGACTCCACTGGACTCATGACGTAAATCGTCGGATCACCGTTGAAGAAGGGGGGAAACTCAACTGAAATACGTACAATGAACACGTTAGAAAGACGAGATGGCATTAAAGCAAGAACTAGCAGATCTATTTCCCCCTAGCGTTTTAAAGCCCCCTCCCATTTAAAATTTATGTGTTTATACCGCACGTCACATTACTTTGTAAAAAGAACACGTGTGCTTGGGGCATTAAGAGCAATTTGCCCACTCTAACGTAAAAGCTCTGGCAGGACTAAAATTATTGATAAAGGTTTCCGGATATATTCTGTTTTGCCCCCCCCCCCCCCCCCGCTTAGTGAGCTTATATTTTTTACGCCCCCAGGCGCACGTGCTATTTTCTTACATAGTAACATGCTATATAACAACATGCTATGCCATATAATTTGTACCTGGGGTCGTAAAACACACTGGGGGGGGGGGGGGGGCAAAACAGAATAGATCCGGTTTTCCAAATTATAAACTCTTTTCATTGCGATACAAAATCTTACGATCTCATACTGCACTTCTAGAATATTCTAGGGCGCATCCACTTTTCAACAATAAACCTTTTTTCGTTGCATCAAGAATGGTTTCTGGGTTTCTCACCATTGACTTTGATTAGGAAGTCCTGAGTAGCATTTGCCTGATCGAGAGTGGTGACGTCATTCTCCACATGTCGGGGTGAGTGGGTGTAGAGTGGGTAGAGAGTGAAGCTACCACACCAGTTCACTACCTCTATCACTTCCTCATAACTCACAACAAATTCGTTCCTAAAAATCAGTGTGTCACACAATTATTACTCGTAATATAACTAACAGAAACGCCAGATAAGTTTACTGATGCGCAAAAAAATGGTAAAAAACAGACTAAATTTTAACGCTGGAAACATCACAGCATTATTAAATTTATTCCATATCAAAAATCTTGGAAAAGAATGAAAACTTTGAGTGTTTTTATGTAATGCAAAACGAAGAATTATTTGCTCGACAGCCTTGGGGATAAAAATGTCAGCTCGTTGGTAAAAAGCCGATACTTAATTCTTCATTTTGTGCGTGACAACTACAAAAAGCTAAAGTAATTGCTTCGGAATTAGGAAGCCCAAATTTGATATTTCCTAAAATATGAATGTATTTTTCATTAAAAATTAAGATTTGAAGTTATGAAATTGTATGTTTTATTTCAGATTTCATCTCATAACGCAGCAGAGGTACGCCCCAAAATTTCCTCCTTTGTAAAAATTGCAGGGAATCTAAATGCCTAAATCAATAAAAAATAGAGGTGTCAGCTTATTATCAATTTTTCGCAATGTTTGCCATTTTAGCGAAACAGAGATACTTTCAAGTTGGAAATTAGGTGACAAGTCCTGTAAAACTTTATTGCTTAGGTATCTAGTTTTCTCGCTGAACGCTTCTATAATCCGCAGATAATGTATCTGAAATCACCGATTGTGTTTAATTTAATGGGCACTTTTGAGTACGTGACATGTTTAAGCTTTACTAATTGGGCATGCAAAAGTGGTTTAAGGCTTAATAATCGTAATAATCGACCCTAAAAGGCTTATATAAATTTACCTCAGCATTTTTTTTAAATTGTAGGTTGGAAAATATACACCAAAACACCAATTACAGACTAGAGTCGCTACCAAATTGGGACGGACCATTTCATCCGCATAAAATGTGAAATATAGTTCCCAAGGAGTTCCCTGGAAACTGCTTGAGATTTTGTCACCATATTCCACAAAAAGGCCGTTTTGGCCATTTTGTGGAACCTGGCCACAAAATGTCGTCCTCATATTCCATACCTTAAAAATATGCTTTTTACTCAATTTTCTGCATTCAAATTCCACATGATACATCCCATCGTATCAACAGGTATTAATTTTCTTTAAAGTAAGTAAAAATCCTACGACAAACATCCTTTGGAAGCAACTAAGTTAGCCGACGGTGCCGGATTATTCAAACTGCATTTTGCATGATTCTTTAATTTCATCACTTTAGCGTGATTTCATTTGCTTCAGAGCGACCCGAGAACTAAACGAAACTGATGCCACATTCCCTTTTTGTTTGACAGCTCAGATGACAAAAATTGACATGGCCATACACAATTTGCAGGTTGTTGAATCACAAAAATTGTATCCCTCCAACTGGATGTTATGCAGTAACCAAATTGTACGATTTATTCAATAAGCAAGGTAATCCAAAATTCAGATAATTAATTTTGGTTCATTTCATTTGAACAAAGATTTCTTGATCAACCAAGACAAAGGGCGAGCTGAAATTTCGATGCGCCCCTTAAAAATTTATTGATATCAGAAGACTCCCTTTGTATAAAGAGTGGTGCCGTCATTATATTCAGAAAAATAGCTCTTAACGAAAAACTTTATAATTATGTTTTTCTGAAAAACCCCATTTGTATGAAAACTGGGGTAACCAATATATTCTGAAAAATGCCTCTGTATTCAAATTACGTAGCCATTTTTAGTGAAAATATTAACTTTCTTATGAGAAGTGATATGATTAATAATTTCTGAAAAATTCCTCTCTATGAAAAGTGATGCAGCTATTTTTTTTAAAACCCCTCTGTTTGAAAATTGATGTTTATATATTTTCTGAAAAATACCAAAATGACACTGTGAGTTGCCAAAACGAGTATGTTAGTGTCATTTATACTGGCTTACAGTTGATATTAATTCGTGAACAAAGAACGTTTCACGGTCCTTATCAATTTATAAATAATGATTCCGTATATAAATGCAAAATACTCAGAGTTGAGGGATTTTTTGCAATCCATGATAATAGTGGTAAAGTTATATAAGCTCTATGTGGTACTTCTTAAGGTTTAAACCACCACTTCAAGCTCAAACGCGCAAACGAAATTGGGCAAAATTATGGATGCTAGGTACATCAGACGCATAAGGCGTGGAATCGAGTTACGCTCAGTTCGAAAAGAGATACCTGAATCCCGCTAGAAATTTTTTTTATAGCGCGCGAAAATAGGGTACCAGGCTTGCATCATAATTTCTCCGTTAATATATGGACACTTGTAAACAGGGGTTGGGCATTTTTCTTTAAAATGCCAAATATTCTTTTTTTTGCAAGATTGTTACTTTTTCAATGTATTAACATAGGAAACACGAACAAGTAAGTAGATTGGTTAGATTTGCCCGTTACAATTTGGATATGCTTTTGCGGAGTTAATCTCAACTAGTATCTTAACACCGGGTTGTTGCAGCCAACCGCATTGCCCTTGAAATTGTTTAATAACCCTTCCCTGATATCTAAGAAAAACAGTATGTTTTTTTCAACCTTACCTTTACACTTTTTCCTCATTAATCTGAAAAAATTTTTGTTTTTTAAAATATCTGTCAACTCTGATGAAATGAAATGTTGTGTTTCAGAATTAGAGGCTCCATAACAAACACAAATATGGCAAACAAAACGCATTACTCCTTCAATGAAATAAGGAAACTATTGAGGGAAAATATCCTAAACATTTATGAGAAAACTAACGATAGACTGATGATAAAAACAGAAACTCGCAACAATTAACTTATTTTTTTCAAAAGTTAGTGAGGCAGGTTGTAGGGCACACGTTTCACAACATGATGGCGTCTTTTTCCGCTACGTTTTTGCAATACGTTTTGCAATTTGGCTCGTTTTCAGTGCTAGGGGAAAAATGGTTTGCGTCGTTTCATAGAGTGTTGCCTCAAAAATAAAATTAAAGCTTTGAAAAACTCCAATTTTTCCCATTGTTCCCCAAAAACAGCCTAAATTTCATATTTTAAAAGTATACAAAAGCCCCATTGGTTGGCGAGTATGAAACGACTAGTGGTTCTTCATAGTTTTTTTAAGAAAAAAACGCGTAAAGTAAAAACTGTTGATGGTTCTGCTCTTTGCAAGTTAGCTACACTCATTTTGTGGAAGAAGAAGATAGTGAACTGCGCAAGCAACTGGTCCAATCGATTTGAAACGCTCGCACATTTTTTTTATTAAAAGATTTTTTTAAAACACTTTTGCAGATGTAACAATCATAAATTTTTTAAACGTGTTCATATGAGGGATATAAATGTCATCTTCAATCAAGAGATTTTATTCACACCTGACCAAGGTTGCAAGAATAGCAACAAATTTTTCACTTGCGGGAAAATGAAATGGTCTGATGAAAATTAAATCATTTAACTGTTGATGTGCTGTTTTGAGAAACACAATCATGGTAACCAAGTTTATTTTTAACTCAAGTTTCACTCCTTTTATGAGAAGTGATGTGACTAAGAAATTCTGAACTTTTCCTCTGTATGAAAGATGATGTAACTATTATTTCTGAAAATCGTTCTGTCTGAAAAGTGATGTAAATATCATTTTCTAAAAAATCCTAAATTGACATTGTGAGTTCCTAAAATGAGTATATTAGTGTCATTCATACTAAATTACAGTTGATATTACTTCGAGACAAAAAATGTTTCACGGTCTTTAGCAGATTTTAAATAATGATACCATAATTAAAATCAAAATAATCAGAATTGAGGGATTTTTTGCAAACCATGGTAAAAGTGACAAAGTTATATAAGCCCTATATGGTACTTTATTATGGTTTAAACCCAATCTTCATGCTCAAAAGGGCAATTTAAATTACGCACGAATACGGATTATATGTATTTTAACTGTTGATTAGGGATGCAAAATGCGCGGAATCGAGTTACACTCAGTGCGAAAAACGATACCTTAATCGTGCTAAAAATTTTTACATAGCGCGCACGAATTGGAGACAACGCTTGGATCTCAATTTCTCGAATAAAATGTGGAAATTTTTGAAAACACTCGTACGGCATTTCTCTTCCAAAATGCTACGTAATCTTTTTTGCAAAATGTAAATTTTTCAATGTAATAACCCAGGAAAAACGAAAATGTACGCAGAGTGGCTGGGTTTGCCTGTTACAGTTCGGGTATACCTCTGCAACGTTAGTCTTAACTAATCGCTTCATACTGGGTTGATGCGGCCAACCGTGAGACCCTCGAAATTGTTTAAAAACTTTCTCCGGTTTCCAAAAAAAGACAACATATGTTTTTCAAACTCATCTTTACAATTATTCTCGTTAATCTGAGAAAAAATTTTGGTTTTAACAAAATCTGTCAAATTTGATGCGCAGCAATGTTTTGTTTTAGAATTGGAGGCTCCATAGCAAACATAAACGTGACAAACAAAACGCATCACAACATTCGCAATGATTAATCTATTATTTCGAGAATTTCTTGAGGCAGGTTTACAATGTAGGGCAGGATTTTTTCAATATGATGGCATTTTTTTCGGCGACCAAAATATATTGTATTTGGTGTCGTTTTCAGAGCTACGTGACCAAACTTTTCCGCCATGCCATGGAGTATAAAATCAAAAAAAAAAGCTTTAAAAATCTCAATTTTTCCCTACTGTTTCTAAATTCAAATTTGAAAAGTACTCCAAAGCCCCAGCGGTCAGGGAACAGATTAGTGTTTCAACATACTCTTCTAAGAAACGAACGCGTGAAGTAACAACTGTTGCTAGTTCTGCCATTCACAGATAAGCTTCATTCACTTTTTGAAAGAAGGAGATTATTAACTGCGCAAGCAGCTCGTCCAATCAAATTAAAATGTTTAAAAATACTTTAGAAAAGAGTAACTTTTTAGATATAGATACCACAATACGAGTGTTCATTCTTGCCTGACCAAAGTGGGGAGAATAGAAACATGCTTTTCATGTGTGGAATGATGAAATGTTCTGATTAAAAATGAATCATTAAACTGTTGATCTGCTGTTTTGAGAAACACAATCATGGCAACCAAGTTAATTGCTAAGTCAACATTCACTCCATAAAAAAGCATAGATGTTCATTTTTTATCTAATGATAACCTGGTAGCAGAGAAGCAAAAATAGGGTACCAAAACTCTTCTATCCTTTCGCATGTTGCAAATTTTTTTGGACAGGTTCTTTGCAACACCAAAGCATAATTTTTTCATCGTAATTTAACAACGAGAGGCTGAAAACTTTTGAATGCTGCCATATGATGTGACTAAAATTGCTCAGCAGTCTGAACTTAAATTTTGCCCAAGATACCTTGCAAGTTAATGGTTTCCTTTTGCACAAGATCAAAAGACCATTTCGGAATACGGAAGCCATTGCCTTAGTTTCCCTATTTCGATATAGTATTTTGTTATTGCGCAATGGAAATAGGGTAGAAATTCCGTTCTCCAATACAAACACCTGCTGTTGTGGATGTCTCTGATAGTGACAAAGAGTTTGAATGTATCCTCAGCTGGCATATGATGACCCACTACCATCACAACTGCCAGCTTCACCTAAACCCTTTGTAACATAAATGTTCATTTATGAATAGATCGAACAATTGATTTCATGATGCATGTCATATTATACAATAAAATTTTGATCAACTGTAGTGTGCAGATATATTTAAATATTAAACATGTTCTCACTCGATGTCACAAAGACTAGAGAAAAGTTATAGACTTCTCCTATTTTTCAATAGCGATTGGGAACAATATTAATTAATATCAAGTCATACCATGTTGTCTGGGTCGTTCGTGTCGAAGTCAGCTCGATTTGGATATATGTTTTGGATTGTCCCCAAGTTATAGACCAACTTCGTTTTGTACTCTGAATTCCCCACAGACACCCTACAGGAAAAAATCAATAAAAAGAGCAATATCGATACATTATAAAAATATAATAATTGTATTCAGATGGCAGAAAATATAAACAATTATTACCCAACATTTATGATGTTCACTATCTATGACACTATACAAATCAAACGCCTCTTCAAGGTACTTGGAAATCTACATACACGTGCAAAACGTAATAAAACATAACAAAAAGGCCTTGGTTATCCAAATAATATATTCTAAGATAAGTTCCAATTGAAAAAAAAACTTGATTTTTAGCTACCAACTTTGGCAAAAGCTTTTCTGTAGCACGGTAATTGAAGATTCCAATAACCGAAAATCTCAAAGATTTTCTCAGAGTCTGTGTTGAGATTTTTGCTATATGAACGATTGACCTAATGGGTGACTATGTGATCGGCCTTTTACTGGAAACTTGGAGAAAATCTAACGGAGAATTTTCTGCAATCTGATCCAGGAACTTTTAAAGAAGAGAGTCAAGATATAAATCAAAAACTAAGGGAAATTTGTATAGCTTGGATAACAACATACATAGTCTCCTCTCTTCTTGCAAAAAAATGTCTTGAAAATGCGTTTTTGTTGACAACAAGAATTTAATTTAATTTTTGATGTAGAATAATAAACTAAAACGCCACACGATATGCAAATCTTTCATCAGTGTTGGCTTCTTTTAGTTAAGTTGATTTAATGATTTTTAAGGTACAAAATAGCTCTTTAACATTAGTATTTTAACCCAATATCGTTACTTGGTATTCATTAGTAAACCATCAAATTATATTTACCTTGTCTTATTTGAAATATTGGTAAAAGACATGATCCCAAGAAAAGTAAAACAACTATTTTTTCCATAAAACTTATTTTCCATATAATATTATAAATCATATAGTTCCAAGCAATGACTAATTGGATATGCTGAAAAAATTAAGTTCATCACTATTTCCTTTTCAGTTTGACATTCAAGAATTATGCTAGTTTTTTATTAAAGATTTTTTTGTTTCCTAATACTAAAAAAAGAAGCAGAAATAACCTTTGAAAATAATTCATCTTTGTTTTCCATCAGCACCAACCGTTGGAATAGTTTTTTCGTGAAGTTTGATTGCCACAATTTTTCTCTAAAACTTCGAACAAAACGATATACTGTTCAAATAGGCGCGTGATTTTTATGCAGTCATTATTTGACTTTCTTAGTGACGATCCTATATAATTGTTGGTAGTACTGGTTTTGAACATTTTTGCTACCTTTTTTTAATTACATACTTTCCAATTCATCTCTCCCCTTTTCACGGCCTTCAATTGCTGTCAGATTAATTTTCATGGTTTGATAAACCATAAGATTTATTGCTCAAGAAATAGGTTTTGAGACCTAAAAATTAAGTTTTTCGCAGCAAAATATTGTTCTACTCAGCACCAAAAATCATAATTTGCTTGTCTTTTGTCAGCATTGGACAATATGGAGTCTCAAAAAACTGACTAGGGTAAAATTTTATTCTAAAAATTTCTTTCCCTTCAAATGTCCGATCAACTTGCCTCGACTTTGTCTCGAACTAAAAAAAGCATTCCTCGAATTTGGCTCGAAAATAAATGGCGTCATCGTCTGGAGATTCATGTACATCAAAATTCTAGTAACAGTTCACAGACTGTAATTTGAGTAATATATTTTCCCTCCTCGACTTTTATAATTAAGACGAGGCCTTGACTGGAGTCAGTTCCATACCACAGTTTTCAACTGTATGGTTGTTTTTTTTGTGTACTCACGTCTCTGTCTTAGCAATATCCAACTGTACAAAGGTTCTGTTGAAAGTCTTCGAAATATATTTTGCAGCATCGATCACTTCCAATTCCCACAAGCCCACCATTTCATGCTCCCCTGAGAAAGTGCCGACCTTCAGCTCAACTGCGAAGTCACTTATGGTCTGCTGTGGGACATTCAAATCCAGCATTCTGTAAAAGACGCTTCCTGGGGTGGGCTTGACAGGGAAAAGGCCTTCGTCTGATGTGTTTCGTACCAGTGAAAAACCCCAAAGTGCATCGTATGTTTTGTCATAATCAAACTGTTCAAACAAAAAAAAAGATAAATTCAAGTAAATTGATTTATGTAGTATAAATAATTTGGTCTTTGTTCACGTCCAGAAGCGAAAAATCCATATAAAACGTTTGATTGAAAAACAGTAGACAACATTTTGTCATCTTCAAATTTGATCGTTCATTTGTTCGTAAACAAAATCAAAACCATGAATTTGTTCTTTTTTATACATAAAAGATAATGCCAAAGCTAACTTAAGTGCTTCCTTTTTAAGAATCTTAAACGAAATGACATCTTTTTAAAATTTGAAGCTACGTTGCTTAAAATTGCGAATCTTTTTATCTTAGAAGGCAGGTTCGTAGACCTATGAAGAATTCTGATCAAGTGTTTTCAATAATTAGCCGATTTAAGAGAAAATTTCAATGGTAAAAGAGACTCTGTTATTCTCTACAGAAAATCCTCTGTTCTCTACTCATTCAACATTACAGATCTTGTAAACTCGTATAAGATTCTTACGTGATCGTCCAACTTAATTCATTAATTTTCAAGGTAAGATCTTCCAAGAAACACATGAGATATGCTTTCATCTTGCAGGATCATATGAGTCTTGTAACAATTGCTTGGATTCAAAGACAAAACACAGACTTCGACAATCCATGCTAAGTCCAATCGCAGCGCGCAAAAGAAATTATGACCAGGCTTATGACTCAGGCATTACGCAAAATTCAGACTACCAATTGTAATTTTGGACCTGAACAGAACCATGATCTGGACAAAAAATAATGGTTTTTTTTAATTATTCAGAGCTGAAATCTCATGACTCCTTGCTCCAGGATGTTATGAAAATTAAATAGATCTTGTACAATTTTAGAAGATTTTTTTGATCGACTTAATCGATATTTTTAACTTGTGCATAGTTCTTATGAGATAATCGAAGATGGGATTCGCAGAAAATAAAAACACCGTTATGTAATCATAAACTTCAGTTCCACACATACTTACCATGCAACTCAATTTAATAAAATCTTAAAGTTTTCAAATGATCAAATAAATAAAGCTCTTTGCATATTTGTTGCGAACTTAATATGTTACCAGCTTAGAAAAGTATTTTCTGATTATTTTGGTATAGTGGTTGCAAATGAACTGTTACACGTAGAAATTTGATTTTTCCTTCAAAATTCAATGTAAACAATATTTGTTTCCAATTGCAAAGAGATGTGCGACAAATTTCGCAAAAATGTATTGTTAACATTGAATGTTTTATTATATATATGTGAATATTGCATTTACAGGCGTCAAAAGTTATTTCAAAGGCATTCACATGAATGTTTACAAAAACAAGGAGGCTCGGTATTCTGCGTTCACACATAATGTTCCAACCCCGCTCCTCCAGATTTTTGAAATTATTGTCTTCTAAAACAAGCGGAGATAGAAAGCTTTCAAAAGGTTAAATTCATCTCGAAAAAAACTGGTGTAGAAAATTTAAAAAATTGCTTCAAACTCAAAAACATTAAACTACATAGAAAACGCCGTTTTATAGGGCCGTTGAGATATGCCATTAACAAGACTACAAGACAAGACAAAAAAAAAGAAAACAAAACCGAACTTTCATTTTGTCCAAATTTCAAGTTAGTTTTTTTCTAAAAAAAACTTAGCATACTCAAATCACAAAAAAAAACTAAATTGAACAAATTAAGTTATAATTTAATCAACAGGATATGAGACCTACTCTTATTGAAACCAGGCAACAATTAGACAAAAAAGAACAAAAAGAATAAAAAGATGAAAAGTCATGGAAACCATTAGCTGTCAACTGAAATCTTTAAATAGGTTTATTTATAACACGAGAAAAAAACAATGAGGCCTCTCATTATCCCGATTCCAACTTACGACTAAAAAAAGACCACAAATATTGAAAAAAATAAAAATTTCAATAGAAATTTGTTAACATAATCAGCGCCCAAGCCATTAAAAAACTATACTACAAATTAAAAAAAAATTACTTATATATATATATATATATATATATATATATATAACCATACTTCATTCACTAAAGAATCTAGGTATGGTCATTTGCGCCTTTTTTCAACGCCGTTGTCTTGACATGTCCTGTCAATAGCCCAAAAATGGCCAGGCATTAAGGACAACAGTACAAAAAAGTGGATAATGTTAACAAAAATAAAGAACCTATTTCTCTCAAAGCCATAAAACTTTTTCTGAAACAATAAAACGCCGTGAAGACACCTTCAATTCAAAAGACGAATATTTTGACCACGCTGCTGGAATTGAGCTACAAGTTTACAGAAAAAAATAAAGATTTGGCAAAGGCGCAAAAATCCACAAATTTTTGTTTTGAGATTTTTGAAAGTCATAAAGGCAATAAGCTTTCAACTTAGAAATTTAAATAGATTCATTTTTAGCTCCACGGTACGCCAAGGGAATATGTCAATAGCGCGACTAAGTCTCAAGACTAGAGAGTAACAAATTCAACAAATTTACAAATTAAAAACCCAATTAAAATTTAAAATAAAAAACAATTTAACGCACAAAAAGTGTTCCAGCCAGGAAAACTTTGAACTTCTCACTGAATGATACTCATTAGGCCTCATTTGCATTTACAAAGAGATCTGTTGGTAAATGCGTAGGAAATTGAAATTCTTTCGGTGAAATAGCATTCCTGTCCACAATAAAGAAATAAAAAAGCGAAATCTTTTCAATGAGAAAAAACCTATACACTCCGAACCTACGAATAAGCCAGAGTTAGACTTGATTTTTTGTCGCTTAATAACAAGTAATTGATCCAAATGAAAATGAAACACTTAATTTGACAAAAAAAATCAATACAAAAAATCAAAAGTAATTGATCAAATTCTGATAATTATTAAGTTAATTTTCAAATGGCAGGCAAACATTTAACTTTGGACTACTCTCATAGCAAAAAAAAGTAAAAAAAAACAATTTTTAGAAATTGAGATGACCTTGTCAGAAACCTTCAGGTTTTTATTTTGGCTGATTTGAACGAATTGTGCATTAAAGCTGACATTTTATGGAAGAAGACTAAATTTTGAAAGATTTAGCCGAATTGTTAGCAAAAATTTTGGATCAATACGTTCCGCGCCTTTATTTTATCGTTAAAATTAAAAATCTTACCACTCTTTTAATAAGAATTTTAAAATGTTCTGAATCAAACTCGACAATAAATCGAGCAAAAATACGGAAAACGTAAAATCAACGTGAAATACCAAAAACAACTGAAATTAGTCAAAGAATTCCTGAAGACTCCTATAGGAAGTGAAAGTACAGTGACTTCTTTTGAGAAGTTTCCAAAAATTGTGACAGCAGACGTTTCGTCTCAAATTCCGGCATATCTAAACAATGTGGGATAGAAAAGCTTAGTTGGAGCCATTTATGATTGACAAAGACTTGAAAATTAGCAAAAATTTCTGTCGAAAGGCTAGAATAAAAGCAATAGGCAAGCCGCTTGTTTCTCTAAAAGTAAAATCAATACTTTTATGGTCAAAAATTTCAAAAAAAAACTTCAGCAAAAGTGACGCAAATTGTGTCAAGAATTACGGAAAATGTGAACAAAAACAACATAACTCCGGCTACTATTCACAAAAATTTCAAACCTCGATAACTCCCTGGAAGAAACGAAATTTAAAAAACCTTCTTGACTTTATATTTTACGCTGAACTGACTCTCTAATGATACTAATCACAACTCTACACGATCAATATATCGATCGGCCAAAATTGACTGAACAAAAAAAACCCATTTGTGTATATAGTAAGGTAGGTCGGAACATTGAACTTACGTGCCCCGTTTTGACACACTGATCTCCTGCCTGTAATCAACATACTTTCCCACTGCGTAACCCATAACTTGCCTTTTTATATATACTTCTTTTTAAACTAAACAATTTAATTCATTTTCATTCACATTGATGGTGAAATATGCGCATTGAAATTTTGGAAGATTATTGGTTTTAAAAGGCGCATTTTCGTAAAAATCGCGAATTTCAACATCGAAAATTTTACCATTTAAGCGGTAATATGAACTTCACCTCTACCGACAAGAAGCAGTAAATCAAATGTTTACTAAATTTTGCACCATTGATTTGGTATTTTAAGCGGTGAGTTTTAAACACATTCAGCACTAAAAACCACAATTTTTCAACCATACGACATACAGCGCATTTCTTATGGCGATTTCTAGCGTTTACACCTCGATCCTGGAAGGCTATTGACCTCTAGCCCATTTAAAGAATGAGCCCATCCTTTTAACTTTACCACGCAAAACTGTGTTATCACTCGGCAAATGCATTTGGTTACAACTAATGCAAAACTACTGAGCCATGGTGCAAAAAATATATAAGTTAATTTACAAGGAAATTTTTTTTAGATTTACATAACTATTTAAATAGGATTGCCTAAAGTTTTTCCAGGAAAACTACGAGATTATAACTATTTCAGCAAATGAAAAAAAAACACACATTTTTGAATACTAGTTTTTAGCCTCTCATTTTTATCGATTTGCTTTTTGCTGGTAGTCGAGCCCCCCTCCCAGGTGTTGGTACAGACTTATGAAAAGAAAATGTTCGACCAAACTGTACTATGAAAAAACCATACTCGACTCATTTGAGCTATGAAAAGATTTTAGCTGGACTTAAGCTCCACTCAGATTTTTCGCAGAAGACATTAGTTGGACCCAACATTTTACAAAATACTTTGGCTCGACCCCAAAATTTGGGCTGGATTTAAACTCGACACAATGCTTCCAAACAAAGTCGAGGTAAAGTCTTTTCATGGGTCCATCATTAGTCTTTTCATAAGTCTGCTTTTTTGTCATTAACATTTTACGTGGAATATTGCATATAACGTAGTCAGCATGCATGCTCCTTCACCTTTTACGATTGAAAAGAACCACAAGTCCCTCAAAAACCTGAATCATTTTTTTAAAGATAACTAATTTTGGAAGGGAAAACAAACTGAATAACCCCAAATTTTTGTGATGCCTAATGGGACTAGGACCAATACACTTAAGCTAGCTGGTTTCATTGAGTCAAGTAATGTGGTAATATACTCAAGCTGCAATAACTCTTTATCTTAAGATTTGACAAAATCCTTAAGGCTTTTGGCAGTTTCCAACTGATTCCTAGGTTGAACTGCTCTGGTGCAAAGCTATTTAGTCTTGCTCCGGTTCTGCAGCCGTATGTACAGCAGCAGGAAAAAACTTTGCATTTTGAAACAAAAAAGCAGAGTTATGAAAAGACTAACTGTGGACCCATGAAAAGACTATAACTCGACTTTGTTGGTTATGAAATGACTAATGATGGGCCCATGAAAACACCTTAGCTGGACTTTCTTCGGTATGAAATGACTTTAGCTCGACCCATGAAAAGATATTAGCTCGACTTTAACTAGGAAGCTCGACCGTGTAATTATAGTCAATATTGCCCCCCCCCCCCCTACTAGACTTAAAATCATTTCATAAGTCGAGGCCTGGGTTTTCACGACCACCTTCCGTCTCCCGAACAAAACCTTTGCGTTAACTCTAACGTGTTTTTGTCCTAATTATTTGATTATCGTTTGTATAGCCTAATAAGAGGATCTGTGTGTGCAGTGTCAGGACAAAATACATAACACAAATATGCCCAATGTGACAAATTACCCAAAATACACCCAATATTTATCCTATTAATGAAATTACTAGAAAGATTATTTTGCATAATATTTAACGAGTGCATTTGGCCATCACTCCCAGGCCATGGCCATGCCTCAGGATCCGTGGGACTTGGTATGAGCCTATCAAAACCAAACCTGGGATTAAATTGTCGGGTTATTTTTGAGAAAGCATGGCACTGGGTAGTTTCGGGGTTGGGTATATTGTCATATAACCAATAAACAATTTTATTGGTATAAAATATTAAAAATATTAGTATATGCAGGGTTATAATCTATTGGGGGGGGGGGGTTCTTGCAGTCATCCTACAATGAAATCTGATCACAGTTATGGTACTTGTTTCTTCCCGAAATTGCCTTGAAGTAGTCTTGCTCAAAAATTGGCAAAAAAGTTGTGATTTTCTTTGAATTTCTTCTTACGACTGTGTCGTGTCGTTCTTGTTCAGAGTTAGTTGTAATTCTTACGGGGTGTGCATTGGATGAGTATGTGCCAGCAGAAGTTAGAGCGATTGAGATTTCCTCCACTTCTTCCAGAGCGTCTCCTGGCTTGAGCAAGAACTCAAATTTGCACTTGATCTCGAATGCAGAGGCACTGTCAATGGTAACTCCTAGTCCCGACGGAGCCAACACGTGAACAAACACACGGATCTCGTAGTTATCCCTGGACTCGTTCTTGTACACTTCTGCACAACATAAAGTGTGACATGAACAAAACTTACGTAATAATTGAATGAATTGTTGTCCTACATTGCTGTGAACAAAACTTCTCTCTAGCTTGTTCAAATAAATTTTTGTTGGGCAATCACCAGTAAACACTCAAAAGATTGATCGTCCAGAAACTCGGCCAGTTCTGGCTGAAGTCCAAGAACGAATGTCGATACGTCCAGACCCAAATAAACCGACCAGGGTGAGGCAAGCGTTCAAAATTGCACGGCCTCGAAGCACAGATAAACGCATGAAAGTCTGGACAAAGGCAACTTTGAAGACGCGAAGAACGTACGGATTAACTGAACGCAGGAATGTCCGGCTTTAAGCACATTATGTCCCGGACAGTCTGGACATAACATCTTTTTGATCTAGGACGTCAACCTAGGATTCACCATTTATCTAGTGATTGACATCTCACGTTTATACTTTTCCTATTCTGAACTCTAGTTAACAGTAGTTTAAGGCATTCATTATTCAAGAACTTCATTGAGCCTCAGCCGTAAAATTACAACTATAATTGTATTTATACGGCCGCCATTTTTTTCCTTTTGTGACCCCCCCCCCCCCCCCCCCCCCACACACACACACACACACACACATAGTACGAAATGCGCCCCCTTCCAATTACAAAGCACATGCCATTACATGTCATTAGTTGTTACAAATCATTATGCATAAATTTTGCACGTGCGTCTGAGGTTGCAAATAATATGAACCCACTAAGCTTGGGGGGGCAGAAATGGGAGAAAAGATCCAAATTGTCATAACAAGACCTCGTTATTGTTCCCAGACAAAAGTGGGGAACTTGATTAAACTTTAACCTCGGCTCCCGAATCTGTATGTCTGGAACTCTGCATCAAAATATACGTCCACGTTGGATCCAGGTGACAAGTAATAATCTGCAATCTTGATCTGATCCTGCTCCCTCTCATAGGAGACATCGCCACTCCTGGGCAGCGGCTGGTCATTGACTGAGATGTTAAATGCGTAGTCATTGAACAGCTTGCCAGGTGTGACAAATGCTCGACAGACGACAATCTTCTCTTCTCCAGAGATGAGTTTGCCACTGTATGTCTTGTCATTAACGTTCACAACTGTCAGATCGTCAACTGGCCAAGAGGTCGCCCGAAAAATGTCTCCACCGTTGGCATTCATAAATGTGGTCTAAACACCAGAAGTATGCAATAATGGGGTCTTTCCCGTTACACCCCAATGAAATTATAGCCCCCCCTTACGTTATATTTACCATGATTGGGGGAGGGGGCTATAGGTTAGCTTCTATTTGAGGAGGAAATTACGTGGCTTTAATGAATTCGCCGAGAAAATGTAGCAATTGTCGCGAACTTTGAGAACTGAATTTAGCCGAGCAACATGACCTTACTTAGGAATTGCACTTTGAATGTTTCAGCATCTGGCACTACATAGGAAAACATCTGACGTGAATTTAAAACGTGAAATCACAGAACTTCAGGGGTTTATTGAAAACCGCACAACTGTTTTAAGACGTTAAGCCACAATTTCGAAAGTAACGTCTGCTGAGTCACGTAACCTTGCTTAAAAAACACAACTTGTAAGCTCAAAAATGCCGAAATTTCAAGATCAATTTCTGACACTGCACAGTTTAGACATTTTAAAACTTGGAATTAAGTGCTGCACGCTCTCTCACAATATCTGCGAACTGACTTATACATCTGGAACCACTACGTTATTCTCGATTATTGCCAGACTTTCTCAATGACTTCTGCAGTGACCATTTAGCGCTACCTTAGTGGCGTCAGAGTGAGAATAGACTTCTTGAGTGGCCACATCCAAAATGGCCGACACGGAAGAGGACACCACATCTTCCCTGTAATCGTCCATGGAGACATATCCCAGAATAGTCTCCTTCCAGTAGTAGGTCAAGAGGTCAGAGAAGGGTAGATGGTACACCACTGTCATCACAATCCGTCTGTCCATAACGTCAAATGTGTTCAGAGGCAGGTAGGTCACACTCTCGGGCAGCTCAAATGTGAAGGATGAGATTGTGTAGGGTAAGTGGTTCGGAATCGTCTCACTTAAAATATAATATAAACCAATTTTGCTGACAGTATAACTCAGATCTTATATTTTTTCAGTATAGCCCCAGGCCCCAGGACGGTACGCGCCCCTAGATATAAAGTTCCTTTTGAAATCATTACATATCATAAACACTATGACGAATATAACATGAGCAGTTAAGGTTTGTAAACAAAAAAACAAGCGGGTGAATAACTAACATTTTTGTTCTTTTATAGATTTTTTTATTTATTTGCAGAAGCCTACAACTAGCGGGGTTTTATGGTGCGTATTTGACAGAGGGTTTTTAAAAGAGTTTAATCATATCATTGCATAATGTCATCGTACCAATCAAAATCCCTCGAGTGATCGGTTCAAAATTGAGTCTATAAATATGACAATCAAAAATTCCAGAGGGCGCGCCCTTTATTGGATAGTTACACAGTGGAATTCCTAGTTAAAGTCAAGGAACGGTCTTTTTATTGTTCGGTCAACCGTTTTTTCATCGGGAATTTTGGACCGAGCATGATCTTTTGACGAGCCGAGAAACATCATTGTGAAGTTTTATTTTAGAAATCTACAAATTTAAAATTTTAAAACAATTGGAAATTATACTGTTATTCCCAAATTTTCAATCACTAACATTGTCGCTTTAATCTTGATAGCATCTCGCATGTCTTGAAGATAAGGCAGATTGTCTCCAACATGTGTGAGATAGGCCTTGCTCATATGCATCACTCTGAACACACTGGACTCGGAGTCCAGCACAAACCCAGCATGCAATTCGAACAGTTCGTGTGCCGGGGCAGCATCCGTAAACGTCACAACCATATCAAACATGCCAAAACCCGACTGGTAGATTTCAATGTCTTTTGCATAGGTACCACCAAACTTGTTCAGGACACCCATTTGCACTTCAGGGAAATGAGTCGGCTGGAAAATAGATGTTCTTTAAACGTGCTTTGCAAATGGCAGCAAAAATCATCCATTAACTTAATTTCATCCGCTTTTAAGTTTTTGCGTATATTGTTTGGGGAGGTTAATGTGCGCACGCACATCATTTTCCGACCCCTCTTCCAAATCTTAGCTCATTTTTTGGCAACTAGAGGTCAAAAAGAAAAAAAAACGCGAGGAGACGAAAAAAACTTTAATACACTAACGAAATATTCCAATGAAAAACTCAAAGAAATTTACCCATGCGTTGTTATATTTCAGCCTGTCATTGTAGATATTTGATATCTTTTAAAAAAAAACCTCCAAGCTGTTTAAAATGAGTTTTACAAAACATCTAATGTAATACAAAGTATAAACAAAACATAAAAAGGTCAGAAATAAGAACAATTTTGATAAATTCAATCCTCAATTTTTCATCGAGAATCCAGGAGACTGAGAAAGTCTCTCCAAGGATTGATCAAATGTTTAAAGAGCTTTTCAATGGTACCATTTTTTTGTTTTTTATCGAAAGATAACCGTCGGCCAAAATTGACATTAAAAAAAGTAGGGTACCATAAAGTTCCAAGCCCCTAAAAAAATTGGAGGTTGAAACATTTAATAAGCTTGCCTGTCAAATTATAGTAGCAAACTGTTCGAAAACAACAACACTTCTAAAATTCAATTAATTAAAACCAAAAGTTTACATAAAACACTATCCCACTTTTACGCAAAGACAGACAAAAGAAAAACAAAGAGTGTTTTATTTCCTCCCGGTAGTCTGTACTCACATTGATTATAAGAACAACAAGAACTCTCAATAATAAGTGTGTGAATTTAAAAAAAGCTCCTCCAACTCAAATCATTTAATGAACTAAAAAAGCCAATTATTAGGACGATAAGACAAAGCAATCAACATAATCAATTAGTAACAAACAATCTTTACATCCAAAACTCAGTGTCTGACTTTTTTAAAACGAAACTTATCAACAAAGTCAAAATAGCGTCAAATAAAACAAACTAAACAAATCAATTTGTACTTCACTAGAAAACGTGGGACAAGTCCTTAATGAGACTCGGTAACAAGTAGACAAAAAAAAAACACGGCGAAGTTAATAAATCAACTTGTCTTTCTCGAAAACAAACAGTTTCAAATAAGAAAAACCATTAGATATCAAAAGAAACATTTACATAGGTTTAAAATTATTCATATTTCCACTTGAAGACTTTGAGACCTGTCTTCATCCCAATTATGTCGTACGTCTACAAAAACCAAACATAAAATCATTTTCTAATCCCTGAAGAATGACACATAATCAATTGTACCTTTTTAAAGCACCAATATTGTGAAATATGACTTCTGATCAATGAAATTAGGTAACACGTAGACAAAAAAGAACTAAAATTATAAAATTCGAGAATAAATGTGTACTTTTGAATTAATTTCTAAGTCTAAAAATATACGTTTTCAATTGAAATCATTAAATAGTGTTATTTCTTTCTCCAAAGAAAACAAATAAGAATTTTCACGACTCAGGAAAAATTATACGTCTCTGAAAAGAATCACAAATGCAAAAAATGTCCAAAAAATCAAAAAAATGCGAACTTTAATTTTTTGCAAAGAACCGGTGACGCAGCCGTTAAAACAATAAACTGAGAACTAGAACCATTAGATGTTTTCAATTTTGCCTTTCTACAACAAAAAAATTGTGATATGAGACCCCCACAAAAAACAGAATAGGTTTTGAGTTCCAATTCATGAAAAGCTTCAGCTGTCAACTGAGTTCTGTAAATAGGCTCCTTTCTTCATCCATAAGGTGCCGCTAAAACCAGTAAATGTCCAGATTTTTTCATACGGCTGCAAAAAGAAAAACAAAGGATTTAAAAAGATTCCATTAATTTTAATATGCTAAAAGACGTCGTCGAAGCCCTTAAAACAATAACCTTTTCACTAAAGAAACTGAAATGTTTAAATGTGCTTTTTTTCAAACGCCAATAATAAGATACCTGACCAGCCAATAATATGAAAAGACAAAAAACGAACCTCAAAAACGCGAAATTGTCAAAAAGTTGAAAAAGATTGGAGAAAACTTGTAGTATCAACGCCGAAAACCTTTACTTATAACATAAAACTGCAAAAAAGTATAAATTTCGATCTATTAGAAAGACGTTGTGACCTGTCTTTGCTGACATTAAGCTAAAAGTTGACCAAAAAAAGAGTAAAAAGTGGCAACCCTCAAAAATCCAATGTTTATTTTGAAAACAGTTTTTTTAAAAACTAAAACGATCATAAGCTTTGATTGAAAAAACTGAATAGGTTTTCTTGAAACTCATTAGAAAGCCAATTGGACGTGTCATTAGTAAGCGTTGATTTGAATTGTTCTGTTCTGTAATTAACACAGAAAAAGCAAAAAATGCAAGAACATTTTTAAAAAATGACAGGTTAGGTCACAGTACGAATTTTGGGTTCCGTAATAGTTTTTTGTCCGCAATTTTATATTCAATATAATTATTCAAAATTTCTAGAATTTGGAAAAATTTTGAGACCTCAATAATTTTGCAAGGAACCTACATAAGCAAAGCTACAGAACCTACTTTTAATGAGGCTCACGTGGTTTAAAGAAACCTAACTTGAGCATTGTTTGTGATAAAGCATAAAAGATCACAAATTTGTGCAAAATGAAAAATACTTACGTCATAAGTGAAAGTGTCAATTGTGGTGAAATAGCTCGTTTCCTCACATGCCTTGCACGATTCCCCACCGACCTCCAACTTGAGGTCAAACTTCTCAGAGGTAAAGGTCGCAGCCACAGTAGCTATGATGGCCACCTTAATCCTACTCTCTCCTCCGTAGAGGAAGCTAAAGGGTATAAAGGTGGCCACGGCCTTCTTGGTTTGGTAATCGACGTCACTGATGTCAAACCTGATGGTGGAAGGCATGCAACAGGAGCCTCTAAACGAGAAAGACTAAATTGAAGTTGAAGTTTAATAACAAAACCAAATTATTTTACCAGAGCAAGTGACCTTATTAAGCAGCTGGCTGCCTGTTCCAGTTAACATTTTCCATAAAATTTTCTCCGCAACAGACGAAACCGCCTGTGCTACAAAATAATTGTACACTTTTCAATGCAAAAGAAGCATGGCGGCGATTCGAATCAAGTTATGTCACTAATATCGTGGAGGACTTTTAATTTTGCAGATGAAGTTGCTCTCAGATCTCATTTGAAAAGGATGTTCGTATTTATGACTTCTGAACAAGAAGAGGCATTTGGTCTTTACAAAGCGAGATCAACTCTAGAACCTAACTTGACTGCCTAATGATAACTTTAATGTTTGAATTTACTTCATTACCGCAGAACTCCTTGATATCAAACTGTACAGTCCATTTAAATGTCAATTTAAGGCGAGGATAATTGTGTTGGTACATATTGTCAAAATTCTTGCCTTCGTCTCTGATTGACCTTGATATAAATGAACAAAATTATATGAAATACTGTTTGAACTTTTCTTGTGTTCTGTTGTACTCAATTACTTTCTGACAAGTCAATTGATTAGCGAATAAGTCTTGGTTGAACTTGCGAAGGCAGTTGCACCACGTTTGCCTGTTTACATTCTATTATTTTGAATTCTCAGTTACGAATCTAGTATTCGCGATGTGAATGGCTCAGCTTAAGTTGAGCTATCTAATTTGAAGAGCGATTCACTAAGGATAAGTTACAAACTGAATTACAGCAGTGCAAATGGGAGGAATAAAACAAGATTTAAACAAATTATGATTAAAAAGGACGTTGCATAAGATCACAAGTTAATTGCACAAAATACAGAAAGTTAAATTTGTTTACATGAGTGAACAGACAGTTTCCTGTCTGAAGCCTGATCAACCATCAAACTGAACTAAAAGAAGTATGAATAACTAAATGAAAGCATCTGCCCTTCAAATGGCGTAAAATAAATTAAGTTGAACTAGAATACGGTGATGGATATTCTGAGGGTAATATCCATCCCGTATGAAATGTTCTATGCAGTATAACTCCCGGGAACATAATCCAATCAGAAATGATAACAACAAAATCCAGCTCTACTCGGGTGGAGCAAATTTTCATAATTCATGTAAAAAATTCGCTGAGTCTTCAAAAAACCATACATACATACGTATGGTCTGAAAAGGGCTGAAGTTGAGCAAGAAATTTACTGAAATTTACAGTGCTAAAATTTTTGTGAAGAATGTGCTCAAAATGCTCCGATTACTTTTAAGATAAAATGCGCTAAAAATTTTCATTAAATAAACCATCTGAGTGTATATAAATGCGGTGAATATTTCGATGGTGGTGTGCTGAAGTTGCGTTAAATCAGCGCCTGACACCTCGACCCGGTTCATTACCAGCGCCCAAGATATCATCCGGTCGAATAATAAAAGTTTAAAAGCTGGCCGGATGTTAAATTTATCGGATTGGAATTTGACACAATCTGAAATTTTTACACATTTTTCACTCACCTTTCAGTCATGACGACTTTGGCTCTCAAATCCATGAGTGCTTTGGATGGGTACGTGAGGGAGAGGGAAGTCTCGAAGGCATTCTTGGAAGTGGCCATTGGTATCATGTAGCCATAGGCTGCGAAGTTGGTCCCTTTCACTGGACCTGCGTACTCAAAGCCCACACTCGCCACGTCTACCTGAAATACAAAGTAACCATTACGGGCGTCCACGGGTACCAAAATAAAACTAGTTGCGAAGAATATGACTGGCACTTCCTCTCGACTTTTGACTCCCAATGCAGAAAGGAATAAAATTATGGGATCTATTCTGCCCCCCCCCCCCCCCCCCCAGCTTAGTAAGCATAAATTTTTTATGACCCCCAGGCGCACGTGCTATTTTCTTACATCGTAACGTGCTATTTATGTAATTTGTAACTGGGGGTCATAAAAAACACGGGGGGGGGGGGGGGGGGGGGTTGGGGGGGGGGGCGAATTAGAATAGATCCAAATTATGTGTAAGTAGTTTCCACGCGGCAATTAAATAGCCTAAAATGGATAATACTCCCAAAGAAATGTGATTAGTAGTTACGCTTGGCGGTATGAGCATTTAACAAAATTTTAATACTTTTTGAAGTGAAATGAATGTGGGCAATTAAGATAAGTCCACCAAATTCTTATTGCAGGTATTTTTTGCTAAGAGAGCTTGACGTTATTCAAGTTTATTCTGCAAAAAAAATGTCTTATGACTTCTTTTGTTTTCTTCTGACGAGCATATATGGATGACCTCAGCAGGGACCCAAACAAGAAGTTTGTATGCTCTGCGAAAGGATGGAAACATTATTGATCTTTCGATTAGGTCATAGAGGGTCACATTTAAACATGCTAGCTTTTCCGCAATAAAGAATTTCTCTTTATCGCAACATTAGAATAACGCTGAATCAGGCACTTTCACGTCCTTTCTCTATACATTTCTAAGGAGTGAACCTATGTGACTCCACCCCAAAAGAGAGCGTTAAATTACACAAATTTACAACGTTAATAATACTTCTACACTAAATTGAAACTGGGAAACCAGTTTAAGGGATTTTTTAATCGTTGATCCTTGCATATCAGATCATAGGTCCATTCAGTTTGACCACTCTTACACTCTTTTCCCGGATAAATAAGAGTGGAAAACGGATTACACCCTAATCCCCGCTAATTAGGGGTGAAATAGGGGTGAAACCTCCTCCCGGGATCAGAGGAGGTGGTTTCCAAGTGGGCCCTCATCCTGGCTGGCCATTGATCGATGCAAATATGATTCAAGTATGAGTCAATGCATAGCAGACACTTTTTAAGTTCACTACTGCAGTGTTGCGAACTGCAGTGTAGTAAAGCAAGCGGATTTTAATATTAAGCTATCTGTTGGCTATATCTTGATCGGGACCAATTATTGATCTTTGGAAATAGGTCGTAAACTGTCATTTTTTATGAATAATGGCTATCAAAAATTAAATTTTAAAAACGGGCTTTTCCTGCAATGAAAATATTATCTTTAGCAAAAAATTAAAACACCAGCTCAAAATCATCTTTTTCATAACATCAATTTAATAAGACCGTTGAAATTAGTTTGACTCAGTTGATCGAAGTCAGACTGATACATTTTTTTGTGAATTGTGAATTCAAGGTATTTTTTTGTTATTATTCGTGGGTATTCATAATTTTTTTTCAACAAATTTTGTTATCCCTATGCAAAACTTGCTTTTTCCATGCTTTGTTTGTTTCCTAAACAGGTGCAAACATATTTTTTACTAACACACTTTTATCAACATTAATAACTAAAATCATTAATATGCCGCACAATTTATTTTCCTTGTTTGTTTTCGTCTTTCAAGTTTTGACGTTTTGTGGCTCCTTTTAAAAATGATTTTTGCTTTCAGTCCATGACAATTGAAAAAAATTAATTGTTCCAAATCTAATTAAAGCCATTTTGTGGAACGGGTTTCCACAACGGGTATTTTGCGGAGGAAAACAGAACCCACTTTTCCATTCTGGGTTGCAAAATGGAAAACTCAGACTGAAATTTCTATTTATGACACCGTCATTTCATTCTCGAAGTTCGTGAGTGCGTTTCATACGTACTTTATCTTAAATTATGAAAAAAATTAATTGTGTTTACAAAAAAAAATGAGTAATTGTACTCGAAAAATTTGGGACGGGTAGACGCTCGTAATTACTCAAAAAGTCAATATCTCTCTCATCAGCCACCATAACTTTAATTTGGACGGTTTATTTTAACCTGCGTAGCGGCCATGAGAGGAACAGACTTTCATGAAAAAAGTTTTAAGAAAATTTTCGAGAAGTGAAGCTGAGCCGTGCGGGTGGGGGAGGGGTTTTGTTTGCAATGTTAAGTTGCGTTGATTTCTAGGCATATTTTTCACTAGCAAGTATGAGATATATTTACCCGCCTTTTCCATTCATAGCCTTTACATGTCATTTTTCTTCAGATATCTCAAAACCTATCGTTTGGGGATCAACCAAAACATTTCTGTGCTGAAAATTCCACAGCTTTTCCTGTATTTTTGGAAAGTGTATTTTTACGTTGAAAAACATTTTTCGAAGCAAATTGGGTTGACAATGGGCAACAAAAAACAAAATAAATGTCTCAGAAAATGATAAATTTTGCTCACGCTTTCATCTTTTCACATGATTGTATGTTACGTTTCTTTAGTTTTGTCTACATTGAAGAGTAAAATGAAAGAAGAAACGTTGTTTCGATCTTCATGATTATTTTACACCTATTACAAAATTTTAACCCTCCCTTTGCAAAAATTATTTGGCAAAAGAGTTAGATTCAAAAATAATGGTGAAACTTGTTAAGACTGATAGATGTAGTACGGTAGAATTATGTAAAACTTTTCACAGTGTTATTTTTTTAAGTTACAGTTGCAAATATCCTTAACATGGCGAGTTCATTAAATTATCGATATTTTGAGATCACACTGCTCGATCAGTATCTTTGAATTATTTAAAATTCTATATTTAAACAATTTTAGTCTCAGATTTTTTTTTAAAAAAAATTCCTTTTTAGAGTACCTGTTTAAAAACCCAAATAGCTTTATAGGTATCTAAATGGTACAATTAGTTGATGAGTTCGCAAACTTTGCTTGCCGAGACAATGTTTTATTTGTGAGCTATTGTCTAAGCTTCTTAAGGGCAGAGTAATGGTTGGCTGTTAGAAACCTCTGTGGAGTTACGTATGCCTGGCAAGAGTCCTACAAAGTCGACGGTTATCTGCTTAAAATCTTGCAAGATTAACGGTAAGAGCACTTAAGAGATTATGCATATCCATACAAGAGTCTTGCATGAGTTTTTCAAGATCTTAGCAGACAATCATCCCAATTTGACCAGGGTTAGAGCAAAAAAATAGATTTACTGCTCCCAATTTGCAAAAACGAGCTATTTCTCAAAAAAAAGCAAATTACCAGCAACTTGTTTCAAGTAGTTTTGCTTTACCTGCATATTACTTTATGACCTGTAAATCAGCTTGTTTTTTCTTCAAAGTTCTTTTTCAAAGGCAACTAGATTGAAAACATTTTTAAGGGGAGCCTCCTTTATTTCCTGCAGCAATTTACCTTTAAATTCCAGTTTTATTCATAACTTAAAGATTGAGCGAAGAATAAAACATTTGTAAGATAATATGCTGATGTCTATTAGGTGTTTTTAACTTAAAACAAAGAAGTATAATGTAGTTTTGCACCTCATGATCAATTTGAGGAAACCGATCAATACAAACTACAAATTTTCTTTTGTAAACATTGAAATGATGCCTATCAAGATGAAATAGATTTATAGGGACAGTTCATGATTTAAAAAAGATGAATATATATTTTACAGCGGAATTTTTTACTTTGTTTTAACGGCCTAGATTATATTGAAATGCATAAACTTAAAGAAATTTTCCTATATCATGATTTGACAGGTTGGATTATGCGCAAACGCACATTTCCGATCCGCTTGTTCGGTTTCTTGAAGCTCAGAGGGTTTAAACAATCTATAAAATAGGGAAAACCAAATATCAGATGTCAAGTTAGGTAAAAATGCAGAAATAAAGAGACAGAACTTCGATTTGTGATGTTTTGATATCCAATTACAACAAGGCGGCTCGTTAATGTGCGTTCACACATGATGTTCCGACCCGAGCTCATCTACATTTTTGACTTAATTGTCAACCAAATGAAGAGATAACAAAACAAGGCGGCTCGGTAATGTGCGATGGCACATAGGTTCCGACCCCGCCCATCCACAATTTTGGCATAATTGTCTACCAAATGAGGAACAGATAGAAAAACCCAAAAATTATTTTTTGCGAATCCCAAAAAAGCCCAAGACTTTTTCAAAAAATTCTGTATGAACGATAAGATAGCCTCCAAAGCAAAGAACTTAGTGGAGTAAATATTGATGCATTAGATTGCTGTAATATGTCAATATTAAGAAAGCGAGTCAAGTCGATCAGCAAAATCAAACAACAACAACAACAACAAACATTAATTACATCAAAAAATTTATGTCCCTCTTAAAAACTAAATTTAATAACAAAGTCAACATACCGTCAGATAAACCTAAAACTAAACAAAAATAACATATAAATCACCAGAAAACATATGCGACCAGTCCATAAAAAGGTTTGGTAACAATTATATAAAAAAGAACAAAAACAGTAAAGTAAAAAAATTAACTTACTTTTTTGAAACAGTTAACTTCAAAGTAATAAATACCATTAGGAATCAATTAATATTACCACAAATTTACGATTACCACTGCTTCTATAGAAGGGCATTAGGACCTGTCCTTATTCATTTTCTAAAGCGGCTAAAAAGAACAACAAAGAACAAACAAAATTTCAATTGAAACTTGCCAGAAAACGCTGTCAAAACCGTCAAGCCAAACTTTGGCACTCAAAATAGAATTGATTGCGCCTTCTTCAAACAGCTATAATGTAGTACGTGGCCATTCATTAGTAAGACTAGGTAACAAGTAGACAAAAAGCGAAGTGCTAAAGTATGTAATACTTTTAATTTTTTTTTCGAAACAAAATTACATTCAATGCCATGAAAGGCATTAATTACAAAAAGAGCTATTTAAACAGCGTCGTTTATTCATAAAAAAGAAGCCTTCGAGACCTGGAATTATCCAGAATATTTCTTGCATCTACAAAAAGAACGTCAAATATGACAAAAATCAAATTAATTTACTTTTTTTTTGTGAAAAACCGGTGTCGAAGCCAGCAAGGTCATAACAAATTCTTTAAAAAAAAGATTTTGGGACACCAATCCCTTTTATTCCCTTGACACCCATAACGTCATATTTTACCTTTAATTAACTAACGAGATTAGGTAACAAAAAGAAACAAAAAGAACAAAATTGCGAAGTTAAAAAGTTTTTTTTTTTTAATTTTGGAAAACGATTGTTTTCAAAGTCATGAAAGCCATCAGCTATCTACTAATATCAGAATATCGGTTCTTCTATTCTTCCATAAAAAGCCAATGAAAGCTATCACTATACAGGAAATTTCATACGACCGAAACGACAAAGTATAAATGACAGTTAGAGACAAAATTAAAAAATTCAATTGATTTCTTCAAGAAAGAGGCGTCGAGGCCGTTAAATCGATGATGTATATCTTTCAGGATTTTAATATGTTCAATTGTTCCTTATTCTGAATGCTAATAAGGTGACATGAGAACTTTCAATAATGTGATAATGTGACAAAATTAGAAAACGTGAAAAACTGGCAAATATCAAAACAAACAAAATTCTGAAATCTTGTAGTATCAAAGCCAGAAAACAATAACTTCAGGCTCAAAACTGAAACCGAGAATAAATGTTAAATCAGTAGAAAGAAGAAGCAGTCTCTCTTTGCTGACACTAAGCTGGAAGTTGAACAAATTAAGAAAAAAATAGAGGAAAAGTTAATTAAGCCACTATTTATTGAAAAGTCAATTATTTTTAAAAAAAGAAACGACCATAAACTTTCAATTAAAAAACTAAATACATTAGCTTGGAGCCGTTTAGCAAGCGAATTGGTTGGACCTATCACTCCTGAGCTTTGATTTGATATGTTCTGTTCTTTATTATTAAAAAAATGTCTTTTTTTAAAAAAAAAAAAGACCGACTGATTACAACCCAATTTTTTTTTGGATTGTAACAGTCCAAGAATGGCCCAAACTAGCCCTGCTAATACTTATTGTCCGTTAGGAACAATTGATTTTTCGAATGTTGTAGATATAGATAATTTGTTAGTTGAAAACTCAAAATAAGTTCTGCATTTTTGATAATCAACGAGTAAAGTTAGCAAAAAACGGCAAAGTTTTAACTACAGTGCACTCTCAGCGGACTCTGAAGTAGAAATAGCCCCCTCTGAGTCTGCAAAGATTGTATCAGTTTTGTTTGGGGGTGTACTGTCGGCAAATTTAATCAAAGTGGACTAAAGTAGCTTATTTCGTGCTGTTTTTGATGAAAAAGGCTAATTTTTGAAATGTTTATCCAGATTTTTTGGCCAAAAAAATTAAATGAAAACAATCAACAATAATCGTTCGTCTTCAAAAATAAAATCTATGACACTATACTTAAAAATTTAACAAATTTTAGCAAAATTGACGAAAATTTAGGCAAAAGTTCCGGAAAATGTGAATAAAAACAACGTGAATTCACTCTTCTTTTCTCAGAAGTTTAAACCTCGATAACTCCCTGTAGAAAACGAAAATTAAAAAACTCTTTTTAATTCCATATTCTACGCTGGACGAGCTTTCTAATGATACCAGTCTCAACTCTCTACGATGAATATATCGAGCGGCGAAAATTCACGGAACAAAAAAAACCCATTTGAGTATATAGTTCCTCCCCCCTCAAGAGAACAATAATACTGACAGTAGACACCTTCTGACAATAATGCTTACAACATATTTAATTTTCTGCAGATTGATATGTCTGTTTAATGAACCGCCATACATTTTTGTAGTTTGGCCTAGCTAACTTTTCATGTTTGGAGATATAAATTAGACAAGATTTTTGCTTAAAAAATGGAGCTATGAATATTAAAAAAATGGGCGCAGAGCCGGATAAAAGGAAATGAGAGTCAGATGTTGTGACTATGTATAGACGCTATTTTGTAGGTAAATTTTTAAACAAAAAATTATTTTAAAGTAATTAGTGCATGATCGACCAATCCTATCACGGGAACAATTCGGCTCTAAATCTCATTTTATAGCATTCTGCTCTGCGTCCGTTTGCCTCTACCAGTGTCCTCAAAGAAATTGTTGTCGGAAATGATTTTATTTGGTACGTCAGTTAGATATTTTTTCTCTATATTTGTACGTCTGTATCTTGAGACGTCACACATTAGAGAGTTCCAAATTTGACCTAATTTACAAAACAATCTAAGCGCAGGTTTATTTGAATGTTTAGGGCTTCAAATCAGGCATGATCAAAAATATTATATTCTATAAAAATGAAAGCACGCTTTTTTGCTCATGGAAAAATGAAAGGAATAGGGCACAATGTACGCATCAAGTTCAAAAGAAGCCAGGAAACAAAGAAGACGGTTTTTGAGATCAAATGACACCTTAATGACATCTCGCGCCAACTGAGATGTTGTCCAAAATTTTACCCTAATTGGCATTTTTGATCAAAATTGCTGCTTTGTTTCCGATCTAATTATCCGCGACTTCATTAGTTTCAGTCCTATAATCAAGAGTTACTTCAATCTGTTTAATATCTCTGATCAGTTTTACTCACCCAGTTTTTAATTTTGTTTAATTTACGGACGGCTTTGCTTGGGAATAATTAACGAAAAATAGAAATATCGTGCGACGAGGGAAAAGTTATGGACAACCAGGTAAAACACAATTAATGAAATTTTTGAGAGGGAATTCAGGCTCGAAAGGAATTGGTAAATTTTGGAAGCATGGTTTGAAAAAAAATCCTACGGCTCAAAAAGTGAGGCTCCTCGGTAATGAGATCATTCAGATTGTATAAATTATTCTAGACCGTTTTCATAACTTTTAAACAATAAATCATAATTTGAGACATTACTGAATTTTGCTGATACACATAAATAGGGATTATAGATTCATAGTGCCTCAGTTTTGATTGTAACAGTTCATGAACGGATTTGATGAACGGAACTTGTACCTAAATTTGTAAGTTTTATAATCATCGAGTCTTCTAGAAAGATCTAGAGAATCAAGCATTGTTTATCAAGATGTAAGGAAAGTTATCTTCTTCACTGGATATAAGTTAAGTCGTTTTTTGAATCAGTAAACTGCAATTCTCATCATAAAGTTTACCAAAAGGCGAGCCAAAAATATATGACTCTATAAACTATATTTACATTTACAGGATCCACTTGTTGTTATATTTGAATTAAACTAATGAGCAGAACATTTAATTAGCTTCCTTGTTTTTTGGATCAACAAAATCAAATAAAAATCTCATATATTATAGTATTTTCATGAAAAGATGGTCCTTTTAAATGTATGCACTCTGTGAAAAAATTTCACTGGTAACTTGACTATCTTATTCAACAGATCTCTCTCCACCAATTTAATCGCCTGAAGAAAGTTTGATTCCACACTGTAGTGTTCCGACCCCACCTTAGTGGAAGGCGGAAAATGATCGACAGAGTTTTTCTGTTCAGATATTTTCGACCGATCAATGTATTCATCATTGAGTCGTGAGTGCTGTCAATAGAACACTCATGCAGCGTATAAGAGCTAAAATAAAAACTGCTAAATGCCTTTTCATCAAATTGCTGAGGTTTGATAATTTGTAAACGTTTAATATTTGGCCAATTTTTTCCTCTTTTCCTTTTCCTTTTTTTTCCTCCTCTTGCGTTTTTTTTAGCTCAATTTAACATTTTGTTTGACAAAATATGTATTAATTTAATGTTTCCACCGATTAAGTGTATCTAATGGCCAAGATAGCAAAGTTAGTTTTTGTCGCTTTGTGGTTTTTTTTTACAACCCAAAATATTTGGATTGTATCGGGGATCTGTCTTTTGTAAATTTCTTATGACTTTTTTATTGTTTTTTTGTCAATATTCTTAATTGTCTACCAATAATTTGAATGTCAAGGTTCCATTAACGAATGTCAATAGGTTTTCTTGCGATTGACAAATTAATTTTTATTTGAAATTTTATCTAATGCTTTTTTACACCTGTTAAGGAAATTTATTTTATTGTCTATAAATTAGATTTTGAGTTTTGGCTGTAACTGGTGTTTTGTCTGGTGTCAGAACAATTTACCCAATTCCATTTTACCCAATACCATTATACCCAATGCAATTTTACCCAACCTGCCATTTTACCCAATGCCATTTTACCCAATGCCAACTTACCCAATTTACCCCATTGCTAAATTAACCAGAACGACTATTTAGCCGACTAGAAAATAAATGGCCCGTGCGACTTGATATGAAACTATCACAACCGAACATGGAATTAGCGGACTATATAATTAAATGGCCTGTGGGACTTGATATGAAACTATCACAACCGAACATGGGATTATATTGTCCACAAACATTTTAAACCATCCTTATAATAGCGACTGCTAATGGCGACTGCAATCGGATAATTGAACAAAAAGATCAAAGAGCATTGGGTAAGTTGGTATTGGGTAAAATGGCATTGGGTAAAATGGCATTGGGTAAAATGGCATTGGGTAAAATGGCATTGGGTAAAATGGCAGGTTGAGTAAAATGGCGAAGGGTAAATTGGCATTGGGTAAAATGGAATTGGGTAAATTGTCATGTAACCGTTTTGTCTTTTGTCTTATCTCTTATTCTGATTAATGGTAGTTCTTCTGAGCTGTCAGATATTGAACTAATTAGTACTTTTTGTGGTTCAAGTTTAACATGTTTTTACTCAAATCAAATGATTTCGATCAGTTTATGAATTTTGAAAATTTCTATCTCCTCTTCATTTGGTGAACATTAAAGTCAAAGATATGGATGCGCGGCGGCGAAATAGTATGTGGGAATATTATTGGTTTTCCGTGTTGAAAAATTTTTCCTTCATCGCGTTTTTAATGAATATTTTGTTAACGAGGTCTGTTAGTTTCGATGAGGATATTGTCTGCAATACGATATTATCAATCTGTTTTCTTTCGGATTTGATGAGAACACATCATCTAACCATTTGATGGGCTCAAAAGTATACAACAGCATATTATGGAAGATGAAAAAAATTATAAAGAAGAGGTAAAAATCATCTCGCTAAAAGAGCGAAAACATTTGTTAGGTTTTAGTTTTTCTTGGTTTGTTTGCAAACAAACCAAGAAAAACTAAAACCTAACAAATGTTTACGCTCTTTTAGCGAGATGATTTTTACTTCTTCTTTATAATTTTTTGATAAGCTGTGACATGCTTGAGGAGATATTAGATACGCTATTCATTAACGATATCAATTTTTGGAAGGATAAGATTGATAAAACAGTTTTGTAAAAGTTTTTGGATTAAGTGTCAAATTTAGGGTTAAATTTGACTTAGTCTAGTTATATCAGCAGTTTCTCTGAACGCATTTTTATTGAAAAAAATTGCTCTTGGCTGTTTATTCGAAAAAGTTTTCTTGGGTAAATTAGATAACTTATTTACTTTTAGTTTGTTTTTTTTTATTCCAGAACGTTTTGGACTATGTAAAGCTAGCTTTAATCACATTAGCCCATTTTTAAAGTTTTATCAGTTTTTTTGCTTATTTTTTTAAAAATCGGGCGATTCCAAACTCGAACAATTTTTTTTAAATCAAAACCTTTTGTGTTTTCTTTCTGACAAAATAGTTGCACTTTCAGCAACTTTCTCGAACCTCGATCCAAGTAACCGGTGAGTTCTGTATGTCGCGGAGTTTTAAATTTATTGAGGGTAAGTTAATAATCAAGCCAAGGTAGCTGCTTTTGTTGAAAAATGGAGTATATAGCCTTCCGCCAATCTTCCAGAAGAATTACCTAATAAGAAATTTTACAATATCTTTCACTATTGCAGAGTCTGATCGAAGTGACTGTTGGGAGTGATGGGGACTCTGAAAGCCATTGGGAAGACTGGGAAGAGGTGTACCCGACAATTGCAAACCTAATCCTGTCTCTGGACATACTCTGTTCAGTCATATCCATTATTGGGTGCATCGGAAACGTGCTGACCATGGTAATCATCTCAAAATGGAAGGATATCTCATCTGGCGCTGCATTCATGTACAGTCTAGCTTTGACTGATCTTCTGGCTGTCTTCTACGACGGAATTCTCGATGAACTGCTTCCGCTCTTCGGGTGGACTCTGTCATCTCTCAGTGACGTCATCTGTGCATTATGCAAGTACTTTTCTTGGACCACAACTCTGACGTCATATTACGTCACTCTGCTCTTCAGTCTGGATAAATGTCTGGCCGTATTGTTCCCATTCAAATACCGCGAGTATGGAAAACCGAAAGCCTGCGTCATAGGCACATTGTTGGCTTACTTCTTGCTTGGGGGGTGGTCGACCCAAACGTTTTTCGTGTATCGCATTCACCCAGTGACGGAAACTTGTCGGCCTGTGAAATTTGACGTCATAACTCGAGAGTTTTTCTTCGACATCCGTGTGCAAATTGGTAATTTCATCAATGGAATTATACCAATCGGAGGCGTCATTCTGTTCACAGTTATAACAATCGTCAAACTTCGATTTACTGGATTGAAACGATCAGGCAATGTTAACAAACCTGCAACTGGAGGAAAGCGAGATGCAGAGATTACCCGGCAGATGATAGTCGTGAGTATATTGTTTGCTGCTCTTTGTCTTGGATTCACCCTTTGTGTCCAGGCGAAGGGAAGAATTGAGGTGGAAACGATGGCGGACGAACGCAACAGCGCGCTTTTGAATGCTTTCCAATCGAACTTTCTAGCCCTAACAAATTCTGTCAACTTTTTCGTCTATCTTCTACTGGGGCAAAAGTTTCGCCGAGATTTCCTCTATTTGATTAGAGGAATATCTATTTCATACAACACGAAAGTAGCCGCGACCAAATCGGCGGGAGATCCTTCGAGACAAGGCTGAATTATTCTGCAAACTGTGAACCCAATTCAAGTAGAAAAGAAAACAAAGGAAAAATGTTTTATATATATATATATATATATATATATATATATATATATATATATATATATATTTAATACCAAAATAGATGCATTAAAATCGCAACTTTAATGAATAAGAAAAATGTGAGCAGCAAGCAGCAAAGCGGCATGTCAAAGTGAGCATTAGTTATAGTATTTTTCAGTCCAATTGTTATGCAATTTAATTCCCTGTTTGTTTTCTGAAAAGAAAAAGCGCAAAATTTTACTTCCTGTGAGCCAAAGAAACAAAGGCTTTAGTTTTGTCGGCTTTAGTTTGTTGGGTTTCAGTTTTAGTTAGTAAAATGAATCTCTGTTTGTCCCTCCCCCCACCCCCCTCCCCTCACTATGTCCATTTGCAACGCCACTTACACCTGTTAAAGCATATTGTTTGCATTTCATATACTTCCAAAAACAAATATGAACAAACGGCGTTTACAATTTCAATGATACAGCGAACTTCTGAAATTAGCACATTTACAATAATTTAACTTTGTTTATAATGTAAGTAGACAAAGAAAAATGCGTGATTTTACGATTTTTTCGCTTATCTGTCAAAAAATTTTCTTCATGGCTGAAATTTTTTGACATGCGGAAACAAAAATTCATCCATGACTCAAATAAGATATTTATGGACCAAAAGGTATATATTTTTGGGGTGCAAAATAACTCCTTATCTAGGACGGGGGGGCAAAAACAGAAAATATCCAGTGAA
>NC_134469.1:75205239-75295317 GCF_964194025.1 Convolutriloba macropyga | reverse complement strand
TGGGTAGGTTTTTTTTTCAATGGGCTAGCAGCTTCGTTATAGATGACTTCTTCCAGGTCTCTAGTATTGTCACTTCATTTCTTGCTCGGTAAAAAAAAATTCTTTAATAGTCCTTGACTAAAAACTACGAAATTTTGAACGTCGATAAGAACCGTAATGTAATTCATTTCCGTGGAATCGAGTGGTGCTATTGATATAAAGTTCTGCCTGTTTTTCTCTTTTTGGGAGTGTTATTTTTGATGTACGGATAAGCCTCGGCTTCAGGGCCATTTTTGCTTATCTTTATAGGTTCTTTTTCCAAAATTGTCCTTGTTCTACCTGTTTTAGTTTTAAAAGATTTTTGGACAGATTTTAACGCGTTAAAGATTAGTTAGTTTTGCTCACCAAAATGTTCAAGATGGTAGGAAGTATTCCGTTAATTTACTCGGTATCCTTTTGTTGAAGCATTTCCCTCCCATGCGATGTTTTTAGAGTCGGAGGAGATGCAAGTGTTAAAAGACAAAATGGAGCGTGATAACAACGCGAGCAATCATAGTTCCTCGCTTCTAGACATGAGCAATGATAGCATCGGCGGTAATGCCTCTAGCTCAAGTTCTAATAGTGCGTTCACCACTGGAAGTACTGTGCATTCCCGAATAAACATTTCGGGTGGATCACAATCGGGACCCATATTTTCATCGAGCTCCCGTTCAAGTGGACATAGATATGGACGCGATAATTTAGCTGGAAACAACCGGAGTTCTGGTAGCGGAACAAGTCACCGGGGTTCCAATAGGTACGGTAGTCATGGCAACGGTTCCCATCATGCTGGTGGCAATGGCAGTGGACTTGGAGGTGGAGGTGGCGGTCGGGGGTACATTGGTGGAAGCAGTCACCGCTCCTCCATTGGTAGCGGTGGTGGATCGTCCACCGGAAGTCACAATGGTCAGTCGGGATACCATCGTGGACCCTTCAGGTGAGACATTGACTTGAATTGTTCTCATAAAAATCTGTGGTTAAAATGTGAGTCTGTTGGGTTAGAGCCAATAAAACTAACTGCTTTTAATTGCTTCAAACGAAGAGCTTAGTTTGCATTAGAGCTTGAGCACAAGTCAACCTATCCGCATAGTTTTTGTCTCATGGGTGTACTGTGACTCACATTGAGATATACTAAGATAGGTTACCAGTTATAAACCTATGGCAGGCAAACTTGATATATCGACTTCTGGACAGATGGACTTTCTATGTTATATTATTAAATGCAATCTAGTGATTCGTCTTAATCTATTGTTCCAAATGTTAATTTCCATCGTTTAAAAGAAAGGTTTAATTTTGTTATTGTGAATTACATCAACAATAAGCTTTCTTCACTTCTACTTGTATAAAATCTCTGCTTCGGATCTTTGCTTTTGAACAGAACTTCTCTCATATGAAGCAGAGGTTTCATACAAAGAGCAAGAAGAATGTTTTTCTTTTTCATAAATGGTGTACGTGATCAGCTCGCGTAGAGTTTATACTGGAACACGCTTGTCTGAAATAGTTTTGAAAGAATACAGATTGAGTTTCAATGCAACTCAACGGAGGTTTCGGTTTTAAAGCTCAAACTATATAAACCGTCATTGAGGCTTTTAATTATCTCCGTTAATTTTTGCCGTCTGATTATGATCAGTTACTTGTGTTTTCGCATTGCATCCACATATTTATAAAAAGAGAGAATCGTTTGAAGCAATTTCGCAAACAACTGATTTGTTTGTAGGTTGTTGCACTTGAACGCGTGCTTGTGCAGAAAAATATTTGTCGAGGTGAATCGTGAATGCGAATAACCTCAAACGTTTTATAATGGCGTTAACAGTTTTGAATCACAGCTGTGATTTATGGCTTGAACTTGATATGGACGGTTTGGAAGAAACAATGTTTCATTTCGGACATCATAGGCGCGTCGGATTATTTGTTTGCGGCTTTCAAGTGCTGTTAAATACTTTGTTGGTCGAGGTCCAGAAAATCATCTACAAAATCAAATTTTTTATCCGGTCTTAAAATTTGTAGAATTTGTGAATTTGTTTCATGCGTAGAAATGAAGCATTGAATAGAAGAACCGTGGTCCGTAAAAGTTTGTTGTATGGCAATCAAAGTGTGTAGAAATGTGTTTTTGGGTCTTTGTGACTGTTTCACAGGGGTGTTGTCGCTATGCAGAGGCAGGAGTTATGTAAGTTAGAAAAAGGTAAATTGAAAAAAATTAAACAGGTTAAGTATTCAATTACGTGTTGTTTTATTGGATCAAAAAGTTAATTGTTGATTATAACGTTTTGTAATTGGTCACTTGAAGCTCTCAAGTGCTTTTTCGTTTGTTCAGGCACCCTCTATTCCTAGACAAGGTACCTTAGTCTGTTATTAAACTACCGTACCGTAGAAGTAGTAGTAACCCCGTGTGCGTCTGGCAGAAGGAGCGAACCGAACCGGCTTTCACTATCTGGATTTGGTGGCGTCCGCTTGAAAAATCACGTAAGATGTGGTATCACGTTTTTTTTTCAACTGAAAATTGTTCGAAATGTCAAGTGTGGAAGTTTGCTTTTCGGGTTTTTATTTTTTTTCAGTATTGCCGCAAGATTTAGTAAGGGTGATAATTTTTATCGCCGATACGAGAAAGCACCGGTTGGGTGAAAACGTGGAGACTGCACTGCAAATTGTGGGGATGAGGACATCAATACGAAGATCACAAGTGGGGTAATCTCGGCAGAGTGAAATCACGATCATCGAACTATAATTCTAGCTCTTAACCCGCGAAGTGGTGGTCAACTAATCATCGTTTCAGTTGTAAAGCATCATATCATCGTTGGTTAAAATGTTAAGTGAGAAAGGTGATTTTTTGTGCGGCTTATTTCAGGTTATTATTCATTCAAATTGTGGTTAGAAGTTGCTTAATTAAAATTTTCGGCTTTCCATTTTCTGTTTTTGCCAATGGAAAGGGTTGAATTTTAGTAATAGTTTTAATTGAACCATCATAATATGATTGACGTGATATTTTGAATTAAACCAGTTTTTCAATTTGCATTTTTTCCACTTTGGCAAAGAAAGCTAACATTTCATTAGTCCTCGGCCGCAAAAAGGAATGGGATAAACAGTTTTGCAATTGTTGAAAATTATGAGAAATCTGATGCGGTAATTCAATTCGAATAATCCCCGATTGTTAAAATTTGAATCATGGTAACTGTTATTGATCAGACATGGCTGCCTTACATTCGAAAATTTTGAACCCAAAATGGATCATGAACTGTACAATTTTCCAATTTATCCCTCGTAAGCAATATTTTTTCCCCAAAACTTTGCGTTTCAATTTATTCCCTCTTGTGGTCGTAATCAGTTTCATGTGCTGTGAACGGTTCGTACTTGATTGAACTCAAGTCTCTCCGATTTGTTCTGAAAGTGACAACAACAGTTATAATTATTTCAATCAGGAGCTGGTTGCAGTGAAAAGTGTTTCTCAAAATTACATTTTAATAAAAAGGCACAAGTTAAAACTTGACTAATTGCTCTTGAATGAAGTTCATAGCAATTATTGTGAACGTGTTGGTCTCTTTTTATAGCTGCGAAGCTGTAAGCTGAGTGGAGCTATATTGCTGTGCTCTTGGTTTTTTCTACAATTCAAAGAATTTGAATTGTATTGGGGCGCTGTCTTTTTTTTAAGATCTGTTCATACATTTTCATGATTTTTGAAGTCAAATTCGAGTAGTGATTTTGGTCACGCCGAAACAAGAAGTGGAGCGAAAAAGCGAGTGGTTTCGCTCTAATTTTAAAGTAGAATGAGAAAACGGTGTTTGAACAAAAATTTGCTTTCTCGCTAGGGGTGTTTTTTGTTCACATGCCGCAATTTCACTTCGATTTTGACTGTTTTTTTTTCGATTTGTTGGATCGAATTTTTTTTAACTGTTTTTCCCAATCTATCTATAGTTCATTCTAGGCCTAGTTCTTCGTTTCAAGCAAATTTTCATTTCTCGGTTGTGGTTTTTTGTTCTCATGCGGCATTTTGACATAGATTTTCCCTTTTTAATTTTTTTTTTGATTTTTTAGAAATGGTTTAAACAATATACTCATCGTCGGTTTTAGGTCTAGTTTTTTGTTTAGTCAATGAAAATTCTTTGAATTGTACGTGAGGACTTGTCTTGCTATGTTTTTTTGTTTCATCGTCTGACGCTCTTTTTCGTTTTACATGTGTTCACACAGCAAAGCTGCAAAGTCAAAGTCTGAATGAATTCTTCTCACTAACGGCGTTTGCGCGCGTGATGTCATTTCTCACTCTCTTTAGCAAAAGTTTTTGCGTGATTAGATTTTGATCACAAGTGACTTACCTCAATCAATAAATTGACTTTTGCACTTTAAATCTTAGGTTTAATTTGAATTGGTTCAAGGTCAAAGGAACTCATATATGCAGTAAAGGTCCCTAGTAAAAGGCTTCTGCGGAATGAATTTTAACAAGCTTTATGAATTTATCGCTGAATGTTTTTTTACCTAGCTTTTTGAGCGACCTCGATTTTTTTTTTCAATTTAGATCTGTCTCTGTTTTTATCTCCATTGTGCGGCACGCAGGTCTATTCGTTCGCAGCTATTCCGGCAATCTGCCGGCTATGCTATGCAAATTTTTTGCTTGACCGTTTTTGCAATTTTCTTCTAGATCATACTTCTCAAGTGACGTTTTCACGCTTTTGGTCTTCAATTTTGAGTGATCTCTATTGCTCTCACTCCGAAGTAAAGCTTGTTGCTAATAAAAAAAAACGATTGCAGCATAGGAACAGGCAGGGACTGATAGGCGAGTAGGCAGTGCTTCTGGTGAGGGTTCGGGAGGTCCATGGTTCGAATCCCGGTTTAGCCAACTGTTTTTGCACCCATAAAGAAAAATTGATCTAGGCTACAGCTCCTGAATTAAATTGCTTCGCCTGTCGTTCAAGAGCAATTCTTCCGACATTAGTCGGTTTATGTTTTTTGGTGTAGTGAAAGCAAAAATCTTTGCAATTTAGCTATTGATCAAGTCCTGTTATGATTAAGACAAGAATTAAATATGTGGTCTGATTTTGAAGCGGCTTACAGCTGTTAAAGCGCTCAGCTATTTAAAAAAGGTTTTTTAGCGCACTTGATTGTATACAAAGCGATTTCATTGCGATATATCTTTGAGTACTGGGTTAATAGCCTCGCTGTGGAACAATTCAAATAGTAGCAGTTTTGAAATCATGTTGCAAAATATATAGCAATCAAATTTTTGTTCATAGGGAACTTAAGTTACGAATACGAAGGTACGGGTTCGGTTCCAAGGTTGGCAATTTTTATGCCACTCATGTTTTGTGAATGCAACTTGCCAACTAATTCCAGAACCATATGTATGCTATTCCTAAAAAATTTGCTGTGGTCGTGAATAAGTTTTCTGACGAGCTACAAGCTAAAGTACATTGCTAAAGTACATTACAAGCTAGAGCAAGAAATTGAGGTGTGAGAAAAAATTCTGTAAGTGAGCGAATTTTTATGTTCACGTGCGGCATTTTAAAGCAGTTTTTTTTTCATTTTCTTTGGTTAAGAGGTTTGGTTATGATTTTGGTTTTAATTTTAGGCTGGTTTTGGTAGTGGTTTGAAGGTTTCTGAAAATTCATATGAATTTTATGCTAATTCGGAGGTTTTTCATGTATTTTGCTGATTTTCGGGCTACTAATTTTTTGCAACCTTTCGTTTCTTTTCTGTTTTTTAGACCAGTTTCTTAGCCTATCATGACTTGCCTATTGTTTTGCTAGCATCTTGATACCATATTGGTTAAACGGATTTTTTTGGATTCATATGCTTTTGTATTATTTAAAATTTTATTAACTTTTTCCAGTTTTTTAGTGCAAGTTGTTTTTAGAGCTTTTTTCATGATTTGGTCTCAAGTATTTGTTTCCGGAGTTCTTCCAGCTATGTATTAAGATCTGTTAACGTATTTTTATGATTTTTGAAGTCAAATTAGAGTAGTGATTTTGGCACGCCGAAACAGAAGGTGAAGCGAAAAATCGAGTGGTTTTACGCGTGAGTGCTTTTGCAGGTTTTGCGGCAAGTGCTTTTTTCTTTCGAATATTCCATTAGAGTAAGAAATCAATGTTTGAACAAAAGTATGCATTTCTCGCTAGTGGTTTTTTTGTTCTCATGCGGCAATTTCACTTCTTTTACTATTTTTTTTCGGTTTTTTGGATCGGATTTTTTCTAAATGGTTTTCCCAATCAATTCATTGTTCATCCTAGGCCCAGTTTTTGGTTTGAATCAAATTTCAATTTCTGGCTATTGGTTTTTTTGTTCACATGCAGCATTTTGAAATTGATTTTGTTTTTTAATTTTTTAATCTGATTTTCTTGTGGAAATGGTTTTCCCAATTCTCTCATTGTCTTTTCTAGGTCTAGTTTTTTGTTTAGTCAATGAATTTTTTTGGAATTGTACATCGGGAATTGTTCTGTTATGTTTTTTTTTAATTCGCTTTACCTTTTGATCACGTTTTTCGTTTTACATAAGTCACGATTTTTTTGCTCGATTTTTGACTTACTTCACTTACTGTTTCTCTCACCAAATGGATTTTATTTTTTTTTCACTTATTGCATTACGTAATGCAGTCAATACGGTCAAAGTCAAAAGAGCAAAATCAAAAGAAACGGTATAGACATATAAAGGCCGGTCATTAAGTCATAGTGCATTAGGTTATCAACCTTCATTAAAGCGGTTGCTAGCTGGCGTTAGTATTATGCATGATATCCTTGAGTTTAAAAGCACAATTAAGTGTAATTTTAGAATCTTACCGAGTATGCAGAATTTAACACCAAATAGGAACACTTGGACTATTAGAAAAATTCTGTCAATTTCTTTTTCTTAATTTTTCTTTTTCTGTTTCAATACCAATATGCGTCAAACGGTTCAACGGTGGCTATCTATTTGCTGGCAATTTGCCGGCTTTTATATTAACAAATGCATCCTAGTGATTCGTATGCTAATTTCCCAATTACAATCTATAGTTCCAAATCATAAATTTTATCTCAAGTGGTTTTTCCAATTCATTCATAGTCCGTTCTAGATCTAGTTTTTTGTTTAGTCAATGAAAATTCTGTGAATTGTATGTCGGGACTTGTCTTGCTATGTTTTTACAATTCAAAGAATTTGAATTGTATTGGGGCGTTGTCTTTTTTAAAGATCTGTTCACACATTTTCATGATTTTTGAAGTCGAATTGGGTTAGTGATTTTGGTCACGCCGAAACAGGAATTGGAGCGAAAAAGCGAGTGGTTTTGCGGCATACATTTTTTACTCTAATTTTAAAGTAGAGTAAGAAATCGGTGCTTGAACAAAATTCGCTTTCTCGCTGTTAGTTTTTTTGTTCATATGCGGCAATTTCACTTGATCCATTTATAGTTATTTCTAGGCCTAGTTTTTTGTTTGGACCATTTTTTTTCTCGCTTTTGGTTTTTTCGTTCACATGCGGCATTTTGACTTTGATTTTCATAGTTTTTAGTTTTTTATTTGATTTTTTGGACATGGTTTTCCCAATTCACTCAAAGTCCGTTTTAGGTCTAGTCTTTTGCTTAGTCAATGAAAATTGTTTGAATTGTACGTCAGGACTTGTACTGCTATGTCTTTTAATCCGCTTCACCTTCTGAATCACGTTTTTGGTTTTACGTAAGTCACGATTTGCATATTTGACTTCTTGACTTACTTGTCACTGTTTCAACTGAATAGATTTCAAATTCTTTCACACATTCAAAAGAATACGCCAAATGGAACACTTTTCGACGCCAAAAAACAGAAAGTTCGGCCGATTTATCTCTTCTTTTTCGTGTATTTTCATAGATGCGAAGCTATAAGCTGAATGGAGCTATATTGCGGTGCGCTTGGTTTTTTTACAATCCAAAATGTTGGTTTGTAATGGTGTGCTGTCTTTTCAAGACCTGTTCACAATTTTTTTTTAATTTTTCACGTGGATTTGAGTGATTTGAGTCACGTTGAAGTATTAAAGGGAGCTAAAAATTGAATAGGTCTGAGGCGTGTTTCTTTGAAAACTACTTTTAAAGTGGAGTGAACAATTTATATTCACGTTTTTATTCACGTGCGTCAATTTGACTTGTTTTCAGTGTTTCTTCTTTTGAGTGCTATTAAAATTATACAATTTCACTTTAATTGCGCTTATTTGCAACTGCTGGATTTAATCAATAGGCATCTGTAGCTTTTTATGACTGACACTTTGTTATAAAATAAATATTAGTGAATATTTGAATTTTGCCAAAAAATTATTTCCTTTGTCCTATTAATTACAACCATCATTCACAGGTCGTTTTGGTTGCTAATTACGCATAATTGAATTCAATGAATAGCCTGAGTCTATAGCCAGTGGTTTTCATGAATTTATAGCCAGTGGCTCAAAAAAAATTAGTGAATTTTTGCCTTTTCTAGTATCTCTGTTGAAACTCTGTTGTCTGAGCATTTAATGGAATTAGGGACAGGTCTCTTAGGTTGTTCGTAACGAGTAACGAATAATTTGATTGAATTATTTTAAATTTTCAGCTTTTGATGTGTTTGATTTTGATACTAATTGTTTTCAAGAAATACTCGATTTTTTTGAGTTTTGCGAATTTTTGTCACTTTCTGTCCTATCGCTCAGTTTCGTTTTTGACAGGTTTTTTGGCAGTTGCTAAGGATGCCAAAATGAATGCAGCTGATCGCTTCAGCTTTTAGCGATTGCGGTCTGTGAATTATACTTTGCTCGTTTTTTTTCAAAAAGTGTTTTTTAGAATTCAAAGAATTTGAATTGTATTGGGGCGCTGTCTTTTTTTTTCTTTTTAAGATCTGTTCACACATTTTCATGATTTTTGAAGTCAAATTGTAGTGGTGATTTTGGTCACGCCGAAACAGGAAATGGAGCGGAAAAGCGAGTGGTTTTGCGGCGTGAATTTTTTTCGCTCTAATTTTAAAGTAGAGTGAGAAAACGGTGTTTGAACAAAAATTCGGTTTCTCGGTAGTAGTTTTTTTTGTTCACATGCGGCAGTTTCACCTCGATTTTGACTGTTTTTTTTCGATTTGTGGATTTTGGATCGGATTTTTTTTTCTAACTGGTTTTCCCAATCCATTCATAGCTCATTCTAGGCCTAGTTTTTTGTTTCAAGCAAATTTTCATTTCTCGGTTGTGGTTTTTTGTTCACATGCGGCATTTTGACATAGATTTTCCCTTTTTATTTTTTTTTTGATTTTTTAGAAATGGTTTTACCAATTTACTCATCGTCCGTTTTAGGTCTAGTTTTTTGTTTAGTCAATGAAAATTCTTCGAATTGTACGCCAGGACTTGTCCTGCTATGTTTTTTGTTTCATTGAATGACGCTCTTTTTCGTCTTACATGTGTTCAAACAGCAAAGCTAAAAATCAAGTTTTCTGAATGACTTCTCCCTTTCACTAATGGCCTTCGCATGCGGCAATTTCACTCTGATTTTTACTGTTTTTTCGATTTTTTGGATCGGATTTTTTTCTTAATAGTTTTTCCAATCCATTCACAGCTCATTCTGGACCTAGTTTTTTGTTAGAATCAAAATTACATATCTCACTAGTGGTTTTTTGTTCTCCCTAGCAGCATTTTGACATTGATTTTGTGGTTTTTTTTTGTTTTTTTCATCTGATTTTTTTAGAAATGGTTTTCCCAATTCACTCATTGTCCGTTCTAGGTCTATTTGTTTGTTAAGTCAATGAAAATTCTTTGAATTGTACGTCAGGACTTGTTCTGCTATGTTTTGTTTTTGTTGTTATTGCTGTCTTGTCACTTATTCCTAATGACAGGCCTACTTGGATGCTCATGAAGGTTGTTTCAATTGAAAGATATCTTACAGTGCGTAGCTAATACTTTTGGTGACTTTAATACTGTTAATGATCAAAAGGTATGTGTCAGTTTTTTAGTTTTTGCAACAATCGTTTTTTTTCTATTATTTAGTCTCGTTTATGACAGGTTTCTTTGGTTTCTAATGACGTAAAAATAATCTAATTAAGTTCTTCATTTCATTGGAATCGATGTTTTGATATTGACACTTCTTTTAGAATGTTGATTTTTATTTTAGCCTTGCTTTTTTTTGTCTTTCTTCTTGTGCTTTTGTCGTTCACTCGACGAAAAAAATCGTTCTCATTGACCTTGTAGTGGGCCGTGAGTTGGGTAATTTTATTTGCTTCAATTTCTTTTGTTTGATTTAGTTTGATTTTGCTGTAAAAATGTTTACTGTCAGTTCATTATTTAATTCAATACTTTGGATTGTGATTCAGAGCATGTCCTGCACTGTTTTCTTGTTGCGTTGTCTGACGCTCTTCGTTTTACATTTGTTCGCGAACATTCTTTTGCTTCATTATGTCTGAGACTTTTTAACACTCGATGTTATAACGTAATTTTTGTGACGATTTTTGCGTGACCTAAATTGCGCGTATTCCAAAATTTTCTGCTGCTAAAACAAAATTGATTTTAAGAAACGTAATGACAAGGGTCTGAAACAAAGTGATTAATTCTTATGATGGGGATTGAGGTTCGAACCTTGGGGTGGTGTAAAAAGTATTGCACCCAAAAATGTTCGCAGTGATGCACCCCCATTGAGTTTAAAATTTTGTCGCGACAAATTTTGCAACTCAAATCTGTATCTGTTTCTATCTACTTTACGGCACACAGGTCTATTTCACAGATATTTGGGCAGTCTGCCTGATTGTGACTATTTCAATTTGCAACTATCGATTGGCACAGAGATTACTCGAAGAATAATTTCCTATGGCAAACGGATCTTTATAAACTTTAAGGTTCTTTTTCGTCTGTTGAAGTAAATACAAGCATCACTGCCAAGGAAGCTTTTGTTTTATAATTGTTGCTAAAAATATAATGGTTGGTTCAGTTTTTTGAAGAAAAATTCTTATTTACGATACAATTGGGATTTTGTAAAGATAAATGTCTAAGATCTTACATAATCGATGTCGGCAATTTCTATTATAAGATCCAATGACTCCGATCTTATAAGGTGATAATTCGGAAAATTTAGTTATTGTCTTAACTGATTTCCTGATTTCTTAGGAACTGATTATCATAAAATTGTAGTTTTTAAAAGACTGATTCTTATGCGATAAAAGTTTTTCCGAAGAAAAGTCCTTATCATGCAAGGGCTTGAACAATCAGATAGTGTATGAGATTATGCAGGCACCTTATAAGATCTTACATAATGAAGTTCTCAAATTAGAAAGGAGGCTGGATTTTGATAATATACTTAGCGAAATTATCTAATTTCTAGGTAATGCTTAATTGATATCGAATGAAGTTTGAAGCAATTATTTTGAACGTGTTGGTCTTTTTATTCTAAATTTTCGCTCCACAATTTTAAATTTTTTGTTGTGGAACTACCTTGGAATTCTTGATCGGATTTTTCATGTTTGAGTGCTTCATTTTTGGGTGATACAAGTTGTTTTCTTTCTGAAAAAGTTCGTTGATAATATGAAAGTGATTTTGCGGAATCAGCTGTGTGGTAGCTTTTGGATAAGATATTTCGGGGGATCCTGGAGGTCTGGGTTTCGAACCCCGAGGTTTGGTGTTTTTGCACCCGCGAAACATTTATCTACATCCCAATCTAAATTGTCGCCCCCGCCTGCCGTTCGAGGGGCAACTTATGCGTTGTTAGTGAGTTTGTTTTTTGTTCAAGCTTTTAGTCCTGGCCCTTACAGCTAGTATGAAAATGAAACGCAATCAAACTGAATTTGGATCATTTAGAGAAAACGATTACATAAACAAGAAATAATTCAGCTACGAGAAACGGTATGGGCAATCAGCTTTGCAATTAATTTTCCAATCTCAGACTGAATATCTAATGTGAAGTTTTCAAAGTAAAACCTAGAAGAACTAAATTTAGAGGGTATAGATTGTTACAATTGGCTTCCTACTGACCGCCGTCGGCCTCTCAACTGCCATTACTTAGGCGCGCACCTTTTTTTACAATTCAAATAATTTGAATTGCATTGATGTGCTCTTTTTAAAAAATCTGTTCAGACTTTCTTCGACATTTTCTTGTCTATGTGAAGTGAAATTGGAGGCGTGGTTTCAATCACTTAGGAGTAGTCAGAAGAGCGCGAAGTGAGTAGTTTTAAGGCGTAAAACTTTTTTTCAAACTACTTCGAAGTGAGGTGAGAAGTTCGCGTTTCACAAGACTGAGTTTTGACTGAGGATTTTATTGTGCTGAAATTTTACTTACTTAAGGCAACATACTTTTTCAGAAATTGGGGCTATCTGTATTGATCAAATAAATGATTTTTTTTGTCTGTTTATTTTTTTGTAGATTTGTTGTGTTATTATTTTTCCCAATAATGATAAGCTTCAATGGCTCTCGATTGTTGTATGTTTTAAATCAATTGCTGATTTGAACTGAACCCTAACGGTTTTAATAAATGTGGCAGTACTTTGAATCGAAAAGAATTATCATTTATTTAGCGTTCTTTTATCGTCCTTTTCATTCTGTCACTTAGTCCAATTATGAACAGCGTTTATTGGCTCTCTTTTGAGTCTCATTTTGATCAATTTCAAGATTTTTGTTAGTAACCAACAGTTTTCATGACTGACATCATTTTTCAAAAACTAGAGTTTTCTGGCATGACCTGTTTGTTTTTGTCTTTCTTAGTAATGTAACTTTGTCTCATTAATGACAGCTGTCATTAGGCCCTTTTTATTACGGATTTTTTTCGGTAATCTAATTTTATCAAATCGAAACTGCAGGTTTTTTCACTTCGAAAAATCTTTTTTTTTCAAAATTATTATAGCCAAATCAATGATAATTTGTCGATTTTTGTAGGTTTTGTTGTTCTGTAATAATTTCTCCAATGACATGTCTCTAGGCTTTATAATGAGTCAGCTTTGTGCTCGTTTAATTGGCTTAATTTCTCTTAAAATATTATTCGTGAATTTCAACCCGTTTTTGTAATTGAGTTTTTTGTTCTGTCGCTTCGTCATTAATGATAATTCTAATTTGCTCTGTAGGTAGTCGTAATTGACGCTACAAATTTCGATTGATGCTTGCATTTCGTGCTACTTTGGTTTTGTGGACCCCCATTTGTTTTCATCAAAGTTGGTTTGAGCTTTCGATCTATGGATAGTGTAAAGAATGTTGAAACGTTCAAGCTTTTATAGCTGGTTTCAATGATTTTTATCCCTCGTTTTCAGTTTCAGTGACATCGTAAACAGGTTTTCGCCAATTTTTTTTTGATTCTTTGCTGTCCTAACTCATATTGTGACGTATTTTTGTACGTTGTTTGACATAAGAGATGCGTGAACTTTAGTTTTTTTAAACAGAAATTAAATATGTTTTTAGGCTTTTAGCGATAGGAATTTGCCTTTTATTTTAGTCAAAGTATTGGTATATGATTTGTGTATCGGGCTGCTCTTTTATACAGCTTTTTTTGTCTTCAGTTTGCTAATTTATTTCACTTATAAATCAGGATTGGTCCTGCTGCGGCTTCAGTTCCCTGTACCTTTTAATCACATCTAAAGTTTTACTTTTTTGACTCACTGTTTCAACCTAATGGATTTTCTTTCACTCATTGAATTATGTAATATGGTGAATACGGTCAAAGTCAAAGAAGCAAACGGTGAATACGGTCAAAGTCACGTTCGAAACAATTCAGTGTTCTTAATGGACAAACAGTTATAGCAAGACTAGTTTTGGTCCAATCTTGGACTACTACAATCCAAAAATAATTCGTAAAAGAATTGTAATCAGTCGGTCTTTAAAAAAATCGAACTTTTTTATGTTAATTAAAGAACAGAACAATTTAAATCAAAGCTCACTGGTGAGAGGTCCAATTGGCTTTATAAGCAGTTCAAAACTAATGTATCTAGTGTTTTACTCGAAAGCTTGTGGTCATTTTGACTTTTAATAATTGATTTTTAAATAAACAATGGCTTTGAACTTTGACACTGCTTTTCCAATAATTTGGTCAACTTGTAGCTTAGAGTCATAAGCAAAGAAAGATTAGTTTTTTCTACTATTTTAATGTTCAATCTTTATTGCGGTTTTAGGCGTTATGTTTTTGTTTTCCGGCTTGGATACTACCAGATTTCATAAATTTTTTTTAGATTTTTATGCATTTGCCCATTTTTATTGCCTTTTTCTCGTTTTTTTTTCACTTTGTCCCATTATTGAAAATACAAATAACACATAGTTGGCGTACAAAATAAGGCACAATTAAACAAATCAAAATTTTTAAAGCTACAGATTAGGGTTTTAATGGCTTCGACACCAAGTTCTCGAAGAGCTTAATTGACTTTTTCTCTTTAACTGTCGTTTTCACTTGGTCGTCTAGTCGTAATAATTTTCCTGTGGAATGGCAGGTTTCACTGGCTTTTTATTGGGGATTACATGTTTGGTGTCTAGAGAAGTTGAGAGTGTACAAAATCTAAAGTTTTTAAAGATTTGGTTATTACTTTACTGGCTCCGACACGGGTTTTTTGCAAAAAAAAGTAATTTAATTTGATTTTTGTCTATATCTGACGTTCTTTTTGAAAACGCAAGACATCTGAATAATTGCAGGTTGCATGGGCTTTCTTAAGGCGAATGAATGCGCCTATTTAGTTTTTTCGTTTTGTAGCTAATGTCTTTGATGACTTTGAAAATATTTTAAACTTTGAAAATATTTTGAAAAAAACATAAGTAATTATTTTTACAACTTTTTCGCTTTTTTTCAATTTTTTTACTATTCTTGTTAATGAGAGGTCACATAGCACATTATTGACAAAAAGCTTATTTTGATCGGTAGAACAAAACTTTACGGCTTTGCAGCGTTTTGTCGGAAGTTTCAATTGTACTTTTATTTGTTTTCTCTATTTGTTGTTCATTTTGTAACCGCAAAAAATTGAATAAAGTCGAGTCCTAATACCCTACTATATAGGTATCGGTGATAATAAAACATTGGTGTAATTTCAGTTGGTATCTAATGGTTTTCATTACTTTGAAATTAATTGTCTTTTAAAAAATATAAGGGAATTTATTATTTTTGCTCTTCTTTTTTTGTAATTGTAACCGAGCCTTATTATGGACTGGTCCCATATCGTTTCTCGTAAAGTACAAATTATTTGGCGCAGTTTCAGTTTTATCTGACGCTTTCTTGACTTTGTTATTAATTTAGAAAAATAGAAATGAAGTTTTGGATGTAGTTAATGTTTGTTGTTGATGTTGTTTGATTTTGTTGTTCGTCCTGCCTCGCTTTCTTAATAATGGCAGAATCTTCACTCCACTGGATTTTTTGCGTTGCAGGCGATATTTTTGTCCATACACCAATTTTTTGAAAAATACTTGAATTTTTTGAGGGCTTTCTATCTTTTGGTAGACAATTATGCCAAAAATGTGGATGACCGGGGTCGGAACTTTATGTGCGAACGCACATTACCGGGCCTCCTTGTTTGAATATATATGGGTTAAAGTTATTAAATTTTCTGAAGCCAAACACGCTCCCCCTGGCTCATTATTCGGACACGGACCGGCTCTGTTTATGTATGCTTAACTAAATGTAGTTAGCGGCATTTTGAATGGAATGGAAAATAATAAAATAAAATAAATCAACATGTTTAAAATACAATTATTCAAGAAAACTCTGCTGACCTTTGTTTTTTCCCGAATTTCAAGGGCACTTTCGAAACACCTGCTTTAGTTGCTCGATTTGCCAGTCCAATCTTTTTCTGTGGTAAAACTAATAGAAGAACTAAAAAGGATCTGAGATTAATTTTTGTCAAGAGACAAAAAAAGGCTGTCACAAAGTGTTTGAAAAACCTACTTTGGACATTTATAGCCGGGTAACTGTTTGTTATTTGTGAATACCTGCTAAAATTCAAAGTTTAGCGATTTATCAAAAAAAATTCGAAAAAAATTCAAATTACTGCAGCTCCTCTTTTAGCTTTTACAACATAAAATAGCCTGAGATTTTCACAGATAAATGTCAGATTTCTAAATTAATAATATCTTTTATTGTGAGTGTTTGAGTTTCATTTAGATAATCGTTTATACGGCGTGGAAAACGATTAAAATAAAATATGTGAGCACTCAATATTTTTTTGGAAAACCAAAATGACTGAATCGCTTTTTTAAGGACAGTGATGCGCAAAAAGTATCCGTCAGCAAAAAATAGCGGACAAAAACTAGCTCTCAAATAAAAAGTTTCTCTCTAGCTCGAACTGAAATGTTGAGCCGTGGAAAATTAACTGACGACTTATTATGGAAGTTATTGTTTATCACGACAGAGCTTGAAAGTCTTTATAAAAATAAAATTCAATGCATATAACTAATTATTGAGTTTAATTAGCTCCAAAAGTTGGAAAATTATGTAACACATCAATAAGAACACGAGATGATTTTACTTTTTCATCGCGGTAGCTGATTTTTTCTGCGGAAAATTTATCAACCTGTTCATTCGAAGCAGTGGGTTGTCCGGGTCATAATCGTTTTACTTAAGAGTTCCGTAACTTAAGAATTCCAAAGGGGTCATTACGAGGAAATAACAAACTCGTCGTTACTATACTATTCAAAATGGGACCTAAACTTGGTCACATTAAGGATATAAAAGTTGTTCATGAACACGTGTCAGCAACGCACGATGTTCACGACTTGTTTGCATTGTAACTGTAAAACAAAGAAGAGCGTTGCGATTCTATAATGTAATCACAAACAAAGGCAATTACTTCTCATTCGATCTAACTAATCATCAGTCGTTTAGATCGACCATAAACCGTCATGGTGGTCGATCAGGTAACGGCAATGCATCCTCATCAAATGGAGGAGCCAGCAACTCTGGCCAGTCCTCCGGAAACTCTGGATCCCAATCGGGAGGAGGGTCGTCATCCTTCCACGATCGAATTGGGGCTCCGGGATCATCGTCTGCTGGACTTTCTGGCTCGGGCTCTGGAAATGGGGGCCTTGGTTCTTCTGGCGGGGACTACTCATCTGGAATTCCAGGAAGATATTTTGGAGGATATGGACACTGTTACAAATGTGGTTTGTATTAAATGTATAATTAAAATGCATCTAGGAAATATACGCCCACGGAAACAGACTCCAACGGAGCTAAACCCCATGCTAACAATGACCTTCGGTCGTCAATGTGTTTTGAAAGTTTCTTATGAAGTGTCGCGCACTGCTAAGCCATTAGCCATGACATGCAGCTGATAACCAAATCGCTAATTGAGCAGCTCTTTAACAGTAGAAGGGGGTTTATTTCCGTGGTTTTTTCCTTGGGAATTGTGCTCTGAGGTAATTTGGCTTGCCTTTTTTGTTGATCGAGTGAAATCTGACTCGAAATCTTGCGCATTCTAAAAGCCGATTATCTATAGAGGATAGTCCATTTTGAATCTGCACAAGAGAGAGTAGCTTATTGCCCCATTCCGGTTTTGACCTGTTTGAACATAGATTTGGGTCAGTTTCTACGCTTCGGCAGTCATGTCAGGAGGAATCGGCGAAGAATAGTAGTTTCTTTGAAGTAGCTCCATAATTTAGAGTTACTATTGGAATGTAAAGATTCAGCGCTGAATTGTCCTGGGACTAGGGTCCGGGTATTTCAATGGGGGGGGGGGGGGGGCTATAATGGCAAAGGCTCAAAAATAACGCCAAGATTGGTTTCATTTTGCCACTTTTTTAAGGAGTATCTATCATTAATTAGGATCTGACTACCTCATTTTGTTTGAGCTTATACCATCTACCTTTTAACGTCACTAGGGCATGTGTCTAATTTTTTGTTTAAGGAAGGCGGGGACACTGGGCAAATGGATGTCCGTTCTGATTGGCCGAGTACACGAAACGTTACGATTGGACAAATAGAAAAATGCTCACGCATTTTCATTCTTTTCATCTTGAAGAGATGAACACCTTTAGATGTGAAATTACCAGTCGCAATTTGCTGGGCGAAAGACTGAACTCAATCAAAACTTAAATATCCCAACTAGTCTACTAAATTAGTTATGTTACAAATCCTGCTTGTATTAAATTTTTTGCTGTATGATAGTAGTTTAATATCAGGTAGTTAAATAAAGATGAGACATAATGCAAAATATAGCTTTGGTATATAAATTATAATTATGGTTTTATGTTGGTATTAGCTAAGCTAAAAAGCGCTACATTAAATGAGATAGATCATAGTCTGTTGTTTCATATACCTGTTCGTGTTTAATCAGGAACGGAATCAATTAAATTTAATTTGAAAAAAAAATGTTTTGACAGTACGTGTAGATATATAATTCCTCACGAGATTGATTAAAAAATCCCTGAGGAATAAACTTAGGTTACTTGCACGCACACAGCTCGAACTTGAGGTCTACATCAAAGTTGAGATCAGTGTTTGCTGGTAGTACATCACTTGTCAATGATGCAGAGTATCAGAAAATTAACATCGAACTTTCAAGTATAATTGTTAAATGAATATTATAACCAGATATGTCTCCAATGACAAATCTATACTATTAAATATGATGGTTACCAGCGCTTCTATACATGCTTTAACGGTACGTAAATATGCGTTCTTGCCTATTTCATGCTTTTTGAGGCGCGATATACCGCCATAAACAAAGCTCACTAACTTGCGCATGTTTTTGCGCTCATAAAGCATTCCTTATGGCAAAATCAAGCAATTCCATTCGCGGCTGACCAAGATTTTCATGATATGGGAAAAGGCAATGGACATATGCAATAATCGTCGGAAACGTAAGAGACAAGGCGAATGGCTGTTAAGCGAAGAGCAGGGGTTCGAGTCCCAGTACGGGTGGAGAAAGACGCAAAATTTTTAAGTCAAAAATGGCTAATGTTTTTTTCTTTCGTTCCTTTTATCCCTTTTTATTTTGCTCCCTTTCGTTCTGTCTTTTCTGGTTCTTTTCTTTTTTTCTCCTCTTTATCTCGTGCCTAGACAAAAGCAATGCGCATAAGTAGCGTAGGGGATAATAAATTTTGCGGTTATTGGAAATTTCGCCCCCGCGATCGTGCCAAATTTGGCTAATATTTTTTGGCTCAAAAATGGTAATTGTTGTTCATCCACTACTGTGTTTTCTTCTTGCTCTCTTCTTTATTTCTCTTTAATCTTTGTTATAATTTTGCTAAGGTTTTTCGCTCATTTCTATTTTTTCCCTCTTTCTTTCTCCTCCATCTCTTTGTTTTATTTAAGCTCCTAATTTGCCCGTGTTTTGCGCTACAAAAAAGCAAGATATAGAGGAGCAAGAGACCAATTCAAAAAGGATTGGTAGCGTATCTACGATTGTTAAGAGTCAGACTAGTGGTGGAAAAACATGAACTTTTTCCCGAGCGGGAAAATTGCAAAATTTTTTCAGTTTTGTTTTGTTTTTCGTCTCCCTACTTCCCTAATTTTTTTTTCTCCCTCTTTTTCTTTCTTTCTACTTCTTCTTTTCTCTTTTTTCGTTCCTTTCATGTTGCTCTTTTTGTTCTTATTCTTTCTTGTCTTATATAAGCACTTATTCTGACCATAAAGTCTGACGAAAGTTGTGTTGATGTGGAAAGAGCAATAAACAAGCGCAATACGCGTCGATAGCTTAAGCGATAGGACCTATGGCAAGTATTGGAGAAGCATTAGTTTGCCCCCGAATTCGTGCCAAAAATGGCTGAATTTTTTGACTCAATATTGGTAGTATTTTCTCTCTATTCTATTTTTTTCATTTTCTGCTTTCTTTCTCTTGCCGTATTTCAGCTCCTAATCTGTTCGCGTTTTCCGCTATGGAACAGCAAGATATAGAAGAGCAGTAGACAAATTCAAAACGAATTGATAGCGTGAGGGACAAGCCCTATGACTGTTCAGAGTCAGAGTAGGGTGGAAAAACATGAACTATTTCGGGGGCTGGAAAATTGCAAAAGTATTTTTTAATTTCTTTTGTTTTTTGTCTCATTTTTCGCTAATTTTGGTTTCGATCTCTTTTTTTATTTCTCTTTGTTTCTCCTCCTTCTCGTGCTTTATTTAGGCTCCTAATCTGCCCATGTTTTGCGCTCATTAAGCATGCCGCAAAGCAAAAACAAACAAGCCAAAAAGCCATTGACCAAAATACTGCTATTATGGAAAGAGCAAGTAACACAATTAGTACGCATCAGTAGGGTAAGGGATACCATTTATTGTTGTTAAGAGTCAGAGTGGAGGTGGAAAACTTGAGCTATTTCCCGGGCTTGAAAATTGCAAAAGTACTTTTCATTTTTTCTGTTTTTGTCTCATTTTTTCGCTAATTTTGGCTTCGTTCTCTTTCTTTTATTTCTCCTTCTTTCTCCTCCTTCTCGTGCTTCACTTAGGCTCCTAATCTACCTATGTTTTGCGCTGATTAAGCATGCCGCAAAGCAAAAAAGAAACAAGCAAAAAAATCACTGACCAAAATACTGCCATAACAGGAAGAGCAAGTGACAAATACGCATCAGTAGGGTAAGGGATACGATTTATGGTTGTTAACATTCAGATTAGGAGTGAAAAAACATGAACTGTTTCCCGGGGTGGAAAATTGCAAAGTGTTTTTCTATTTCTCTTGTTTTTTGACTCATTTTTCGCTAATTTTGGTTTCGTTCTCATTATTTTATTTCTCTTTCTTTCTCCTCCTTCTCGCGCTTTTTTAGGCTCCTAATAAGCCCAATTTTTGCGCTCACTAAGCTTGCCGCATAGCAAAAACAAACAAACCAAAAAGCCATTGACCAAAAAGCTGCTATTATAGAAAGCGCAGGTGACAAATTCAGTACGCATTGGTAGCGTAAGGGATACTACCTATAACTGTTAAGCAAGGGGCTTGGGTTCGCACCCAAAATGGTTTCGAAAATGGTTTTTCATCTGTTTCTGTCATGCTTTTTTGCTGTTGTTTGGTTCTCTTTCATTCTTTCTTTTCTTTGTTTTTATTTTGCTCCCTTTCGGTCTTTCTTTTCTTGTTCCTTTCTCTTTTATATCCTCTTTTATTTCATGCCGAGACAAAACCAATACGAATAAGTATTGTAAGGAATGAGAACTATGGTTGTTAGGTGAGGAGCAAAGGGTTCGAGTTCCAGTTCGGTGGGAGAAAGACGAATAATTTCCTGTTTCTAAAAGTGCAGATTTTTTTTCTTTTTTTCTTTTTTCGTTCCTTTTATTTTGCTCCTTTTTCTTTTTTTTCTTTCTTGTCATATTTAAGCACCTATTTAGACCATCAGTTCTTAAGAAAGCTGGGCCGATATGGAAAAATAATTGAACAAGCGCAATACGCGTCGATAGCTTAAGTGATAGGACCTATGGCGATTATTGGAGAGGCATTAGTTCGCTTCCGAGTTCGTGCCAAAAATGACTACATTTTTTGGCTCTAAATTGGTTGTTGTTATTCATCTACCGCTGCGTTGCTTTGTTGATCCTTTTTTATTTCCTCTCTAACCGTTATGTTATATTGGTTCTCCAAATGTTTTCTCTCTTCTGATATTTTCTTTTCTTTTCCTTTTCTCTTTTCTTTCTCATTCTCTTGCCTTTTTTAAGCTCTTTATCTGTCCGTGTTTTGCGCTATAGAGGAGCGAGATATAGATGAACAAGAGACAAATTCAAAACGGATTGGTAGCGTAAGGGATGAGACGAATATCTGTTAAGATTCAGAGTAGGAGTGAAAAAACATGAACTATTTCCCGGGCTGGAAAAATGCAAAAATATTTTTTTAGTTTCTTTTGTTTTTCGTCTCATTTTTTTCGCTAATTTTGGTTTCTTTCTCTTTTTTTATTTCTCTTTGTTTCTCCTCCTTCTCGTGCTTTATTTAGGCTCCTAATCTGCCCGTGTTTTGCGTTCATTAAGCATGTCGCATAGCAAAAACAAACAAGCCAAATAATCATTGACCAAAATACTGCCATAACAGGAAGAGCAAGTGACAAATTCAGTGCACATCGGTAGCGTAAGATATACGACCTATGACTGTAAAGCAAGGGGCTTGGTTTCGCACCTAAAATGGTTTTGAAAATGGCTTTTCATCCGCTTCTGTTAAACCTTTTTTTTTGCTGTTATTTGGTTCTCCTTCATTCTTTCTTTTCTTTGTTTTTAATTTGCTCCGTTCTTTCTTTTCTGTTCCTTTCTTTTTTTCTCCTTTTTATTTCATGCCGAGACAAAACCAATACAAATAATTATTTTAAGGAATAAGAACTATGGTTGATAAGTGAGGAGCAGGGGTTGGAGTTGGAGTTCGGTCTGAGAAAGACCAAAAAAATTCCTGTTTCAAAAATTGCAGGTTTTTCCCTTGTGCTTTCGTTCTTTTCTCGTTCCTTTTATTTTGTTCTTTTTTCTTTTTCCTTCTTGTCATATATAAGCACCTATTCTGACTATAAAGTCTGAAGAAAGTTGTGCTTTTGTAGAAAGAGCAATAAACAAGCGCAGTACGCATCGATAGCTTAAGTGATAGGACCTATGGCGATTATTTGAGAGGCATTAGTTCCCTTCCAAGTTCGTGCCAAAAATGGCTACATTTTTTGGCTCTAAATTGTTTGTTGTTATTCATCTACTACTCTGTTTCTTTTTTCCTCCTTTTTTCATTCCTCTCTAATCGTTATGTTGTATTGTTTCTCCAAATGTTTTCTCTCTTCTAATTTTTTTTCCTTCTCTGCTTTCTTTCTCCTTCTCTTGCCTTTTTTAAGCAAGATATAGAAGAGCAAGAGACAAATTTAGAACGGATTGGTAGCGTAAGGGATAAGACCAATGTCTGTTAAGAGTCAGAATAGGAGTGAAAAATCATGAACTATTTCCCGGGCATGAAAATTGCAAAAGTATTTTTCAATTTTTTTTGTTTTTCTTTGTCTAATTTTTTCGCTATTTTTGGTTTCTTTCTCTTTTTTTGTTTCTCTTTGTTTCTCCTCCTTCTCGTGCTTTATTTAGGCTCCTAATCTGCCCATGTTTTGCGCTCATTAAGCATGCCGCAAAGCAAAAACAAACAAGCCAAAAAGCCATTGACCAAAATACTGCTATTATGGAAAGAGCGAGTGACAAATTCAGTACGCATTGGTAGCGTAAGGGATACTACCTATAACTGTTAAGCAAGGGGCTTGGGTTCGCACCCAAAATGGTTTCGAAAATGGTTTTTCATCTGTTTCTGTCATGCTTTTTTGCTGTTGTTTGGTTCTCTTTCATTCTTTCTTTTCTTTGTTTTTATTTTGCTCCGTTCTTTCTTTTCTGTTCCTTTCTTTTTTTCTCCTTTTTATTTCATGCCGAGACAAAACCAATACAAATAATTATTTTAAGGAATAAGAACTATGGTTGATAAGTGAGGAGCAGGGGTTCGAATTGGAGTTCGGTCTGAGAAAGTCCAAAAAAATTCCTGTTTCAAAAATTGCAGGTTTTTCCCTTGTGCTTTCGTTCTTTTCTCGTTCCTTTTATTTTGTTCTTTTTTCTTTTTCCTTCTTGTCATATATAAGCACCTATTCTGACTATAAAGTCTGAAGAAAGTTGTGCTTTTGTAGAAAGAGCAATAAACAAGCGCAGTACGCATCGATAGCTTAAGTGATAGGACCTATGGCGATTATTTGAGAGGCATTAGTTCCCTTCCAAGTTCGTGCCAAAAATGGCTACATTTTTTGGCTCTAAATTGTTTGTTGTTATTCATCTACTACTCTGTTTCTTTTTTCCTCCTTTTTTCATTCCTCTCTAATCGTTATGTTGTATTGTTTCTCCAAATGTTTTCTCTCTTCTAATTTTTTTTTCCTTTTCTGCTTTCTTTCTCCTTCTCTTGCCTTTTTTAAGCAAGATATAGAAGAGCAAGAGACAAACTTAGAACGGATTGGTAGCGTAAGGGATAAGACCAATGTCTGTTAAGAGTCAGAATAGGAGTGAAAAATCATGAACTATTTCCCGGGCATGAAAATTGCAAAAGTATTTTTCAATTTTTTTTGTTTTTCTTTGTCTCATTTTTTCGCTATTTTTGGTTTCTTTCTCTTTTTTTGTTTCTCTTTGTTTCTCCTCCTTCTCGTGCTTTATTTAGGCTCCTAATCTGCCCATGTTTTGCGCTCATTAAGCATGCCGCAAAGCAAAAACAAACAAGCCAAAAAGCCATTGACCAAAATACTGCTATTATGGAAAGAGCAAGTAACACAATTAGTACGCATCAGTAGGGTAAGGGATACCATTTATTGTTGTTAAGAGTCAGAGTGGAGGTGGAAAACTTGAGCTATTTCCCGGGCTTGAAAATTGCAAAAATGTTTTTTTAGTTTCTTTTGTTTTTCGTCTCTTTTTTTCGCTAATTTTGGTTTCTTTCTCTTTTTTATTTCTCTTTGTTTCTCCTCCTTCTCGTGCTTTATTTAGGCTCCTAATCTGCCCATGTTTTGCGCTCATTAAGCATGCCGCAAAGCAAAAACAAACAAGCCAAAAAGCCATTGACCAAAATACTGCTATTATGGAAAGAGCAAGTAACACAATTAGTACGCATCAGTAGGGTAAGGGATACCATTTATTGTTGTTAAGAGTCAGAGTGGAGGTGGAAAACTTGAGCTATTTCCCGGGCTTGAAAATTGCAAAAGTACTTTTCATTTTTTTTGTTTTTGTCTCATTTTTTCGCTAATTTTGGCTTCGTTCTCTTTCTTTTATTTCTCCTTCTTTCTCCTCCTTCTCGTGCTTCATTTAGGATCCTAATCTGCCTATGTTTTGAGCTGATTAAGCATGCCGCAAAGCAAAAACAAACAAGCAAAAAAATCATTGACCAAAATACTGCCATAACAGGAAGAGCAAGTGACAAATACGCATCAGTAGGGTAAGGGATACGATTTATGGTTGTTAACATTCAGATTAGGAGTGAAAAAACATGAACTGTTTCCCGGGGTGGAAGATTGCAAAGTGTTTTTCTATTTCTCTTGTTTTTTGTCTCATTTTTCGCTAATTTTGGTTTCGTTCTCTTTCTTTTATTTCTCTTTCTTTCTCCTCCTTCTCGTGCTTTTTTAGGCTCCTAATAAGCCCATTTTTGCGCTCACTAAGCATGCCGCATAGCAAAAACAAACAAACCAAAAAGCTGCTATTATAGAAAGCGCAGGTGACAAATTCAGTACGCATTGGTAGCGTAAGGGATACTACCTATAACTGTTAAGCAAGGGGCTTGGGTTCGCACCCAAAATGGTTTCGAAAATGGTTTTTCATCTGTTTCTGTCATGCTTTTTTGCTGTTGTTTGGTTCTCTTTCATTCTTTTTTTTCTTTGTTTTTATTTTGCTCCCTTTCGGTCTTTCTTTTCTTGTTCCTTTCTCTTTTATATCCTTTTATATTTCATGCCGAGACAAAACCAATACGAATAAGTATTGTAAGAAATGAGAACTATGGTTGTTAGGTGAGGAGCAAGGGGTTCGAGTTCCAGTTCGGTGGGAGAAAGACGAATAATTTCCTGTTTCTAAAAGTGCAGATTTTTTTCTTTTTTTCTTTTTTCGTTCCTTTTATTTTGCTCCTTTTTCTTTTTTTTTCTTTCTTGTCTTTCTTTCTTTGTATTTAAGCACCTATTTAGACCATAAATTCTTAAGAAAGCTGTGCCGATATGGAAAAATAATTGAACAAGCGCAATACGCGTCGATAGCTTAAGTGATAGGACCTATGGCGATTATTGGAGAGGCATTAGTTCGCTTCCGAGTTCGTGCCAAAAATGACTACATTTTTTGGCTCTAATTTGGTTGTTGTTATTCATCTACCGCTGCGTTGCTTTGTTGATCTTTTTTAATTTCCTCTCTAACCGTTATGTTATATTGGTTCTCCAAATGTTTTCTCTCTTCTAATATTTTCTTTTCTTTTCCTTTTCTCTCTTCTTTCTCATTCTCTTGCCTTTTTTAAGCTCTTTATCTGTCCGTGTTTTGCGCTATAGAAGAGCGAGATATAGATGAACAAGAGACAAATTCAAAACGGATTGGTAGCGTAAGGGATGAGACGAATATCTGTTAAGATTCAGAGTAGGAGTGAAAAAACATGAACTATTTCCCGGGCTGGAAAAATGCAAAAATATTTTTTTAGTTTCTTTTGTTTTTCGTCTCATTTTTTCGCTAATTTTGGTTTCTTTCTCTTTTTTATTTCTCTTTGTTTCTCCTCCTTCTCGTGCTTTATTTAGGCTCCTAATCTGCCCATGTTTTGCGCTCATTAAGCATGCCGCAAAGCAAAAACAAACAAGCCAAAAAGCCATTGACCAAAATACTGCTATTATGGAAAGAGCGAGTGACAAATTCAGTACGCATCAGTAGGGTAGGAGATACGATTTATGGTTGTTAAGAGTCAGAGTAGGAGTGAAAAAACATGAACTGTTTCCCGGGCTGGAAAATTGCAAATTGTTTTTCAATTTCTCTTGTTTTTCGTCTCATTTTTTCGCTAATTTTGGTTTCGTTCTCTTTTTTTATTTCTCTTTCTTTCACTGCCTTCTCGTGTTTTACTTAGGCTCCTAATAAGCCCATTTTTTGCGCTCATTAAGCATGCCGCATAGCAATAACAAACAAGCCAGAAAGCCATTGAACAAAAAGCTGCTATTTTAGAATGCGCAAGTGACAATTTCAGTACGCATAGGTAGCGTAAGGGATACTACCTATGACTGTTAAGCAAGGGGCTTGGGTTCGCACCCAAAATGGTTTTGAAAATGGCTTTTCATCTGCTTCTGTCATACTTTTTTTTGCTGTTGCTTGGTTCTCTTTCATTCTTTCTTTTCTTTGTTTTTATTTTGCTCCCTTTCGTTCATTCTTTTCTGTTCCTTTCTCTTTTCTCTCCTTTTTATTTCATGCCGATACAAAACCAATACGAATAAGTTTTTTAAGGAATAAGAACTATGGTTGTTAGCTGAGGAGCATGGGTTCGAGTTCGAGTTCGGTCAGAGAAAATCAAATAATTTTTCGTATAAAAAAAGGTAATTGTTTGGCTCGTGCTTTCGTTCTCCTTAGCTACTTTTATTTCGCTCCTCTTCATTCTTTTTTTTCTTTCTGTCTTCTCATATTTAGGCTCCCATTTTGACCTTGTTTTGCATTCATTAAGTTTACCAATTAGCGCAAATATGCGGGCCAAAAATATCTGACCAAAGTTTTGCCGATAAAGTCTGACCAAAGATTATTGCTCTAGAAAGAGCAATAAACAAATGCAAAACGCATCGGTAGCGAAAATGATAGGACCTTTGGCGTTCATTGGAGAGGCAATGGTTCGCCGCCGAGATCATGCCGAAAATGGTTATATTCAATTTGCTCAAAATTGACAATGGTTGTTCATCCATTACTGTTTTTCATTCCTATTTTCTTCTTTATTCCGTTCTTTATTCTTCTTTAATCTTTCTATGATATATATTTATGACCACCTAATCATCTAAGGTTTTAACTCAAAGCCAAAAAGCTCGCTTTACAGAAGGTTTCTGCTACATAGGGTAAAGGATGCAAATACTACACATCGGTAGCGTAAGCGCTAAAGCCTATGCCTTTTAAACGAAGGGTATTCGTTGGAGTCAGAGTTAATGTCAAACAAATCCTAATTTCTTTCAAACACTCCTTTCCGTTGAAAGATTTTTTTGGGATGCTTTTGCGGGCCTGATAGTCCATACAATATTTCTAATCTGAAGGCTGTACAACGATTTTTAAGCTGCAATCCTCACATATTTTAATGGTCTTAAAATATGCAGCCTAGCGTAATGCATGGGTTTTTAAGATTCCCTATATCTCAATAATTATGCTCCGAAGTCGCTCTTTTTTGCCCTCATAAAACATACCCCATAGAAAAAAAGCGAGCCAAATAGCCACTAAACCAAAATATTGTTCATTAGAAATTTTATTTAGCGTAAGCAGTGGGCATCTAAAAGAGCACGGGAAAACCAACGACAGGGGCAGGGGTTCGTGTCTAAATAATGGCTGCCAAAATCTTTTTTCGTTAATTTAATTCATATCGTTTCTTTTTGTTTTCTCTTTGTTTTCTTTCCAATCTTTCTTATTTGTCATATTTTGGCTCCTAACACGCACACGTTTTGCGCTCATTAAGCTTGCAAAAACAAGCGAGCCATTAAAGCCTTTGTTCAGGAATTTTTTTCTTTACCTATATTTTGATTCTATATCGACTGCTGTACCACGATGTTTAAGCTTCAATCCTCACATGTTTCAACGTAAACAAAAAATCTCCTGTGTAAAAATGGTAATAGTTTGGCTCGTGCTTTCGTTCATTTTTCGTTCCTTTTATTTCGCTCCTTTTTGTTCTTTTTTTCTCTTTCTGTCCTCTCACTTTTCAGCTCCCAATATGACCATGTTTTGCATTCATTAAATTTTCAAATTAGCGCAAATATGCGAGCCAAAAAACTCTGACTAAAGTTCTGTTGATGTAGAATGAGCAATAAACAAATGCAATGCAAATCGGTGTAAGGGATAGGACCTATGGCGGTTGTTGGAGAAAAATTAGTTCGTCGCCGAGTTCGTGTCAAAAATGGCTACAGTTTTTTTTGCTCAACAATGGTAATTGTTGTTCATCAACTACTGTTTTTCTTTCTTGCTCCCTTCTAATTTTCTCTTTAATCTTTCTATGATATAATTTGTTCTAAACTTTATTATTCGATTGCTTTGTCACCACTTATAAGCGCCTAATCATCTAATGTTTTAACAATCTTTAATGATATCGCAAATTTTGTGCTCCTAATTTGATAATTCTTGCAATTATAAAGCAGAGCAGACAAAAGCGTGCCAAATAGTTACCTACCTACAAATCTGCTTATTAGAAAGGTCAAAAGACGTAAGAAATTTGCATCGGTAGCTTAGAGGAGGTTGGTTTTCTTGTTCCTTTGTTCTTGTTTCCGTTCTTTTTATTTCCTTCTTTTTCGTTTTTTTTTTCTGTTCCTCTCCAATCGTTCTTTTTTGTAAAATTTTCTTTTCTAATCTGCGCATATTTTGCGCTCATTAAACTTGCCAAAACAGGTGAGCAATTAAAACAATTGTCCAAAACTTTGATGTTTCAGAAAGAGCAATAGACAAAAGCTGTATGCATTGCTAGCGTAAGGGATGAAACCTCTGGCTGTTAAGTGGGAGCATAGGTTTGCACCCGAGTTGATGCGAAGACTGGCTCTTGTTTTCTTGAAGCAAAAATAGATAATTGTTGTTTTTCAATCACTCCTATCTTTTTTGCTTTCTTTTTCTCATTAACTTTTTCTTAACTTTCTTTCCTGAAGAATATTTTTCATATAAAGTTTTCAAATCCCATTGAGCGTGATGGTTATCCGTTTTATCTCCACGTGCTTTAACTCTCCTTAGCGCTACAGCAAAGCGTACGCAGACGCTTTGAGACGCGCTATGCCGGCATACTTCAGCTCGTAATCTTTACACGTTTATGCGCTCTCTGACCAAGCCCGATACCAAGCACACGTGAGCCAAATGACCGCCTACCAAAAATTTGCTTTTTAGAAAGGGTAATAGACGTAAACAATAGAAAATTGTAGCGTAAGGGATCAGGGCAAACATGCAGCCTAGCGTAATGCAAGCGTTTTGAGATCGCTTTATTTTGCTAATTTTTGGACTCAGACATAGCAATAGACAAATGCAATACACATCAGTAGCGTAAGCGATAAGACCTATGGCTGTTATGCGAAGGTCATGGTTTTGCACCACTCGACACAAAAATCGGGTAATTGTTGTTTTTCATCCACTCCTGTTCTTCGTCCTTGCTTTCTTGCTTTCTCTCCTTAAATCTTTCTTATCTTTCTATTTCGAAGTTTTGTCTGCTTTATCTATATATTACTTCTATATCGTATGCTGAACCACCATGTTTGAGCTCCAATCTTCACATATTTTAACGGTACCTAAATATGCTGCATAGCTCAATGCATGCGTTTTGACACGAGCTTTATTGCCTAATCCAGGCTCCTAATTCGCTCTTTTTTTGTACTCGTAAAGCATGCCTCATTGCAAAAGCAAGCGAACCAAATAGCCGCTAACCAAAATTTTGCTCATTAGAGGGATCAATAGGCGTAAGCAAAAGGCATCGGTAGTGTGGAGTAATAAGTTGTGTTCAAGAAGAAAAAATTTCAAAGGTGTGTGTGTTTGTGAATTTTCTATGCAGCTGACTTACAGCTGACTTCTGACTTTTCTCCAGTGGTGTCAAACTAATTTTTGTCTTTCAGTTCTCTTTGTTGTTTGTTTTTCCACCGTAGATAAAATTCGGGGAAAACAATGAACAATGTTGAACAGCTCACGGGTTTAGGTGTGCGACCCTAGGCCGCTCTGATCAGACCATTTGGGTTGCACACTGGTGGCGTGGTGCGACCCAAAATACATGGTCTTGGAAACGCTTGAGTCACACGGTGGTCTGGACAATGGTCGCACTACGGTCTGATCAGAGGGCAAAGTCTGGAAAATGGTCTGGACAATGGTCGCGCTACGGTCTGATCAGAGGGCGAAGTCGCACTATAGTCTTTTCATAGGTCGCACGAAAGTATGGACAATGGTGGCGCTACGGACCGATCAGAGTGCAAAGTTGCGCTATTGTCTGATCATAGGTCGCACAAAAGTCTGGACAATGGTCGCACTACGGTCTGATCAGAGACCAAAGTCTGGACATAAGTTGCCCCAAATTACGACCAAAGAGCATTAACTGGCAAAATTAATTTGACTGCAGTTCTTTATCACTGTTCTTGAAGACTCAAAAGAAAAGTTGCAGGCACTTCAAAATGATTTTCTGTTTATATTTTTAACAATTAGTTTTGTCCTAACCTTAACAAGATATACTAAATTATTAAATTTTAAGTTGAATAGTACATAGGTTTAAATTGAATAATTTAAACTACTAAAAACGGATTATAACATGTATTCAGAAATGTTCTGATCAGAGGGAGCGTTGGTCGCAGTAAAATCGCACAAAATTTTGGGTCGCACCAGAGTCGCACGAAATTTTTGGGTCACACGATAGTCGGATCAGAGGTCTTTTGGGTCGCACTATGGTCGCAAAATTTCTTGGGTCACACTACGGTCTCATCAGAGGGCCTTAGGTCGCACGATAGTCTGATGGGAAATGGTCTGATCATAGCGATCTAGGGTCGCTTCTAAACCTGAGATGCAACAACTTTGAGCCTGCAGTCACGGATTCTTTGCAGTCCACTGCACTGAATTAGATTAATCAATTAGTACGCGCAAAGATCTTTTTTTTCCGTTGGCTTCTTCTTAAATTCATCTCCACTCACTTAGTTGGATTGCACGCGTTGTTGTTGCATGTAAAAGGAATGTATGAAGCATGTATTTCTTTTTGGGTGACGATGCATTTGAAAACTACCAGCAAAGCAACGTCGACAGATTGCTAGACCGGCGTGTAGGTTCAGGCTATCATTTTACACTATAGTCGCACAATTTCTGAAGTCGCACTACGGTCTGATCAGAGGCCTGTGGTTCGCACGATGATCTGATAAGACGGCAAAGTCTGGGAAATGGTCTGATCAGAGCTGTCTAGGGTCGTACACCTAAACCTGGGCTCCAATATTGTCCAAATAAAACTTAGAAACTATTGATTCGATATGCGCGTGGAGAAATCTTGTAATTAAGATTTGTTCATGCGAACCGAGATTCAGTTATATTTGTTAAAAGATATTTTATTCAAAAGATTTTTAAGTAATTGTTACGCAAAAATTAAATGGTTGATTCGTTTTATCGTACAGATTGAACCACCCAGGTTGAGGAATGAGCAAAAAATGGAAGAAATGAGCAGAATTTGAAAGGACAGTTTAACAAAATCCGCTCAAAGCCCTTAAATTTTTTGACCGGAGTGAGCAGAATTTGAGTAGAATATAAATGCAGGAGATGAGAGGAATTGGAGCGGAAAAAATTTTGTTCCGCTCAGATTCCGATGATACCTTGCTTTTCTCCGCTCATTTCTTGCATATTTTTTCAATGATTCTGCTAATTCTGATCAAATTCCTCCCATTCTAGTCATCTCGCATTTTTGAGAGGAATCTGAGTGGACTGCTCGACTAGGGCACGCACAAACTAATTATAATCTGATGAATTTTTGACATACAGGATGTCTTTGCGAATAAAGAGGTCACAAAAAAATAAAGTATTTCAAGTAAGGCACAAAAACAGGCAGATTCAATTTGCTTCAGAAATATATTATTCGACAAAACGGTTTGTTTTTTTTTGCTTTTCACAGATTATGAGGGAATATTAAGTAACCTGGCCTTTGCATTAGCTGATTTTATAACCCAGCAATTATTTTTTTTTAAAATGTTTATCGATAAGGCTGACTACTAAAGTGCTGAATAGTTCTAATCTTAATAGAACGGAACTTTGAGTTTTTGAATAAAACAACTTATTAATTGAACGTGCTGAGCGCAAAGTTTATTCATGGTAGCGCAAACATAGTATAAAAAAGCACATAAAAAGGGTAGGTAACAAATTGCATCAATTGTGACGGAAAAAGTAACAAATAAGACCCCATTCGATCAAGTTACTAGGGCGTTTTGACAATTGCTATAAGGTATCAATTTTGAGATAAGAGAGGATTTGCTAATTTTAGAACTCGATAACTTGGGTGTTAAACCCAATAAGACACATTTTTAATCAAAGTTGAGAAATATTTTTTTTCAAACAGGTGAAAAAGTTTCCGTTGGGTTTACTCTTCGTAACCTTAAAATTAATTTAACGGTCCTTAGATTCAATCAATGGAAACGTTGATTTGAATTGACCGTGTTGATTTGGTCGATGGAAAAAAAGGCGGCCTCCCGGATCTGAGTCTCATAATATCAAAACTGAAATATATTATTTTCAATCTGTTTCTTACTAGGACCAAGACCTTGACCCTGGTACCTATTAGAGATTCTAAGATAAAGCTCTGAATTTTCGTTGACCACAATGTCCAATTTTCCTGTAAAACCCCTGCATAGGATACTGTACAGCATGGTTGTTAGCCTGCACAGATTGAAAACGGAATCAGCATTTTGATCAACTCATTTCTAATGTTTCTTGATGAAAAACAAGATAGGCATTGTAATAATAAATAAAAGCTTAAACTAAAACTGATGGAATCAAAATTTTTTTCTCAAGATTTAGAAGAAAGCTCCTCCGATGGTTCTTTGTATCGCAACTAGTTAAAAAGTGATAAAATTAATTTTAATCAAGCTTATCGAGCTTCGCGCTCTCTCGGTTGAGAAACTTAAGCTAAACGATAATTACGAACAATGAACTCGATTCTATTTTTTTTCTTCTATCTGGACTTCTCGTTAAAGTAACAATTGGAATAGTTAGAAATGGTTGATTGGTTTTCTACAGATCTTTTTTGTCTTTGTTTCTTAAATAACTACTTGAATGAAAAAATCAATACAAATTGATGTTTTTGAAATTTTCCTGCTTACGTGTTGCAGCTTTCTGCGCTACCACAGAAGTGCTTCTCATTTGAGGATTTATGATGGAAAATTGATTGGATATTCATTGATTTCAAGGCTAAATCTCATGCGGAAATATAAAGACTGGCTTGTCATGTTCTTTTTTATTTCAAATTATGAAAAAAAAACAAATAATATCAGAATTTTTTCTGTTTTGCTCAATTTTTTGTTCCTTTAGCGAGGCGAAGCAGGGATGAGCTACTAAACTTGCTTGATTTTATCTTCGTCTTAAATTGGTGATATATATGTTTGAGTAAATATTTGTCGCAAACTTCAAGGAATTAAATGCTTATAGTGTTTAGTGTTCGTCGAAATCCCCGAAAAACAAAAAGTTTCATATTCCAATCGAATTTTTTAAAGAATGGGGAAATTGAGATTTTAAATCAGCAGGTTGATGTTTTCAAGGGCATTTCTGCGGTACTTTTTTGTATCTCTCGGCAGAAAATATCAGTCGGCCAAATGGTGAAATATCTAACGGTAAAGAAAGCCGTGCGCCCATTAAGTTCTCAACCCACCGCAGAAACTTTGAGGGTTGCAACAATTTAGCTAGATCTATTTATGCTATCTTATGCGTTTTGCAGTACTATATGCAGTAAATATTTCAGCAATTTGACATTTACTATGTAAAAAAATACTTAAGTCACCTTACTTGATTAACCAATCAGAAACAAGTAACAATGACTTAGTTTGCAGTACCATTGGATCGTTTTCTTTAGAAATCTGCTAAATATATTTAATTTTCAAATCATAAAACCTCAATTTTTCCTTGAGAAGTTGAAAAACATCTCTTCAAGGATTGACTCAAATTGAAAAAGGCCTCTGTCAGCGAAAATGAGCCAAAATTGACTCCACGAAGGAAAACAACAGGCTAACATAAAATTCCTAGACCCCATTTCATGGAGGTTGAACAATCAACTCCATTTAAGGTTGAAAAGCAAATCATTTGGTTCAACCGTGCTTCACTAAATCGTAGCCTAGGTTGAATTGTACTTATAAAATGCCATAAAGATTCTCATTAAAGACCATTAAGTAGGAGGAGCGACAACTAATTCGTCGGTTTTTATAATAAATTCTTTAATTTATTGCCCAAAACACTTGAAATCTAGAGTAAACGTTTCTCAAGCAAACAAACAGAGGCAAAGAGGGAAGACACAAGAGTTGACATAGTTTGTCAAATTAATCAAAAGGTAATCAGTTTTTAGACTTACGTCGTTATCAATCTTTCACCCCCTTCATTTTTATTTAGTTGACAAATTAAATAAATGATGTGCTAATTTGTCACCATGAACAGAAGAACATCGTCTAATGAATTTCAATAGTGACAATTTTGACATTTTTGCCGAAAATAATTAAGCCACTTTCTTATTGGTTTTCTATCAGAGGTAACTTATTGTAAACAGTGAATTAAGCTCGACCGAAAATCTGTTCATAGCCGATTATGGTCGACCATGATCTTTTCATACCATATTTCAGTAGATCACGGTCTTTTTTATAAACCGACCTCTCAAATAGGGAAAAATGCGGTTGTTATCTTCTATGGCATTTTGGGAACTAGATGGCGAAAGCAGGTTAGGGTTATGACCATTTTTGGGCCAATTAAAGTCAATTAAAATGGGCAAGTCTAATGGTGATTTAGGGTGACAGATACAATAGATTGATGGCTTTGCCACTAATCCCTCTCAACTAGTATCCTTATCCCTCTTTTCCATAATTAACCCTCATCCCATCTGTGTCCAATTGGCTTTTGATCCCACATTAACAACTCTTTTCTTCCCGTTGTTCACCCCCCACTACATTCCCTTCAATTTGGGATTAACAACAAATTTTGCAGCTACTCCTGTTTTTCCGCTTCAATTGACGGAGGGATAAACAGATTCAAAGGGGGAATTTGTTATAACAAGTCATAACTTACCACAAATCAGATTCATTTTAGAATTCCAGCAGCCCAGTAGGTAGAAGAGAACCCTAACGGAAACACCTGTTGGGATACACAAACAAACAAAATTGGTAAGTCACACTGTCAATTTATATTATCCTATAGCTACTAAATCTTTTACAACACATTTGATATCTGATCACACTTTGTTCGTGATACACTTTAACCAAGTGCTGTATTCGCTCACAAACAGTTCTTTATGTCATTTCCGTAAATTGTGAAAACATTTTTGTTACAATTAAAGTTAAACACAAAAAAAAACAAAATTAAGCACAGGCGATATCACGCAAAACTGCATTATTCTCAAATAGGTTTCATTGCAGAAGTAATAATGACAGGGTTGGGTCTCAACCAAATACACACTAGTGGGTCACTAATATCCTAATAAACCCATTAAAATACATATTTACAGAAGGAGAAGATTGAATTCACCAAGTTTTTTCACCAAAATTCATAGTTAAAGCAAATTTTATCCAATTTTCACCAAATTTTTTTCGCCAAAATTCATAGTTAAAGCAAGTTTTGATCCAAAATTTTGAATGACCCCAAAAATTTTGTGCAAAAAACGTACTCAAAAGGCATTAAGATAAGTTACCTTAAAGTAGTCTAAAATGAGTGCTTATCGCATTCTGTTTTTCAAGTTTTTTTCATATTCTTTTCAGCAAATTCTCCTCGAGAAAACGGCGAAGTTCAATTTCATTACAAAAGACCAACGGCTTCTCAGTCGCAATTCAAGAACTTCTCTAATTAAAAACTTCTCTTGTGATAAGTTAGAAGCTGTCTAAACGATAGCAGCTACACTGAGAGTAATTGCTCAAATCACATAGTAATGATTTGTTCTTGAAGGGCATATTCTGCATATTCCGAATTTTGTTTTCTTTTATAGAAGTTTATCAAATTTTCTTTAGCGGCAATAGGTTAGGTCCAACATGAACTGTGTTCAATTTCATCGTTTGTCCACTTCTTCAATCAAGTTTTTGTTGTTCCGACCCACTTTAGTGGGGGAGGAACTATATATACTCAAATGGGCTTTTTCGTTCAGTCAATTTTTGCCGATCGATATATTCAGCGTAGAGGGTTGAATGGCATCGTTAGAAAGCTAGTCCAGCGTAGCATATTAAACTAATTTTTTTTGAATTTTGTTCCTTCCTTGGACGAAGTCTAACGTTTTTTGAACATTTGACTGATTTTCGTTGTCTTTGTTCACATTTTCCGCATTTTGACGCATTTTGTTTCCAGTCTGCCAACAAAAAATGTCAAATGGGGTTACAATATCGTTCTTGCTCTTACCTCTAAAACAGAAGAGCGTAGCGCTGTTGAACTGTTTGATCGTAAATTTGGCTAAATTTTTTGTCAAAGTTTTTTCACAATTGAGCCTGTTTTTCATCAAGAATGGCACGAAATAAATTTCTTTAGTCCACTTTGTTTAAATTTGCCCAATTAACCATAGACTGCTGACACGATCTTTGGATCTTTTTTAATTTCAGTTTCAAATGTGAGATCGAGATCAGTGAAGAAGGAAAGTTTCACTTGTGGATCTTAATCCTAATAAACCCATTAAAATACATAGTTACAGAAGGAGAAGATTGAATTCACCAAGTTTTTTCACCAAAATTCATAGTTAAAGCAAATTTTATCCAATTTTCACCAAATTTTTTTCGCCAAAATTCATAGTTAAAGCAAGTTTTGATCCAAAATTTTGAATGACCCCAAAAATTTTGTGCAAAAAACGTACTCAAAAGACATTAAGATAAGTTACCTTAAAGTAGTCTAAAATGAGTGCTTATCGCATTCTGTTTTTCAAGTTTTTTTCATATTCTTTTCAGCAAATTCTCCTCGAGAAAACGGCGAAGTTCAATTTCATTACAAAAGACCAACGGCTTCTCAGTCGCAATTCAAGAACTTCTCTAATTAAAAACTTCTCTTGTGATAAGTTAGAAGCTGTCTAAACGATAGCAGCTACACTGAGAGTAATTGCTCAAATCACATAGTAATGATTTGTTCTTGAAGGGCATATTCTGCATATTCCGAATTTTGTTTTCTTTTATAGAAGTTTATCAAATTTTCATTAGCGGCAATAGGTTAAGTCCAACATGAACTGTGTTCAATTTTATCGTTTGTCCACTTCTTCAATCAAGTATTTGTTGTTCCGACCCACTTTAGTGGGGGAGGAACTATATATACTCAAATGGGCTTTTTCGTTCAGTCAATTTTTGCTGATCGATATATTCAGCGTAGAGGGTTGAATGGCATCGTTAGAAAGCTAGTCCAGCGTAGCATATTAAACTATTTTTTTTTGAATTTTGTTCCTTCCTTGGACGAAGTCTAACGTTTTTTGAACATTTGACTGATTTTCGTTGTCTTTGTTCACATTTTCCGCATTTTGACGCATTTTGTTTCCAGTCTGCCAACAAAAAATGTCAAATGGGGTTACAATATCGTTCTTGCTCTTACTTCTAAAACAGAAGAGCGTAGCGCTGTTGAACTGTTTGATCGTAAATTTGGCTAAATTTTTTGTCAAAGTTTTTTCACAATTGAGCCTGTTTTTCATCAAGAATGGCACGAAATAAATTTCTTTAGTCCACTTTGTTTAAATTTGCCCAATTAACCATAGACTGCTGACACGATCTTTGGATCTTTTTTAATTTCAGTTTCAAATGTGAGATCGAGATCAGTGAAGAAGGAAAGTTTCACTTGTGGATCTTAATCCTAATAAACCCATTAAAATACATAGTTACAGAAGGAGAAGATTGAATTCACCAAGTTTTTTCACCAAAATTCATAGTTAAAGCAAATTTTATCCAATTTTCACCAAAATTTTTTCGCCAAAATTCATAGTTAAAGCAGGTTTTGAGCCAAAATTTTGAATGACCCCAAAAATTTTGTGCAAAAAACGTACTCAAAAGGCATTAAGATAAGTTACCTTAAAGTAGTCTAAAATGAGTGCTTATCGCATTCTGTTTTTCAAGTTTTTTTCATTTTCTTTTCAGCAAATTCTCCTCGAGAAAACGGCGAAGTTCAATTTCATTACAAAAGACCAACGGCTTCTCAGTCGCAATTCAAGAACTTCTCTATTTAAAAACTTCTCTTGTGATAAGTTAGAAGCTGTCTAAACGATAGCAGCTACACTGAGAGTAATTGCTCAAATCACATAGTAATGATTTGTTCTTGAAGGGCATATTCTGCATATTCCGAATTTTGTTTTCTTTTATAGAAGTTTATCAAATTTTCATTAGCGGCAATAGGTTAAGTCCAACATGAACTGTGTTCAATTTTATTGTTTGTCCACTTCTTCAATCAAGTATTTGTTGTTCCGACCCACTTTAGTGGGGGAGGAACTATATATACTCAAATGGGCTTTTTCGTTCAGTCAATTTTTGCCGATCGATATATTCAGCGTAGAGGGTTGAATGGCATCGTTAGAAAGCTAGTCCAGCGTAGCATATTAAACTAATTTTTTTTTAATTTTGTTCCTTCCTTGGACGAAGTCTAACGTTTTTTGAACATTTGACTGATTTTCGTTGTCTTTGTTCACATTTTCCGCATTTTGACGCATTTTGTTTCCAGTCTGCCAACAAAAAATGTCAAATGGGGTTACAATATCGTTCTTGCTCTTACCTCTAAAACAGAAGAGTGGAGCGCTGTTGAACTGTTTGATCGTAATTTTGGCTAAATTTTTTGTCAAAGTTTTTTCACAATTTAGCCTGTTTTTCATCAAGAATGGCACGAATTAAATTTCTTTAGTCCACTTTGTTTAAATTTGCCCAATTAACCATAGACTGCTGACACAATCTTTGGATCTTTGTTATTTTCAGTTTCAAATGTGAGATCGAGATCAGTGAAGAAGGAAAGTTTCACTTGTGGATCTTCTGAATGATCTGTTGAATGAAAATTTTGAAATATTTTTTGTTATTTGAACTCGATAGTTAATGAAATTGTTTCATTTATTATTGAGAAAATGATTTTTTTGTCAAATTATCATTATCAATAATATTCGTTCTTGTCAGAAGAAGAGCAGTGGCAGGTCCGCTTTTGTTTTATTCATTGTTTCTTATATAACGAAATTTTCCGGTGTAGTCACTCGATTTTTTGCATTTTTGTTGTTATTTACAGAACAGATTAATGGGTACTAGTGACAGTTTCAATTGTCTTCTTAAGAAACTTCAAGGATACCTATCTGGTTTCTAGTCGAAAACTTATGGTCGTTTTAATAATCAAGAATAAATGAATTCAAAATTATTAAAAGATTATTCAGCTTTGCAACATTTATCTCTTTTTCCGTCAGCTTGTAGCTTGAGTTCAGAAAATTCGGTCCAACTGCTTTTTGCAATGACTTAAAAATTTAAATTTATAATGCGGTTCAACGTTTTAAGTAATGTTTTTTCTGCTGCGATTTTACGAGTTTTCACAATTTTTGACTTTTAGACATTTTCCCATCATTGAGGTTCTTTTCTGGTCTTGTCACTTTTTTGACAAGACATTCATCACATTAATCGCATATAAAATTTCAACTTATCATCATCTCATTGAACAGGTTGTGGTTTTAACTGCTCCTACAACCTCTTTTGGATTTTTTTTATTTTGTCTTTATTTGTCATTTTTTGTGGTTGTTTGACATCGTCTAGATAATTGCAGATCTTAGCCGGTTCTGATGGATGAGAAATCAAAATTTTTATTTCGTTTTTGTTTGATAGATAAAGTTTTTGCTGATTTTGAAATCAAATGTTTAAAAAAGTTATAGACCTTTTTTAAATTTGGATTTGTTGTCTTTTTTGTGTATTTTTTACCCAATCTCAACAACTACAGGTCGACTATTAAACTGCTTGTCTTAACGAAAAGCAAAGTTGAACATGTCCTAGAGTCTTAGTGTTTTGGTTAGTGCTATAACGGCTTGGATACCGGTTTTTCGAAAAATAATTTTGAAATTTTCGATTTTTGTAGGTTTGTTTGTTTTTTTTTGTAGACGTATGGCGCATTCTGAATAATGACCGATTTTTCTTTGAAAAATAAAAGAACCAGTTGAATGATTTTTGTAGCAAGCTCACGTTTTTTTTTCTTTGAAACTATTCGTTTTTTTTCCTTTTTTGTTCTTTTTATAAAACTTGTTGCCTTGTCTCATTATTCAGAGGTCACATATCCGATTATTGTTGTTGTTGAAAAGAAGCGCAGTTTACTATATCTTAATTCTACAAAATTGATTATGGTTATAAAGGCTTCGACACCGTTTTCTTGCAAAAATTGCATGGAATTCTGTTTTTTTGACCGAATTTGTCGTTTGTTTTTGTAGACGTACATCAAATTCTGTATAGTGATAGTCTGACGGAAAGTTATTCCAACTAAGCTAACGCATATTACCGAGTCTTCCTGTTCCAATATGAATTGAAGTTGAACAGACTTCACGTGTGACTCAGCTTTACTGCTAAAACTGGCAAATCTGGATTTTCTCCGTAATTACTGTTGTCAATTTTCTAGAATTTAGAAAAATTAAAATTCTATCTGTTTTCAGTGGACTGGTATAAAATTCAAGGAAAACGAAAGTTAGAATGTTAATAAAAATGTTTTTCAAAAACGCGTAGTTTTGCGTTTTGAACGTTAACTTTGTTAGCGAGTGTTTTTCATGTTTTTGTACAAGACATGCCAAGTTTTGAGGCTTCATGCTTAAACAAGAACATCATCAAAACTCTGATTGCGTTTGCTGATTCAAGTCTGACTGATCCAGTTGCTGCTAAGATCTAGTCTTGATACTTTGACTCTGGTGTTGCGGCAGGCTGAAACTGGTGTTAATGAGACAAATTAAGATAAGTAAGATTTGAAACCGATTTAACAAATATGTATTATCGCCGGTGGTCGAAGAGTTTATATTCTTGCAAGATTTTAATCATCATGCAAGAATATTGCAAGATTTTGAATCCATGTTGCAAGATTGCAGCAAAATTTTCAGTGCAACCAATTTTTTTCCTGCTGGCTACCTGCTGCATTCGCTGGTTGGCAGGAGCAGAAACAATTAAGGAACTGTCGGCTCATCTACTTAAAATATAAGCTTTAATATTTTCCTACTTATCGTAGACGCCACGATACGAGTTTGCAGTTTTATAGCCTTTTGAGTCATAAAAGCAATCAGCGACTATCACACTTGCCTTTCAATCGTAGTTCCACAAATCCAAATATTTTATCCAAGCAACCATTATCGTCTATTTTTACCTCAACTTTCCTTCATAAAATATGGCAATGTTTATAGGCCTTTAATGATATTATCATTCACATAGTTTAGCTGGGATAAATATAAAAAGTTGAGTTATGCTTGCTTTCGACTTTCTACTAAAATTAAATGCTTAAAATTGTCCTAACAAAATCTGAGTTGTATCTCCGCTTTGAGCCCGCTGCTTTATTTGGAGTTGGTATTTTTTTCAAAATTTTTTTTCCAAGTTACCAAAATTTTTGAAATAAGATTAAAAAGTACAGCTTGCTTTCTATTGCGCTCATTTTACAGATTTTTTTGAAAGGTAAGAATTGAATCATCTTTGCGTTTCATCCCACCTTATCAACTATGACTTTAGCTGCATTTTGAAACGTTAAATAATTTATTCAACAAAACTGCTTTCGAAGCTAATACCCTACTTATGCTAAATAGAATATTAGTGACCGATTTAAATTTTCGGAAAAATTTATCTGTTTCAGTTTCCAGATTTTTGAATTCATATTGAGAGAAAATATTAGCTACGTTCACTTGGTGACCATATATAGAAGCATTCCATATATTTAAAGTTGACTATTTTTAGATATCTTTCCAAGATTCAAAATTCTATTCATTGCTTCTCACCACTTTTTGCTAAACATATTTAATTGCCATTCTGTACATACAAAAGCCTATTTTAGTTCGCCTTGTAACATTACAACAACACCACTCAGGTAAAATTTTCAGACTTTTTTGACCCGTTCACAGATGTATGGAATGAGCATAATTAATGAATATATCCTTGACTCGTAATAAAAATGCTTCAAAAAACAAGTCTGCAAATTTTGAAGGATACTGAGACTTGCGAGTCTACGGTAAAAACGGATAAATTTCATTCTATGTTTTTTATGTAAACGGAAGGTCTATTTTTGTACACTAAATATACGGTCAGAACAGACCGTCTCATGTTTTTTAAAACTAAATATCAAGTGTTATGTTTTGATTAAAATCATTTTATGGAGCAACATTTTAGACACGAGGTCCAATAACATGTAAATTTTGAAATGATTTGAAAACTTTTCAAATCTTAATTTTTCCAATCAGAAAATTACAAAATATTTTTTCTGTCTCAACTTTGTCTAAAGAAGTTTTTTTTGTCTACAAAAGTTATTTCGGTAGTTTTTTAATCTTCGCGGAAGCTCTTCAGAATTCTTTTATATTATTTTTTTAATTTTTCCAAAAAAGGTAATACGACTGCTGTGGTTAAAACTGAATGACAGGGAATAGTGTTGCGAAACAGATATAAGATGTGCCTGCATTTGAGGAAAAACAAACAAACGGTTTATTTTGTATTGTTTACTTGTTTGTATCTTTGTTTCTGTGTATCAATCAACGATAGCATTGAGTGCAGTCCGATGACCATTAGTTTCCCCAGGAGTAGCAATTTTTGGGCACTACACATTAACTATTAATCAAGTGAATTTTGGTTATTATCTTTTAGATTCCTTTTTAATTCTTTCATTATTTTCTACTTAAGTTCTGAATCATCAGCAAAAAATTGAGGTAAGAGTAATATAGAGTTTAAAAACTAAACTTATGTAATTAATCTCAGTAGCTGAGCTCGTCCGGATCATCGATTTCACTTAGTTTTGTACAAAAGAATTATTCAGTATAAGTAAAAACTAATAATAATATTTTATATAATATTTTATAAAAACTAATAATAATATTTTATATTTTATATCTCAATATATTACTAGTATTACTACAGTTTTATAGCTAAACTAGAAAGCTCGGCAATATGCGATCGCCCCAAATTTTCCGACCTCACTTAACTTAACCACGTTTTGACTTAATTGTCCACCAAATGAGGAAAATGAGGAAGAGATCGCAAACTTTCTGAAAAACCACTCATAGGTCGAAAAAAATGCTTTATCTCCTTAATAAATTGCTTTACCACAATACATTGTACAAAAGAAAAAATATCTCAATAGAAGGCCGTTGACATTAGCTTAGGAGACAACACAATAACGATTTCAATTTGAACAACAAGCATTACTCACGACCAAAACTCAATCTAATTTTTTGGAAAACGCAATTTTAAAAAGTTGTACAGATTTTTTGGAAACAATTAATTTCAAAAAATGAAATCCCTTAGATATCAATTTAGTCAATTTTAAAAATAAAAATAATTTTATTGAAAATGAATAATTTCAAACATTGAAAACTTTAAGATATCAACTGAAATCGTTAAATAGGTTTAAGTTCATTCATACCTCCATAAGAACATGGAAAAATGCCATTATGCAGAATATGTTGCACGTCTACAAAAAACAATTAGAGACAAAAAACAAATTAGCAGTTTAACTCTTGTGAGAAAACAATGTCCAAGCCGTAAAAATTTTAAACTATTCCGTTAAAAGTAAGTTACAATCAATATCGCTTTCTTTGATCACCAATAATGTGACAAGTGACCTCTGAAATGAGATCAGGAAAGTCTCTAAAACGTAATCAAAAAGCATCAGAGAAAAATAAATAAAATCAAATGACTTGCCTTTCACAGGAAAAAATATGGGACCTGTCTTAGTTGAGAAAATTTAACAAGGAGACAGAAAACCAAAAAGGGCGAAATTAGAAAATACGTTTACACCTTTGAGAAACAATTGAACTCAAAGTCAGTAAAGCAATTACCTATCATCAGAAATCAATCACGTGCTTCATATATGCCTTCGAAAAGTCATTGAGAACTGTCGTTATCCAAAATGTCATCCAACAACAAAAAAATACAGACAAATTTGAAAAAGTCACTTCAATTTTGCGAGGAAGCAGCGACGAAGCCTATAAGATCAAAAACTATACCGAAAAAAGTGTTGAAGATGATCAATTGCGTATTTTATCGATACCATTAATTTGATGTGCCGCTGTTCATCAAGAAGCCATTATTAAGACGATTGGACAGGAGAGCAAAAGAGAACCTCAAAAATTAGAAAACGCCAAAAAAACAAACAACATATTTATGAAAACTCGTAGTATCAACGCCAAAAATCCTTTTTTCAATTAATAGGACAGCAATTAAATCTGCATTATAAATCACTTGAAAAAAATCTGATTTTTTCTCTCTCTCTCTCTTTTAATGAGACTAAACTAAAAGCTTGCACAAATAAGATCGAATGTGGCAAATCTCAAACAAAAGTCAATTTTTTTTAAAATATTTTTTTCAAAATTTCAACATTTTACAGCAATAAGCAATCAACTGGAAATAATAAAAAAATAAATAAAATGAAGCTAATTTGAGGCACCACTCACAACACTGTATACTGTGTTGAAACCGAGAGAATTCAAAATTTCACAAAGCAATTCGTGCAAACGATTTTGAGGCCGGCACAACATACACGTTTTGATGCAACTGTTTTTCATTAATTGGTTTCCCCTGCTTGCAAATCTCAGGACTTTGATCTGATCTGAAATCATTTATTTCTATAACTAAAGTAAAAAGAAAGAAAATAAGCAAAACACTTCAAAAAAAAGTTTAGAGCGCTCCACTACAAACAAACAATTTTTGAACTATGAAAATCTACAACCAGACCAAAACTGGTCCTGCTTATGCTGCTTCTCCTTTAAAACCATAAGCGAACCTAACGTTGCCGAAATATTTAATTTGAACTGCTAATTTATTTATATCGCAAACAATTGATGAAACTGGGATAGTGCTCGAATTATTTTAACAAAAAGGGCAATATGCATCAACTGAAAACGTTACACAGCTTCTTTATCTATTCCCTAGAAAACGAATTTGACCGTTGAATTATTAGACTACGTCTTAAGACTACAAAATAATACCAAATTCTGGCAAATCTCAATAGTTCATTAGAAACTTACGAAAGTAATTGGTCGGAGCCATAGAAACTATGAGATTTAACCATAAAAACAATATTGTTTTATTTCCATGAAGGAAGATAAAAAGAACTGTTTTCATTTGAACATGTAAATTTAAAAAGGTTTTTTGGTAATTGGGATGACAGAAATCTGAAAAATTCAAAAAGAATTATCCAATTCAATCAATTGCTCCAATTACGCCTTAAATTAAAATCGTTGAGAACTTTCATTATCGAAATTCACATACAGCTACAAAAAAAATACAACGAAAATTCTAAAAGTCATTTCCATTTTGCAAGCAAACGGTGTCAAAACCTATAACGTCAAAATCTATACACAAAAACCAATGTGAGTAATCAATTACGTCTATTTTATAGAAACAATTAATTTAATGGGCTGTTTTTCATTAATTTGCCAATATTATACAGATACAGCAAAAGAGAATATCAAAATAGGGAAACGTCGGAAAAAAACGATAACATATTTACGAAAACTCCTAGTATCAACGCCAAAAATCCTATCTTCAATTAAAAGGACAGCAATTAAATCTGCATTATAAATCACTTGAAAAAAATCTGTTTTTTTTTCTCTCTCTCTCTCCCTCTTTTAATGAGACTAAATTAAAAGCTTGCACAAATAAGATCGAATGTGGCAAATCTCAAACAAAAGTCAATTTTTTAAAAAATATTTTTTCAAAACTTCAACATTTTACAGCAATAAGCAATCAACTGGAAATAATAAAAAATTAAATAAAATGAAGCTAATTTGAGGCACCACTCACAACACTGTATACTGTGTTGAAACCGAGAGAATTCAAATTTTCACGAATCAATTCGTGCAAACGATTTTGAGGCCAGCACAACATACACGTTTTGATGCAACTGTTTTTTATTCATTGGTTTCCACTGCTTGCAAATCTCACGACTTTGATCTGATCTGAAGTCATTTATTTCTATAACTAAAGTAAAAAGAAGTAAAATAAGCAAAACAATTCAAAAAAAGCATAGAGCGCCCCACTACAAACAAACAATTTTTGAACAATGAAAATCTACAACCAGACCAAAACTGGTTATGCTTATGCTGCTTCTCCTTTAAAACCATAAACGAACCTAACGTTGCCGAAATATTTAATTTGAACTGCTAATTTATTTATATTGAAAACAATTGATGAAACTGGGATAGTGCTCGAATTATTTTAACAAAAAGGGCAATATGCATCAACTGAAAACAATACACAGCTTCTTTATCTATTCCCTAGAAAACGAATTTGACAGTTGAATTATTAGTCTTAAGACTACAAAATAATACCAAATTCTGGCAAATCTCAATAATTCATTAGAAACTTACGAAAGTAATTGGTCGGAGCCATAGAAACTATGAGATTTAACCATAAAAACAATATTGTTTTATTTCCATGAAGGAAGATAAAAAAGAACTGTTTTCATTTGAACATGTAAATTTAAAAAGGTTTTTTGGTAATTGGGATGACAGAAATCTGAAAAAATCAAAAAGAATTATCCAAATCAATCAATTGCTCCAATTACACCTCAAATTAAAATCGTTGAGAACTTTCATTATCGAAATTCACTTACAGCTACAAAAAAAATACAACGAAAAACCTAAAAGTCATTTCCATTTTGCAAGGAAACGGTGTCAAAACCTATAACGTCAAAATCTATACACAAAAACCAATGTGAATAATCAATTACGTCTATTTTATAGAAACAATTAATTTAATGGGCTGTTTTTCATTAATTTTCCAATATTATACAGATACAGCAAAAGAGAATATCAAAATAGGGAAACGTCAGAAAAAACGATGGCATATTTACGAAAACTCCTAGTATCAACGCCAAAAATCCGATCTTCAATTAAAAGGACAGCAATTAAATCTGCATTATAAATCACTTGAAAAAAATCTGTTTCTTTCCTCTCTCTCTCTCTCTCTCTCTCTCTCCCTCTTTTAATGAGACTAAACTAAAAGCTTGCACAAATAAGATCGAATGTGGCAAATCTCAAACAAAAGTCAATTTTTTTTAAAATGTTTTTTCAAAACTTCAACATTTTACAGCAATAAGCAATCAACTGGAAATAATAAAAAAAAATAAAATGAAGCTAAGTTGAGGCACCACTCACAACACTGTATACTGTGTTGAAACCGAGAGAATTCAAAATTTCACAAAGCAATTCGTGCAAATGATTTTGAGGCCAGCACAACATACACGTTTTGATGCAACTGTTTTTTATTCATTGGTTTCCACTGCTTGCAAATCTCACGACTTTGATCTGATCTGAAATCATTTATTTCTATAACTAAAGTAAAAAGAAGTAAAATAAGCAAAACACTTCAAAAAAAGTATAGAGCGCCCCACTACATACAAACAATTTTTGAACAATGAAAATCTACAACCAGACCAAAACTGGTTATGCTTATGCTGCTTCTCCTTTAAAACCATAAACGAACCTAACGTTGCCGAAATATTTAATTTGAACTGCTAATTTATTTATATTGAAAACAATTGATGAAACTGGGATAGTGCTCGAATTATTTTAACAAAAAGGGCAATATGCATCAACTGAAAACATTACACAGCTTCTTTATCTACACCCTAGAAAATGAATTTGACAGTTGAATTATTAGACTACGTCTTAAAACTACAAAATAATACCAAATTCTGGCAAATCTCAATAATTCATTAGAAACTTACAAAAGTAATTGGTCGGAGCCATAGAAAACATGAGATTTGAAGCTGTTTTCATTTGAACATGTAAATTTAAAAAAGATTTTTGGTAATTGGGATGACAGAAATCTGAAAAATTCAAAAAGATTTATCCAAATCAATCAATTGCTCCAATTACGCCTTCAATTAAAATCATTGAGAACTTTCATTATCGAAATTCACATACAACTACAAAAAAATACAACGAAAAACGTAAAAGTCATTTCCATTTTGCAAGGAAACGGTGTCAAAACCTATAACGTCAAAATCTATACACAAAAACCATTGTAAATAATCAATTACGTCTATTTTATAGAAACAATTAAATTAATGGGCTGTTTTTCATTAATTTGCCAATATTATACAGAGACAGCAAAAGAGAATATCAAAATAGGGAAACGTCGGAAAAAATCGATAGCATATTTACGAAAAATTCAAAAAGACAGACCCAAATTTTAATTCGAATTACTTCAGTTGCAAAACGCAACAATGAAACTCAAACTGGCCTTGTTATTGCAGCGCAACCGTTAACAATGCAACTGTTCTAAAGTTTTGTGTAATAGTATTTTCGGCATACAAAAAACGGATTTTTCTACAACCGCAATCAAATTTATTTCCGGAAAACATTCTTAGGATCTGGACGTAAATTAAGATTATGTCAATTGTTTTTATGCCAACACCAACGATTTAATTGGACAAAGTCGTCCAAATAAATATATTTGATGCTATTTTTTATGAATAAAGAAAAAGGAAAAATGCTGAATTTCCGATAATTTACCCAAATTTTTGCAAAAAAAATTGGTTCAGACAATTCGCCCTTTCTCTTCTAAATTTCAATGTAAAACCAATTTGAAATTTGTTATTAATTTTGTCATAATTTTGCAAAAATTGATCAAAGTTTAAGCAAAATTTACGAAAACTGTGAACAAAACAACAAGTTAGGCTAACGCTCACAAATCTTTATAGGTCCGTAAATCCACGGAAAAAAAACAAAATTCAAAAAAAACCTTTTAATTTGATATTCTGCAATTTATAAATTTTCTAATGATACAACCCACAATCCTGAACGATGAATATATCGATCGGCGATAACTGAAAGAGCAGAAAAAACACAGTTGAGTATATAGTTCCTCTCCCACTAAAGTGGGTGGGAAAACATATTTTTCTGTTTAAATGTTTTTTTTATTTTATTCTGAATGAAAATATTTCAGTTATGTAATTATATTATAAAAAAGCAGCCTTTAATTTGAGCAATCTTCAAAATTGTTCCTGAACTTATATATTTTTTCACCTCAAAGAAATTGACAAGTATGATAGTCGCAGAAAACGGCTGAAATGGATAGAATTGGATAGAAATGGAACTAAATAAAAAAATATGAAAGTAAAGCAACCATTGATTCTCCTTTTGACAAAACAGATTTTAATCAAATGTCGTTGCAAACTTAAACAGAGCTGGCAAAGACAAAATGGTTTCCTTGTCATAGCAGATGACGCCAATATGTATGTATTGAGATAAACTTGATGTCTTCTACGCATCCCAGGTCGAGGTGGCCAGCACGAAGTGACCCCTGTTCAGACGAGTTTCGAGCGCACACATGTTCCCGGTGCGCTCGAATTACATGGTCTGGAAAAGGCTTCGAGCGCACTTTTGTCTGGACAATGGTCTGGAACTTGCCTGATCAGAGGCCACTTTGATCTGGGACGGTCGGATCAGAGGCAGTTTCAAGCGCACACTAGTCTGATCAGAGGCCGATTCGAGCGCACACTAGTCTGACCAGAGACCAATTTGAGCGAATTTTTTTTGATGGTTTTTTTGTTTTCATACTGATTTTTGTTGTCTCTGGTAAGAGTCAACAATAAAACACCATTCTGATCAGAACTTCATCTGAAAATCTGATGGGTTTGATCAGAACCAAGGGGTCCAGCTGATAAAAACTGCCGGTCCCCGCAAGAACAGATTTTGAATCAAAGTAGATCAAGACGTTTCTATGCAAAGCTGTCTAAGTTCATTTATTCAGTTAAAAGCATAAATAAATGGCATACTCAGTTTTTTTTTATCATTTTTTTATCATCATTTATTTTTATTAGCAATACTTTCAGGATTGGCTTTTTATTAGGTGAATATAAGATTGATAAAATGATAGATGAAATGAATATACTATAACGATTTTGAGAGATTTGTTCATGTTCAAAATCATTCTCTGATCAGACTATTTCGAACGCACTTTAGTCTAAACCGAGGCAACTTCGAGCGCACTTTTGTCTGATCAGAGGTGATTTCGACCGCACTTTAGTCTGGGACTATATTTCGAGCGCACTCTAGTCTGGACAATGGTCTAGTACTCGTCTGGACAATGGTCTGGAACTTGTCTGATCAGGGGTCACTTCGGTCTGGAACTCGTCTGATCAGAGGCGGCTTTGAGCGCACTTCGAGCGCACAATGATCTTCGAGCGCATACTCGTCTGATCAGAGGTCACATCGGTCTGGGACGGTCTGATCAGAGGTCCCACTTGTCTGGGACGGTCTGATCAGAGGCGATTTCGAGCGCGACCTCAACCTGGGATGCTAACGAATATTTTAAATTTCAGTGATCGATAAAACATAAAATGAGCAAAGGACTTATTGGCAATATGATTAAAAATTTATGTACAATTTGATTTAAGAAATCTTTTTCATCTTTCCTTCTCTGCAGTATTCATTTTATAGCTTAAATTTTTGCAAAGTCCGACTGCATATCGAACGCTCAAATTCATCAAAATTAACAAGGAAATGGCGTGAAGAGATCAAACATTTTTAAATAACAGTATAAGAGAACTTAATCACAGCTTGGCGTTTTTGTTTAATTGATAGCAGATCATCCTTTATTTTTTGCGAGCTAACCATTTAAAAAATGAAAAGTTAGTCCCAATTCTTTGGAACTATTTAAAATTGCAGAAAAAATTAATGATCCAACAAAAATCATAAATGTTTAGAATCAGTGGTTTATAACAATCTTACTTTATTAGCAGAAAATTAAAAACTTAGATACATCTCTGATAGAATTTCGTTACGATAATTGATAAAAACTGTGCTGTATGTTTGCCCGTTTAAGATGTACCGTAATAAATCGGCCAATCAGAGCTTCAAAATTAATACAGTAGCACATTTTACCTTAATTGTCGCTAATTTTCTTATTTTTGTTGTCGGCTAAACGTTCTTTCGGCCAATACGGCGACCGCTGAGGGGGGAGGAACTATATACTCAAATGGTTTTTTTGTTCAGATAATTCTGGCCGATCGGTATAATAATCGTAGAAAGTTGTGAGTGGTATCATCAGAAAGCCAGTCCAGCACAGAATAATGAATTAAAAACATCGAGGTTTACGATTTTGTGAAAATTAAACGCAATTCAGCTGCATTTTTTACGTTTTTGACCAATTTTAGTCATTTTTGACCCAATTTTTGTCAATATTGCTGAAACAGGTTAAAATTGTTAATTGTAGTGTTATTGATTTGATCTCTAAAGATAGTGGAGGTTTGCTGAATTGTTGGATCCGAGTTTTTTGGCTAGAATTTATGCTAAATTTTTAAAAATTAAGATTTTTTTGTCGTAAAAATGGCTTTTTTTAGCCCACTTGCTAGAAGTAGATATCTTTAAACTGCGGCCATATTCTTCCTAGTCTCAAAAAAGAACTAATTGTACTCCCATTGGCTTTAAAAGTCTTCTGCAATTATAATTTTGTCACTTATTTGCAAATTTAAAGTCGATAATTATACAAAATGCATTATTTATTTTTGGCAAACTGAAAAATTTTGCATAGAATTGATCTATTTCGCAACCATTTCAACTTTTGAGTGTCTTGGTAGACGCTTAGCAAAAGCAGGGCTGATCTTGATCTCACCATGAATCCTTATGATAAAAATTTTTTAGATTTTAATGGGGCGCGAGCTTTTTGTCAAAAAGTACCCGCTATGTAAATGTTTTTTATGTAAATTACGTACAAGAATTTCACGTCAAGGATCAATTAATGACAGAAACTGTTTACTCTGAGCAAGAGCCAGTGAGATTATTTTATGGTTTCAGAATAAAACTCATGTTTATTGTGGCTCTGACCAATTGTTTTCTTAAAAATTTTAAGAACTTCTTGCGTTTTGTTTTCATTTCTTATGATTTTTGTAGCTCAATAACTTAGTGTCCACAATCAAAGGTTCAATCTGTTAGAAGGTATGAATGAACGTAGAAATTTTTTCAGTGTTATCTAATGCCTGTTAAGACTTGGAATATAATTTTGTTTAGAAAATGTATGTGAACTTTTGAACTTTGCCAATGATTTTTCTTAATTCTCTCAACAACGGGCGCACTCTCACAAAAAACAGGCAGAAACTGACTTCCTGTGTTATATAAATTAATTTCGGTAAGGATTTTATATTCAACTAAGGTTTTCTGTTTTTTGATACTACGCGTTTAAAATTTTTCTTTTTAATTTTTATCCATATTGCATATTTTTTTAGTCCATTTTGTTTCCTTGTCGAACTATCACATTATAGACAAGTTCAGTTGAAGCAATGCATTGTGGGAAAATTGTAAAACAATGAAAAAGGGCGTATCTTGATAATTTATTTGTTTTTGGTTGAATAGTTTATGCTTTTTGGGCTGGGACAAATATCTCGCAAAACTTTGTGAGTTTTTGATTTTTCCTAAATTTGTCACTTATTTGCAAATTTAAAGTTGATAATTATACAAAAATTCATTATTTATTTTCGGCAAACTGAAAAATTTTGCATAGAATTGATCTGTTTCGCAACCATTTCAACTTTTGAGTGTCTTGGTAGACGCTTAGCAAAAGCAGGGCTGATCTTGATCTCACCATGAATCCTTATGATAAAACTTTTTTAGATTTTAATGGGGCGCGAGCTTTTTGTCAAAAAGTACCCGCTATGTAAATGTTTTTTATGTAAATTACGTACAAGAATTTCACGTCAAGGAATGTCACGTTAATTTTTATCCATATTGCATATTTTTTTTAGTTCATTTTGTTTCCTTGTCGAACTATCACATTATAGACAAGTTCAATTGAAGCAATGCATTGTGGGAAAATTGTAAAACAATGAAAAAAGGCGTATCTGGATAATTTATTTGTTTTTGTTGAATAGTTTATGCCTTTTGGGCTGGGACAAATATCTCGCAAAACTTTGAGTTTTTGATTTTGCCTAAATTTGTCACTTATTTGCAAATTTAAAGTCGATAATTATACAAAATGCATTATTTATTTTTGGCAAACTGAAAAATTTTGCATAGAATTGATCTATTTTGCAACCATTTCAACTTTGTTGAATAGTTTATGCTTTTTGGGCTGGGACAAATATCTCGCAAAACTTTGTGAGTTTTTGATTTTTCCTAAATTTGTCACTTATTTGCAAATAATTTATTTGCAAATAAGTGACAATTTGCAGATAATTTATTTGTTATTTGCAGAAAATTGTTATTTGCAGAAACTGACTTCCTGTGTTATATAAATAAATTTCGGTAAGGATTTTATATTCAACTAAGGATTTCTGTTTTTTGGTACTACGCGTTTAAAATTTTTCTTTTTAATTTTTATCCATATTAGTAGTAAATATAGGGAGCACTGGGAAAGGGGGGGGGGGGGGGTTATCATGCCATGGGGATAATAGGGTATAGATTTGCATGGGGATAATAGGGTATAGATTTGCATGGGGATAATAGGGTATATAATTGCATGGGGATAATATGGTATATAATTGCATGCGGATAATATGGTATATAATTGCACGCGGATAATACGTTATATAATTGCATGCGGATACGTTCTTATGCGGATAATGTAGCGGTAATTGTCTCGCCGTCTGACTTTCTTTTTCCCCTAAATTGACCGTCCGCTTATTGAACTTAGGCTAAAGAAACTTTCGTACAAATTGAACTGAAAATAAAAATTGAATCAGGGGCGTTCAAATTATAGCAACACTCCAAACAAAATCTGAACAAATCTCGCACAAAGTATTTTACAACACTATTTTGAATTCAACACACTATGAAATTGAGTTTGTACACTGTCCCTTTCACTGTTCGCCGCTACTTTCTGTAGCTTCTAAATCAATGAATGAACAAAAACTTTGTTCCTCCTCTGAGCTGCTTCTATCAAAGTCAACAATTTGGTCATCAGAAATGTCCTCATCTCTTATTCCTCCCGCATTAATGAAACCAGGATCGGGCGGCGAATAGTGGCTGGCATTGTCCAGAAGTAGGTTCAAGTTATCGCTACAGTGTTTTCTCATTCTTTTCTCCGGGGGTGGTAGATATGTTGGAAAGTCCCAATCCACTTCAGTGTCACGAAAAATTTCACTTAAATTGTCACTATTCTCTGTACTGTAATCCCAACTTATTTGACTTTGGTCAGGATCAAACCATCCGAGCGAACCAGACGTTTCGCTTTGATTATCGCCCAACACAGAAAAGTGTCCATATGGGAGCGTTCGCAACCCATCTCCGCAGATATATCTCTTATTATCAAATGCGGATAGAGATATTTTATTAGCTGCACCGTTTTCAGTACATGATTTTCGGATGTTATTCTTGTATTTACCCCTCTAACTGGTTTCGACGTTTGGAGAGTTTCTTTATATAATTCGTGGGTGAGAAGTTTTTGGGCTGCCCTGGTCACACCTTTAGCAGACAACTTGCGACAACCTAAACAAGGTTTGTTATGTAGTTTCCTCCAACGCACTTAACTTGCATTCAAATTACTGAGGGAAGGGGTTAGAAATTATTCATTATATGGACTAACTTTTTGATGTGATTGAATACATCTTGGGTTTGAGGCACACAAACTCGGATATATAGTCTCCACTGAATTCGTCCTTGAATTTAAGGACTTCAGACTTATTGTTGTTGTTGTCGTGAAGTGGGTGGTCTTCTGGATAGGATGAAAAATCGAATTCGTTTTTTACTTCCGCAGATTGGTTGGCTAAATCCTCATACAGATCTTTTGACTCAATTCTATATAAGAGGCTGTCTGTATCCGAGTACAATAGACGACATTGAAAGTTTTGTCGCATAACTTGATAATGAAAGCGGTACATATAGTACTTAGACAAGTCGAGCACAGTTGCACCCACAATAGTCGGCGTATTCCATGTTATAATTTTCGGCTTGCTGCACATAGCGGCCATGTTCTCCCCAAATATTTTGAATCTCTCAAATTCGAATTTCGAAACAAGTTTTTCTGCTCTCTCCGCATTTCGTGTAATTTCCACCCTCGACTGTTGCTTTTTCGACTCAATTTTTTTGCCATATACAGAATTATTCATGAGTTTATAATAATTTTGTTGGAATTTATTAGTTGCGTTTTTCCGCATATTGCTATTCAAGGTAATATACGGTTCGAGCCATCGTTCCTGATTGAATTGCAGCACGCGGTGAAGTTTCGTTATACGTAATCCAAGTTGCACATATAATTGGAGTAATTTATAATGGACTACGTAGTTCTTCTTGTCAAACAGTGTTTGCAGTAGTTTAGGGACCTTAGCTTCAGGAATATTGTACTGCTCTTTTAGGCTGATTTGGAAATCGCTTAGCCACACGTCTTGTACAATTTCCTTTACATGCGCTAGCGGATAATCCCTTTGGTTGTCGTGAACGTCTGTAGGACACTCCAGATCCACTTCAGCAAAGTAGCCGATGGCAGGATCCTGAGGCATATTCAAGATCTGGCTAATGGAAACTTCATTGGCAAATCTAAAGCTTCCGATCGGAAGCAGCTCTTTCTGCATGACACCCCCATACAAATTATTAGCGTCGAGGCACAACCCGAATGTGGAAGCCTCTTCTGGGTTGAAGCCCGGTAAGAACTGATTGTTGGCTTTGAAGTACCTCGTTTCGAATACGGAAGTAATTCCGCCTCTTACTGACTGTTCAATCATGTGCAGGTGCTCGGGTTCTGTCAAAAGTTCTACGCGTGCTTTTGTTATCCGTAAAGCTGCATCTTTTGCCATATTTGGAGCTGTGAAAAATTGCGCCACGTTCAATCTGTATGTCTGGAAACTGATTTTGCGACAGTATTCCGAACAGCAGGCCAGAAGGGCAACGTCCAGTTTCAAATAGGAATCATGGTAGTCCTGCATTGTCTCACAGTTTAGCAGCTGCCACATCTTCTTCGCTTTATCTAATTCGGACTCATTGATTGATATTTTTCCGTTTTCCAAAGAATTCGTCCATTTGCTGAGAGCCGGCAGCTCCCTCTCCGCAAACTTTGACCGGTCGCTCATGTAGGAATAAGGGTAATAACCCTTCTGCTTCAGAAGTTGTCTGTCAGGTGCAGGAATATGGGCGAACATAGACTCCATTATACCAAACTCTGACTCTGGCAAGGACTCCACCAGATTTTCGAGAGATCCGTTGAAGAGTTTGTAAGAATCAACGAAGCGTAGATATTCGTAAACAGGTACGACCTTCTTGTCAGCCCTCTCAACTCTATCAACTTGCACTCCCAGCATCATTGCAATGTATTTTTCGTCTGTTGCTGGTATGACGTTGATTGTTGTTGTCGGTTCGCACTTTTGCAGACTAAGACAAATATGATGGAGGTCATAATTTTGGATGTTGTGTCCAATTACGGGAATAAAATTGGAATTCCGGCGCGCTCTGTTACACTGTGGGTGGGCCCAACCCAGGAAGCCGCCGCTGTAATGGCAGTGGTCCAGATCTTTTTCGTCAGTTTCTGAGAATTCGTTTTCACAAATCCAACACTGTTTGCTCGCATCTTTATGAAGTGATGATCGCTCACCACGGAAGAAAGGGTGTTTGCGCTTCTGTTCGTGTATATCCTTAGCAAGTTTATGAATCATTTGAACGAAATTTTGCATGCAGTTTTCCGAGCTGTCCAAATGAGTAAATTTGGGCTCGGGGTTGCCGTGCTCAATAACAGTCAATGCAAAGCCACATGGTTCGTGAACTTCAATTGGTCGCGATGAAGCTCTCTCTTCACTTGGAGCACAGGAGGCCACTGGTTTGAGAAACGACTCGAAATCAAAATAGATGACTAAGGGAGCAAACCAAGTAGCTGACCAGTTTGTGAATTTGTATAAATTATTGTCTGGTTTTGGCATGCGGATAACAGCTGGTGGATTATTACCGCAAACTTCAACATGATCCTTAAAGTTATTAACATCCTTGTGACACAAGTAAAGACAGTTCCGGCATAAGTGAAGAGTTGACTTGAATTTGATGTTTTTGATGAAGCAGAACAGCCTGCACAAATCTTTGATAAGAACGTAGTGGTGTTTATCATTCTCATAAAGAAGAAGCAAATCGAGGCTCAATTCGGAAGTTGTCCTTTTAGACACCCGCATTGGAAACAAATCTCGGTTTTCAAATCCAAAAACGTTTACCTCTACGTCGTTAAGTGTTTCAAACTTATCAATGTCATTGAAACCCATGGGCATTGAAAACTCACCAGCAGGCTGAAGCGATGACATGTTTTGATAGAACTCGGGTGATGTTAGCTTTAAAGAGTCATTTCGTCCTTCTTCTCCCTCAAAATTGTTGCACTTAAGATAGGAAGCTGCGATAAAGCTGTAAATGAAACAGTTGTTGTCTGTATGGTTCCTTATGTTGAGAAGGGCTCTACAATTTTGTAACTTTGTTGGTAAGGCAATAAATGAAGATCCAGTGGCCGGTCTGTATTTGGCGAACTTAATATTGACGCGAATAACTCTTTCCAACATCCAACCACTTTCAGAAGAGGCAAAGGTGAACAACACAGCGAGCATTTTTTCCACCATTTCTACAAAATTGTCATTTGAGAGCCCTTCAGCGTACACAGGAGTCATCAGAGAGTTAGGGAAGATGGTGATACGCTCGTCGTCTTCATCAGGGTCACGAAATTGTTTGAAAAGTTGCAGTTCTGCTGAGAATTGAACTTTTTGCGGGCCCGCTGATAGTTTTTGATCAATCAGTTCCTGAATTCGCTCCTGTTTGAACTTCATGAACGCCTGGAGGTCTCTTGCTGGCACCATTTCGTCATCCGTGGGTTCTATTGAGTAGGATTGAAGACTGCCATTAAAAGCTGACTGATCGGAGGGTTGAGTAGGTTGAAACTCAGCACCAAAGACTGGAATTGAATGAACTGACCTTGCATGTTGGGCATAGAGGTGCGAACTGTTGAATCCGAGGTGTAGACCTGTTGAAGCCGGACAACAGTTTGTGAACCTTGAATGTTGAGTTTGCATGTGTTCCTCCAGTTCTGACATTTTTGAGATGTAAACTCACACAAAGAACAGTGATAAGTTGGTAATTTCTTTTCATCTGGATGAAATTTTGTTTCATGGCGAGAACGATTTCCTCTAGTGCTAAGCACAGAGTCGCAATACCGACAAGCAAAAGTCATGACGATAGAATATAACAACTTGACTTGAATATAACAACTTGAATTGAATTTAGGAAAGAATTGAATGATTCGGAAAACTAGTATTGCACTTTGTGGTAATTGCATTCGCTACGAAGGGTGTTACATGAAGGCATTCTGTATAACAACGTAGTTTGGTGGGCGCCAATTTCAAACATTTGAATTCGTCAAAGTTTATTGGTTGAAACTGGCGGGAAATTTTCGGTTCGAATTTTTATTGAAAATAAACGCAAAAAAGATATAAAACACTTTCCGATTTCAAAACTATGTGCTAGTAGACCCTCAGAGGGGTCATACCGAGTGTTGTTTTTGTGAATCACCTAAAAAAACGCATTTCAAAAAGCGGAGAAACATGTTACTTTCTTTTGAGTTTTTCAAAAAATTACCATTTTAGACCTCTTAAAAAACGAGTGGTTAGAGTTGTCCTACGCTGTCAAGTGTGATGAGCAAAATTGCTCCCCGGGACGAAAAACATAGGTCCGCACTAAAAAAATTGCTCTAAAACGAACCGAAAAAAAGTTATTTTTCCTGTCAATCATCATAAATCAATGTCATTAAATGACAATTACATGACAGAAACATGTGTCTTTTTTCTGAAGCCTTTTTCGATGACAGGTGTTATGAGAGAAATTGATGCCATGGGCCCACAATGTGCAAAAATGCAAGGAAACGCGATCTAACATCTTTCCTTAGGGTACTTCATATGCTAATTAATGCCAGATATTAATGTGACATTGATGACCAGATGTTTTGGAAATCGGTGAAGGAGCCATTTTTCGGCCATGATGCTTATGACCAAAAACATCCAGCATGTTCCCACAAAGACATTGGTATAAAAAAATTTCCAATTTTTTTTTCATTAATTAGCAATTATGTTAATTAGTCACTAATTAGCCGTTAATTAGGCGCTAATTATCTCCGTAACGGTTAAGTTAAATTTGACGAGCGTGATGAGATGTTTTGCAGGACACAGTGTGCTGAGAACCCCTGCACCATCAGTTTCATCCCAAGTGTTTTTTGAAGCCCTCATTTTTGGGGTCAAAGGTCAGAGGTCATCTATCAAAAAAAAATTTTTCTCTCAATTTTTTCAAATTTTTTTTTTCACAAACCTGATTTTTTTACCCTGTTGAACGAGAGCGCAAAGCTAGGCGGTGCTGCTAGAGGACGTAAAAATTTTTTTTAACAGAACCTTATGACATCATTTGGGTTTTCAAGTACAATTTTTCGAATTTTATCTCTGACGGATTACAACTTTCGACAACTTTTCCAATTTATGAATTGGTTTCAGAGTTCATATGCTGCTACTCTTTTGGCATAATGTTAACAGGTCTTTTGAGCCAAAAACCGCACACATTTTGCAAAACAGAAATTGTGTTAATTCCATATAACTTTAGGCTTAACAAGCAGATGTTTAGAATTTTTATTGATTCGAAAGTCTAATTGTGGATTATTACCACAAAAACTAAACAGTTCATAGTGATTGCGGTACATGAATGCCTGCTTGGAGAATGATATCTGTGCTTGCGTCATAGGGGAAAGTAAAAATCTTCCCTGAACAAGTCCGAACATGATCACTTACTTGAATTATATTTTTGTCTAAGTTTTGAATAGAAACACAAAACGGACAAAAAAGAAGTTGTATTACAAATTCAAGAAATAGAAACGAAGTAAAATGTATAACACAAACACGCACAAATTAACATCTCAAATTTGAAACAGTTTTTTATATGAAAGTAAAGTTTCAAGTTCTAATTAAGTTAATTTAATCGAATAAGTCCATCAAAGAATTTTCTGGTCGTCGCTTTTTTGGTGCACCGCTAACGTTTGGAGTCCCTGAACACGTGGGTGTTTGGAAACTCTCGCTCATAGCCTCTCGCTTTGGCGTTTGAAAAATTGTTCCGGACAGAACGTTCTCGTCAAAGTTATCGAAATCGTTTGGAGGGTTCCTGATTTCAGCAAAGAGAGATGGGCTGGGTGCCGGCGTAACAGTTGGACTCGGGTCAATTGCCGGTGTTGTGGGTAGACTAGATAGTGTCGATTCACTGTGAGGCAAATCAGGTGATGAACTGATTCCCCACAAATTGGCCAAATCATCACAAGCTTGATATGCTCCGAGTTGATTTTCAAACAAGGGTACGCACTCACAGTCGTAGCGGTAGAGAATTCGTTTGGTTTCTTCAGGTAATGTGTCCATATTACAATCTTGAAATGCTGGCAATACTTTTGCAGGTAAGTGACCTCCTGAGGTAAGAATGCTGCATTCCGAAGGGTCTGTTTTTTCGGGCAGGGCGGCAATTGCATTTATAAGAAGCTTTGGAAGAAGACAGTGATGGTAAGTGTTCCAGACATTGTCCTGTTTTCGTTGTTGGATGAGAACAACAAAGTTTTCATAAACTGTTCGATAAACCAAAGTTCTTTCACAGGAAGACTCTGATTCTGCGAGAATTTTAATCGACATTTCAAAAGTTAAGTGTTAAAAGAATTCAATTAAACAGATTCGAATTTGTTACTGGAAACAAACTGCAATTTGACTCAACACATATATGAATGCCGCCGAATTATAGCTCAGGGTTTCTGTGTACAACTTTTGCATTTGTTTCACGTAAGCTAGAGGGTCACATCTGTTTTTAATTTTGAGCCAACATACACACAATTTTAACTTGAGCGTACCACAGATTGTTATCTAGGGTTACATCTGTTTTCAATTAACTGTTGTTATATATTGTGTTCAATGTGTAGTTTCTTATCTGAGGTCACATGTGCTTTTAATTTGTTGTGTATATGATTGCTTTATGCCTTTGAAATTGTGTTCAACATGTAAGTTTCTTATCTGAGGTCGCATCTGTTTCTAATTTCTAGTGTATATGAGTGCTTCGAAATTGTGTTCAACATGTATGTTTATTATCTGAGGTCGCATCTGTTTCTAATTTCTAGTTTACATGAGCGCTTTATGCATGTGAAAATTGTTCAAAAGATCACATTCGTGCACCATATGTTTGCCATAAAAATTGTAATGAACAGACTCAAGTACGCCGTAGGCGTACTTGAGACTGTATTCGCCAATCATTTGTTTTTAATTGAGTGTTTGATGACACACGTGTAATCCAAGCTTGCCGTCGCCCCTGAGTTGGAGCGTTCACAATAATTGTTAAGGGAAATAATATCAAGTTGCGGCATGCCTTTCACTTCCACTAAAGACACAGAATTCGGCGATTGTTATTTCGACATTTCGAAAACTGATAAGCGCTTGATCAGAGCAACTGTGAAAACGTATGAAAGGACGGGTAGCTATGTGTTTCTAAAATTGTTCAAGAAAGCGGAAAGCGATTACGAATTTCACCAGAGAGTTTCTCAAACTGTTCAAGAATTTGAGAACTTGATTGAAAAGTCAGCAGATATACGCTCTCAGTTCACAGAAGAGGAATCAACAAAACCCCCTCCAGCAAAAAAACCACAATTCCAACAAAAGTCAGAAGAAATTTCCAAGACCAGCAACAAAAATGGTTGAGGCGATGTACGAGCGTTCACCACATTACTTTAAACAATTTCAAAAACAGTTCAAGTTTCAGATTGTCGAAGAGAAACCTACCCTTTCTAACACAAATGTTTATGCAGTGGGTGCCCATTTTGATTCTGAGTTTTGCGGCTTAGTAACTAACCATTATCACGTTTTGCTTGATACAACAACTTTCGAAAAGGAAACTTTGAAAAGAAACCAAAATTTTCCTGTGCCTTGTATTTTTACAACCTTCAAATTTTTATTTTCGACTGCAACAACTTTGGAGACTAATGGAGACGTTTTTACAAAGCTCAAATTGGCGGTTGAATTCAACAGCTCCGCAGATAAAGTTGACTCACAGACAGTACGCAAACAACTGCCAGCTTTTGCCTGCCACAATAATATGAAAATTAGCAATGCAAAACAAGTGAATATAAATCAAAAACCCTGTGCGAAGATGACAGTAGTTGCTCAAAAGACGATCTACAACGCCCGTCCTCCATCGAAACAAGTTCAAACTGATTTTGTTAATAGTGAAACTATCCGAAGAGTTGAAAACATTTTGTCTGGTCCTCATTCTGGTGCTTTTTGTCAAATTATGGATATTTTTGTTAGTGGATATGGAAAATTAAATATTGATACTGATTTGTTGAGTGTTCGCCTTGTGTACGAAGAAAAAATTAAATTTTGAAAAAATAATTTATTGCAATCAAGGAAGGGTTAATACAGCATATGAAAAGCAAAGCGAATTAATTGAGCATCACTCAGTTTTACAATTTTTTGTGAGTTAAAAATATAATGAGCAATATAAATACAAAAAAGTCCACAAAGTTTTGAGTTTTTACTTTGAATTGGCTGATCCTTCAGTAACTGATAAATTTTTGCATTTTCTTCTAGAGAAATTATTCTTTGGTAGACATCTTTGAATGACGAAATAGACTGGCCGAGAGGATCAGCGAAGAACAATTGATCCTCCTCCTCTTTCTGGCACAATAGTAACCAATGGGTGCCAAAACTTTCTGCAGTTGCTGCGTTAACAATTAGGAAACCGTTTGGTTTCAACTTTTGGGGAAAATTATTTGCAGCGAAGACACCCAGAAATTTATGCTTGAGTAAAGCACATCTTTGAATAAGATCATTGATATCATCTTCGTCCATTTTTTTAGTTTGTCAAAATGTGATTCTTTGATACTCTTCTTGCACTATCAACAAAAATTGTACTAGCTTTTTCACCAATAATGAAAATTTCAATATTGTTTGGTAAGGCCACAGAAAATTTTAACTCAACAGATATTGAACAGTTTGTCAGTTCAGGGTGAATAAAGTCATGGGATGCGTGTTGGGTACAGGTCAAATCAAAAACCATTATAAAATGGTTTGGGTAATCTGTCAAACTTATTCCATGTCCATTATCAATGTAAGCTAGATCCGATATTGTATTAAAGTAAAGACGTTTGTCGTCAGCTGTAGATATTGGACTATCTGCCACAGGCAAACCGTTTCGATATACATAAATCTGCTCCAGGTTGAATTTTCGGAATTGAAATGGATTTTGCCGGTTGTTACCCAGAAAAGCTTCATTTGTATTTAAGCAGATCGCCAGTCGGCGAATTGGTTCTCTCGCAAATATATCTTCTTGTTTCCAGCTGTGTAGACCCGTTGAAGCCAGAAACGTTTTTGTGAGCGTTTCAAGGTAAGGATAGGAGGCGGGACTACTCAATAATGTTTTCTCAATGGCGGACACAACAGTGTCATTGAGGGTCATCTTCCGCACATACAAATTAGCTTCGACAATTTTTACTTTGTATTGTTTCGCAGCATCATCAGACATTATAACAAAATCATCAATTGAGCGTCTGAATGCAATTCGAAGTGTCACACCACTTAGCAGATGTCTGTCGCAAGTGAAAAAGTCTACAGCAATTTTGCCATAGAAGGTGCATTCAGCTGATTGTCTCACCAAAGTTTTTCTTCTGTTCACTTCTGCAGTTGATAGCGTTCCCGGGTTTTCCTCATAAGAGTATCCCTGACAGGCCAGCCATGTATTTTTTGCATCTTTATTATGTGAGAACTCGGTCTCAATGAAACTTTTGTGAGCATAATTTCCGTTAGCGTTCGAAATTTTCAGTCCATTAGCAGACACTGTACAATCAGAGAATAGTGAATGTAACACATTATTGCAAAAGTAGGGAGAATCTGTTTTTGTAATGTCAGCGGCGGCTGTAGCGTCATATTTCAAATCAGCTTCAGAAGACTGGACAATTTTACATTTAACTTCGAGGAAAATTTTTTGTAAATCAATGAAGTTGTTTCTGTCACCAGCGACTTCAAATTCTAACATGGGTCCGTTTGGGCTGTAGATTGGACCCAATTTTTGACAAAAACTACCATCAAAAGTCACCAGCAGTGAGGGTTTTTCAAATAAATCCAATGAGCTGTGAGTTCCTTCTGATGGTAACAAATTAGCGATCATCGTTCACTTTAGCAAAAAAATCCGACCGACTTCTTTTTGGTGCTCTATGCGTTGAAATGGTCTTTCTGCGTTTCTCGCCTACTCTCATTGGCTTGCCTCGTATTGATTTCCTCCGACGTGAAGTAATTCGTCGAGATCCGCCAGTCTGTTTTTTAACAGTTTTTGAAATTGTGTTCTTAATTGCTTGTTTAGGAGATTTTTTGTTGCCCACTACATCCAGAATCTCTGGTACACTTTGTTTCAGGAGCTCTTTCCCGATACGTTTAGCAGTTGGCAAAATGAAGCGACGTGCTAGGGGCAGTGCAACACGTCCAATTCCTGCAGCTAAAGCTCCAAAACCACTTCCTCTTTGTCGATAATGTCCAGAGAAATGAGGCAAAGACGTCGCTTGATTAGCATAGTAAGAATCCATTTTATTGGGAAAACTTTTTGAATTGTAGTGTTAGAATAACTTTTCCAGTTCCCGAAAACGGAACTAATTGTCCTGTTTCCGTCCGCAGTTCAATTGAAATTGATTGAATTGTGTTGGTCAAAAGTTTTTGTAGTCTAAATTTGTAAAAACGATCCGATGAGTTGGTTCAAGCTCACATACACTACCGTTTTTCAGACGTTGTTTTGAATCAATGACTCTCAAAAGAGGCGCCTTAGTGTCACCGACGTATTGGTATTCAATTATGTTTATATAGATGAAAATAAGGTGCTTTCCAGCACATAGGTCGGCTGGAAATTCCCCATAATATGCTTTTGTATCATCACTTTTCATAAGCCTGTTTTCATTTGGATTCATTTTGTACCCAATATGAATTCCGTTACCGTCAGGAATACCTTCAAAGCCAATGATGCTGGGGATTTCTTCACTGGGAAACGTAATTCCCTCATATTTCCCTAGCAAAACTTCGTATTTTCCAGAGCTCTTAATTTCTCTGAAAGAAAAATTGGGTAATCCAACTGTGCGCTTAATTGTGGCAAGAAGTTGCGCCACCGTATCAAATGTTCCTGGCATAAAAGCTAGTTTTTGCCCGCTATAAGGTCTAGAAATAACATTGGCTCCAGAAGACATCTTTTGGGAATCTTCATAATCTTTTAAGTTGTATACAGTCAGATTTCCGTTTACAATATTTTCTATTTTTGTTGGGAATATGATTTCACTTAGCGCCACTCGCCAATCACCTGAAAGTTGGATTTCGTCATTAAAAAAATTCCGAAATGATGCAAGTGTGTTTGAATCAAATATTTCCATTGAAGCTGATGAAACCACGTGAACTGTAAACTCGTCTTCAAACCGGTTATTGGACATTTTCAACGAGAGGGAGCCTGACAAGTTGTAATTCTGGTTGATAAAATTTTCCTTGAATTGGTTCGTTGTTAGCGTCGACTAAAGAGTATGTTGGTGGGTTTAATGTAGGTATTCCCGTTATTTCAAAGACTTCGTCTGTGAATGATTGCTTATAATTTTTCCGGAAAGCTTTGTCCTTTTTAACTATTCTCACAAAATCCCCAATGTAAAACTTGGGCTTCTGAGTTGTGCTTTTTTGCGCGATCAATGACACTAACCGCGGCAGATCCTTTTTGGTAACTTTATTTGGGGCAAGTTTAGTTACCCGATTTACTCTCGAATTGATTGTTTTCACAAATTGGTCTAATTGGTCAATGTAGGAATATGTCCACTTTTCTTCAAGGTACCGATGAATTATCTTTTTTAGTGACCTAATGTTCCTCTCTGCAAATGCAGACTTTTTTTCGCTGAAAGTACTGTATAAATGAATTCCACGTTTGTTGCACAATTGTTTGAAAGCTCCAAGAAACTCTTTACCATCGTCAACCCACACTTTTTCAGGCTGCTTATTTTTGATCATCTTTTGGAATGCTTCAGCTGTTTCCGTCGCATACTTTGTTTTCAAGGGTTCCACACGCAAATATCTTGATAGACAGTCAACTGCTACCAAGAGATATTTTATGTTACGGTTATATTTGGCTAGTTTATCAACGTGCGCCAAATCCAATGACCAAATCTCATTAATGTCCTTTACAAAAACTTTAAGCCTGGGAAATTTTAATCGAATTGAACGGTACTTTGTGAAAGACGGTTTTGTCTCCAAGTAGGACTGCACTTTGCCTAATGGTAGCTTGCTCTGATTATGTAAGCGTTTTGTGCTTCCATAGGAAGCTGGTCCTTTTAAATAAAGTTGTTCCAAACGTTTTACCTCAGGAGAAGAAAGACCATTTCTTTTGACTGGTCTCTTTTTTGTCTGTCGTTTCGTCACTTGTTTCTTCGTAATCTTTTGTTGGGTTTGATTTGGATCCACTACTGCGGGGTTTTTCTCGGCTTGGGTAGAATTCTTGTTCACTTTCTGACGAGTTTTCCAAGATTTGCTTGGCATAAGTGTTTGCAACTAAATGTGGTGATATATCGAGAGCAGTCAAAATTTTTGAGTACTTTTTAATGTCAATTTTTTTTGTGCTTTGCTGTAAATTATACAAAAAAGTAGAAACTTTAACGCCCAGTGGTTCTTTATTGATATGAAGTACATCGTTTCCTCCAATGGAAATGACGTCAGATTGCATAATGTGTTCAAGTAAGATTTCAGATCGCTTAATTTTGTTTTTCTCCATTGGTTCAAGTTCAGATATTATAGACTCAAATTGAGAAATTTTTTGTTTCTTTAATATTGGTTCAATCTCGCTGTCTTCGCTGACTGGTTCTGATGTTTCTTCTTTAGTAGCCTCCTTGTTTTCGTAAACACTGCTCATAGTTTCAACAGGCTTTTCTTCTTTTTGTGGTTTTTCAGATTGATTTCTTTGAAATAGTGATAGTTGAGTTGCCTTCTGTTCATAATTAGGGTTTTCCAAAATTTCATTTTTTACAGGTTGATGTGACAAAACATTCGTTTTGGAATTAAAATGAATTCTTCCGTATGCATTATTCTTTTGTCAAGTATCGATAGCAAGAAAATCCAACAATTCTCACCAATTCTGTTTCTTTGGCTAAAAGTTTCCTCTTTAGCTTCAAACTTGTTTGATTAGATAATAGTGTTTTGAATGATTTCTCGTAACCTTCTAATTTGGTTTTATTAACTGGAACGTTTCCATTGACAATATTGAGTAAGCACTCGCAAAGGAATTTAATGAACTTATTTGGAGCTGTCTTGATTATTTTTCCTACTTTTGAGTCCGATATATCTAGCATCTGCCGCAGCATACATAGTTCTTTCTCTCTCATCAGTTAAGTTGGCGATAACAGCTTTAGCTGATGGAAGATAGAAAATTGATGGACCTGGAGGAACAATATTTGAACAGTAACGTAAGACGTCGGATGTTTTTGGATCTAAGTCGATGAACAAATGACCAAACTGCTTCCTGATTGCTAGCTCATAACTTTCCTTCAAAAATTGTGTGTTATTCAGTTGTCGACCAATAAAATTAATTTGCTGTGTGTCTCGGGTTGATTTGAACAAAATTATGTGTGTTGTATTCAAATCAATTGTTCTAGACCATTTGCTCTGTTGAAACAAGTTGTGTTTAACATATATCACACTAATGTTTCTATGTCGCCCCGCAGTTGCTAATTTAGAAAACTCTTTGTCGTCGAAAATTTCTTCACATGAATCGTCAAAAACAAGCAGACAGTTTTCTAACTCTGAAACGAGTTCAAAACCAGAAAACTGTTTGAATTCTACGTTCAATTTTTTCTCTAATGACTGATAATTTGGCTGATCATGCTGATAAAAATAAAAGATTTTTGAAAACTCTGGGGAAAAAGTGCCATGTAGTAACATTTTGAAAATCAGCTCAGTTTTTCCGCAACACGATGGCCCGCAAACAGCCATGAACAACCTGTCAGAAGTTGAAATTATTTTGTTCATAACTTGGGATTAGGAAGAGCGTACCCAACTGTGCACGAAAGTAGAGAAAACCAAAAAGTTGATTCTTCGCAATCAAGTTTGAAAAAGACTAATTTGATCAGAGAAACAGTTATGAGAATTATTATTATTGAAATTTGTGTAAAATATACCACTTCTGATCGAGGTAATCTCGAATTACAGAACCTCAAAGACTGTCTTTCTTGGTGCTCGGCGTCGAAAACCAAGTCAGTTATACCTCCGCCCGAATCCAACTGATCTTCCGCTTGACTCATTTTAAAAATTTATTTGTGAAAAATGAATTGCAAACTTGTTACAAAATTATTCAGCGATATATATTTCATACAACACATATTCAGAGTCTTTGTCATCATTTCTGTAAGTGATTGTATAATTTTCATTTATTGAGTCTACTTTATCTCTGAAAACAATGGACTCTACATCGTTTTCTTTCACCCGCCGCTTGATTTCTTTGGGAAGACTCTCATCGTCCAGAGACATCAGAATTGGTACTGCACGCTTGGGCATAGGTAAAGGGGTTAGTTTCAGTCTTTGCATTTTCTCTTGTATAGACATGGTACAATTGAAAGTATTCCACAAGAGAAAGATATTTCTTAAAAGCTTCTATTTCAGCGCCACCACACACAATCTGCTGTTTTCTCAGAATTGTTTGTCCACGAGAGTCAATTCTTTCCTCCTTGACTAGTGTTACAGTCAATTGATTGTCGGGCGCTATGCAACTGTAGACTGTCAAACTTGGAGATAAACTCACTTGAAGCAGTGATGGATTTGTCTTCTCTGGACGTCGATTCATTCATCAACCAGTGATAGAACAACAGGGCTTTCTTCCTCGCGCAATGCCTGCTCTTCTGTCTTTTTGGGCAACTCAGTGCATGTAGGTTGCAAACAGGAGTTTCTCGATACAACTTCAAATGTTCAACTTTTGGACAAGACAATATCTCTAAATTTATTACGTTTTTTTGAAGTAGTTCCGTGAGAGTACTTGTTTTCTCTTTGCCCTTGGCGTAAAATACCGCTAATGGAAATCGAAGAATAATGCTTTCTATGATTTGTTGCAAATAGCAGTAAGGATATTCTCCGGTTTCCCAGAGGAGACCGTGCAAAAACATAGAAACCCACTGGTAAGACTTTTGATCACTTGACGAGAGCGTTCTGTATGAATTGGGAGGTAGAAAAGAAATTAAGTCGATAAAGTTCTCAGTAGCAATAGCAAGTTCTTTAACTATGAAGCCAGATTTATTCCGAAAACCTTCAAAGTCGAGAACAACCGCTCGTGATTTCAGCATTCCAACATACTGAACAATCGTCCTTTGAAAGTTTTCACGTAAAGACAAAATGCAAGGCCGGTCACGTGACCAAGATACTCGTTTGTTACTGGACAAGGTAAAACGTATGAGTAACCCGGTCCTTTTTCGCTAAACTCATAAACGAAACCCGCAGCGTCATGAAGAATAGCATGCAATCTCAAAATTTTGAAAGATTTGAAATATTTGTCCAGCGACGAATTATCAATACCAATTATTCCCCCATAGGGACGAAGTTTAAGAGCAATGTCAAGATCAATGTTGGGATCCAATTGCAAACAAGTTGCTAAAAAGTACACAAATCTTTCTCCATAATCAGGATAATTTTCTTTCAAAAATAAATAGTTTTCGTGAATACTTTTTATGTCTACCGTCGCAATCGTTGATGCCATTCCCTTCACCAAAGTTTTTCAAAATGAATTTATTTTTTCCTTACTTGCCTCCCCAATTGTTTTGTCCTCGCGCTTCACTCTTCCCCCATATTGTTTCCGTACATGTAAATACATTAACTTTTTTCACCATGCAAATAATTCATACGATATTATCCCATGCAAATAATCCATACGATATTATCCCATGTAATAATCCATACGCCATAAAACAAAATTTAGACTATCCGCATGCATACCCTATTATCCCATGGCTAAGGATCATTCCATATTATCCACATGCAAATCTATACCCTATTATCCCCATGCAAATCTGTACCCTATTATCCTCATGCAAATCTATACCCTATTATCCCCATGCAAATCTATACCCCATTATCCCCATGGCATGATAACCCCCCCTTTCCCAGTGCTCCCTATATTTACTACTCATATTGCATATTTTTTTAGTTCATAGTTCATTTTGTTTCCTTGTCGAACTATCACATTATAGACAAGTTCAATTGAAGCAATGCATTGTGGGAAAATTGTAAAACAATGAAAAAAGGCGTATCTGGATAATTTATTTGTTTTTGTTGAATAGTTTATGCTTTTTGGGCTGGGACAAATATCTCGCAAAACTTTGTGAGTTTTTGATTTTGCCTAAATTTGTCTGTCATTTTGTTGTTATACTCACTATACTCGATAACGATGGATCTTAATTGATTCCCCAAGACGTATAATTCAATGGAATTGAATATTTCAGTTTACAGCTGTTTGATTTAAAGACTTTCAAATTAAATTAGTAAAAAAGAGAGATTTTTTACATTTGTCTGTTTTTTGTTTTTCTTTTCGTCACCATTTAGCTCAAACTCACTCATTACAAGTTTCATTTACTCTCGTTAATTCAAAAATTCTTTCCGCGCTGGGTTATTATTTGTTACTGATTGTTTCGACCATTTAGTTTCATTGAAAAATTTTTCAAGATTTCTATGCAGTTCAATTTTTGGGTTTATTTTTGTTGTTATCTCTAAGTATCTACATAAGAATGCGGATGAGCGGGGTCGGAACAATATGTGCGTTCGCACATTACTGAGCCTGTTTATCTCATATAATATGTAAAAATTTGATAGTTTTTATATTTTCTCAATTGATTTGTTTTTTGAAAGTCAACAGCAAAACAATGTTTGGTGAAACATTGTCCGCAACACATTTAATCAATCCTAATTTTGCTTGAACTGGATTTTTCTACTTTTTGATATTCTGTCAAGGGAAATTACTAAAAATATAATTGTTTTAAAAAACTTGATGGATATTCCTTATATGGGTTTTGCAAAAATGTTTTTTTTTTGCTTTTTTAAAAATCAAAAAGAGAAAGAATAAATTTCTTTGATAAATTAAGGTAAAAACTTATTTCTTTTATGTACAATTGTTATGCAGATCACACACCCGTAACACGAATGATCATCAAAGAGGACAGTAAGCAAAGTCCTAATACTTATTAACACTGCCCTGGGTCGGATTGAATTTTTGGTTTCTTGCTGAAAAGCATCCAACAGTTCAATTATTGAAGAACTCAACTATTCAGTAACAAAATATCTTAGCAAAATAACTGTCCAGATACAAATCGCTAAATGAATCCGAGTCAAGACCGGATGGTTAACTTCTAAGAACTTGCCTGTTGAAATCGCAACTTGTAAGAACTTGCAAGTCGAACGGCTAACTAGCAAGTTCCTTGCGAGTTTGTTCCGATCGAGCTGAATTCTCATTAGTTAAGTCAATATAACACTCCTTCATGCACTGTAGAAAGAGCATGGTAGTTAGTTGCTCAGTTTGGATAGCAAATTATAAGGCGACCTAATTTGACAAATTTTTTTCTTCTCAATTTTATCAACTCAGGAAGTCCTTTTGCATTTCCATTATTAAATAGCATATCTCAATTAGCTTTTTTTTCTATTGCTTTTTCAAAATGTTGTTATGCCTTTTTACGCTTTTGGAATTTAATTTAAAATTCATTTTCATAAGGCAGCATTTTTTCAAATTCATTTTTTTAGTCACTTTTTTAAAATCATTTTCTTATTTTTATTTCAGTTAACACAACTCTAGATTCTATAGATTTGTCTTAAACACCTGTTTACATTCCTATCTTGGGATTTTTTTGTTTTTGCAACAATAACGGCAGAAAGGTCAACTTGCAAGAACTTATATTCTAAGAACTCATATGGAAACATTTGTTTTGAGCCAAATGTTTAACTTGTAAGCCCCCTGTAACTCGGATGGTGAACTTTTAAGAGCCTTGTAAGTCGAATAGTTAACTTGTAAGAACTTTTAGCTCGAATGTTTAACTTGAAAGAATTCGATGTATCGCCTTGTAGGAACTTGCATGATATTTGCAAATTCTTACGAGTTAACCATTCAAATTCTAGTTGAACTCAAAAAGAGAACTCATTCGCGCTTGTTATTATATATTCGTTTAACCAACGCATTTTTGAGTTGATATTTAAATGTGTGTACAGTCATGTCTTTGTCTTTCACGTGTCTTTTACATTTATGTCTATTCTCTCTCTCTCTCTCTCACTCTCTCTCTCTCTCTCACTCTCTCTCTCTCTCTCTCTCTCTCTCTCTCTCTCACACACACACACTCTATCTCTCTCTCTCACTCTCTCTCTCTCACACTCTATCTCTCTCTCTCACACACACTCTATCTCTCTCTCTCTCTCACTCTCTCTCTCTCTCACACACTCTATCTCTCTCTCTCTCTCTCTCTCTCTCTCTCTCTCTCTCTCTCTCTCTCTCTCTCTCTCTCTCTCTCTCTACACGAAATTCATTTGTCCGGTGCTCTCCGTTTATGAGTCCGTGTTCGAATTAGATGTTTTCATTCTTCTTGCGCAGATTTTTATGTTTTCATGAGCAATCTCTAGTCTTCATCTTAATAAATTTTAAAAACTCTTTACTACAAACAATAGCCTTTTTACTTCATGTAAAATTTTAAAATTGGCTTATTTGACCAAAACACAGTAAACTTAAAACTATCTCCACATTTATGTTGAGAAGTTTTGCATTTTCTATCACACTCAGAAATGAGCATATTTTAAATTTTTAGGGATTTTAAGCTGAATGATGCCAATCAATTGACGGTATGAGAAAAAGGTTCAGTTATTGTGGACGTAATTGCGGGGGATGATTTTGCAAAATAGGGCAAATAGGGCAAAAATTTTTCTGCTGTGCCATTACGCCAGCTCTTGATGATGACTCCAAAAGACGTTAAAACAATTCATCTCTGTTGAGAGAAACAAATTGCGCACCCCAATAATTGGTTTAAGAGATATCCGCAAAATCCAACTTTAAAGCATTTTATTGTGAAATTGGCACAGGCTAGAAACAAACTGATTAAAAACTACGCATGCTCTGCTAGCAACTTTTAAAGTCTAAATACATCATTAACTTAACAGTGACTCGTAAGTTTGCGCAAGTATTGATTGCCTGCGTAGCAGCAGAATTGATTTTCCTGATTTTTTCAATGCATGTGCTGCTCAAAAAAACTGACTTTTTAACAGCCGTTGTAAAAACTACTTACAAATGTCAAAAGCATTAAACGTTTGCATAAACTCAAATATTATGGAACTTTTATTTGTTTGCTAGACAGAAATTGCATACATTGAAATATGCCAATTATTACTTTCGCTACAAAATTGAATGAAAGTTCATTAAGGGAATATGAGGTTTGGGGTGATATTTAGAGTTAATTTCAAAACCGAGCCTCATCTGTGTGACATATCATTATTTCTACCTGCTCCATAAATCAACGACGTAACATAACTATCATTATGCTAATTGATATGAGTGACTTGTCCTGTCCAAAGCCAATCAAAGGAGCGCAAATTGCTTTTGAGCACAAATAAATCTGTTGAGCAAAATGTTGAGCATGTGTTGAAATCTTCGGGCAGCAGTGATAACATTTTAATTTTGTCATTATTTGCTCGAAAGTAACTTACATTCTTAAAGGAAAATAATGACTAAATGAATTTGGATATATTTTTAACCAACTTGAGCGCGCCAACAGCGTTTTTAACTTTCGGGTCTTATCAAAGACAAAGAAAAATTTACACCGCCCAGTTCATTTCAGGGTTTTCAAATCTGTCCGGATATTACGTTTTTGCAGTTAACTTTCGCGAACTGTATCGTCCACTATGCTGCAGATTATCATTGCATTACTTGATACGAATTTATCCAAACAACTAATGGCTCAGCTTTTGCTGTTTATGAAACTTGTTTTGATCAGAATATAAAATAATTCAAGTTGAAGCAACCAAATTTTGCATGACTTCTGGTAAAAAATTATAATACGAAATTGCTCTAGATGGTTGTCGTCCTAGTTACCGGTTAGGGCCAATAAATTGTATCTCCGTTGTGTTAATGATTTCAGAGACTTTTTGGAAGAAGCCAAAAGTAGTTTTTTAAAATGGGCTTTGTGTTTTTCTTTCAAGCAATCAATTGCTCAATAACGCAGTCAGTGAAACTATGCTAGGCTTCGTTAAAGTCAAAGAGAAAAACTGAATTTTTGATTTGCTCAAAGTTTCTCGGCATAGGAACCTTGTTCCTCGCAAAAAAAGGTTGAGAATAACAAAGTTAGTACTGTTTTCAACAAGTCACAATGCAGGTATACTGTACAACCACTAATATCATCTACAGAAATAATACACGAAATCAAACAATTTGCCTCCAAAAAAGTGTGCTTCAATACTCACTGTAAGTCATTTTTACAAAAGAAAGCTAAAAAGTTTCAAATTTTTGTAGCTAGTTTTTCTTGTTCTATCTATATTGCTAGTCATTTGGTTTCACATGTAATAAACGCATCCCTGATCGACTGCAGATCCGGATGTTGACAGAACACGAACAATTTTCCAAAACGGCTTCCTTCTGATGAAATTTGTTCAAGTTGTTGAATCATCGTAATTCTGTTTCGGTGATGTTTAGGTGGTTTGAGTCTGATTTCAGTTTCACTTAATGTATGCTACTTACGCACTTACAACAGTTACGTTAAAAGGATTTGAACAAAGTGAACATCCCACTTTTGCGTCCATAGAAAAAATTTTTGCTTTCCGTACGATTTTAAATTTTTTACTTGAATTGGCCTTAAATTGATTCTTTTGTTTTTGAAGCTCAGCGCTCACAAGATTTGTTTAAAGCAGTCAACTGGAAGAAAAAGAAACTGAAAAAATGAAATTTTACAGATCGAACTAATAAAAGGAAACGCAAAATTTATCATTTTTAATACGGAAGATTTTAACAGTGTTCCGTTTGAAATCCACATACCATGTACTTAAATAATAATCAGAACCAAAAACTACGAAAAGTGAACCAATTTACGCTTACCTAGGCAATAGGCAAAAAAATTCAAGCAATTCAAACGTTTTTATTATTTGCTGTAATTGCAGATGATCTTGAATTGGATCGCTGCCTCTATCTCCTGCCGAATAATTGCGAATTGTAGGCCGCAATGGAATTGGGTGGACTCGATAAGAGAGTAAAGCAAACTGATAATTTCTAACTTGAGGTCCTTGGAGCTGCAATGGCAACCTAACAGGTTACCTGCATAAATCTTGACACGAAAAAATAAAAATAGTTGAACTTTTTGATAAATTGGACTAATTTGATGACCATCATGGAGTCTTAGGCGTCTTTTGCCAAATCATTGGGTTTCCCAAAAAGCAATAATCCTTGCTTGTCTAATTCCCAACAATTTGGTTTGGTTAATCGTTAAAAGAATTCGGTGCACAAAATTTTCAAAGAAATCTTTGGTTGTTCCCCCTGAAAATTCTTGGACTCAATCATCCCTGTCCATACACTCATCAAATTTGAGTAATTGCTAATGCCAAGAAATGCCTCATGTTCTTCGGTAAACATACACTATTTTAGTACAAATAAAAATTCCAATTTTGTCGCAAAACACGTTCCAAGAAGCTCCTGAAAACAAAACGTTTCAAAAAGAGTTTAGCTTCTGAAAGAGAACTGAGTCTTCTTCTCTTTGTCTGTTTGACATGTGGCACCAAATAATCTTAGATTCAGGGAAATAAACAAGATTTTTGTGCCTGTGTGCAACTCTACCACTCCGAAAAAAATTGCTTGCTCTGTAGAAAAGAGTTCTTGACGTCTGTGATTACTGCTTTTTTTGCCTGTTACGGGCGAGAAGACGCTATTGCAATACTCGATATAATTTTAAAAAAATAGCGTTAGCGTGCTCATCTGCAAACATATCACCAAAACTTAAAATTTTTCGCCGGAAACTCAATCATTCCCTGGAGACCTTTTTTGCATGAAAAACAGGCAAACAAGCTGCTTTTTCAGTAACTGCTACTTCGTGGCTGCAAATTAGCTATCTCAATAAAACTGCCACCAGGGCAGGGCACGCACTTGATGCGACTGATGAACGAAAATATTTCCCCATCAACATTAAGCTTTCACTGATGCGATGTTCTTGAAGGAATATCGGCAACTATTAAAAAAACACTCAAACGGTTGGTCATTTGAAATAACAATAGCTCTTTCTAGGCCTTAGGGTTCTTTTTTGCGTTCAGTAAGCTCTTACAAACCTTATCAATTACCCCTATTCGGGCATCAGCACTTATGAGATTACCGATGAACCAATGAGAGGGGAGTAAAAATAACTGAAGATTGAAGTACATCAACGGATGGGTATTGAACGGAGAGAAAGGGAACACTCCTTCTTTAATTTTTTCACAGAGAGTTCAATAGTAATTATGGTCAATATACAACATCAATGGGCCTTCTCATAAGTCAATAATTTGCAAAAAACTCTTTTCATCTGAGTGACCCCATTTTTGATAACCAAGCTGATATAAATTGACTCTCTGCGTTTTCTGTCCTAAAAAATTGCGGAGGGGCATTAATGGGTATCAGGATTTTTCTATTCAAATTACGTTCAATTAAATGACAGAAATTTTCGGCAAAGGCGATAGAGGTTCATTGAAACAGTTCCCCGGCTTCTTATTTTCAGATAGCGAACTTTTTAATCAATAACAATGGATAGTAACGACAAAAAAGGTGAAATCTTTGAAGTCTATTTGACCGTTAGCTAGTCCATACAGCGGTGAAGCAATTATTTTGAGGCAATATAAATTTAATTGCCAGTCCACTAGCTATCTCACTCTTAAAAATGGAAAAATCAGTGACAAAGATTAATTCTCGCTAAATCAACTATTTGCCACTTAATGGAAGGTTTTGAGAAGCCATGTACAAATAAATTAGGTGCGTCCAAAAACAAATTTTGGTCCCCTGACGTCTTGATTTCCCTTTCTACTAGCATCACTTGCGCTGCACCATCAAATCTTAAAGTTAAATTTAAAATAAATGTAAAATGATGAAATTGCGTTTGATTTTCATTTTCATTATTAACGACACATTCTTTTGTTTGGTTGCATAATGATTAACTTTCTTGCGCAACAGTTCAATAGAAATTATGCACAATAGTTTATTTAAATGTATAATGCTTGATAATATGTCATCTCTCATGAAATAGGACTTTGAACACAACTTTGAATTGCCAAGAATAAAGAAATTATGTTCAAAAATTACCATTTGCTCCGCATAAAAACAAAGTTGGGTATACAAATTTCGAAAAAAAACTATGGAAAAGCAATAAGAGAATTTATTCTCGTAGAAACATAACTTAATCAAACAACGTGTGTTTCTATTTCTATAGAATTGAATTCGTCATTTTTGCACAGCTAGGCAATAAGTTGTTGTTAAATAAATTTGGAACTGCACTGCTTAGGTTTCACATTGACCTGAAGAAATAAGGTTGACGACAAAATTTATTTTGCAAACTTTTTTTACTTGAATTACATCAGAACGTTTTGGCGAAAAATGGTGTTACACAAAAATCGTCCACCTTTTTGATGTGAAAATTTCCTGTTGTGTGACAAAATTAGTTTTAAATTTTTTTTCCTTAATTACTTGAAAGTTTTTCGACGGAAAAGAGGGTTACAGAATGAACAAGCATATTTCAGGGACAACTACTCTCGAATCGAAAGTAGAGGTCGATAAGCAGGATTCATCGCAGCTGCAGGAATTAATTCTTCGGGGGCAAATTCATTTTTATTCAAAACCTTTCACAATTTTTTTTACGAGATAAGAAATCCAGTAGTGGCCGAAAGATATCAATTTTTGGGCAATGAGCCTTTCATATTGCGGCTATCATTATGTCGTGTATGAATTACAAATAATCAAAGAAACATATAGCTTTTTTATTTTTTTGCTATTTGAATTTGAAATACTTATAAAATAACGAAACAGATTTTTGAATGGTAGAGTTTGAGTTAAAATTCTAATTACTTATACGCAAACTTAATAGAGTCAATTTACTCGTAAATTTGTCCAAAATTAAGTATAAAATTACCTCAATTGAGCCTTCAGTGTTTGTAAATTAATTTATTGGATAATAATCAACTTGCTATAACAAGTATAACAAATTGTCTTCTATTTTCGTACAAAGCATTTTTTTTTACAAAAAAGCATTTTGTTCATTTTGGCAAATAAGATAGTGTCTCGTAGTGTCTGAAAAATAACATCCCTTATGCAATGACCATTTCATATTGTGGCTATCGTTGTGACGTTAATTAATTACATACATCCGAGCAGACATTTTTATGTTTTTTTCCGTTTTTGCGCTTTATGTATCTAAAAAGCATATGATTTTAAAAAACTGTAAACAGATGATTTTTGAATCTTGATTATGTTTCTGTTGACATTTGAATTAAAAATTTCATTTATACAAACGCAGTTTTGATTAAGTTAGTTCCTTGGAGCTTCAAAGGGATCTCACGAGGTTGCTGCATGTATCTTAACAAAAAGTAGGAAAAAATTTTGGAAGTAATTGATAACTTGGACTGCTCAGATAACCATCGTTGCACCTTAGGCATCTAATTCCAGTGCATGGGGTCCCTAAAAAGGTAATGTTTCCTGCTGGCCAACAGTTCGGTTTGATAAATTGCTGAAAGAATTTGGTGCCCAATGGCTCCAATTTTTGAAAACATTCTTGGAATTTTTCTCCCCGGAGAATTGTGGACTCAAACAACCCAGCCCTAAACCAGCCAGGTTTAAATATTCACCAATAAAAAGACTAGTTCAAAACCACATACGTTGCCGCTGTTTTGTACTCTGAAAAACTCGTTACAAAAATAATTCTTCAGAGCACAAAGAACTGCATTGTTTTTAGGTAACTTTACCCCAGTATTGTACTAGTAAAAACTCCAAACATTAGTAAACTATGTTGCCCTATGGCGAATGCCTAGTTGCATGTCAAAGGCGAGGAGACGCTCGACCGGATGGAAGAAAATTAGCGTCTGCTCGATCAACTGCAAAGGTGTCACTAGCAGTTGAGAAAAATTTGTTACCAGATAGTCAAACCTGCCCTGTAGATATTTTTCTATGTAAAGCATAGAACATCAAAATTTCTAATTCACTGCGTTACTTTACCTACTTATCCAACCAGAGGGGAGATTTTTTGAATCAATGTCGCTTGAAGAAGTGAGGATAATGATATGTTTTATTTAATTTTTTTGTGAACCAATAAGCGGTTAAAAATACCTGAAGATTGATTTACGTTAAACGGACGAGTATTGTGAAGAGAAGATAGGCGACACTTATTCACTAACCAATATTTTAGCGAAGGCTCAATCGTAAGTATAGTTGACATATAACACCATTGGGCCGCCTCAAAAGTAAGAAAAATATTCAAATAACTTTTTTATTCCATATCGTGGCTACCAATGTGTCGTTATTGAATTACAAAGAAAACGAACAAACAAATATTTCTTTCCTTTTTTGCATTTTTTGTATTGAGAATATATATATTTAAAAAATAACTGAAAATAGATAGTTGAATCTTGATTACTTTTCTGTTCGCGTTTTAAATAAAGTTTAAATACTGCAAGCGTAGTTTTAATCAATTGATGGCAAAATGTTGCAAAGGTGATATATGCCTTTTGAGAACCTTCCCTTTGTTTGGCTATAGTCTAGTTAGGGTGTTTGCAATCAACATCAGGTGTGACCATTGACGAAGAGTTGTAAACGCTTTCAAGTCAGCTTGATTTTTAGCTATTCTGGACAATATTGAAATTTTTGAGGCAAAAAAACTGGCTTCAGCTCCCGCTTACTATCCTTATCTTGAACAATAATTAGGGATGATCAGCGAAAAAGATGAGTTCTTGATAAAGCAGCTATCTGCTGCGTAATGGAGTATTCGTGGGAGCTGCCAATAGACAAAATTAATGATCCAAAAGGTTAATTGCTCCTTAATACATTTTCATCTTTAATAAAATAAGAGTTGAATAAATTAATCTTTCAGTTCCCAAAAAACTGCTTTTTTTGGGTAATTTTACAACAGTATATTGCCAGCAAAAAATTCCAAATTTGGGTGAAATACGGTGCCCTTATGGTGAATACGTTATTGCGTATCACGGGCAAGAAAACGCTAGTGCAACGTTCGACTAGATTGGAGACGAAATTCGCGTCTGCCTGCTCATCTGCAAACGTCTCACTAGTAATTGAGAAAAATCTTTTTACAGATAGTCAAACGCGCCTTTGAGATATTTTTTATGCTAAGCATTCAAGGAAAAATTTTATAGTTTACTGTGTTAAATTACCTACTCTCTCTTTCAACCAAAGTCGAGATTGTTTGAATCAATGTCACTTGACAAAGTGAGGATATTGATAACTTTTACATTTTTTAATTCTGATTCAATAAGCGTGGTTAAAAAATACCTGAAGATTGAATTAGATAAAAACGGACCTGCATTGGAAAGAGAAGGTAGACGACACTCAGTCACTAAATAATATTTTGGAGAGAAGTGAAGCGTAAGTATTGTCAAATTTTCACACCAATCTCTCAAAAATCAGTAATCTTTTCCAAAAAATCTAGGTACCAGCTAAAGAATTGTTTGTTTTTTTTTCATCTGAGTGACCCAAATTTTGATAACCGAGCTGATTTAAATTGAATTTCTACGTTTTGTGGCCTAAAAAATTTCATAACGGCATTTAGGGACATCAGGATTCTGATAAAAGAATTACGTTTAAGTAATTGATAGCAAATTTCTACAAACGTGATATAAGCTTATTGAAACATTTCTCGGCGTTCTGATCGTCGAATCGGGTTTTTAAGTCAAAAACAACGGATAACAATGAGAAAAAAAGTTGAAGTGTTTCAAGTCTAATTCTCCGCTAGTCCGGACAGTAATGTCTTAGTTTTTTAGGCAATATAAAACTTTTTTCAGGTCCCACTAAGAAACTCCACCGTATAAAAGTGAAAAGATCAATGACAAAGATCTGTAATCGCTAAAGCAGCTATTTGTCAATTAATGGAGTGTTTTCAGGAACCATAGAGAGACGATTCTGCCAAAAATATTTTTCCCCTAGCGTCTTGTTTTTCTTTTCTATTAGAATTAATTGCATCATGAGACCTTCAATTTAGAATGATTATGTAGCAAAAATGATGAAGTTGAATTTGATGGTTGCTTTTGTTCCTAACAACATATTATTTTCCTTGGTTCCAAATTGAACATCTTTCTGGTGAGACTGTTCAAAAAATATCATACCAAAAGAATTGAAAAAGATCATGCTTGATATATTTTCATCACTCATAAAAATGAGTTTAAAACAAATACAATGGCATTCTTTTGCCGAGAAAAATTTAGTTGCAATTTTTTTTCGTCCCAAATTTAGTTTATAACGATAGAAAAAAAGCTCTAAATAAGAAAGAAGAGAAGTTATTCTCGTAGAATTTTTGTTGAAGAACATGATTTTCAGTTTCTACAGAACAGAATCCGAAATTTTTGCTTGGTTTTGCAGTCATTTGTTAATTTAAATTAGAAGTTCAATATATAGATTTCTACCCAGCTGATATATGTAGATTGACGACAAAACTAATTTTACAGACCTTTTCCTGAATTTCATCTAAACGGTTTTGGGGGAGTTTGGGGTACACAAAGAACGCAAACCTTTTGGAGGTTACAATTTCCTTATTACATTGTACTGACTTATTAATTAATTTTAAATGACTTTTTTCCAGAATTATAGGAGAGCTTTTCCGGGAAAAAATGGGGTTAAACGAATTACAGGCACAATTTTTGAATCGGGTGACGATTTTTGAATTGGAACTTGTAGTTGATAAGCGTGACTCATCACGGCAGCAGGAAGAAATTTTCCAAGGGCAAATTCCGGAATATTTTTTATACAAAAGCTTGCAGACTTTTTTGGCAAATCAGATATCCAGTAGTTTAGGAAAAGTAGCATCATTTAGGCAATAGCCATTTCATATCGTGGTTATCATTATGTTGTTAATGAATTAGAAATAACCGAACAAACATATTTTTCTGTTTTTTTTTCGTTTTTTGAAATTGAAATAAGTGTAATTTAAAATATAATAATTTTATAAATAAAATTTAACTTTCGATGAGGAAGTTTAATCAAATTATTTTTTTGTGCAAATTTGTCGAAATTAAGTCAAAAGTTATTTCAATTGTGTACAAAGCCTTCATTTTTGTTCAATGCATTTTTTATACAGAAGCGTGTAGATTTTTTGGCAATGAAAAAAATGTCTAGTAGTGTTTGAAAGATAACACCTTTTGACTTTTTCAATGGTTATGGTTCTTTATAATTGTGGTTGTCATTGTGTCTTTATTGACTTACAAAAAACCAGCAATCATATGCTTTTATTTTTTTTTCGATTTTTGAACTAAACTTCTAATTACTTATATGGAACTTTAATATAATTAATTTGCTTAAAACTGTGTCAAAAAATGAGTCCAAAATTAACTAAATTGAGAACAGACTTTCCAGTTTTTTTTTTAAAATTAGTTTACTGGATAATTATCAAATTGCTATAACAAGTTGTCTTCTTTTTTTGTACGAAATTTTTTTATACAAAATCTTGCAGAAAATCTTGGCAAATAGGATGTTGTCCATTAGTGTCCGATAGATAACATTTTAGCAATTACCATTTCATATCGTGGCTATAATTGTGTCTTTAATGAATTACAAACAGCCGAATGAACATGTATTTTTTTCCATTTCTTGTGCTTTTGCATATAGAAAGCATATGAGTTTAAGAAAAACTGTAAACGGATGATTGTATTTCTGTGGGCCTTTGAATAAAAACTTATCATTCAGCAAACGTATTTTTCACAAATTCAGGTCCTGGGAGCTGCAATGGGATCCCAGGAGGTTGTCAGCATGATTTTAAACAAAAAAAAATAGGAAAAACTTTCGAAGTAAATGATAACTTGGACTACTTTGATGACCATCATTGCCTCTTAGGCACCTAACGCCACTGCATGGGGAGCCCCGAAATGTAGTTTGTACTGCTGGCCTAACTCCCAACTACTTGGTTTGGTAAATTGTTAAAGAATGTGGTGCTCAATGGCTCAAAGTTTTGAAAAAATCCTTGGAACTGTTCTCCGTGAAGATTTTTGAACTCAAGAAGTCTTGCCCACACCCACCAGGTTTAGATGTTTGGCAAAGCCAAAAATATTTTTTAACTATATACGGATTGGACGAAAAATATCGTCTGCATGCTCAACTGCAAACGTCTCATTAGTAATTGAGAAAAATTTTTTTACTAGGTAGTCAAACGCGCCAGGGAGAGTTTTTCTATGCAAAGCATGGAACGAAAAAATTTAATTCACTGTGTTACATTACCTACTAGTTAATACAGAGGGGAAATTTTTTGAACTAATGTCGCTTGAAGAAGTGAGGATAATGATATGTTTTATATAATTTTTTTCTGAATCAATAAGCGGTGAAAAATAACTGAAGATTGAATTACGTAAAACGGACGAGTTTTGAAAAAAGAACATAGGCGACACTTATTCACTAACCAATATTTTAGCGAAGGGTCAGTCGTAAGCATGGTTGACATAAAACACCATTGGGCCTCCTCAAAGTAAGAAAATTTTTCAAATAACCTTTCCATTTCATATCGTGGCTATCAATTTGTCGTTATTGAATTACAAACAAAAAGAACAAACGTATGCTTTTTCCGTTTTGTGCGTTGTTTTTAACGAGAATATATATTATTTAAAAATTAACTGTAAATAGATAGTTGAATTTTGATTACTTTCTGTTCGCGTTTGAATTAAAATATAAATTCTCCAAGCGTAGTTTAAATCAATTGATAAAAAATGTTGTAAAAGTGATAAAAGCTTTTTTAGAATGTTCCGTGGGTTTGACTATAGTCTAGTTAGAATTTTTGCAATGAACGTCAGTAGGAAACATTGATAAGGAATGGTAAACGATTTCATGTCAGCTTGATTTTTAGCTAGTCTGGACAATAGTGACATTTTTGTAAGCAACGTGAAACTAGTTTCAACTCCCACTTACTGTCCTAATCTTGGACGAAATTTGAGATGGTCAGGGAAAAAGATGAGCACTCTTTAAAGGAGCTAATTGCTGCGTAATGAAGTATTTGTGGGAGCCGCTCAAAGACAAAATTTGTGATCCAAAAGGTTAATTGCTCCTTATGTCCTGGTAACGTTTTCTATTATCACTACCTGGAGTATCAGATCTTAAGATTAATATTTAAGATACGAAATGATGGCATTTAATTTGATTTTCACTTTCATTGTTCATAACACGACAGTTAATCTGCTTGCTTCCCCGTCAAATAATTTTCCTACAAAACAATTTAAAAACTTTCAAATTTTTGAGCAAGATCATGCTTAATATATCTTTACCTCTAATAAAATAAGAGTTGAATAAATTAATCCTTCAGAGCCCAATAAACTGCTTTGTTTTTGGGTAACATTACACCAGCATAGTGCTAGCAAAAATTTTAAACTTGGGTGAAATACGGTGCCCTTATGGTGATTACGTTAGTGCCTATCACGGGCAAGAAAACACTAGTGCGACGCTCGACCAGATTATAGATGAAAATAGCTTCTGCTTATAGTAGTTGAGAAAAATCTTTTACCAGATAGTCAAGCGCACCCTGGAGATATTTTTATATGCAAAGCATGGAATGAAAAATTTCTAATTTGCAGTGTTGCACTACGTACTCGTCTAACCAGAGGGGACTTTTTTATCACACTTGATGAATTGGGGATTTTGATAAATTTTACAATTTTTTTTTCTGAACCAATAACTGGGGTCAGAAAATACCTAAAGATTGAATTACATTAAAAAGGACGGGTATTGGAAAGAGAAAACAGGCGGCACTCATTCATTAACCAATAATTTGGAGGGAAGCCATTTGGACGGGCTTTAATTTGATTTTCGATTTCATTGGTAATGACATAACATTATATCTGCTTGCTTCTCCATCAACGAAACGGTTTAGAAAAGAATTAACTTTTTGAACAAGATCATGCTTAATAAATTTTTAACTCTATTAAAATATATTGGGCATAAGTAAAACTGCACGCAGAATTTTGCGGTAATCATTTATATCACAAAATCTCCTTTTCCTTTTAAACTGTGCATGCAATTTTAGAAAAAAATTTTCAAAAAAGAAAAAGAGAATTTATTCTCATAGAACCTTCTTTGAAGAACGTGAATTTGTATTTCCACAGAACTTAATTGGACAATTTTGCCTTGTTTTGCAGTTCTGGAGTAAATTTTTGTTAAATTAGATTAGAAATGCACTATTTGTTTCATACTCAGCTGATTAAATTGTATTGACATCAAATATAATATCGAATAGGTTTACGTCTTAAATTACACTCAAGAGTTTCTGGGGAAAATAGGGTTATACGAAGAAAGTGCACATTTCAGATATAACAATTTCTTAATTTAATTCAGAAGTTGATAAGCCTGATTCCCAATAGCAGCAGAAATAAAGCTCCCAATGGCAAACTCTGCGGCATTTTTAAAACGAAACCCTAAAAATTTTTTTGGCAAAAGGGACATCTAGAAATTTTTGAAAGATATTTGTATTGCAGCAAAGCCTTACTTGTTGTCGCGACAATTCACGGATTAACGTAACACAATTTGACATTCTTCAACATGTATTTATCCTAAAAATTTTGCCCGAAATCTTTTAGTATTTAATTGAGACCCGATTCAAAATTTTTTTGCTCTTGTGAACAATGATATATGTTATTTGAAAAATGTGTCAGTCTTAAGGAGAGCATTCTGAAATTAATCGCCTTTTTGGTTTTCTTTCTTTTTGCTCTTATCTTAGTTATTTGGAACGAGTTACTTATAGTGCGGAAACTTTTGCCTTATTTTTTTGGAAATATGTATAAATGAGAAAAGGTTGAACCAAATTTTCACGCTTACTCCTAAATCACGCGCTTTGTGATGAGTGAGTGCACATTTTTGAGGCAATTTCAACTTAATTAGCCCAGTGTAACTTGTTTACAAACACGCTTAGAGCCCAAAATCGTGAAAAAACGCTACAAAATTGGGCGCGCATACTCTATTTTTTAGGCATTGGCCACGTAATGTTTCCGTATCTTCTAAATTGTGTCCTTTTACTTTTTTTAAATCAGAATGTTTCAAAAAGTTTTTTTTTTACAAATTTTAATAATTAATTTTAATATTGTCTTTTTCTAAAAAATCGTCTTCCGTAGTTAGAACACATTACGTGCAACATTTTGTTTATTTTACAATGCCATTTCATTTTTTGTGGATAGTTTGATGTGATGAATGTCAACTTTAACTTTGCAGCTTCAATATGGAATAGAATAATAGTTGAATATAGTTAAATGGCATTTAGCGCGTGACGTATTTTGAATTTTTGAGCTTTAAGAAAAATGGCTTCACTTGGTTTGTTAATTCTTTCTAGGAAATCAGATGAGAATAATTTTTTGGACTTCAAAAACGAATTGCTTCAAGGTTTTTTTTTTTCATTTGTTCTGTGTTCTGTGGTACTTTCAATCAGGTTTTGTCACGACCATAACTTTTAAACTGTTTTTTTGAAGAAGTTGTTTAGTGTCTGGAAATTTCAAATAGAATTTCGTTTCAACACTTTTTTGTATAGGTTCCATATTTTTTTGGAATAAATACATTTTGTATTTCATACAAATCCAAAATAAAAAAGGATGTTATGTGATGTACAAAATTTTCAAATTTCGTTTCAACACTTTTTTGTAAATTATCACACTGCTGCAGTATTAGAGAGTTTTTAGAAGCCCCACCCCCACCCTCCCCACCAAATTCCACTTCCAATCAGTGATTCAATATGAAAAGATACCTTTGAGTTTAATAGTGCAGTTTACTACTGTACGGTAGAACATTAAAGTGTTTGATTGAACTTACTATATAAAAAAAGAACTTATAAAATTTCCACAAATTTGGGCACCTTACTTAAACTTGTGACTACTTCATCGAAATTCAATAAAATTCTGTAATTAAATCGCAAAAAGGTCATTTTATCTTAAAATAAGTGGCTTAGCTGTAAAGAGCCGAATTCGAACACCCGAAACACTGTGTGGGTGAACAGATTATGGCTTGAAGTCGGTGAGTAAAGCAGAAACCTCGAGTTTTATTCAATTTTTTGAATTCCAATGCTTCAACGTGAAAATTGACGGAAGAGAGGAAAAATTTTGGAAGGAAAAAGTGTTCACATTTAGTACTAATTATCGTTAAATGCACTTTAAACTGCTTCCTTTTCCTCTTTTTACCAAACTAGCTTGTGTGAATGCAGTCATGGTGGCTCTTAGTATTCAAGATTGAGCGATAATTAAACTGGGAAAATTAAATGCTGCCGATATTTTGTCACCAATCGCATCAAACTACACAAAATTCATCATGTTGGGTGGATTGACATTCATTTTTAAAACTCCGTGGGTCGGGAAAAGCTGCTGCCAAATTAGCAAAACTTATTTGAGACTACTTTTTACTATACTCAGGTAAGTTATACGGAAGTTATACAAAAGTTGATTGATTATATCCCCTATAAATGAAATATTTTTGGCCCTTTGGAGATAATAGATTTGATGACAACATTGAAAGTAAACAATTGGTTCAATTGTAGTTTTATATCGGATCATGAACATTTAAATGCCATATAATACAACAATACAACATATAATACACAACTGCCCTATATAAAATAGATTTGACTACAATTATTATCAATATTTATTCTTAAGAAAAAATATTTGCGCATCAAATCTTAGCTTGATATTTTTCTTTCTCTGCTATGTGATTTAAAGTTTCAATTGAATTAGTAAGCAGCATAACTCTAATAAACGAAGGACAACGAAACGAAGCGGAAAGCCCTTAATAGAAACAAGGCTGTTTTTATTATCATCAACATTCGTTCGATTTTTTATACAAGACTAACGAACATAGTATCGTGGCATTTGATAGTGAAAATATACAAAACAAGTTATGAAAGTTAACCAACGTTTTTTTTCCATTTCCCAACGCTTCCATTTTTATGAAATTTTACCCCAAAATTGCTTGTAATTTATTTTTCAACCGTCCGGATAAATTTTCTTAACGGAAAGATAGTTGAATTTGATTTATTTCAGTTTTTTAACTTTGTCTATTATTGAGAGAGATTCCATATTTTTTTTCTAATAAATGCATTTTGTACTTCATACAAATCCAAAACAAAAAAAAATGATATGTGATCCAAAACAAAAAAAATCGTAATTCCAATATGACGAAAGTGTGCAAAATTCATAATTTTTGTGTTTGCTAAAGCGTTTTTATTTCAGTTTTTTTTTAAACAAACTTTAATTCATATTGTAGACTCTAAATCTAAACATCACAGAATTAAAATGCTATTTTAAACCTGATGAAAGCAACGCAGTGAACATCTAAAAAAACTGAATCCGAAGAAAGAAGTTTTGTCTTTCATGGAGATCAAAAAAAATCTTACTTTTATATTTCCAGATACGATGAGTAGCAAATAAATCAAAGTTTTTTTTAGAAAATCCATTGCTTAAATAACTGTAAAAATCAATCACGTGATTGGGGTTTATTTTACCGAAACGAAACAATAAAACAACGTTACTGGTAAGTTCATTTTTCTTCATTTTCTCTCTTTTGTTGAGCTCTATCAATTATCGCATCCTAGTATATTGCGAACAAGGAAAAATTGTATGGCCTTCTGTGAGTGTCTTTTTTGAGATAAAGAAATTTTCATAGATACATATTTCTCAAAAGAAATTGTGATAGCACACGAAAAAGTGAAATATGGTAGATTTTTATACTGATTCTCTCATGGACATAATACCATAACAGAAACGTGTATATATTGAATTGTCTGAGATTTTTTTTATCATTAAATGAGTTGGAATGGAGCATAGTGAGTTAAGGCTCATTTTTCTATCCATTTTTTTCTATACATTTGATGTTTGGTGGCTTTACAAAATTTTCGTTGTGCTAATTGATACATGCCATGTATGTTCTCAAAACCTTTTTGAGAAATATATCTTTTCAAATGGCTCCTGAAAGTTTTGAATCAAAACAGATGTTCAGCTAGCATGTATAGGGTGCTTATTTTTTATTGTTTCATGAGAGAATTGATTTCTTTGCTCTTGGTTATCAGGTTGTTTTCGGGTAGTCTCCTTTTAACTGACTGTCATCATCACGTTTTCTTTGGCACGAAGAAACATACAATTTGAGAAAATTTGCTTTTTAGTTGCCAAAGTATTCCTCATTGGTTGCCAAATAGTGAATTCGGGCAGTGTTTTTTTTTCTTTAGGGCAAAAAAAGTTTTGAAAAAGAGCTGAGTGTCTAAGGTATATTAAACTTCAGTTGAGAACTGAAGTTTAAAAATCATTCATTTTTTGGAGAGATTTTTGATATTTGTCAATATGGAAAGCATGTCATCTTCAACGAATGCAAAGATAGAAGAGAGTAAACTATCTTTACGGAATATAGAATCCATTTTAATGTGATGAAAAAATATATCGCGGTTTTAAACGTTTTAGAACTGAAACTAAATTCTAGCTTTTTCAATATAGATTATACAAACACTCAAATCCTGTTGAGTCCACCAACAATAATTGTACTGAATTAGAATAAACAATTGCAATTAGGATGTAGTAAACAGATACAGTTACTAGTTTTCCATTTTTTGCCAGTAAAGCTGTAGAAAAATTGTTAGAACAAATATATAATGCAGAAATATTTTTTCTTCTATCTTTTTAACGTCCTACTTCTTTTCATCCCGATCTTAACGCTTTA
>NC_134469.1:75177901-75205039 GCF_964194025.1 Convolutriloba macropyga | reverse complement strand
ATTACAGGACATGCCTGTTTATGAAATATAGTTTAGAATAATTGCACTAAATATCGGACAATGAGTAAACTTTTATAACTGGCCTCAAACAATTAATTTTTTTAGGATTTTATCAATTGTCAGATTGCTGATATCAACCCAAAAAGGTTCTTAGAACAACTTATAGACTTTAACAAGTCCAACTTTTTTTCATTCAATTTCAACTGAATGAAACTTTTTTTAAAAAAAGGAATTAACTTGGCTTCCACGAAAAATGAAAACTAGAACTTCATGTGAATTATAATATCCAATGGATTTTTTATCGCAGTTCAAAAATTATTTGAAAAATTTTGCCATTGCAATAATTTTTTTTGCTCAAAATTTCCCGTCAATTTTTGCAAAGCTAATAATTTGTAAGAAAAATCTTATCTGAAAAAGGTAAAAATGTTTTAAAAATATAAGAAATTGTTCTCAAAAACTACAAGATGTTTCAATCTGTGAAAGTCATGTAAAGCCTAATGTGTCGCATACTCAAAAAAATATTTTCTTCCTAAAGCTTGCCCAGTTTACACTAAACAAGCAAATTTACTATTCTGATCATTCCTAAGCGCCTTGTATGCACAATTAACAATTGGGAGCTACCAATTTTAGCCGAATAACTGTCAGCATAATGAGAAAAAAAAAAGAGAATACCAGCCGAAAGATTTTTTTAAGTAAAACAAATTTCTGAACTGGCAAATCAAATAAGTCCTCGCCATATGATTATCTATGGCGTGCTGTCTGGTTGCGCTCCACTCGGCCCTTTTGTAGACGTAACATCCGTCCCCCTCACTCGGGGCGGGGGGGTTCCGACCACAGATAGACCTTCTTTACAATATTTTGTTTAAAATTAGTAAAAAAATTATTTTTAAAAATTGATTTAAACTTGATTTGTAAACAGTGCATTTAAGACTGAACAACAAGAGAGAGTTGGAGTTTGGCTATTTTTCTCATTTTGCTGGACACCATAGACCAGCGTCCTCTTTAAAATAGGTAGAATTATGAACTTTCTAGCGGTTCTAAACTCTAAACAAAATTGTACATATTTATAACAAATCATTATAATTACAATTGCATGGAAAAATCAGTTCTTATCGCATGTACGACCACCATCCAAGCATTTGTCTATAAAGAAACCGAAGTATGTTCTCAGTCAACAGATGTTCGTTAATTTTTACAGTCAACCGCAGAAAGGGTAAGTAGAACTTGTCGGTGTTGTGACTCAATTTTGTGACATCTGTTCAAATGTTATCGTGAAATGTCTGCATCAAAGCTGCGTCATTAGTGTATTTAAGGAAATGGATTTACAATTTCCAATCAGAAAACGCCACCAAGATTCACCAAACTGTCAATGAAACCGAACAGTCTTAATATAAAATAAGTACAAACAAAAATAGAAAACTCTTTGTCTGATTTTTAAAAAAATGTGTATTTTCTGCTAGCCTAAGTAATTTTTGTCATGCAAAAATTTTACGAAAAACAATCCAGAAATACATCGGAAATAATTAGGTATAAGTAAATTGATTCGTTTTGCATTTTTTAATTAAAATTTTGTGATAGCTCAATTAGACATCTGCTCTTCATTAGATCTTAAACATAGTTGACATAGTGATTTTTGTCCGGGATAAGTGATAAACAGCCCTTGCTTGAACAAAGCACATTTGCGTGGATTTTCAAATTTTGTGGATATTTATCGTGAGGCGCCTGAAAACAAACCAGATAGGTTTAATGGCGACCCTGTAGTGTCGCAAATTGTAATCGATTGTATTTGTACAATGAATGTAATTTTTGCTACTATTTTACAGTAATGACACTACCAACAATTTGTTATTACTATTATTATTATTATTATTATTATTATTATTATTATTATCAGTATTATTTTTAATAATATTATTATAATTATTATTATTATTATTAATATTAGTATTATTATTATTATTATTATTATTATTATTATTATTATTATTATTATTATTATTATTATTATTATCAGTATTATTTTTAATAATATCATTAAAATTATTATTATTATTATTATTATTATTATTATTAATATTATTATTAGTATTATTATTATTTTTATTATTATTATTATTATTATTATTATTATTATTTTTATTATTATTATTATTATTATTTTTATTATTATTATTATTATTATTACTTTTATTATTATTATTATTATTATTATTATTATGGTTATTATTATTATTATTATTATTATTATTATTATTATTATTATTATTTTTATTATTATTATTATTATTATTATTATTATTATTATTATTATTATTATTATTAATATTATTATTATTTCAATTAGATCACGAAGCTTAGGATGTGAAGGGCTGCACACAAACTCAAACACGCGTAGTTCGATACTTTTGATTTATAGTTTAGAAAACGAACACCCACTAAACTTTCTTAGCTTGAGAAAACTTAAAACACGCAAATTCATCTTTACTTCCAGTTTAGACCTCGAATTATAAAGACCATAGTTTTCTAAAACGTGGCATTAAAAGATGCACCCAAATCAACAGTAGAGATTTGCTTAAACTAATTTTCCGACGTTGTACTTTATCACGATCTAACCTTTAACGTTTGATTTTAGCTTTGATCAAATTTTGCCGTGCTGTAATTTTAGTTGGCCCAGATTATGATGATCAAGATCAGAAAATTGGATTACAAAATTTGAGTCGAGCAATTGTAAAATTAAGGGTAGGGATGAAACATTTTCTGTTTTTTCATTATATGGTTTTCCTAAGCCTACTTACTTGTATAACGTATATCAGCTGTTATGCTCCATCATCATTCATAGCAATCTTGAAATATCATAAGAAATGCATGAAGAACTGAATAAAACCAATATAAAATTAAATTTAACGGGATGGCGAGAGTTTCATTTTACCAGTATAAATTTCATTCAGGTCTTATGGCAATGAGACCAAATTACAACGGCTGATTTATATTAAGAATTCATTTCTTTGTATGTTTGTCCTCGGCAACTCCGCTGCTTGAAATTTTAGTCAAATTTCATCCCCGTCTATAAGGCATTTTGGGTTTGCTCGTAAAAGCATGGTCTAAACTTCGGTTCTGGGACTTTATAAGAAACAGATTTACAATTCGACTTATTCCGGTTCCTTTCCAGAAAACGTCAGCAGCAGCACTGCAGAACCAGAATCAACTACCGGTAAATTTGAAGTACTCTTAGGAGTTCTCTATCAGATTGATGTCTGATTAGAAAGCTTCTTCTTGTCCACACGCAAAAATATGATTTCCAAAAAAACTGCAGTGAAATGCTTAATTCCTCGGACAGCATTGGACAGCGCAACAATGAGAGACTAGACTGTTCTCCGATCGGAGACGGTTTTATAAGACGAACTTCTGATTCGATTTTGTTTTAAATTCACGACGCCCAAGACTAGGATTGATTTCAAAAACAATGATTCCATCAGATTGCGTTTAAATAATGGAAACCAGATCGATTTTAATCGAAAAAAACTTTAGTTATTCATTAATTTTCGATTATTACAATAAAATTGCAATTATGAGCTGAAAAAAACATACAAAAGAAACAATTTTGCCGCACTTTTTCGAAAGGTTTTGAAGAGAGATAATGATAACATTTTTGAACACCGTTTTTGAATGCTTAATTAATGCATGCTAATTAATTCAGCAAATGGTATATATAATTGAGTAAAAACAAAATTTGGCCATTTTCGATATCACTGATTTCAATGAGTCACTAGTCTTTAAAATTGATGAAAATCAAAATTATAGCACCGTGCATTTGGAGCATGCCTTGTTTTGGGATAAACAAAGGTTAATTGCTTAACATTTTCTTAGTTGTGATGTCAAATTAATTTTTAATATTTGTGCTTGAAGGTCAGCTAAGAGCAGAGAATATTGCTTGCGAAGTAAAAAATAATGGCTGAAAATATTGCTGTGCAATCCATGCGTCCTCCATTCACATTTGATGCAGGATTATATTTTTTTTCTAAAGTTAGACCATTGATGTTCTACCTCGTCATATAATTTTTCTGATATTTCGTAGTGATTTTTGAAAATATAAATGTTATAACTTGTGCAAATTATTATAAAAAAAAGTTGAAAAAATTTTTTGGAGAGCGCTGGACAGCGCAACAATGAGAGATTACTTTGTTCTCTGATCATAGACCATATAATTAGAACAATGTGATCGGAATTTTTTTCAAACGTACAAAACTTGGGTTCATTGGGATTGAATTCGAAAACAATGATCACATCAGATTGAGTGTAACCTTAGAAAACCCAGAAAAATTTTGCATATGACCTCTAATTTCTTGCATTTTAACGTGATGCGTTATAATATTCTCTTATCTACTGTTGGCCATGTTTTTTCTACCTGGTCACATTTTTTTTGGACATTTGGAACGGGTTTTTTTTTAAAAAATTGACCAAAGTAAAAAATTGATCAAAAGAAGCGTTGAAACTCACAGTTCCATGCAGGTAAGATCAATATTTTCACATTAAATAAAAACAAAATTTTATCCGATATGAAGTCATTCTGTTGCTGGCGCACAAAGTTGGATTTTATTTTGTACTGAATGTCTTTTTAAGGGTGAAAGCCAGCCTTACGTATTACTGCCTCTCACAATGTTCCGTTTTCTTAAAAGGTAATTTATGTTTTAGTTTTTGAATTTAGTTTTTGAAGGTCTTTATCAGGAAAAAATGTGGCGGTTAATTATTACTCAAGAATTAGATAGACTTTCTGATGAAAAATATATATAAGTACAAAACAATCGTCAAGTACAACTGTCGTTTTTTATTAGAATCTTTTTATTCCGTTTTTAAGTTCTTACAACTAATTGCTTTGTATCGATCAAAAGTTCTAACAAAATGAAGGTTTGATTTATTTCCAAGTTGTTTTTGGTTCGTTCATAGCTTCATTTTTTATGTTTCCCTTAAGATCTAACGATTGAACAATTTTTTATGCCTATTTTACACAAAATTTCTGCATAAATCTCTGGGGTGGATGACATTGACTAATTTCTAAATACAGGTATAGGATATTCGCTTCGCTTAAACTATGTATTTCTGTCATGCGGAACTTTAGGTCAAAGCCTTTATGGCTGAGCCAAAAAGGCATTGACCTGTTTTTTTTTTGCATAAGTTTTATCCAGTGGAAAATATAAATTTTATTAACTATATGGTTATTTTAATTCTACACGGAACAAAATGAGTTGCGCGACAAGTTTTATGTTTTTATTAAGATTGTTAATATCTTTAATAAGATTTTTATTAATTATCCGTACCGAGAGAAATGAGCGGAATGAGCTTAAAAAACCGACAAAACGAGAAGAAGGAGCTGAAATCAATATTATCCGCTGATTCGACTCAATCACATGACGGCTTTGCGGATTGCCTTACAATTTCCGTTCATTTCCCTCATCAAAATCCACTCCTTCCACTCATTTTAAAATCTCTTGGTTATCATTAATCGCGTTCCGCTTTTGAGTGGAAAACGAACGTCATCTGGAACATTTGGAAAATGAATTGAAAATAGAAATTATTTCAAAAAAATTTCATTGATTTTGTGATTTTAAGGTAGCGCAATTTTTTCCTTCATAATTTTGACAAAAACTTTTGTTTTCATTAGTTTATTCTTTTATCATTGATGGGAACTCAAAGTCTGAGTTGCCCGCGCAATTCATATTTTTTAGGTGTTGGATAATGAAAACAAAAATTGTTTTTTTGAAAAATGTGATGGAAAAGAATTGCGCTGCGCTACCTTGAAATCACAGAATTATTGAAATTATTTTTTCTCACTACTAACAAAAAAATTATTCTTTGTAAAAATTATTAAAAGGTAGTAAGTTTAGACGTATTATGCACTGCCGATCTGTACAAATTTACAATAGAAGTTTGTTTTTTTAGCAGATAGCACCAAACAGAAATATCGGGGCATTGGTAAACGTGACATGGACAGGGTTGGGCTCTATGAACCCAATTTTGCCCCATATGCTTACATGAAAAGACTCAAGATGCCTCTTGTCTACAAACGACTCAAGTTCTTTGGCCCACAAAACGATCCAGGTCTTTCGAGCGCTGAACAAAAACGAACACTATATAAGCTAACTCAACATTTAAGCCACTTGTAATCAGCGAACTTTTAAGTTTTTGTGACCCAAAAATTCTGGATGCTAACTAAATTTTAGATTATAAATTTTTGATAGAACTTTGCGTTAGGAAAAAAATAAATGAATTTGCGTGTTTTCAGAACCAAATTCAAATCAACTTTTAGATTAATAGCTCAGATTAAAAAGCTTAGATTACTTTTCTATTTTTAAATGCGATAGTGATCCCTTATCAAGTCAGTTAGCCGAGGTGGTCAATTGTAGCTACAAGTGCCGCTTATGCAAGTTTAGATTTGGATTTGGTTTTGCCCTCGTCGATTGCAATATTATAGAACAAAAAGTTCGTAAGAAGGCAGTCTGACGCCCTTAATAAAATGAGCACGAATTTTGCAAAATTGGTTTTGGGGGTCACGAAAAAAATTATTAGCTGAAATGGGTGATGGATCATTTTGGGGGTCTAGAAAAAGTTTCTTGATGAAATGGGTGATGGGTGAATGCTGGGTGATTGTGGGTAGTTTATAGGTGAAAATTTTGTGATGTTCTTACAGCTTTAGAAAAATTGTTAAATGTGAAATAGTAGCACGATGATCAAATATTATATGAAAAAGTATTAGCTTTGCGATGAAATATTTTCATGCTGCCACACGATATTTTACAAAAAACACGAAAAACATATTTAGCCAAAAGGATGAAACACAACTTTTGAAATGACAACCACGTGATATTGAGCAAAAAAAAAATTAAACAAAGATTTAGAGCAAATAAAGTTTTAAGAAAATGTTAATTAATGAAAGCTTTTTGGGCGTTGAAACCCATCTGCAAAAACTTATAGTTGCTGACAATTATTTTTTAAATGTGCAAAATCAGATTCAAAAGAATCTTTGTCACTGTGAAATAAGTTCAAATGCAAATCAAATCAGTTGTTCCAAATCTGAATTCTCATCGTCTGCACGTGTTTTTAAAAGTAGGATGTACACATCAGGCAACTTTTGTCTATTGAACTAAAAATTTTTGACGGAGAACTTCAAAAAAAGAATTGTTATTTTTTACTAAAAATGTTCGAGGGTTCATATTTGATTATTGCATGATGATGATGATAAAATATTACAAGGTAAAAAAGACTTATTCTTTCTGTTCACTAGCTCATAGCATACATTTAGCAAAAAACAATTGCTCAACCATAATGCAGATTAATGCGGTGGCAAATAACAGGAATTTTTGAGGCAAATTGTATTAAATTTTTGTTTGATGTTAGGCTTCTTATTAATTAATTTTAAGAACACGGTTTTAATTTTAAAGCGAATCGTATTGTTTGGTTTGATTTTTAAAATTCTGGTTTGAGTTTTATTAAGTTTAATTTCAAAAAACTTGTTTTTGAGTTTTTTTTACATTTTTTTTAGAGAAATTGAACCGCAAACTCACGAAAAGATAACTAAAGGTTTTGGAATAGTGAAATCAGCAGAAAAGTATTCGATCTGTTTTGTAAATTAAAATCAAACAAAAAGAGCATTTTCAACGAGGCACTAATGGGAGTTTTATAAACTTGAGAAAAAATTGTACGAATTCCTCGCTAATGAGTTTTTTGGTATTTTTCAGTGTAAAATTTTTCCCGTAGAAACTTGAAAACGTTGATTATTTGTTTGTTAAATAATTATTTTTTTTGGGTAGAAAAGTTAACTGAAAAGAAAAAATGTTCGCAGGAAAATATTTAACCAAAACTTCAATTTATGCAATGGGACTGCAAATAAATCTCTTTTTGATATACGCAATTGACGATATACGCAATTACTATAAAAAGCAAAACATTCTTTGTTTTGCTTTTATAGTAAACGGTGGTGAAATTTTACGAAAAAATCGTGAGTAAGAGCAGAAATTTTAATTAGGCAATATTTTCTAGAAAACATCGATCTTGAACGGTTTAAAGTCATTGATTTTATACTTGAAATATGATCATTCAAACACATCAATTAAACATCATTGATCTGTGATGTGATAATGGCCATGAAATGCAATGTTCTCTTTTCTCTTCTAATTTTCCTGTTTTTCTTGAATACCATGGTCATTTCTCCATGGTCATTTCTCTTCCGCTTGAGACACTTGAAAACAGGACTTCATGGCCTAATATTGATCTCCCAGAGTGGTATTGATTTTGTTTCGATCAAAATATACATAATTAAGATATTTTTTTCTATTGACCTCTGGAAACAATTTATTATTGTTTTTATTTCTATAGCACATGTACACACTGGATTTATGTAAATCAGACTCTAGAGGTTGACAACGAGCTTAAACTCGAAATCAAAACAGAATAAAACAAAGGAGAATTCGATGTAAAGTGCAGAGTATGGTGATGTACTTTGTGCGTAATTGTTTTGTGGTTTTTCCCGTCCATATTGGTGTTATACTTGCGTGTGCTCTCAAATTTGAATATGGGGAATTTTTGTTTTGAGTTCTCGTCTATAGTCTAATCGTAAATGGACTTAACAGCAGTGATCTTCCTCAATGATATGATCACTATAATTGACATGCTTGTGTTTTGTGTTTAGAAGATTTCGAAGACAAAAGAATGTACAGAGGTATCGGAAAGCGAGAAGATGACAGTCTGTTCGTACCCTACGAACCCAATCTTTCAGAGTACGAACCTGCTAAACGTCTCAAGATGCCTCTCGTGTATAAACGACTCAAGATCTTTGGCGCCCAAACCGAACCCAGATTTTTGTGAACCAGAAAAACGATTTGGGAACGCATTGAGTTTACGTTAATGAAATACCTTAAAATATAATAATGGAATAATTTTAAGTATCTTACGACAGGTGGCTATTTCTTCAATTTGTGTGCAATGATGAAGATTTAATTAACCGATTATGAATTGAATATAATCTTAGAACTGCCCGTTTTTCTGATAAATTTTTTGTAATAGAATATCCAAAGGTTTCCAAAACATTGCAACAACAATATTTGATTACAATTCTTTTTTTCGTCAATTTTAACGCCCTTTTTGAACGAACGATGACTATCACAACATCATCTTTTGAAGTCATTTAGACTCCATTTTTTTCTGCTAAAAGATTAAACTATGCTGAGTCACTAAATTCGAGGTTTTCAGGTCACGTGAACGTATTGTTCAGACTCCTACACTTCCTGTCACACTTTTTTAAAAAAGCAAGCCAGTCTAAAAGTTTACAACCCACAGCTGAACCTTACAAGTTAATTGAAAAAAGTGCTTGAATATTTGGAGTATGAAGGGAGATTGAATTCCACACTTTTCTTGTTTTTCATAGTAAACGCAATTTTCGATCATTTGCAATGATGTGCCTGAAAAACAGCAAAGTTGTGTATAAATAAGTTAAAATATAGTTCTGGGATTTCTTCAGCGATTCGAGCTCAGCCTCGGTCGCTAACGCCGTTGGCTCTAAGTTCCGCTAATTATGCTTTCCCGAACTATGTTATAACATCAACAGAGATTCTATATTGAACCGCGCAAGTTGATAACTTCGCTCAACAAAATGTCACAAGTCGACATAGAACGAACATTTAGACGACTTTTCCCTGAAGGAGGGTATAATAGAAAGGAGGCAATCTGTCAAAAAATGCAGCATTTTAAAAGATTTTTGAATTGAAAATCGGTTTGGTTTAACGTTTTTTTCATCTGGCTTTATTTTGAAAACCAAACTACAAGAAGAGAAAGGTGTGGATCTTTTAAAGGTGAGAATGTCTTTGAAAATTATTTTCACACTGGATTTCAATCGTTTTTACATGTTTTAAGAAAAACTACTCGATCCTGGTTCTTTTCTTGTAAATTTATATAACGGTATAAGCAATGTTAGAATATAGCTGTTTTAGACCGGATAGTGATAGGTTCACGATGTGCAAACAATTAAGTAATAAATTTTAGCTATACATTAGTGCCTAATGCATTTTTAGAACCATTGTTGATAGCTCTCTATTTAATAACAAAGCACCAAGAGAAGTTTGATAAACTTGTATAATTTTGATTAAAAAAACAAAAACCAAAATGATTTTAAAACACTACAAGGAGGCCCGGTAAAGTGCGTTTGCAAACAATGTTCCCACCCCGTTCATCCACATTCAAGACCTAATTGACTGCCAATGAGAAAACGATAAAAATTGATCAAAAACGTACAAAACGTTCAACAAAACACAAATGGAAAAAATAATGCCAAGTTGGAGGGCCGATGAAACTTGTTGTTATTATGACTACTAGAAAAGAAAAACATAAATGTCAAATAGTAAACACTTTTTACAAAAAACTCGATGTGTATTTAAAACATGATTAAAAAAAATGATAAAACGTAAACCAAAACAAATTGACCTATACTTCACTATAGAAAATTAGGAACTTGTCCTCAATGCGACTGGGTAACAGGTCGACAAACAATATCAAAGAATCAAATTATGTCGCAGCACCTCCGAAAGTCTATTGCGCCTGTTTTTAAGGAGACTAAGACTACAAAATAACAACAAATACAGGCTGAAGCCAAAGCTTCACAAACTATTTTACGAAACCACACTATTGAAGGCACTATATTTATAATATGGTATCTGTAAGAAACATAATTCATCATTTGCTACTCATTTCAACATCAACTGCTCTTTCTTATAAAAAGACTATGTAGAAATGGAAACAAAAAGAAATCAAAATATCAAAAATTTTGGAAAACTTGAAAATTTATGAACCTTACTGGTCGAAGCCATCTATCAGAACAAATAACCATTAGAGAAAAAAGTATTTCAATCGACAGTAGTAGTTGACACGGCTTACTAATGAGGTTGAGTTACATGATGACGAACATGAGAGCAAAATAAAAAAAAATTAGTTTGTTGTTAAAAAATTTTTCACTTTGTTTTAAAAAAATTCATTTGAAAGTCATTAAAACAGTTAGCTATGAACTGAAATCGTTGAAGAGGTTCATTTATGCGTCTTTGGGAAGCAAATGAGACCCATTTTTATAAAGTCATAAAAGACCTTAGGTAACCACTGAAAGCATTGTCTAGGTCCACTTAAAACTCCTAAAAAGGCCAATTGAATCTTTGGTCGGGGAGACTAAGTCAAAGGACTAGGAAATGTAACAAATGAAACCAATGCATAGGAAATCAAGAACATTTTTACAAAAAAAATTTAGTCAAAACCCTAAAAATCACGAGCTTAACTCTGAAAACAGAATAAATGCTCATTAGGCTTTTTTAATAGTGTCTGCAAATAATTGAGCATTGATTTGAAATATTTGTCAGTGAAACCAATGACACTACCGTTAACATTTTTAGCATATTTTAGCAAACTTGACAAAAATCGGGTCAAAAATTACGAAAAATTTGAACGAAAGTGACGTAATTCGGCCTAATGTTCACAAAACTTAACATCTCGATAACTCCCTGTAAACAACGAAATGCAACATATCTCTTTGCAGTTTTCAATATTAAAAGCAGTTTTATTTAGTGCTTCAGTGCTTAAACTGACAGATATGATAATAAAACATACGCATTACCAAATAAGTCTAAAGTGGGGTAATGGAGTTTATTTAGAGATTCACCATACAAGTGCTCGTTGACACATGTTTAAAAGTTCCCAATGCAATGTAGCACCAAGATGGAAGATCAGAAGTATCCCAACCATTGTCAGAACATTAAACTGTTGGATGCCTGGTTTTCAAAATTGAAGGACGTTGTGGAAACGTTGTTTCATTAATGGAGCCTTGAATATAAAATTGTGGGAGTAATTAACATGAAGAAAAGCAAAAAACTTCGAAAAAACGGTTGCACCAAAATAAAAAAATATAAATTTTCTGATTGTAAGAATCCATGTTAGTAACAAAACCAAAAAACCATTCTTTTACAGAAATCCGCCACAAAAATAATTTGTATTTACTTAAAACTTAAGTATTCAGGAAATCAAGAAATATGTTCAGATGGCTAAATTTTTACATCTTTTCCGATAAAATAATTTTATTTAATTAAATTTAATCCGTAAAGATAATTCTTTAGTTCAACAACCTTGCTGATTAGCTGCCCTTGTTACATTCCCGTTGTTGTACTTGTACCAATAACAAAAATATTTGAAATCAAAATGAACAAGGAGTTCATTTTTCCCAAAGATTAGCAGCTGATGATAAGGATTTTTTTATATCAATTTGTCTTTAATCTCAGTGCCGCGCATTTTTCACAATTAGGCTGTAGCTGGTACATTGAATTTTTTTTAGGTATATGTTAATTGCAAAAAAATCAATTTTCTAAGTCCTTCAACTAAATTTAAATCTGGGGAAAAAGTGGTGGAAGAAGTTGAAATTTTCTATAGAAAATGCAAAAAATTTTTGTGTGGCAGAAAAAACTACTGTGAGTAAACACTTATGTTTTCTTTTCTCAGCTATGTTTCGAACAAAATATTGTTTATTATTCGTCTGACCAAAAATTAACCTAACATTTTTAAGAGCGAAAATTTCATGCAACTAGACTAAGATTTAAAAAATGTAACTAAAGTGTAAAATTTAACTTAGCTCTTACAAAACAAAAAAAAGATCATCGTGAAATCGAATATTTGCCAATGAAAAAAAAGAGTCTTATCGACCTTATTAATTGATAATAATTACATAGAAAAGTTTTGTAATAATTCACTTTCAGAATACCACTTAATTGATTTTTATGGTTAAAAAATATAGAGCTTTATAGTCACGCAAATTTCGCTGGAACCGAAAGTGAACTCTCCAAACAATCCTTGAATCTATTTGTTGTGTCGGATGAAAAAATTTATTTAAACACTCTTCTGGTTGTCATTTCTACGTATTTTTGGTTAACCATTAGCATTCGTAACTTGCATTTCTTGGTACTTTTCTAAATTGACAATTAAACAGTGGTGGTTGGTTGTCTTTGCTCTCCAAGGTTAGAAAATTTTGTAGTTTTGCTATTCTTGTTCAAATGATATTATTAAACTGCCCGCAGTTGTGAATACATCGCAAATTACTCAATTTTTTGCAATGCAAATGTTCTACTATGAAACACCCTATCTATCCGAACATATTTGAGCATAATTAATATTGATTCAATATGAAAACACAAACTCATTAAGCAGAGTTGTTTCCAGGTGTTTTTTTTCTGTCTGTCATTGCTAAAATAAATTAAAGCATATTTAAAGATATAATTTAAAATTTCAAAATCTCAGAATTTAGTTGTACTTAGGTTGACGAAACAAATTAACCGATGTTTCCACTTTGCTTGTTAATGGACATCTAAAGCAGAACGTCTTGCCTTGTTGGTTGAAAAACGCAGAAACTATTACCAGTATTAATTGATGTGAATGAAAGAGAGTCATGGAGTTACAGGCCAATATCCTTACACCAGTACTTAGTTTAAAAATACAAATATCAGATGTAAGATCCTCTGATATCTTTTTTTGACAAATTTGCTTGTTATCAGAACAACAGTTTAGCTCTAAAACTCAAAGTCAGCTTCCACTGCGTTACACATCCTATCGAATAAAGAAGGCGTGATTCTTACGTAAATAATTTTGCCAATTGAATTCGATCTCAAAAACCTTCGATAATGTTAGTCATGGAATTTTGCTCAAAGATTGTAGATGCTTGGGATTAATGGCAACTACGTTGATGCTCTTGCAGTCTTATTTGGTTGGACGTATGCAATACACAGCAAGTCGGGCGTCCCCTACCCATTGATACTGAACATCAAAGATCTAAATGCTGTACAAAAAATTTCAAAATTTATTTATGCTGATGATACAGCCATTAAAACACATGGACTTGTATCACATATTGATAACTACAATCAAGACGTTTTAAGAGCAACCTGTGACTGGGCTTCAATTAATCGACTGATTCTCAAAACGACAATCATTCTGAGAGCATGCATATTAATCTCAAAGCCAACTTCAACTGTAGAAAATTTTAGGTATTTTGTCGTGCAAGCTGACGTTGAGTTGAATTTCAATGAAAATCTAACAAAAACAGAAAACAAACTAAACTATTTTGCTTTTTTAAATGACTTTTTTAACTTAAGAAAAGTATTGACTATAGATCACTTCGTTAGAAGCTACACAGAGTTAATATTCAACCAGATGTTCAAAAGATCGTGGTCGTTTAGGGAGAATCAACTATGGATAAATTGAAACAAATTGATTGCAAAAAAACGGAGTAATTAAAATCAATTTTTCAAAAAAGAAATTTGTGTGTGTGAGTCATTATTGAGAAGAAAATTTTTATGGTGTCTTTTGTACCATATTCAGGAACATAAATTTTTATGCCCATACTAAATCCTAAAACTCGTTCGTGTAACTTCACAAATTGACTCCAAAGGGATTTTCCAAACATTCTAGGGATTTTTTACTGACTACAGAAAGTATTAACAATAGATCACTTCGTTAGAGCCTACAGAGTTAATATTCAACCAGTCTTCTAGAGCAATGTTTTACGAAATCATTATATGCTAGCAAAAATGTTTAATTAGCAATAGTTAAATCTTCCAGATCCTAGTTTGCAGGTTTTTTCCCAATTTTTCTTTTTAAATTTCAAACTATTTTCAAATAAACTCAAATAATTCATAAGATTAATTTGGTAATAATTTTGTAATTTGGTTAGAAAAAACCGTTGGTTATGCTCTCAGGTGAAATGATCTATTCCTCTGAAATTTATTTGTGTTAATCTCATCTTGAAAACCAAAAGCAATGCGCAAAGGAGACAATTTTGTAACCAGCAATGCTCTACGTGAACGAACCATAGCTGTAGTTGATAGCTGAAACATAGCTCACATAAATAAAGGATCGTGGGATATTTGGAAATCTTTAATTGTCGCATGATGTCCATTAATGCTTGCAAATGCTAGATCTCTCAACCCGGGCTAACCACCATAATTGTTTCCTGGAAACCATACGTAAGACATGGATGATTTGGAAGATTTTTTTTGATACCATACCTAAAACCAAACAAAAAGTTAGAGATAATATCAAATGACGCACTTCGGATTGCGTAATACAATGAGAAAAATTTTTTCTATGATGTCTTGTGTACCATATCCATGATTATAAACTTTTCAAGTCCAAATCAGATCGTAAAACATGTTCGTGCAACCTTAATATTTCACTCAACAAGGCCTTTCAAAACATCCTAGGGGGTGTAGGACGAAAAAAGGTAGATCCATAAAGTTATTGTTAAAAAACTTTTGTACTGTTTTGGATACCATATCCAAGACCATCAAAGTTTATGACCAATACAAGAACATAAATTGTTTTTGTGCATGATCAATTTTGACTCCAAAAACCTCCTAGGCGTTATGAGACAAAAATATTGTAGATCAAAAAATTATTCAAGAAAAAACTTTTATCGTGTCCTAGATACCATATCAAGACCCATGGACTTTTCTTGGAAAGCATATATAAGAACTTAAATAATTCCTGAATAACTCAAGTGTCTGACCATGAACGGTTCTTGGTCTCTCTTTTTCCATCTGTTTGTCACTCGTTACCTATCACTCTTGTATGGAATCTTTGAAACCATCAATAAAACCACCTATGGTTCTTAAAAACCATAGCGAACATTAACAAGAAATTTTGGTCCTTTTGGGTGGAACAATTCATGGTCTTATGTATGGTTCTCAAGAACAATTTATGCTCTTTTTTATGGTTTCAAGGAAGGGTCAGCCCGGGAAAAAAATGATTTGTTTTCAACTAGGGATCTGTATAAATGCCACAAATAGTCAAAAGATATCGTATTTTACAACAACGATAGATAACGTGGATTACTGTGTTAACAATGGGCTATAAAACGGCAGCAGTTTGTTTAGTTTTCCCGATAACTGCGATTATATTTAATGCGGACAAGCCGTGCCGAAATTAACCCCACTGATTACCAAACAAACTGATGGAACAGTAGGGGTAATTGTCTAGGTGGGGTACGGGGGGGGGGGGGGGGGTAAAACATTGAAAGATTAGGAGGTTGACGGGGCTGATGGGGAGAATATTTATATCACCCAAAAACATTAACAGTTAAAAAGCTGTAAGACTATGAGGTAAAATTAGGGGTTAAAACGATGAAGGAATAGGTTGTAATGGAGAGTAAGGTAGAATTGTTTGATTTTACTCTCCAAAAAATTACACATCAAAAAACGATAGATAAGGAGGTATTTTTAGGGGGTATAGCGATGTAAGTTGAAGGGGATAATGAGGAGTAAGGGGAAATATTGTTAGCTTTTACCTCCAAAATTACAACCTAAAAAAATGTAAGGTTGAGGGTTAAATTTAGGGGGTGAAAAAAGCAAGATATGGGAGGTAGTAAAATGGTGTAGATCTCTCCGTTTTTGTCCCCCAGTTTAGTGGGTGCATAATATTTGCACCCAACAAAAAGCGTGCCATAATTTTTACATAAAGTTTTTTCATGCAATGACATCTAGTCTAAAATTGGGGGAGCATTACGTACTGGGGGCACAAATGGAAAAGATTAAATGGTGTAAGAGTGAGGGGGTAAAATGTTCTTGGGATGGCTAGTATTGGGCAAGCATCGGTGGTGTGAGGGCTCAGGCGAACTGGCTCAGTGAACAGAGGTTATGGGTTCAGGGCTGTCACTCTGTGACTGTGGAGGTAACACGCTCTAAGCGTGGGGCTGCCAAGGAGGGTGAAAAGATGCAAGAGTGGGGGTAATGGGGATAAAACGACGCAGCAGTAGGGGGTAATGGGGATGGGGGTAAAACGAGGCAAGAATGAGGCGGTAATGGACCCCTATTCTTGGATCGTTTTACCCCCCATTACCCCCACCTCTTGCCTCGTTTCACCCTCCATTTCCCCCTTACTTTTGCGTGTTTTTACCCCTAGGCTTTCATAGTATTACCACCTTTTACCCCCACCCCTCTTGCATCGTTTAACCCCCAAAATGACCTTCGTACTCTTACACCATTTTACACACTCAAATTAACCCCATTACCCTCCACTCTTGCATCGAATTACACCCCATTACCCCCCAAATATGATAAACGAAGGGTTTTTGAGGGGATTTGGTTAAAAACTGCCCCGAATACACCCTAATCTTTTATCTTTTTGGGGTTAAAATTTGACTCGGGAACGTTCAGAGCATTAGTTTGAGATGTACTACCTACGCATAATCTCTGCAAGGATAAAGGCCACTAACTGGAAATTGAAGCTGAGGATTGGGCCCTAACCAATGAATAGTAGAGCTTAAAGGCCCCACGAGTTAGCTCTTTCGTTTCAGCACTAGAGGCTTACCTTAACTACTTGGCCTATATGGTTGGGATTTCAATATTTGCTTTTTATTTAACTTTTTACACACAAAATTGTTTATTCTTCTTTCTCTCGGTAAACGTTGTTTGCCAGTCTTGTTGTTTGCCAGTCGTTGAGTTGTTGCCAAGATAGATGTGTTCAAAAGATCCAGATAACAGGATGCACCAAAATGATGCAAGAAATCAACCAGAATAATTTTTGCAAAAGCAAGCTAAAATAATTGTTACCAGATTTTTTTATTTTACAACAGTAATAATAACTGACATGGAGTTTTGTTCTATTGACCATAGGTATCGTAGACATATAACAATATACTCACAAGATTGCCCACTTGGCTTATAGGTAATATCAATACTTTTGATAGCATTTTTTTAGAAGTTACAATCAACTCACTAGCAATTCAGTTCAAGATTGATCTGCAAGAGCAAGAAGAGATAGTAACTAACATCCAGTTGAGCCCATCAGAGCAACCACCTGAAGTGACGTGGTGCAGTATTAATCGGGTGATCCAGAAAAAAATTGGCCTTGATCGGGCGATCCAGATAAAAATTTGGCCCTGATGCGAACTTTTGTAAATTAAAGAGAATTATTGTGAAGTAATTCTAAAAACGCATTCATGTTTCAAAACTGAAGTACCATTTATGGCAATAATTCTACCTTTTAAAACTGTGCGACTTTGATCAGACACAAATCTGACCGTTGAGATGAGAAGACAGTTTTTTTTTTGAAAAAAGCGGGTCAGCCTCTTACCCCTAATACGCCCCTAAATACACATAATGTTTTTACAAATAAAAATTTCAATTAGCCCCCCCCCCCGCCCAGCAGGTTAAAGATTTATAGGTCATCTAATCTAGGTGCCCCCCCCCCAATCTTGGTAATCAGTCCAAGAAAGTATGATCCAGATCATTTAAACATCGTCTTGGAAATGTACCCCTAACGTTAAATTTCATTTTGAACCGGCAGTTTTTATTATCAGATAGCTGAATTAATTTTTCTTCCAAACTGATGTTTTTTCGAAAACTATACAACATGGCATTGAGTACCCAGTGCGACAACCCAAATCATGCAGACCAATTCAACGCAAGAACTTGGATTCGAAAGAACGACAATACCGTTTACAAGATCTTGAAAAGATCTCGAGTTGTTTTCCAAGTCAACTGAGTCTTTCAAAAGGTGCATTTCACACTCAAATTGCATCCAAATTAACGCGAATTTATAATTGGCTGCCAATAAATTTTTAGTTGGGAAAAAACTTCGATGTTTTCAATTTTGTCTCAGACCCACCACAAGGTTTCTCAGATCCTAACAAGATCTTGGCATCATCTGGATTATTTTTCCAGGTTAAAGTGGTTACCATGATGGCTAAATAAAAAAACATCCGTCAGACAACCAGTAACTCCTTTTTGGTATTTTGTTGAATTTTCGTTGCTGCTTCAAACAAAAACGTTTTTTTATGGAAACCTATTGCTTCTCCACGTACAATACTCCATTTCCTATTCAAATGGCTGCAACATCTAGCCACCGAACCCTTTCTGTTGTGTATTGCTTCTCGTACCGAACTCCAAGTGTAAATCATTACTGGGCATTGTAAATCTAAGTCTCTCATGTAATATATTTTGCTCGCTTTTTCGCTTGAAGTTTACTTCTTTCAAGCGCATTTTAATGGCGCAAAAAACCAACTTTCACCCGTTTTGGTGGTGCAGTAAGTAGAGCAAACGTCTGTGTATCAGGAGATCGTGGGTTTGGTCCCCATACAGTCCTTTATTTTTGCACTTGGCTCAAGTCTGACTATTGTACAATCAGACTGAGTCAATTCTGACAAATCAAAAAGTGACATGAATCAGTCTATGATTCAGTAATGATGAGGAATTGCATTTATACTGGACCAGTACTGATACGCACTTGGCGTTAGGTACGGGTTCTCTGATTACTTAATTTTGCCGTGTCAATAACTTTTTCCGGAGCAAATTCAAAAAAGTTTTGCCCTGACAAATTTCTCATCTTGTTGTCTCCTCTTGTTGTTTTAAAGTTCAGATAAAATTTCTGTGTGCATCATGCGTGATGTATTGGGATTACGATTAGATTATGCGGTCCTATGATTGCAAAATAGCGCGACAATAGGTATGGTCCAGACCGTGTAACTATGGTCAGGGAGGGTGCACTTTCACATTTCGCCCACCTCACCTCGGTTAATAATCAATTTGTTTTTGGTCACGAAAAACAGCTTTTTTAACAAATTGATCTAATTATGTGCGACTTTGGGACTTAATTACTCGCTATTGCTATTAATTTGTGCATCAAAAATCTTTTAGATATTATTTACCTTATTTTGGATCTCTAATTTTGGTCTAAAAGCTCTTAGTTTTGCTGCTTGTTGACATGATAAATCGCATAAAATCTGTTGAATTGTTCAAAATAACTTAAACAGAACTTACAAACGTTTTGATAATTTTTGATAAGTTTTTGATATGCCTAACATAGAGTGAAATTTAAAAAGAAAAACCGCTACAGTTCCGACCTGAACATAGAGCGAAAACTATGATACTAATTGAGTTACTAAAATTACACTATTTTTAAATGTCAAATGTTCACCTGATTTTTTTGCAATACTTACTGAAAAAAAGTTTGTTGGTAAAACTGTCGGTAAAGTATTTATCTATTAGCTGCTTTGAAACTTTTACTTTCTTCAGTAGTTTATACTGACGTCATACGTGACATCAAAGCGTAGAGAGTGAAAAAATAATTGTTCATGCGCTCAAAGCAATAATACTAATCACAGGAATTTGTAAACATGAATACCACAACAACCGTCACGCAACACGCCCATCATTGATTAGAAAATCCATTTTGCTGAGCAGGAGAAAAATTACAGCTCATTAATAGTAAGGTAAGTTTTAACTGTTAGAAAATAAGTTTGTCAGGTGAGGTACTTCACAATTGGAAATTTACAAAATAGTAAAGGTCATATAATTAAAGTAAAAACTGGTTTATTATGGTTGCAGTTTTGGGTAAACAATCATCGTTTTATGGAGAAACTTTATAAAACAGCTAATTAAAGTGACTAAAAAATTGCTTCAATTTGAGTTTTTTGGGTCTTTATTTTTGGATCTTTGAACGGGGGAGAGGGGCTATTATTTTGTGTGCGTGTGTGTGTGTGGGGGGGGGGGGGGACCCAGTAGGGGGGGGGGGGGGGTAATGGCTTTTTCTTCAAGAGGGGGACATGTTTTGTCATTAGACTACGAAGAATTTGTAGCACTCTTACAGCATCACTGCGTTTGTATATAAACAGCAGGGATAAAAGAGTGTGATAAACTCGCAATATTGTCACGGCAACATTGGGAAAAAGTTATGTAACTGTTCAATGAGAGTTCATTGAAACCACTAACTCACGGTTGTTATCAGCTTCACGAAGTTATTCAACTAATCGGCTTCGCCTCGCAATATAATAATTTCTCGATGGCAATAAACATTTCCATAGCTTTCGTTTCCACTCCTTTTTACGGGAAAAATAGGGGTGTAATCTTTCTAACAATTTCCAGTAATATTATGCGGTGAAACAATTGTCTCGGATGATATGAGTTTCTTATGACATTGTTATCTGCGATTTTTTAAAGTTTTTTGTGGAAGTTATGAATATAAAAATTTTAGAACAATTCGCCAGCTTTGACGATTTTCTGCTAATTTAGAGCTATATCGGATTAATTAAGGGGATAACAGTGGCTAATCTGTTTTGGGGATAGGCAATTTGTAGTGATAAGTAATAGATTTTGGTGATAGAAAACTTTTAACAATCACTGTGACGTTATTAGATTGAATTAGTAAAAAATGAACGTCAAATCAAAATAGTAATTTAAAACCAAAATTTTAAATTTCACTGCCAACCTCTGAATTGAGGTATGATTGCCTGTTATTAATCTTTTTTTCATAAAATTTGTGTTTGGTTTTTAAGTTTTTTTTCTGCTTGGTAGCGGACAGTTAAATATTTGTTAATAAATGGATTGAAACACCATTTAAGACAAACCTTTTGCACGTTTCCCTTACATGTCTATTTTGATAGTTTATCTTTTATATTCAGACACTTTTGTTAAATTTTACACACCACATCTGACACTTGTCTTGAAACTCGCAAGCGTTGTCAGAGAATTTATATCTTGCTATCATTACTGAACTTTTGTGTTAATAACTATTGATAAACATTTTAAAAAATAGAAATATCAGGCGGAAACATTAATTTGGTTTCCAAAATAACAATTCTTCAAGTAGAGTATATGTTAGACATTGATGATAAGCATGAAAAAAAGGACAGCTTGAAAAAACTTTGTCCAACAGAGGTTCTGGTAATTTTCTGTATATTAAATCACACTGATTTAATAATGAAAAAATTTAATTAATAAAAAAATGACACTTTTTGACAACCCTTCGAAGATTAATGGAAAATAGTCAGAGCGAGAGAGAGAGAGAGAGACAGGGGGATTTAAAAAATTAGCACAACAAAAAACAGTAAACCATATTGAAAAAAAAAAAACGTTGACGAAAAACTGAAACAAAAGCCACTCGGATGTCTGTGTGAGATAAGGCAGTTCTGACATAAGATTGCATGAAATAGCGTTTTTAGAACGCCTGACAAAAAGCTGCGATGACAACTTAATGCTTGAATAGAGCGGCTTTTTTTGCATGCCTCAAAGGTGTAGATTGTGTGTAAGTGACTTTATTTTCTGGCTTTTTTTCAACCGAAGCATAGCGCTTCGAGAGGCTAAGACAGATTATTAGATTAATTTCTGCAGAAGTGGGTCGTAACCTTGTTTAAATCTGGCATTGTGCAATTTTTAGTTTTCCCGTTTTATGCTACATCCAAGTCTGAATATTTCTATAAGTGGCATCAAATACATTTCTTGCAGTTTTTTGACACGGACAGTTTTTAAAATAGATGTTTATTTTTTAAGATTGTTGTGCGTTTCTGTCTCATGGTCACTATTACAATCCACCTCTTGTTGTTGTTGTTGTAGTTGAGGGTGTTGTTGTTGCTATTGTTGTTGTTTTTGTTGCTGCCGTTGTTGTTGTTATTGTTCTTGTTTTTGCTGTTCTTGTATGAGTAGTCTTTGTTGTTCCTGCTGTTGTCGTTGTTGTTGCTTTTGTTGTTTTTGTTGTTTTGATTGTTGTTGTTATGGTTGTTGTTGCCGTTCTTGTAGTAGTAGTCGTTGTTGCTGTTGTCGTTGTTGCTGTTGTCGTTGTTGTTGTTATTGCTGTTGTTGTCCTTATTGTTGTTGTTGTTGTTTTTGTTATTATTGTCGTTGTTTTCGTTGTTGCTACTGCTGTTAATGTTGTTGTTGCTGCTGTTGTTGTAGTTATTGTTGTGTCGTTGTTGTTCTTATTGCGACTGCTGCTGTTCTTGTAGTAGGTAATTTTGTTATTGTTCCTGCTCTTGTCGCTGTTGTTGCTGTTGTTTTTTTTGTTATTTTGATTGTTGTTGTTTTTGTTGCTGCTGCTGCTCTTTTTATTGCTGCTGTAGTTCTTGTTGTTGTTTTTTTTGTTCTGGTTGTTATTGCTGTTGCTGTTGTTGTTATTGTTGTTGCTGCTGCTACTGTTCTTGTAGTAGCAGTAGTAGTAGTAGTAGTAGTAGTAGTAGTAGTAGTAGTAGTAGTAGTAGTAGTAGTAGAAGTAGTAGTAGTAGTAGTAGTAGTAGTAGTAGTAGTAGTAGTAGTAGTAGTAGTAGTAGTAGTAGTAGTAGTAGTAGTAGTAGTAGTAATGTGGCCAAAACAAAGAATATGGGCGTAAAATGCGACAGCCCAAATGTTGTTGCAGTGCCTAGTATCCAACAGAACGTGGAGATACTCACTGGAACACATAAAGGCAAACTAGGACTCCTGGCAGAGACATCTAGCCAGTCACGACTAACCATCAGCACGGAGGTGCTGCTGGGAACGAAAAAGAAAGCGGGCTGGTTCGAAACACAAGATGGCCGGAAGCTAAGATTGAAGAGCTTAGCGGTGGCTAAGCCAGCGTTGGTAGCTTCACAACAACAATCTGCGGTAGCAGATTCAGAGTCACTAGAAAATGAGAGTCGGTCAGTGGTGGCTGACCAAGAGTCTTTAAGATGTCACAATTGTCAGCGGCAATTCAGTACAGTTACCGGACGCAAAGTGCACCAAACAAGATTCTGCAAAGCCGGTTTGTCAAAGAATGTCGTCGACAAGTCAAAGTTCGAGCAACTAGAGGCGAGCCTTACCTGTGACAAGTGTGAAAGAAAGTTCAAAACAGTCAATGGCCGAAAAGTTCACCAATCGAGATACTGTGGCAAAACTAAAGCAGTTGCCACACGCGTGTTTTCCTGCAAAGTACAAGATGTTCTCGGAAACGAGTTTGAAAACATAGAAGCGTTCAAGTATCTCGGATCATATGTCAGCCTCAAGCATGGAGACCTGCAGGAAGTCAATTGCAAACTTGCAGAAGGTAGACAACGGTTTGCTAACTTCCAAAATCTCTGGAAGAGCAAGCAGCTCAGCGTGCACCTCAAGTGCAATTTGTACAAAGCACTCGTTTTATCAGCCGTGCTGTACAGCTCAGAGACTTGGACTCTTTCGAAATTAATGGAGAGAAAACTTGAGAGTTTCCACTGTGGTTGTCTTCGGAGAATTCTACGTGTGTCATATCTGGAGAGAGCAACGAACGAAGAAATTATGTCAAGATCACGAATGCCCCAACTATCCACGATGATCATGCTCAAACGGATAAAATGGTACGGACACATCCAGAGAATGGAACCAGGAAGATTAGCCCGCAGTGCCTTCGATTGGAACCCGCCCGATCAATACGTCCATGCTAGACGCGCTCCTGGGGGGCAACGGAAAACGTGGATGAGTCAAATAGAAGGAGACTGTGTACGAAACAAAGTATCGTTCACCAGATTGCAGGAGAAAGCAGCAACCGGGTCAAAGAATGCCTTCAACAATTTCGTCGTACAGCACTTCACAGAATAACCAAACAAATAACTCTTCTTGTTTTGTTTGTATTTGTTGCCAACCTTGCCTTTATTTCATATTTGGAATTAAAGTGTTGAAACAGTAGTAGTAGTAGTAGTAGTAGTAGTAGTAGTAGTAGTAGTAGTAGTAGTAGTAGTAGTAGTAGTAGTAGTAGTAGTAGTAGTAGTAGTAGTAGTAGTAGTAGTAGTAGGAGTAGTAGTAGTAGTAGTAGTAGTAGTAGTAGTAGTAGTAGTAGTAGTATTAGTAGTAGTAGTAGTAGTAGTAGTAGTAGTAGTAGTAGTAGTAGTAGTAGTAGTAGAAGTGTCAACAATCTGATGTCAACGTGCCTTGCCGATGCCCTTTTGGAATGGGCGAGGAGAATGATAACTCAGAAAAATTGTTGTCCTTTTGTGTCTCTCATGACCTGTTGATTGGTGAAACCTGGTTTCGACACCGGTTAGTGCACCGGTATACATTTAACCCACCTGACAAACAGATCCGAAAGAAGATGTTAGATCATATCTTATTCGGTTCGACGCACAGGAGTTGTTTGCACAACGTTAGGACAAGGAGGGGAAAGATCACTCTCACCGATCACGAAATGGTCATTGCCAAAGTGCGCAAAGTTTGTTGGACTAGAGAAAAGCCTCACTTGTCAGAAGTGCACTAGGAAATTCGCAACTGTGAGAGGTCGAAGAATTCACGAGTCACGATACTGTGGCAGAGAAAAGGCTGGAAGATCTCGCATTTTCTCCTGCAATGTCCACGATCAAGATGGAGTGGAGTTCGAAATTGTAGAAGCTTTCAAGTATCTCGGTTTTTTCGTGAGCTTGCAACATGGTGACCTAAAGGAAATCAGTGCCAAGCTGGCGGAAGGGAGACAGCGATTTGCGAGCTTTCAGAAGCTTTGGAAGAGCAAACAACTTAGTATTCTCCTCAAATGCAAGTTATACAGAGCTCTCGTGTTATCAGTGGTCTTATATAGCTCTGAAACGTGGACCATGAATAGATCAACGCAACGGAAACTTGAGAGCTTTCACACCAGTTGTCTGCGAAGGATACTATGTTTTTCATATCTGGAGAGGGTGACAAATGAAGAAGTACTGGCTAGATCACGTATGTCGACACTTTCTGCAATGATCAAGATTAAACGGTTGAAATGGTTTGGCCATATCCTGAGGATGAATGACGATCGTCTAGTGCTCCGAGCCTTCACCTGGGAGCCGACAGAAAAATTTCGATATGCTAAACGAGCTCCAGGGGGTCAACGCAAGACGTGGGTGGATCAACTTGAAGAATATTGCTCAAAGAACAACATGAGCTACATCACCTTACGACAGAAAGCGAAAAGAGAGTCTAAATCCCGCTTCAACAGTTTTGTCGAACAGCATTTCCCGGATTAAATAAACCCAAATAAGCCCAAACTTATACGCATTTTATTAACTTGTTTGTACTTATTGTCATTGTTCCTTTATTTCTTTAGGGAATTTAAGTGTTCAAACAGTAGTAGTAGTAGTAGTAGTAGTAGTAGTGGTAGTAGTAGTAGTAGTAGTAGTAGTAGTAGTAGTAGTAGTAGTAGTAGTAGTAGTAGTAGTAGTAGTAGTAGTAGTAGTAGTAGTAGTAGTAGTAGTTGTAGTTGTTATTGATTCTACTCCTATTGTCGTTTTTTTGCTTTTGTTTTTGTTGTTGTTATTATTATTATTAATGTTGTTATTGTTCTTGCGGTAATTGTTGTTGCTCTGAATGCTGTCTCTGTTGATGTAGTTATTGTTGTGATGTTTTTGTTGTTTTTTGCTGGTGTTCTTGTATTAGGAGTTGTTAATCTTCTTTTTGTTGTTGTTGTTGTTGCTGTTGTTGTCGTTGCTGCTGCTGTCGTTGCTGCTGCTGTTGTTGTTGTTACTATTTTTTTGTTCCTTCTGTTGTTGCTGCTGTTGTTGTTATTGTTGTGATGTTATTGTTGTTGTTGTTATTGCTGCTGTTCTTTTATTTTCCGTAGTTGTTCTTGTTGTTGTAGCTGCTGCTGTTGTTATTGTAGTAGTTGTCATTCTTGTTGTTGTTGTTGTTGTTGTTATTGTTGTTGTTGTTTTTTGGTGCTTATGTTGTTTTGTTGCTGCTGTTCTTGTGTTAGTAGAGTAATTGTTTTTGTTGTTGCTGCTGCTTCTGTTATCGTTCCTGTTGCTGTTGTTGTTCTTGTCGTTGCTTTTGTTATTCTTATCGTTGCGGTTACTGTTTTGTAGTATTTGCTGTTGTTGTTATTGTTGTTTTTGTTGTTGTGGTTGTTGTTGTCGTTGTTGTTGTTGCTGTTGTTGTTCTTGATATTATTATTCTTTTTGTTGTTGTTGATGTTGTTGTTGTTGTTTTGTTGCCGCTGTTATTTTAGTAGTAATAGTTGCTGTTGTTGTTGTCGTTGTTATTGTTGTTGTTATTGTCATTGTTGTTGTTCTTCTTTTCGTTGTTGCTGTTGTATTAGTTGTTGCTAGTGTTCTCGTTTTCGTCGTTTATAATGTGTTGTTGAGGTTTTTTCCTTCTGTTGTTGTTGTTACTACTCTTTTAAAATATTAGGAGTTGTTATTGTTGTTGTTGCTGCTGTTGTTGGTGTTATTATTAATTTTGTTCTGGTTGTTGTTGTTCCTGTTGTTGTTGTTGTTGTTGTTGTTGTTGTTGTTGTTGTTGTTGTTGCTGTTCTTGTATCAGTAGCAGCTGTTCTTGTTGTTGCTGTTGTTGTTATAGTAGTAATAGTAGTTGTTGTTGTTGCTGCTATTCTTGCAGTAGTAGTTGTTGTTGCTATTTC